>NW_023605194.1:31469372-32069372 GCF_014898055.3 Talpa occidentalis
AATGAGTGGCAGAAGGAACAATAATGTCTCTTAGATGGGGGAGGAAGGAAACATAGACCAGGAGGGAAGGGCCATGAGGTTCCAAAAAAAGTTTCAGTAGAAGGAGGCTACTCATGGGCAAGCATAGGACCTTCACCCAGTGTGTGTGTGGCATGAATCATGCACTTATGTGTCTGTGTGTGAGTGTGTGTTGTTGTCCTGTGTGTGTGGTGTGAGAGAGAGAGAGAGAGAAGTTAGAGGATGGGATCTAGGGATAGAGCAGGACACCACCACTGACAGTCTCCCTGGAGCGCCACACATTTGCTGGCCTCAGAATCCTTTACTAAATTTATGGTAACTTCTGGAACTCAGGAAGGGGTCACAGGCTAGAGGGAAATGAAGACAGGCAGGTGTCCACTCCCTGGCTGCTCATGGGGTCATTTGAACCTCTGTTTATGACTCTCACGTACACGTGCTTCCTCCCCAGCCCGAACATGCGGGTCTCGATCGTCACCTTCTCCACAAGGGGCCACACCGTCCTAAAGCTCACCTCGGACAAGTAAGTTCAGCTTCTCTCCTCAAGGCAGACCTACTGGTGGTGGAGGGGGGAGACGGAGGCCAAGGGTAAACTCTGCAGAGGTGTCCTGAGTTTCAGTCAGGAGCCCACAGGCATGCTGCCTGGCGGGGCTGGCTTCTGCTCAGAGACCACCCTGCACCCCCGCATCTACTTCCAGCCCCTCTGATAACACGGCACTGAAACTGGCAGCCCCCTGTGTTTCTAGACAATCTCTGCCACTCCAGGTTTGCTGTGCCGGCTCAGATCTTCACTTGGCTCAGCCTGATCCAGCTCCCCCACCACCTGTGTCCCACTCCCACCTGCTCTACCTTAGCAGAGCTAGTAAAGGACAAAAGTGTGGCCATCTGCAGCTCCCTGCTCCCCCTGCATGGCGGCACTTATGGCCCCTTCCCTGGCCTTAGGTCTTCCCTGTCAGGAGCTCTGAAGTAGGGAGTCAGCACTCAAAGCAGCTTTGCTGCTTCCTTCAGATCCAATCCTGAAGGGAGGGAGGCTGTGGGTTCCAAGGCATACTCAGTGGTCCAGGGCAGGGAGGAAGGGAGAGGGCACGGGTATTGCCAGAGGGACCCTTACCAAACTCAGCCTTGCCTGGTAGAGGGTGATGAGTCCCACAGGGGACCCCTGGGGTGCTGGCAGTCCTGGCAGTGCTAGTGAGTTCCGGGGTTACACTAGCGCAGTCACAACTGCTCCCCACTTTGCCTGTTGTTGGTCAGACAGGCCCTTCCTGAAGCCTGTTGGTCAATGAACCTGATATACGATGAGTACAGACAAATCAATTCCAAAGACCCTGGGCCAAGGCCCATGACTCGGTTTCTTGACAGTCGCCTCCCTCGTCCAGGTCGGTCTGCCCAGTGCAGAATGTGCCAGCACAGATGGGCTGTTTGAGAACACTCCACCCTTCTTCCTACCTCAATACTCCATTTTATTGTTTTTAGAAAAGAAATCGAAGATGGTCTCAACAAACTACGCAACACAGTGCCTACCGGAGCCACAAACATGCAGGAAGGATTTAAAGCGGTACAGCCAGAGCTCTAAGAATATTCCTGCTTTAGCAAGTGCTCAGAATATCATTGAGTCCTCTCAACATGCCTTCCTGTTTTTGCAGGTCAATGAGCAGATCTCCACAGCAAACTCTGGAGGTAAGTTCTGCTGACTTCGAGACTGTGGGATCCTGGACAGTCAGCGCGAAGCACAGCAGTCTGGTGGCCCCCACTTGGAGCTGACTCTTGTGCAAGTTTCCTGACAATATGTACTCCAGAGTCCTCATCCATGCACGAGGGGAAACTGAGCTTCCCGGATGATTCTGAGACTTGTGGGCTCCTGGGTGTACATTCCTGGTGTTTTTATTAAGTATGAGGCACCTGACCTACATTGAGCTTGTGGAAAAGGGAGAAAGGCCAGGGGGCACCTTGGGCAGACAAGACTCTGCTTATGGAAGAAAAGAGCTTGATTTTCCCCTTGCTGACCACACTCTGCCGTGTTCCCATGGCTGGAGCTGCCTCCTTCCCCTTCATCGTCTTCCCTCTGCTGATGCTCCTGCTGGCCTGTGTGTCCCCAGGGCTAGAAGCTGTGTCAACTTCTCCCCGGAGAGAAAGCGGGGGCAGTGCACGGCCTTCACACCTGTGGCAGGTCACTCTGGGCGCCTTTACTGACCAGGACCTCCTGCTTCTCCCACAGAAAAGAAAGTGCACTCCATGGTTGTCTCCCTAATTGATGGAGCACTTTGGCCAGAGTCCTTTCAGGCTACCAAGAATGAAGTGAGTCCAGCCCACCTTGACCAGCCTTTGCTCCACATGTTTAGTGATTTGCACTTAACACGGTCTTTGTCTTAGGCTCAGAGGACTCGACAACTGGGAGGGACTGTTTACGTTGTGGGTGTCAACAACTACTTGAAAAATCAGGTAATTCAGAACAGAAGCCAACTGAGAAGTCTCATTGTGGAAAGCTTTGGCAGGGCCCCCCAGAGGATGGTTCTCTAACCCACTCACCCCAAATATCTGGACAACATGTGACCACTGCAGAAAGGAGTAACTGTGTTGTATGAGCCCACCTGGGGAACAGGTGGTAGAACTTTCCATTCCAGAAAGTTGGGCTGCTGGCGAGGTCAGGGTGGGCACTGTGTCTCACATAGCATGAAGCCTGAACCCAAACACTGGGATGGTGTCCTGCTGGTCCTCACCCCTGCTGTGGGTCCAAGTTTTCCTCTCTCCTTGTAGCTCCTGGCAATTGCAGACAGCGAGGAGCACGTGGTTGGTGTGGACAGTGGATTCTATGATCTCAGGAACATCGTTGACTCAGTGAGAGAGGGGTGGTTTGGGGGTGGGATGAGGAGGCTCTTACCATGCCCACTCTTCACCTTACCTGACCCGAACAACTCTCTGTTTCAGCTCGCAGCTAAGTCCTGCATTGAGCTGACAAGTGTGGGACCGACAGATTACTGTGTGGGAGGTAAGAGCTGAGTCTCTATTCTAAACAGAGGCATGTGTGCTTGTGTGTGTTGTACATTGTGCTTGGATGTGTGTGATGGATGTAGTGTACTGTGCAGTTTAAATGTGTGATATAAATACACACGTGTAAATGCTCTTATTCCCAGTATCATGAGCTAGAGTTGACATACAGTTCTATGTAAGGTGAAGGTATATCACATAATGGTTTGACATATAAAACTTGAAGTGATTAGCACAATAAGATTGTATAATTCTTTTTTTAATCACAAAATCAAAAGTTTAATTTAAAAATGAGGAAAAAATAATACAGTAGCAATGAAACCGAAGAACATCTGACAAGTAAAATATTTCAGAGCCAGTTTGGGATCACCCCAGAAGCACAGGGCTGATATAGAGTTGAAACATCAGTGTATGAAGAAAAATTCAATGTCCAGTGTCCTAATGAGGGCAATGTCCCTCCACGCAATCACTCCCAGCTACATGAGCTTCAGGCTTAATAGGAAGGCCTCTCCTGAGAATTGACCAAGACAAGGGTGCCTGCTCCCCAGAGGGTCCCACAGCACTAGAGTGAGGACGTCCAGGTACCGCCTGAGGCGACAAGGCCTCTCTCTGTAAGGGTTTTGAGTGCAGGTTGTACTGCCGCAGCCCTGGAGTACACAGCTGAGCCCCACGGGTAAGCACGCCCTTCCGGGAACAGCACACAGCCTGACCCACCACATCCTGACCCAGACAGCTGGCTCTGCCTCTGTGTCCTTGCGGGTGGCTGGAGCACCCTCACCTGGGACAGACAGAAGGCTGCTCCAGCTGAGCTCTGCTGCCCGTGGCCAGCACAGGAAGCAGGGACCCAGATCTGCCAGCTCCTCAGCTGTCTCCAAGAGGCAGAGAGATCAGTAACCCACTCTCTGCTCCGTGAGAGAGGGAGGCCAGTGGACTGTGCAGGGACCAGCTCAGAATAGAAGCAGGCAGACTTAAGGAAGAGTCGTGGTGCTCATATTCCCATGACTGACCATGGCTCCGCTGCCCATGCTTGCCCAGGCGGGGAGGGCGTGGCTACAGAGCTTCCAGGATGGAAGAGTCTCTGGACTCATCCTGACTTCTCTGAACCTGTAACCTGCAGTGCCTCAAGTGGGCTGGGTTAGAAACACACTTGCCCCACCACCCACAGCACACATGGGTCTTTCCTTGTTTTAAGTCCCCACCCGTGCAGGCAACTGGCAGCCTGGTTTCTCTGGGCATGTCCAGGGAGACACCCAGGCAGGAGTGTCTGAGCAGCATGTGAACACAGACAGGTGCGGAGACCAATCGTACCCAGCCAAGGTGACAGGAGCCCTCCCACACCCCCTGCCAGCCTGGCCCAGCAATCCCTGCTCTGTCCTTGTAAACTGTCCTCTAGTCAACTGCCGCCACCTGCTCTGCCCAGATGCCTCTCATTCTTCACTGTCAAGTAGTAATACCATGACTACTGCTTAACTGTAAGGCTTGCTTTTCTCATTTAAACTAATTGTCTTTGAATCTTTTAGTCGGCACATTTTTCAAACCTACAGCAAATGGAAGCAATTCTACAGGAGATCCTCTAACTGGATTTCTCCATTAACAGCTATCAGATTATCACTTATCTATCTAGCTCCCTCTCTCTCTGACTCCCAACAGTCCGTCTTATTTTTGAAGGTTTCCAAAGTAAATTAGAGTCATCAGCTCTTCTACCCCCAACTTTGTCATTTTGATTATGATAAACAAGGGACCAATTTTCCCGAGTTGTCTTTTTGAAATGCACGCATCTTCGCATCGCAGGTATATTATGTGTGAGTCTCACAGATGCACACACACAACTGCATAACACAGCCCCTGTGAAGACACACACCATCACAGCTGCCCCTCAGTCCCCTGCATCCTGGCGGCAGCTGCTCTCCACTCTCTCCCATTGGAGCTCTACCAAATATAACGACCATGAATAGGTGATCCTATATGTTTACCTCCCATCTACATACACTTCCAAAGGGCATTTTTAATAAACGAGGGCACATGGAACATTAGATTGTCCACCCTTTCAAAGTATGCAAAGCCAAACCTCTTTCCTTGGTGTCCTTGATTGATATTCAGATACTTCCTGATAAGTTGGGACACAGTCCCTGCCCCAGGCACATCCTGGTTAGGACCTCTTTGTGGGCATTTGAGAACTTCCCTGGGGTGAAGCAGAATAGAATAGCCACAATAGGAGAGAACAGATTCAAAGGGGGCCAAGAGGTGGATTTTCTCCCAAAGAGGCTGTGCCAAACTGCATGTGGGGATGAGGATGCGGGCAGAGATACCCCAACTGCTCTTTCCAGGCTCACTATGCAGCCTTGTCATGGTGGGCAGGCCCTGCTGAAGAGTGAGCCGTGAGGGTGCAGCCTGGCAGAAGTGGGTAGAGAAGCTGCACTGAGCCACTCTGTGTGGGAAAGGGCCTGAGGCGTCGGGACATCAGCCCACCTGAGTGTACCACATGCTTGATTTCTTAGCACAGGACACTCAGCTGACGTTCCTGCTCTCTCTGTTTCAAAGACTCTGCACTCCCCTGCTCCTGTGGTTCAGGCCCTTGTTAGGACAGGGACACTGCCAGCAGGTATGCTCAGGGTCCACACAGGGACATCAGCAAGACGAGTGAGCCATGTCAGTCCAAGGATGACTGGCTTGTGGTGTGAGGGCAGGCAGGGCATGGGCCCTGAGAGAGTCTGCCTCTGAAGGCAGTCACTCCATCCCAGCCGTACTGACATGCAAAACCACAAACGCAACAATGACAGGTGTTCTATTTTCCAGAAAAGAATTGTATCTGAAATTTCAGGGGAAATGTACTGATAGTCAAACATGGAATCCCATTGTTTTTGAAGACACTTGAAGGCCTACAAAACTAATCAGCAGGCACACTTTTGCCCACAGCCCTAGAGTCTACTTTCTTCAAAGCATAGAATTTACAACCATCACACTGATGATGGCTGGAGGAGGGCTTGATCCAAGAGAAATCCAAACTGCCAAGTTCACGGTGGTGCTGGCAATTCTAGGACTGGTTCCTCCATTAATTGACTGTATCAACTGGGCAAATCAAGCTCAGGGCACTGGAATCAGCTAGACATGAGACTGAGGCACCAGTGGAGAATAATGACCTTGACATACAGCAAGAAGGCCTTCCCCATCTTGTGTAAATCCCTGCAGCCAAACCCACAGCTGCCGTCACTGTGTCCCCTGGTATTTGTTCCAGGGGAGGGGATCCCCAGTGTCCAATCAAGGGTTAGGACAGATGTCCCTTAGCAAGTCACTCCCCACACAGCAGAAGGAAGAGCTTTCCATGAATCCCTGGGCAGGGAAGTGAGGAGGCCCCAGAGGATCAATAAGTGGAAGAACAATCACGTTCAACAATCCTGTTCCCTCACAGCTAAGGGAAGGGGTATTCTTTGGTACAGGATCAGCTGCTCCTGCTTGTCTCCCCGGGGTCCCACCTTATTCCTCAGCTCCTCAGTCTGCCATAGGCACACAAAAAGATAGGGAAGAGAAACAGCACCCCCAAACGTAAAATCATTTCACAAGCAGCCAGACCAGTCTGCTCACTTCAGGCAAGAGGCAGAGTGGTGCAGCCTGCACTGTCTTGCTCCACTCTCCTTTATGGTGGCAGTCTGGTAGAGGCTGGAAAGCACTGCCTGCACCCCTTAGGGAGCCTCAGGACTTAGAGATTGGAAAGCCACGATGGGTTGGTTCATGGTTGGGACCAGGTGGAGCCTTGAATGGGCTGTGCTGGTAGCAGCTGTGGGGACAGTGCCCGAGAGCTCCACCAGCCTCCTCACAGTGGCCCCTCAGAAACACCAGGTGAGCCTCAGGAGACACCCAGATGTTGGTTCAGAACAGCTGTCTCCTGCAGGAGTCCCTTGGGGGCTCCATTTGGGGGTAGACTGCCATAGTGATGAGATCAGCAGACAACAGAACTCAGTCCCTCCTTACACACATCTTTGGATGTTGCCCTTGCAGAAAACTATGATGTAGGCGTCTTTGGAAGAGGTTTTCATAACACCAACAACAAAAAAGAAGTTCTTTGCAGAATTCAAATAAGTGACACCGTATTTTTCGGTAAGTACCTCTCTGATTTGTACAAGTAACAGATTTCCCACAGACGCTGTCTCCCTCAGGCACCATGCCTCCAAACACTTGATGCCCATTCCCTATGGGTGCTGGGAGGATAGAGGCAGCACCGAGAGTGGAAGGAGGGACGTGAGTGGGATCCATCCATCCCCAGAGCCACGAAGGGTCTGGGTTCAGGGCTGCTCCCTGTGAGGAGGGTCTTCCCTGAGAGTTGCGTCCCCTGCGGTTTCCTCATCTCTCACTTTCCCTGAGAGACAAGGACCCCAATCTCATGAGTCGGCCAGGTAGAACTTATAGCAGTCCTGGGCTCTGAGTACATGCCAGGTGCACTGGTAGCTTTCCCAGGAGGGTATATTCACCTTCGATTGAGAGAGGCGGCCAAGCACCAGATCCAGGTCCTGAGATGTGGCACAGGCACACATTCCTGTGTGCCCTTGACCATGTGAAAGTTCCCTTCTTGCTCTATTTTCTCTACTGTGAAGCGGGAGCAATGTAACAGCTGCGCTAAGTAAGCTCTGCGACATATGGAAGCCTGTTATCTGGCGACACTCGCACATCGGGTGTTCCTCCATGATGGAGGAGTGGCTCCCTGTGGAGCTGACCAGGGTGTGTGGAGGGGTAAGTCAGACTGCAATGGCAGCTGGGCCTTCACCACTTCCGCACAGTTCAGGGGTGGAAAGAATTGGAACTCAGGTAAGCAGGATCCACAACTCAGGGTGCTCTTTTGAGTCTTGTGACTGCCATGCTCAAATAAAATAACAGTAAACAAATGCAAAGGAGGAAAATCACTAGCCATCCTCAGAAATTCCCTATGTCGTAAATAGTATCACCATCACCCAGTCAATCTGGTCAAAACCTGCATGTCATCCTTGAACTCTCTTTGCTTTTATACCCATATGCGGTCCAGGGTAGGTCTTATTTTTTGAGGTCTAAAGCCTGTGCTGAGATGGCTCACCCCTCAACAGACTCATTGTCGTTAGATTAAAACCCAAACTCTTCTAGGACCAAGAGTTCTGTTCCACGTTCAATCTTACGTATGCAACAAGGTCAGGTAGGACAACCTCAGGGGCTTGACACTTGCTGTTCCCACAGGGCAAACCTCTCTGCCCTGGGACCTTACCTTGGTTTTCACTCATGACACTCAGCTCCAGAATAGCATCCTCACAATAACTTATTTTAATGTAAATGTTCAAAAAATGTAAAAAAAATAGAATTATTGAAAAAAGAACTTGAAACAGCATCTCTTCATATCAGTAATTACCAAAATAGGATAATCAATTTTTTGAAGCAAATACCAGCATGAATTCATTGAATGCATAAATATTTCAATTTTCATCGAGACTGCACAGATCACCTTGTTCCTAGCACCTGCCTGATCCCTCCATTCCGTGTCCCAACCTTGTACATTTATGTCACATTTCAATTCTAGGCAATTTATTTAATTTGTTTGTGTTTTTTTATTGCCTGCTTTCCCGCCAGCCCCACAAACATAAGCCCTGGAGAGCCGGATCCCACTGAATGCCGGTCATTGCCCTTGCTGGTGCGGGCAGCTGCTGAGAGGGCAGAGAGGAGACGCTGCATCTGCCCGCAGAGCTGCACCAGCCAAGGACAGGCAGACGGGAGCAGGGGTGGATGGGCACATCCACTGGCTTTCTTCCTGTCTCATTTGCTTTAGATAAAAAGCCACCCAGGTGGAAGACACCAGCATAAAGTGTCCGGGAGTGATGATAGAGGTACCAGCCAAGTAAGTGCCACAGGGACAGGCAGGCATTTTGACCCCAAGAGATGCAGAATGTGGGGCACCTCTGCTGGGCAGCATGTGACGTGCTCTGGGAGGCTTCAGGGCAATCATCCTGACCAACCCATCTTGGTGATCCCCCGATGAGCTCAGGGATCTGCTGTGCTGCAGCCCATGCTGAGGACAGACTTGGAAGATGAGGGACCAAGGTGGGCTCCATGTTCCCAGCAGCCTTCAGAGTGGAGCCAGCACAACAGGATGGTGACACCACACACAGCCTCCCTGGTTACACTGAGCTCGTGACCACAAAGCATCTGACCCCATGCAGAGTCCCTCACCATGGTCTCATCACAGAGGTGGACCTCATGGGACTTGGGTGGGGTCTCCTCCCAGGCCGTCCGCCTCCAGTAGCCCTGAATGCCTGATGTTCAAGCCATCACAGTAGGGAGAGCTGTGCCTTGGTTTGAGCAGAAACCAAGAGCTGTGCCGACCTGCACCTGTGGTCCCCATCTGTCCTTTCTGTGTTTAGCGAGATCTCTGTTGAAGTGAGCCTGAACAACGGTGCCAGCTTCATCAGCAACGGGCTCAAGATCAGCAGCAAGGACTGTGGAGGTCACAGGGTAAGTACATGGTCTCCCTCTGGGCTACCCAGAAGCTGCCCGGGGAAGGCGTCATTTTGGGAGGCAAGACAGAGGATGAGTCTCAGGACAGGCTATCAGCCCTGGAGGGATCAGGAGTCATCTCAGCAAGGGACAACGGGGAAGGAAAGTGACAAGCACTTTCCATGTCCCCCATCACCCGGGCACCGTAGCCCAGGGCGGTGAGGCATGGCAGTGGCAAGCAATAGGCTGGAGACGAGTGTGCTGGGAGCAAGGGCTTTGGTGCCCCGATGCCAGAGCCCGGTGTCTTGTACCTGCTTGTGAGGGTCCCCACCAGCTGACATCTCTGTGTTGTCTGCATTGTGTCTGCACATCCGCTCAGACTGGCCAGACGATGCGCATCAGCCCCTCAGGGTTTCCGCCTACGCACAGCTCGTCTGTCATCAGGCCCATGAGGAAAGTCCTCAGGAGAAACACAGGGCTGGCCCAAGTACAGCAGGTGAGCAGTTCTGACCTTGCCTTTCTATCTGCCATCCTGCCCTGGCACCACACCTCTCTCCCGCACCCTCGCCAGCTGCTCTGAGCAGAGACTGCGTGGGGTCCCACCTGAGTCCCACTCACCCCAAATTCAGAACAACAGCCAGAGGCAGCCCCTTCTCTCAGCCCCACATGGACCTGGCCTGTGCCAGGACTCTGATGACCCTCCACACCTCACGATTCTCTCACCTCCTGCTCACATGTGGACACGGAGGTGCAGAGAGATTGAGGCTGTCAGCCCACAGCTCAGAATCTATAAGACAGGGGGGCCCTCATGTGCAATGATCCTGGGTCTCCTGCTCTGCCCTTGAACCCCCAAATCTCAGGGGGCCCCACACTCCCCCAGAAACCCATCTGTGTATGTGTACAATTGTGTGTCCCTGCACTGTCAGCCAGGGCTTGGGGTTGGGGCTGGGTGGTCACTCCTCAAGGATTCTGGTTTCCTTGACTGGGCTCTGGCTTAGCCTCTGAGCACGGCCAGTGGGGCGGGTGTGTCCCACCTCCATGGTGGGCGCTGAGCATAGTTGGCTCTAGTACTGTGTTCCGCCCAGGTGGCAACCTGCAGAGAATGGGAGTGGGCTGACGGGAGTCTAGAATGTGTGCTCAGCAGTGGGCGTCGAGAGGCCCCAGGCCCACACTCCTGGTGTTTTCTCTCTGCAATGTGCAGCCACCTGACCTTTCCAATGCGGCAGTGGCGGGTCCCGGAAATCAAGGCTCACAGTTCCCCAACATCAACCCTTACCACTTGGATGCGTGCATGCTGGTACTAATACTGATGATAGGGTGCTTGTGGCTACTCCACTGCAGAAAGGTGAGTGCCAAAAGCTGCACACCTCCCTGAGCCCAGACAACTCTCCTAGGGACCTGACACAGGCACTCCTGGGTCTCTGCTGCAACCTCAGCGCAGTCTTCAAGGAGCAAAGGCAGACACAGACTCTGCCCTCCAGTCCCAGGCAGAGAGACAACCTGGCAGGGCCTCCTGCCTCGTGCTAGCACAGCCTGTGGCCATGGGCGGCCTGGTCCATAGGGATAAGGGCCCGCAATCTCTAGCACGTTGCCTCATGGCCCCGGGTTCTGAGCGCTCAGGTGGACAGGAGGCCGGGAGGAGGACTGTGCTGTTGAGGGAAGAAGCAGGGGCCCTGTAGGGGCACAGAAAGAACAGGACTCCCAAGCACTGGGCAGCTGAGCTTTAGAAACCAACACGGTGTCTGCACATTCCCTGTGCGGCTACCACCTCCCTCATCTTCTTCTTGAGTGCCAGGGGATGCTGCCTATACTGGGCACACAGGGACAGAAAGGAAGCAGTTGCCAGCCTGTCCACAGCAGCTTCAGTCTGGGGTCTGGGCTGGCATTGGTACCTGGGCGGCCATGAGGTGGACCACGCAATGACACCTTATGGAGACCACGTGCCCTGATAAAGCAGAGCAATAGCAGAGGACACCCTGACTGAGAAGAGAGGGACAGCAGGGCACGGTGGCAGTGGCAAGGTCACTGCCGGATGGAGAGAGAAGGAGGAGCATAGGGGAAGGCACAGCAGCAGCCAGGACCTAGCAGGACCTAGAAGGTACAGAGTCCCTCAGACAACTGAGGAGTCAGGTGCTCAGGGACATGCAGCCTGCTGGCCACTAACCCCTGCGGTGGGCATCCACATTGACACCCAAAGCCACGTTCTCACTCACTCCCGCTGAGCAGAGTCCCTCCTGCCTGTGTAATCACCCAGAGGCCTGCAAAAACCTTTCCTCCTTGTTTCTCTTTTCACATTCTAGAACAAGATGGTGGTGAGTTTTGTTTTGTTTCTGATGCCCACACAGACCTGCACAAGGAAGCCTCCTGAGCTGTAGGATATCTCTATTTCCCACCCCACCATCTCCACCTACCTGGACAGAGAGAGCTGGCAGAAAGCAGGGTGACAGAGGGGCAGGGAGGGACAAGTGGGAGGACCTAGGACTCACAAAATGGCATCAGAGACACCCTCTCCATGCTCCCAACGGTCTGATCCAGAGCCTCCATCACACTATAAATTGCAGTAGCTGTTGCAGCAAGTGCCATGATCCACAGTGACATGACCAGGGCTTTCCTTTTGGTTTTGTGTGTCAGTTCCCAACGATTGGTCATTGGCTGGTCCTTCCCTGGGTTAAGTGAGCAGTTGGAAAGGGAAACTCAGGGTTCCAGTACTGGTCACCCCCCTGCAGTCTCTCATCCTGTTGGGTTGCATTTCTTTGGTTTTCCTGCCTGTCTCCTGGCTGGCTGGGATTTGGCTGGGTTTGTCCTTTGGGCACTTAAGAGCTGAGGAGGGTGGAGGGAGTCAGTCCTCCCATGAACTGTGAGGGAGGCCCAGGCCAGGTACACCTGGGACCAAGGGTCAGCTGAGCTGCCTGTGGCTCTCCCGTTAAGGAAGCCCAAATGGACCCATAGAATTTGCACAGCAGGGCCACTGTGACATATAACGGGGAGCGGTAGGAAGCAGGCCCCACTCAGACGCTGCCTTTGGTGCTGCTGCACTGTGGTCAGGGAGGCTGCATCTGCCAGTACCAGGCCAATCAGCCTCTGCTGATGCTCCTCCCCAATGTCCACCTTTAAATTGTACAACCCCAAGACCAGGCCTCTCCAAAGGGCAGCTCAGAAACCCAGGTGGCCTGAGAAAATTTGCTGTCCATTTGGGGAAGGATCTTCCTTGCAAAATGTAGAGGTTGCTTGTGCTTCCCATGGAAGGCCTCCCCCGCAGCACAGAGTGGTGCTAATCAGTTGTCCTTGAATCCTCCCAACAAACTTTAGCTGAGAGGCCAGAAGTTGACAGGTGCCAGGGGAACAATTCATGTCTCTGTACCCCAGAACTAACAGACAAAATCTTTCTCTTCATAGGAACCTTGTTTACAAACGTGCCCCATGGTGGTGGTCCCTTGTGGTGGAGATGACAACCTAAAAAACCTAGAGGTGAGATGGACCAGTAGGAGGGAGCTGTGGGCAGGTCGGGCTCCGAAGGAGAGTAACAGGTTGGGCCCAGAAGGTGTGGCTTGGATGGAGAGGAGTGTTCAGGGCACTGAGCTTTACTCACTTGGCTCCAACACCAGGCTCTCCCCTCAAGGGGCTCAAGTTTATGGAATCACTGCTTTCACAGCGGTTCTCATCAGCCCCATTAATGACTTGGGTCTCCTGGGGAGTAGCAGTGGGTTAAACCAAAATCACAAGGTTCATGAAGGTCAGAAAATAAAAGCAGGAAATCTGAGTCAAGATCGTTCCCCCATTGGGTGGACATGCTGGTGCACCTGGCACCCACAGAAGCCAGCTCAGCAGAGGGAGGGAGGGAGCTGCTGCCTTGTCCTCCTGCCCTCAGCAGGGGTGACAAGGGTCACATGGAGGAGGGGCCTGAAGGGAATGTCCTTGCCCAGGAAGAGCTGGGCCCGCCCTGCTGACACACATCCCACACTGGGGCCCCAGAACAAAATAGAGTCCACATGGCTGGGGTGGAGGAAGAAACAGGCCACAATTTCTGCCTGGTATTTCCAGTCCTCCTTGTCCTGCCTCGGTCCTTTTTGGGGGCCATGGCTTCCTCCAGGAGCTTCTATGGCACCAGGAAAGCCAGCAATGCCTTCCTCTCAGTGTGCAATACAGAGGTGCCCAGCACATCTTCCAGAGAGGTGGAAGCCCTGACCAAGGGCTCGTTCCTGTTCCAGGACATGCTCCCCCGCTGACAACATCAGGGCAGAGCTGGAGTGCAGGGTCCAGAGCTCCCCTAGGATCCCCCGCCAGGGATCCAGGTCACTCTCGGTCTGTCCTGAGCCACCTCTTCTCTCCACCCTCTGTCAGCCAGACCCTGCACACTTTCAGGCCATGGAGCCTTCCCTGCCTTCCCTGGTGGGCCTCATGAGTGCAGGTCTCCTCTTCCCTTCCTTCTAGCTCCTTCCCAGGTACCCTGCAGGCACCTCATGTTCCCCTCCGAGACACCGCAGATCACCTCCAGCCTTGTACTTTAACTCTGCTCGTAGCTCCTGGCTTGTTCTGCAAATATACTAATTTGCACATCCCTAAAAATTGGTGACTCACACACTGAACTACAATGCAGGCCCATTGTCACAAGGAAGGCCACTATCCTCCCCCTGGGAGTTTGTGGGGACAGAGCTCAGGTGCCTTTGGGAACTGGAGGGGACACTGTCCTGCTGGAGGCAGCAGCCAGCTCAGAGCTTCCTCACAGGCTCTTCTGTTTTCAGGACAAACTGGACACTCTGCACATGCAGATCGTGTGCAACATATTACAAAACCGCAATCGGAGCCCAGGGATATGTCATAGCCCAGGCGCAAGGTAAACAGGGTACAGGGATGCTCCCTATGGCCAGAGTCCTTTGCTTTATTTCCTGACAGCGGCCCTCTGGGAGTGTGGGTACAGGCATCTGTCAAGAAAATGTCTAAGAACGAGACGTGGTGCTCAGAAAACTCCCAGCTGAGTCTAGACAGGGACCTCAAGTGTTTTCTTTGATTTTCATCTCAAGGATGGCAGAGGAGACAACCCTAGAACATTACCCAGCACTTCCAAATTTAAATGAAAAGGCTGGAGGAACAGTCAGATGGGGAGTGCTCGGTGCCTCCATCCCCACCCTGCACCAGGGCTGTGGGTCAGCTGCTGCCTCCCATGCTGAGGCCCTCCTGGCTGGGATGGAGACACACCCCTCAGCACTTCTGGGAAATCTGGGGAACTAGGGCCTTCATTTAGTCAGAACATGTTCTCAGTCCCCAGGCTGCCCGGCAGGGGATGCAGAGACAGTCAACATCTGAGCAAAAGGAGTTCAGTGTCCGAGCCCTGGGGCTGGGAATGCTGGGCACACCCCAATACCTGAACAGAGTCTCAGATAGGAGCCCAGGAAGGAGGAGTCCCCAGGGAGAGGAAGGGCATCCTCAGAGGTCCTGCCTTAGGGCCAGCCCTCATAAGCCAAGGAAACCAGAAGTTTCTGTTCCCAATTCCAGGGCTTCTCACTGACCTCTCTCTTCTCTTCCCACAGCCATGTCCCTTACTCAGGTCGAGAGGTGGGAGGATGCGCAGGTACCCACGCTGCTGCCTGCAACCCAGCCTGGCGTGCTGTCCCCTCGACAACTGCTGGATGTGTTGCCCATATTCCCCGTGCCAACCTCCCCAACTCATATGCTCCCAGCCTCCCCGACCCATATGCTCCCGGCCCCCACAATCGGTCTGCTCCAGGCAGCCCTCCAGGATGTTGCCAATGATCCCTGGCCCAGTTGGAAGACGTGGTGGAATCCCTTTGGCACTCCTACCCCCATAGACCAGTCAATAAATCCTGCAAATCCAAGATTAACTTCTTTATGTGCTTAAGTGGACACGTGTGTTGAGTCTTGGTTTACAGTCAAAGGAGTTGGATGTGGTCCATCAGCAGAAGTGGTTCCCTGGCCAGCCCTGCTCCGCTGTGCAGGATGTGGCCACACTGCTCCTGCCTGGACAGAGCACCCCGGTGTCCTCTGGCTGTGCACATGGATGATCCCCTCCCCACAGCCTGGTCTTCATCACCCACCAAGGGCTGGGCCACATCAGGTTTTAGCTAAATTCTGCTCTTTGCAAAATTCCCGATTGTCTTTGAAAAAACATACAATCCTTTCTCCTTCCCAATTTTTATGGGGAGAGAAGTACTTAACTGTCTCACCTCCCTCACTCCCTTTTTCTTTCATTTTTTGATGACCTCTTGCTGGATATGTCATAAAAAGACACAAGAACTTCTAATGTTCAGCGACTGAAAGTGCAACTTCTTTTTCCAAATACCCCAAACGGCCCCTAAGCCCAGGAGGATTTTAGAAGATTCTCTCCACTTCTCTAAGAGAAGATGAATCTCCCCTATTTGCCACCATGTATCCTCACAGTGTCCTGTGCTCTGCCCCACATGCCAGCCACCCCACCCAAGGAACCCCATGAGGAACCCATGAGCCCTGGAGGGAGTGTCCCCCTACTGAACGAGAGCCAGCTCTCCTTGTGGCACGCTGATAGTGATCAGAACTACTGTGTGTTCTCACCCCAATATCCTTGAATGTTGTGTTATGTTTCAGTTGAATTTCTCTCAGACAGCTAAAGGTAGAAATATGTCAGGTTTGGGTTTTTCACTTGTATAGACTGAGTGCATGGATAGGGATGACTAACTTTCCCCATGATTAAAAAGAATTTCTGCCATGATTTATGTAAGTGCATGTGGATGGATTTGCAGGGATATAATGTCACATGACTTTTAGCCTTGAAAGCCTTTATACCTGGAGTTGTTTCTCCTTGTCCACCAACCCCAATCCCTCTGACAGGTTCCAGGGGCTTCCCCCATGGCCAGCACAGAAGAGAGAGGGAGAGAATCTGCCCCTCATGGGCTGTTCCATCCTGCCAGCACTTCTGTCTCCCCAGCTGTATATAGTGCCAGACTTCAGAGAAATAAGAGAACTTACAATGGAGGCCACATAGAAGGTGCTGGAATTATGTGGGGAAGGGAGAGCTCAGCACTTTCAATTTGACCCATTCAGAGACTCCCTCCATGAGCAAAGGCAGGTTCAATAGCGAGAACCAGCAGTGACTCCACACTTGCCTCCTGAGACCCTTCATGCAATGTGAGGCCTTGACCAAATTTTGGTTTGGTTTATGTCACAGAAGAGACGATTGTTCCAGAAGATGGTGCTGAGAAATTTTTGTTTACTGGCCCAATTTAAAATTCCATCTTATAACACCAGTGATAACAGTCACGGAACAAATGTGACTGAGATTTCTGTTTCACTCTTTACTTGACAGCACGCCCATCACGTACCACCTTCTGTCATCACGCTGTCACCCATGGAAGCTATGTTTCCCTTTCTGAACCCTGGAGATGATGCTTTCAAACCTGGAAACATGAGAGAGTACTCAGAGAATTGGGGCTGTCGGGGTGGGGGAACCCAGCAGACGTTTGCCCGGGTCACAGCCTCCCACCCAAGCTCATGCTATGAGCATCAGACCCACAGATGGGGCGTCCAGCTCTGTGCTGGAAGACTGGCTCCGCCCCTCCCTCTGCCAGTGCCCATCCTGCCCAGTATATGGTCTGCAGGCCTCAGGGAGCCATGGAGGATGCCTGCCACTCCCCTGGCCTTCTCCCCAAATCACCCATCCCCTCCTCCCTCTCTGCCATCTTGGGCACCTGGCTGACACTACTCCCTACTGCAGGGACTACTATTATCCCAGGAACCTCAAATCCACTGAGAACCCACCCAACAGCAAGGGCTCCTGATCCTTGGTCTTATCGCATTTTATGAGAAAGGAACCAACAACTTACAATGCAGACAGGCAGGAAGAGGGCAGGGGAGCGCAATCTGGCCCACTTTCTCAACCTCACCAGCATGCCTTGAAGGCAGCCTTTTCAGCTCCCTGCAACCCTCACTTGCTCATTATCCTAGCAGCTCTGGGTAGGTTGTTGTTTCCTGCCCAAGGTGCTGGAGGAAGTTGGGTATGGCCTGGGCTACATCCTGCCCTCACCTGACCCTGGCCAGGATAGACCCTGCCTGATCCAGAGTCCACACCCCAGGGCAGGGGGAGGGACAGGAGAATTTTAGTGGCTTCTTCCTGCAAGCTGTGTTTCTCATTGGCGCCACTCTATTAACTGAGGGCCTCTCTGTAGAGGAGACGCGGTGGTCCAGAAGAGCTAGAAGGAAACCAGCAAGTCCTTACAGCCAGGCCAGCAGACTCTCGGGTATCCTGAACTACCTCACTTGTCAAGTAGATTCCCTGCACAGCGGACACCTCCCAGTGACTGGCCCCAGTCACAGCCCTGCTGAGGACTCAGAGCCACCAGAGTCCAACCCCACAGAGACTCCTCCTGTGGGGGGTGTGCATTCCCATTTAACCCAAGAAGATTGAAGGAGGGAAAACTACAGCACAGACAGGATCCTGCAAAGATATTCAGTGAATGGGAGCCCTGATGTGTTGTGCGCTAAACCCCGATAAACTGTTGCTAGACTCTGATGGGTCATTGTCTTCAGCACTAAAACCCCCCAAGCTGGTCCCCCCCTGCTGGTCCTTTCTTGTGCACGCCCCTTCCCAGGACATCCCCCTGGTTCTTCCCTCCTCCTTGTTCCCAGCACCAGGGGCTGCTGTCCAGGCTCAATACGCACAACTTGCCGCCCTTAGTAAGCCTGGTGGCTCGGGAACAAGCACAGTGTCAGCTGCCTCTGCGGTCTTTGCCCAAATTCCTGACTGCCCAGCTTTGGCTCTGGGGTTCCATCTCTCAGGGAGGTGCTCACCCGCTCAGCCCTGTCTCAGGTTCCTCAGGTGACAGGACAGGCCTCCTCCTGGCCAAGGTGGCTTATGGGCACACGGAGCCTCAGAGACTCTGACATGAGGGTCACATGGCAACTTGGAGCAGAGAGGACTAGGGCACCCCTTTTACCACATATTTGCCAGCAATGTCATAGCCAGAAGCTGTGGCTCTGGACCCGAAAGGACTGCTTGACCCTCCCATCATCAAAGGAAGGGGGAACAAAGTAGGCAGGGCCAGGAGGCACTGGAGGCTCAGCCACCATCCTGCAGGGCACACATGCTGTCCATCCTGCCCAGGTGGACACCAAGGTAGCTGGGAGCCCGCAATGCTTTCCCTGTCACACTCTCAGCAGGCTGGGTTGTCTTGCAGATTGAACATAAGGTATGTCAGTGAGGGGCAGCCCCACTTCAACCCAGATCTGGACGCAAAGTCTCTCTAGAAAGCCATGAAGAGGCATAGGTGAATGGCAGCCATGGCTTGCACTGGCAACACTTTGACTCTGAACCTTCAGGCCCTCCTGCTCACAGACCTGAAGAGGGGAAGTCAGGGACAGCCAAGGAGTCAGGGCCTCCATATAACTTTATGAGAACCACCCCTCCCCCCCCCCATACACACACATGCAGAGAATCACACACATCCTACCTTCTCCAGCACTGGTCTACACTTATCCTCCAAAACTGGGGGTGGAGGGGAGGGGCCCAAGTAATAGAGGAGTGACCAGGGCATCTCCTGGGTATGCTGTACACCCAGGGCAGTATCTTCACCCTGCTAAGGATTGGTTTATTTCCTCATAATATGCCCCACAAAGCAGAGTGGGGCCTCTGCTTGCCACTGTGAATTTAGGATGGGATGATGTTGCTCTTGCACCTGGTACAGAGGAGATGGAATTTTCAAGGGACTGAACTGTGCTCCTGGGGCACCAGCTGAAGAGGTTCTGTGAGACTTCCCTTCTCCACATCAGCTGGCCCATTCTTCAGTCTCCAGTACCCAAATGCCATGTGCTGTGAGCAGGAAAGGGCTTATCTGAGTCCTTGGGGTTTGCATGGCTGACCAGAGAGCGCTCCTACTGTTAACCCCGGAGGGTTTACTCCCTAGCTGGCTCAGAATGGACAATAGGTACAAGAAGAAGCACCATTAGAAGAAACTAGACAGCCTGTTTTTTCTTCTCCTTGCTTCCCAACCCAGATTTACTATTATCTCCACTTTCAGATGAGAAAGCAGAGACAGGGAGGTCAGGTTGCTAGCAGACACTCAAACCCAGTTTTCTGATCCCTCAGCCCTGACCAGGTGACCATCGGGTCCACACATTCCAGCACTGGAGTCTTGGCCTGTGCTCTGCCTCTACAGTGGTGGGTGGAAGGGCACGTGAAAGGATCGATTTTCTGTCCAGCTGTCTTGTCTACATCGTGAAAGCCATCTGGTTTTTGGGTGTGCAGGTGCAGGTCTCCATAACTGAACTAACAAGCAGCTGCCCTCCCTCCTCTCCGGGCTTCCCCAGCACCCACTTCCCATCGGGGGGCAGTGGGGCTGCTCACACTGTGCACCCCTGCAAGGACCAACAAGCAGGCCATCACCGATGTGCTCACACGGAAGAGCAATAAGCAGTGGCAGCAGATTGCCAAGTCCTTCAAGGCTCAGTTGAGCAAGGTCAGGGGCACCGGGGCACTGGAGCTTAGAGGGGCAGGTATGCTGGGCCTGGGACATCAGGAGCTGCCAGAGATAACCTAGGAGACGATTACATTCTGGGGGAGGGCCTTTTCTAGGGGCCAGCCCACTGGAAACATGTCCTTATGGGATATGTTTACACTAAAAACATACATGCATGGCTTATCTCAAATTCAAAATTAACTAGCTCTTTTGTGTTTTAGTGGAAATCTTACTTATGGCTGCCCACACCCTCTGGGTGCCAGGGAAATTGTCTAACCAGAAAGAGGGTAGCTACCAAAAGCCTTCAATAAACATCATTCTTAAGGTTCTGTTAGAAGTGTTCTTTCAAATGAAGAATACCACCACAAAGACCTAGTGCCATTTCACTGGAGAATGAGCCAGAGCTTTTGGTTTATGGATTTTCATGGAAACACAGACAATTTTACAGAAAATGTTTTAGACCAAGAGATTTTAGCAAACTGGTCAAAACATTTCTTTGTGCTATCAACAAACAGTTTAAAAACCGTGTTTTTTAAACATCATTAACAATGGCAGCAAAATGATAAGGCATTCAGATAAGACACTTGAAAGAAGTCAACATCTCGTACAGAAATTTCATAAGAGACATTGAACACCTGCTTATGGAGACACTGATAGGGGGAGTCTGGATTGCAGATTCACATCCCTCCAATGTATCCCCATATCCCTATTATTGCAATCAAATATTACAAAGGTTTGGGGAGAATAGAGATGGGGTGCTGCTTCTAAAATTAAAAGTTCAGGGAGTTCCAATGATTTCCATGGAGCAACAAGGCAGTACAGGTTTCTCTCAATTTCTGGTCCATGCAAACTATGAGCATGATAAAGTGATTCTTCTTTGACTTAGTAAGTTTGGGGTGGATGATTCACATCAGTGGATAAGTGGAATCCCTTCTAAACAAACAAAATTGCATCACTCCCTTCAATTTAAATCCTCCAACTCCCTAGAAGACATCAGTATTCACTCAAATGATGATAACAACACTCTGGTCTCCTAGCCATGACCCCCTCAGCCACAGTAATGTCCTTGTCTGAGCCAACCCAAATGCTCTGGCAGTTTGCAAAGACTCAGCTTCTGGAGAACTTTAATGGCCATCAGTGAGGTTCTTCTCACAGCCCCGTCAGAGATGCCCTGACTCCCCCCTGGGAATGTCAGTAGGCAAGACACTGAGCAGAGCTGCATGAACCACCACAGGGTGGCCATGCCACCCTCCCTATCCATCACAACACAGGACATTATGTCTCTATGGGTCAGGGAGATATCCTGGCAGGCAGTGGGGTCTCCACCCAGTATAGTCCTACTCTGCCCTTAGTGCAGGTCTACTAGTAGAGGCTATTGTTACTTGATTAAAGGAAAGACTTGATTAAAGGGGTATAGGCCCCTGTACATTGCTTGAAAGAGTGTAGGTCCCAGCTTGCCTGACTTAAAGAGGTTAGCGTCCCTTGCAGCCTCCAGGGCTGCCAAGGAAAAGGGAAGCAGTTGCCTCAGGGTACCTAGACTTGCATTCTTGCTCCTGCTGATTTTGCCCCCTTTGCTGCCAAGCAGTGGGGCATACCAGCAGAGAGCCCCGACCTGGCTAGATTTCCACCACCTCACTCGGGCCAGGAGAAGCCTCCCCAGCAACACCAACCAGGATGGGGAGAGCACCCGCCAGGGCCACAGCCAGGACACCGGGACCAGGGAGAGGCTGGCAGATCACAAGAAATCCTGCCAGAGCAATCTTGACCTCTATTTAATCTTGGACAAGTGAGTGGACCTCTACTGGGCCAGAGACTTGGGGGGCAATACAGGGAGCTCCTTTCTCAAAACTTGTTAATAATGTCCTGGGTTTTTGGTTATCATTTTATGCTTGGTTTTGTATCTCACCCAAATGACTCCATTTTTACCGGACTCCAGAAAACACTGCTGAGTTGTTCAGGGCCTTTTCATAGTGTCACTGCCAAGAAAGTCCTTTGCTTTACTGACTAAGTGTTTTTGCTACTTTCTTCTATGATCTTCTGAACACTTTGCTCTCTGGGTGTGCTCCCGAGAAAGCTGGGCTCTATATAAGCCTTTATGACCTTGAAGAAGGAAAGGGGTCCCGGGCAGTGGCTTGGAGACATGGCCTTGGAGGTTTCCAGCTCCCCTGTTGGGCTGAGAATTAGCTTCCCCTCTTCAGTAGTAGCCGTGGTATGACGACGGTGAACTCATGGAAGCACGTGGCTGTTTCCAAAGCCCTTTCCCTGCTGTGCCATCCTCAGAGAGGCCTGGGGGAGAGCAGGGAGGGTGTGTGCCATCTCCTGGGAAGGGTGAGCGTCCCAGAGTTGAGGGCAGTAGCCCAGAGACACTCAGGACGACTTATCCATTGCTGACAAACTAGGTATAGAAGTTATCTACAAATATGGTTTTTTTCACCTTTCACCAATTGTACATATATATGTGTGGAACGTTGGGGGCACATTTTATATCTTTGGGATGTGATGACCTCTTTATCACTATGACTATCCAATATTGTTTTATTTCCCCTGCATGAAATATCTTCTTCCATTCCTTCACATTCCATCTGTTTCTCTTTAAAGTGAAATATGTATCTATAGGTAACACATCCATAACTGGCCTTATGTGTCCATCTAATCACAGCACTATCTTTGCTTGATGAATTCAACATATTTAAATTTGGAGTGATTATTGATACGTAAGAACTTGCTCCTGACAATGTATCATTTCCTAAATGTGATATATTTACATTATAGCTTTTTGTTTTCCTTCTGTTCTGCCTACCTTTGTAGACTGGGTTTCTTTATGTACATTCTGCTTCCCTTTCTAGCCTCTGCTCGTTTGTTGAATGTTTCTCTGGGAAACCAGGACTTCGAGCTTTGAAATCTGCCTTTTAGTTAGCATCCTGCCATGCTACTAGTATTTGTTTGTCATTTATTTCAACAATTATCAAGTAAATGCATGAACACAAAATGAAAATCAAACACTGTTACAAAGGTCCTGCGAAAAACTCCAGGCTTCTTTCCCACCGTCTCCACTTCTGATCCCACAGCTCAGAGAGAGCTCTTAAAAATCTTGGATCTTGTCAAGTTATGACTTTGTTTCTCATAACAGACTTGTACTGACACTTTACTTTGTAAAGTGTACTGGTACTGACACTGTACTTACACTTTACTTGCTGCTAGATAAGAGACAGAGAACTGGCCATGGTTATTCTCCAAGGACACAAAGGACCAGGAGAGTCAGAGTTACAGGATGTAGGAGGTTTTTTCAGAAAAGCATCCTACTTCATGTCTTATCTAGAGCTAGTTGGGCACAACCAACCATCCTTATTTGCCTTCACAGGGTCTCACTCTTGAATCCCTCAGTTGCAAGCACACAAATCCCATTGGTGACGTCCACCTCATTACACTGACGAAAGTCACCATCAGGAAGGCCCACTGGGGTTGCTGACAGTGTGCGGTAGCATGGTGGGGGGAGTAGCTTGTTGGATGGTTTCAGATAAACTCTGCCAACTCAAAGAATTCACCCTATTCCATTGATTTTTCATTTTCAGGTCAGGAAGTGTGGACACCAACTGGATATTTATACGGCTTCGTAGAGGATTTCCTCAAAATGTTTCAAAAGTATGACTTCTCCATGTGGTGGGGCATTTGCAATGCCAGGCAGAGTGCCTGTTTGCTTAGACCCAGTGGGCATGGGTATCTTGGATCAGCAGCATGAAGCTCCGGGTGGAATTCTGAACCAGTCAAAAGTGCAATTCACTCAGTTTCCATCAGCTCCAAAGGTTCTAGAGATTCGGGTGTTTCCAGTCTTGCTGTCAAAGCCACAGCGTAAGAAATACTGATTGACTGAAGGATGTCACAGATTGGATCAGGCTAACCTGTAACACAGTTAAAAAAACAAAACAAAAAAAAACCCACTTGTTTATATAGTTCCAAAGAAAATGGCAAAGGACCCTCATGGCAACTTTAAAGAAAAAGCAAGAACTCCTAGAGAAAATTAATGGCGGTTATCCCCAGGATATGGACACTAGAACTAGGACTGTTAGGAAGAAGGACAGGGTAACAAGAGCATCAAGGAGACTTCCTGTGGAGAGAGTGATGTGTTTAGGGGGACAGAGGGCTTAACTCACAGAAGGGGAACAACTGAGTCTGGGACAGGACAGCTTGGGGTCAAGAGCCAAAAGGCTCATACAGCCAAGCCAGGGGCCTCAATTCACGTGAGCAACAGGAAGTTATAAATGACTCTTGGGCTGAGTGTGGGTGATGAGGATTGTGCTCCAGGAAAACCGGTAATTGTGGGTAAAATGAGTGGAAACAGGACCACAGCTACATGGAGTTCATCAGGGACTAGGGCAGCAATCCTCTAACAGACAAAGGGGGCCTGTGACCCAGAAGACAGTGGGCAGGGAGAGGAAAGGGATGGAGGCATGTGAATGAGTCGCAAAAGGAACAATAATTTCTCTTAGACGGAGGCAGGAAAGTAACATAGTCCAGGAGGGAAGGGCTTAGAGTTTCCAAAAAATGTTACAGAGAATAGAGGCTACTCATGGGGCAGGGATAGGGACCTTCACCTAGTGTTTGAGGCATGAACCGTGTGTGATGGTGTGTGTGTCCTCTGTGTGTGTGAGAGAGAGAGAGAGAGAGAAAGAGAGAGAGAGAAGTAGAGGTTGGGATCTAGGGATAGAGCAGGACACCACCCTGACAGTCTCCCTGGATCGCCACACATTTGCTGGCCTCAGAATCCTTTACTAAATTTATGGTAACTTCTGGAACTCAGGAAGGGGTCACAGGCTAGAGGGAAGTGAAGACAGGCAGGTGTCCCCTCCCTGGCTGGTCATGGGGTCATTTGAACCTCTGTTTATGACTCTCACGTACACGTGCTTCCTCCCCAGCCCGAACATGAGGGTCTTGATCATCACCTTCTCCACAAGGGGCCACACCGTCCTAAAGCTCACCTCGGACAAGTAAGTTCAGATTCACTCCCTCAAGGCAGACCTGCTGGTGGTGGGAGGGGGGAGACGGAGGCCATGGAGAAAACTCTGCAGAGGAGTCCTGAGTTTCAGTCAGGAGCCCACAGGCTTGCTGCCTGGGCGGGGCTGGCTTCTGCTCAGAGACCACCCTGTGCCCCCAGTATCTACTACCAGCCCCTCTGATAACTCTGGCACTGACACTGGCAGCCCCTGTGTTTCTAGACAATCTCTGCCACTCCAGCCTTGCTCTGCCGGCTCAGATCTTCACTTGGCTCAGCCTGATCCAGCTCCCCCACCACTTATGTCCCACTCCCACCTGTTATCTACCTTAGCAGCAGCTAGTAAAGGACAAAAGTGTGGCCATCTGCAGCTCACTGCTCCCCTGCCAGCATGGGCGGCACTTATGGCCCCTTCCCTGGCCTTAGGTCTTCCCTGTCAGGAGCTCTGAAGTAGGGACTCAGCACTCAAAGCAGCTTTGCTGCTTCCTTCAGATCCAATCCTGATCACCCTCAGTGATCCAGGGCAGGGAGGAAGGGACATTGCAGGGGTATTGCCAGGGTGACCCTTACCGAACTCAGCCTTTCCCTGTAGAGGGTGATGAGCCCCACTGGGGACCCCTGAGGTGCTGGCAGTCCCATTGTGAGTTCCAGTTCACATTAGCGCAGTCACAACTGCTCCCCACTCTGCCTGTGGATTGTCAGACCCTTCATGAAGCCCGCTGGGAGTGCAGGGTCCAGAGCTCCCCTAGGATCCCCCACCAGGGATCCAGGTCACTCTCAGTCTGTCCTGACCTGCCTCTTCTCTCCACCCTCCGTCAGCAGGACCCTGCACATTGACAAGGCATGGAGCCTCTTCCCTGCCTTCCCTGGTGGGCTCACAAGTGCAGGCCTCTCCTCCCTTCCTTCTAGCTCCTACCCAGGTACCCCACGGGCACCTCTTGTTCCCCTCTGAGACACCGCATATCACCTCCAGCCTTGTACTTTAACTCTGCTAGCACCTCCTGGCTTGTCCTCAGAAAATACTAATTTGTTCCAAATGCCTGAACAATCCCTGACTCTCAACTTCACCCCCCAAAACACAAGAAGCCGCCAGGCCCCTTGCTGCAAATTGAAGCCACAATCCTGTCCCAAGGAGTATGTGGGGAGTCCCAAGGGCTCAGGTGACTTTGGGAACTGGAGGGGACACTGTCCCGCTGGAGGCAGCAGCCAGTTCAGAGCTTCCTTACAGGTGCCTCTGCTTTTCAGAAAACAATGAATAATATGTGCAACTTTTTTCAAAACTGCAACCAGCATCCCGTGATGTCGTGTCAACCCACATGCAAAGTAAGGAGGGCAAGTGCATGCTCCGCAAGGACAAGGCCCTTTGCTTTTTGCCCTTGACAGCTGCCCTCTGGGACTGTGGGGTGCGGGCCTCTGTCATGAAGAATGTCTAAGACATGGTGCTCAGGAGCCTCCCAGCTGATTCTCACCAGCAGACCGTATTTTCCTTGATTTTCATCTTAAGGATGGCAGGAGACCAATATGGAACATTACCCAGCACTTCTAATTTTAAATTAAAAGGCTGGAGAACCAGTCACTTGGGGTGGTAGGTGCCCCTACCCCCTCCAGCACCAGGGCTGTGGGTCAGCTGCTGCCTTGCATGCTGAGGCCTTCCTGGCTGGGATGGATTCACACCCCTCAGCACACACCTGGTAGCCTGGGGAACTCTGAGGCTTTCGTTTAGTCAGAACATTTCCTTATTCACCAAGCTCCCCAGCAGGGCATGCAGATACAGTCAACATATGAGCAAAAGGAGTTCAGTGTCAGAGCCCTGGGTGGCTGGGAAGGCTGGGCACACCCCAATACCTGAACAGCCAGGCAGGAGGACATCCAGAGAGAGGAACGGGGTCCTCAAAGGTCCAGCCTGTGGCTCTAGCCCCCTTGAGCCAAGGAAACCACAAGTTCCTCTTCCCAATTCCAGTGGTTTCTCACTGACCTGTGTCCTCTCTTCCCACAGTGGTAGTGCCCGAACTCCAGCCCACTCGGTCCTGATGTGAGAAGATGCCCGGCTACCCACTTTCCTGCCCACAACCCGACCTCCTCAACACCGGGCATCCCTGTGACTCAGGGATGAAAGACAGTGCTATCAAGCTATCGCCAGGCACTGCAGAATGAGTTTGATCCCAGCTGGCCAGGGACAACCCACATGAAGTTTCCTCGACTGCTGCTCCCCTCAGCAGTTTCATTTATACCTGGAGCTGCTTCTCCTTGTGGGCACTTCCCTCACCCCTCTGACAGGTGACAGGTGTCCTCAGCCATGGCCAGCAGAGGGGAGGAAGGGAGAGGATCTGCCCCTCGTGGCCTGTCCCCTTCCTGCCAGCACATCTGTCTCCCCAGCTATTTAAAGCGCCAGGCACCGGGCCCCAGTCACAGGCCTGCTCAGGACTCAGTGCCACCATAGTCCTGCCCAACCCCACAAAAGCCTCCTCCTGTGGGAGGCTGAGCCATTCCCACTTGCCCTCATAGTCTGCAGTGCCCTTACTTCTCCCAAGCTTCCACTGCCCCAGGACATCTCCCCAGTTTCAGGAACCTCCATAAAAAAGACCTAAGTAAGTTGCAGGAGGGAAACTACAGCACAGACAGGATCTTCCAAAGACAAGCAGTGATGGGAGCACAGACATGAAGGTGTGGTGTCCTGAACCCCAATAAACCATTGCTGCACTCTCATGGGTGATCGTCCTCAGCACCCACATGCTCCTGGCTGCCCTTCTTGTGCAGACCCCTTCCCAGGATTTCTCCTTGGCTCTCCCCTCTTCCTTTCTTCCAGCACCTCCATCCAGGATAGAAACGCGCTCCTTGCAGCCTACAGTGAGCCTGGTGGCTAGGGAAGGAGCACAAGGTCTGCTGTCTCTGAGGTCTTTGCCCCAAATCCTCAACTTTGGCTCTGGGGTTCCGTCTTTCAGGGAGGTGTTGACCTGTTCTTCCCTGTCTCATCCCCCTCTGGGGGTGCCTCTCCAGCCTGAGGGCTGACTGGCAGGACAGGTCTCCTGCCCAAGGCAGCTCATGGGCACATGGGGCCTCAGCTTCACTGACTTGACGGGCACATACAACTGGGGCAGAGAGGACGAAGGCTCCCCTTCTTAGCACATGTCTACCTTATGGACAACCTAGTTTCATCCTATTTCACGAAATCTCTTTTTCCCAAATGTCAGAACATAGAGGCCCTCAGAGTCCAGGTGGACACAGAAGATGCCAAGGGCAATGTTGGGGAACTAGGACAGGTCATGGGCCTGAAATGCCTCCAGCTTCATCCTGGCTGGTAAGAAGATGCCTCTAAGCAGGCAGACAAGGCAAGAGATCCCAGGGCTGGCCACTCCCAACTCAGGTGCTGGCCGAGGCAGCCAGAGCTGGGCCTTGCTCCCAGTGGGGCAAGGGTGAAGAACCAGTTGTTTGGGAAGCCAGCCACCTCAGCACAGGAGCGGGCAGTGGTGTTCTCTCACCCTGCTGCTCCACCACAAGTCAGTTATGGCAGTTGCTCCTCAGAGCCAGGCAACTGCCCTTTAGGCAGCAGCCCCCCTTTTATGCCACCCTGCCTTCCTGGGTTGTGGAATGGTCCGATCAGGCATGAGCTATGAGCTGATTGGTGCTAAATGGTGCCTCCCCACAGGATCCCAAAGAAGGGGGTTGAAGACAGAGCTAGCAAACTATACAGCAGGGGCGGGGGAGGGAAGAGCACAAGAGGTTACAGTGACTCTTCAAGAGTGACTTGGTGTGGGAATTTTATGAGGATTACACCTGAGGGGAGAAATCAAATATTGCACACTGCCTCGTAGCCTAGCCCTAGAGCCGGGGTGACCAGGGCCCCAGGGTGAGGGGCCTCAGAGAAATGTGCTTCCCAGGAGTGCTAGGGTCTGTGCTGCTCAGACACACCCAGCCCAGCGGGAGCCCTGAAGACAGGGCTGTGTCAGCCGTGAGGAAGGAAGAAACACACAATTATTGAATATCTATTTTTATTTTATCAACATTCTCCTTTGCTTTTTTTTCTTTATTGCATGACATTGGTTTACCACACTGTATAGGATGGAGTATAGGTTCAGCCTCTTCAGATGTGTGTGATCACACCACAGCCACCACCAAAGCACCCACGACCCCACCACGGTTCATTCTGTCCACCTCCTCCTTTGTTCCCCAATTCTCACCACCCCCCTACCGTAGCCTCAATTCTACAGTCTGGATTCATGTGTTTATTTTGCTTTACCTTGGGTCATTGTATAGTTTCTTAATATTCCACCTATGCTAACAATCATCCAGTATTTGTTACTTTCCTTCTGACTTACTGTGCTTAACATAACCCGCACTAGTTCCGTTCATGTAACCACAAATGGAAAGACTTCATTTTTTTCTTGAAGCAAAGTTGTATCCACTCTTCTGTACACAGGCACTTGGGTTGCTTACCTGACTGGGGTAGTGCTGCAGTGAATATAAGACAGCAGGTGTCTCTTCAAGTTAGAGATTTTGTATTTTTCATATGGATATCTAGGAGTAAAAATTTGCTGCTGCATGTGGTAGAGTATTTTTTAAATTTTGAGAAACCTCAATATTGTTGTCCGAAAAAACCCATCCCAGTTCCATTCCCACCAACAGTGCTGAGGGTTACTTTTGCCCCTGGCCAACACTTGTGTCTGGACTTTTTGACACGCATTATTCTCACAGGTGTGAGGAAAGGCGATATCTCCCTGTAGCTTTGATTTGCGTTTCCTTGATGATATGTGATATTTTCTTCACGTGCCTTTGGTCATCCATGTATCTCCCTTGGAGATACATTTTTTTTTTTGGGGGGGGGTTATTTTTTCTCTCATCGATGTACATGAATTCTTTGTAGATCTTGGACATAGTCTCTTGTTGGATGAATGGTTAATAAATATCTCCCATTTAGTACAGAGTCTTCTTCATATTAATAATAGTTTTGTTCAATGTGAAAAACTCTTCAGTATAATAGAGTCCACTTGTTTAGTTTTGTGTTCTATGCCCTTATTGTGGATTTGAGCACAAAAGTTTAACAAATTACAAGGACCTGTGTTGACAAAACAAAATTATGGGGAAAAATGAATGAACAAAATGTGATCACCAAAGAAAGAAACCTTCTGAGAACACTTGAGAAGCAGAAAAAAAAAATTGGTTCTGAATGAAACAACATATAGAGTAAAAGAAGACAAGTAATAAGATGAGATTATATTTGCATAGGTATAGCAAAAATATGAATATCAAACACAACTTTATAACAATATTGATGAACAAATGTTCAAATTCCTATCTAAAGTGATTTATAAAAGAAACAGAAACACTAAGCAGTCATCTGTGTTCATCTGCTTGGGTTCCAGTAATACAGAACCACGGGCTGGGTGGTTGAAACAACATGCATTTATTTTCTCACAGAGCTGAAGGCTGGAAGTCCAAGGTCAAAGAGCCAGCTGGTTGGTCTCAGAGTTGGCTACTCTTCCTGGAAGACGCCTTCCCATATGTCCTCATGGTGCTTCCCTCTGGGCCTGCATTTCTTGTCCTCCCTTTATGGGGCTCCCAGGTCCATAGGATAGGACCCCACCCTAATGATCTCATTTAACCTGACTGTCAGCCTCTTAAAGGCCCCATCTCCAAATACAGGCACATTAGGGATTAGACCTTCAGAATATGAATGTGGATGGAGGTACAACTCAGTCCATGATTCAGTAAATAGTCAAAGACTTATCACCAAGAAAACTCCAGTCACAATGAATGTGTTCTCCTCTCAGATGTAGTCCCCATAAAATTCCCACCACCAATTCACCCCTGCACCATCGCCATAGTCCCTTGTGCTCTTCCATACCCTGATTTAATACCTCTACTTCCCCCGACCTGCAGTATTTCTCTGATTTATTGTTGCCTGTTGGTTTTGTTTTTTAATTTATTCTAATTATTTTTTCCTGATATCTTATTTGGTTTCACTGAATACATTGCACAAAAATTAAGAATGATGTAAAATATATATAAAATTTAAAAAAAAAACACATTTAAAAAAGAAAACTCCAGATACAGTTGATTGATAACAAGTAATCAAGAAGCAGTCCACTCTGATCACCTTTGAAATCTCATCAAACAGAAAATAGGAAAACTCCCCATCGTATATAATGAGGCTAGTAACACATATCAAAACCAGATGAGAACAGCATGAATTTGGGAAACTGCCGGTAGCCTCTCTTAAGACTATAGGTTCAAATAAAAAAAAAATCTAAACTAAGAATAAATAATCCAGCCATTTTTTATAAAAAAAATTATCAGGCCAAGTTGGGTCTATTTATATAAACATAAAAAGGTTTAACTTGATTTGATAATTGGCCATATTAATGTGCATGAATACTTGCCCACAGAATCCAACAATGCATCAAAGGGATAGTACACCACGATCAAGTAGGATTCATCCCAGGGGCACAAGGATGTTTCAACATATGAAAATCAATAAGTATAACACATCAACAAAAAGAAAAATAAAAACCATATGATTATATCAATAGATGCTGAGAAAGCATTTGACAAAGTCTGACCTCCGTTTATGTTGAAGGTCCTTGAAATTCTCGGGATAGAAGGAACATACCTTAACATGATAAAAGTCATACACGACAAACCCACTGCCAATATTATTGTCAATGGTGAAAAGCTGAAGGCCTTTCCTTTAAGATCAGGAACAAGACAAGGTTGTCCTCTCTCACCACTGCTGTTCAATATAATACTGGAGGTCCTAGCCAGGGCAATAAGACAAGAGAAAGACATACAAGGAATCCAAATAGGGAAAGAAGCAGTAAAACTATCACTATTTGCAGATGATATGATAATATACATAGAGAACCCTAAAAACTCCACAGAAAAACTACTCAAAATAATCAACCAGTTCAGTAAAGTAGCAACATACAAAATCAACACACAAAAATCAGTAGCCTTCCCATACACAATCAATCTGAAGAAGAAGAAATCAAGAACACCATCCCTTTTATAATTGAAACAAAAAAAAATCAAATACCTGGGAATAAACCTAACAAAAGAAGTAAAAGACCTATACAAAGAAAATTACAAAACATTGTTAAAAGATAGTGAGGAAGAGACAAAGAAATGGAAAGACATCCCCTGCTCATGGATTGGAAGAATTAACATTATTAAAATGGCCATCCTCCCAAAAGCAATATACAGATTCAGTGCTATTCCAATAAAAATCTCAATGACATTCTTCAAAGAAATAGAACAAATAATGATAAAATTCATATGGAACCACACACACAAAAAAAAAAAACATGAATAGCCAAAGCCCTACTGATGAAAACAATGGAGAAAAGAGGTATCACACTTTCAAGCTTCAAGCAATACTACAAAGCCATAATAATTAAAACAGTTCTGTATTGGAAAAAAAACAGACATACAGACCAAGGGAACTGAATAGAGAGCCCAGAAATAAAGCCACACTTATAGGAATAACTAATCTTTGACAAAGGAGCAAAGAATATGCAATGGAACACGGACAGTTTGTTCAATAAACAGTGCCAGGAAAACTGGACCTCCACGTGCAAAAAAATGAAACTAGACCGTTACCTCTCACTGTGCACAAAAATCAACTCAAAATGGATAAAAGAACTGGACATATGACCTGAAACCATAAAATATATTGAAGAAAATATAGGTAAAACACTACAAAACATACATCTCAGAAACATCTTTAAAGACTCATCACCCAAAGCAGTGATAGTGAAGGCAAGACAAGCACCTGGTATCACATCAAACTGAAAAGTTTCTGTACAGCAAAAGAGACACTAACTAAAACAGACACCCCACTGATTGGGAAAAAAAATCTTTGCACTTCATTTAACTGATAAGGTACTGATCACAAAGATATACAAAGAACTCACATGGCTCAACAAAAACAAAATAAACAATCCAGTCAAGAAATGGGCAGAAGAACTTAAAAGACATTTCTCCAAAGAAGAAATGCAAATGGCCAACATGCATATGAAGAAATGTTCAACATCCCTTATCATCAGGGAAATGCAAATCAAAACCACACCGAGAAACCATCTTACACCAGTAAGAATGGCACATATCAAAAAAACAAGCAATGACAAATGTTGGTAAGGATGCAGTGAAAAAGGAACTCCCCTACATTGCTGGTGGGAGTGCAAACTGTTCCAACCACTATGGAAAGCTCTCTGGAGTTTCCTCAGTCTACTAAAAATGGAGCTATCATACAACCTGGTAATTCCACTCCTGGGGATCTACCCAAAGGACACAAAACATTGATTGAAAAGAACACCTGTACACCTATGTTTACTGCAGCACTGTTTACAATAGGTAAAACCTGGAAACAACCCAGATGCTCAAAAATAGATGACTGGATCAAGAAGATGTGGTATATATTCACAATGGAATATTATTCAGCAATCAAAAAAGATAAACTCATGCCATTCGCAGCAACATGGATGGAGCTAGAAGGAATTATGTTCAGTGAAATAAGCCAGAAGGAAAAAGAAAAATATCAGTTGGTTTCCCTTATAACAGGAATACAAGGAAACAAAATAAGACATCAGAGTAAAAAAAAAAAAAAACAGTACAAAACACAACAAAGCAAAAACAGACAATTATAAATCAGAGACATACTGCAGGGGAGGAGGAGGGAGAGGAATCAGAGGGAGGGAGAAAGGGAGGGAGGAGCACAGAGGACTGTGGTGATGGTGCAAGGGTGCCTTGGGGAAGAAAATTCTATGGGGACTCAACCTGAGGGAGGGGGGGAAGCAAATATTGCTTAAAAAAATAAAATAAAATAAAATAAATCAGTGAAAAAAATAATTTGAGTGAATATATGTATACCTCACAAAACAAGCAGAAACAAATTTAGATAATATGAAACAATCATTTACGAGTTGTAGAAACCAAGACTAAGCAGGTAAGTTTTCTAACCCAATAGAGGGTATCTACCAAAAGCCTTCAAAAAACATCATTGACAAGGTTATGTGTTAAAGTGTTCCTTCAAGTCAAGAACCACCACAACAGATCTAGTGTCATTTCACTGGAGAATGTGTCAGCGTTTTTAGTTTTTCATAAAAACCCAAACAGGGCCTTCCTGGTGGCGCAGTGGGTTGAGCAAAGGGCCGTGAAGCCGTCCATAGCCTCTGCAGTGTGGGTTCAATTCGCGGTCGGCCAGGGAGACACCCACATGACGCAGCAGAACTCCCCTGTCTTGCCCGCTGCTCCCCTCAGCAGTGTACTTCAGTCAGTCTGCCTGTTCTGATCCCCACTCTGTCTCTGGTGAATCCTCTCACCCTCCTGCGCCTCTGGCCTGTGCCCCAGTTCTTGTATAAATAAAAATAAATCTAAAAAAAAAAACTGAAGCAATTTTACTGAAAATGTTTTAGACCAAGAGATTTTAACAAATTGGTTAAATAGACAAAAATAAAAACATTTCTTTGTGCTATCAATAAACTGAAAACTGTATTTTTAAAACATCATTTGCAATGGCAGCAAAATGATAAGGCATTTAGAGAAGTCACCTGACAGAAGAGGTCAAGCTCTCTTAGGGAAATTTCATGAAAGGTATTAAACACCTAATTAGAGGAGACACTGCCTTGGTCACTGATAGGGGGAGTCTGGATTAGGAGTCTGCATTGCAGATTCACATCCTTCCAAAGGATCCCCATAACCATATGATTGTAATAAAATGTTATGAAGATTTGGGGAGAATAGAGATGGGGTGCTGCTTCTAAAATTAAAAGTTCAGGGGGTTCCAATGATTTCCGTGGAGCAAACAAGGCAGTATAGTTCTCTCTGATCTTCTGGTCCATGCAAACTATGAGCATGATAAAATGGTTCTTCTCTGACTTACTAAGTTTGGGGTGGTTGATTCCCATCAATGGATAAGGGGAATCCCTCCTAAACAAACAAAATTGTACCACTTTCTTCAACTTCTAGACCCTCCCACCCCCTGGAAGACATCAGTGTTCACTCAAATGGCCATAACAACACTCTGGTCTCCCAGCCGCGACCCCCTCAACCACAGTGATGTCCTTGTCTAAGCCACCCCAGCTGCTCTGGCAGTTCACAAAGACTCAGCCTCCCAGAGGACTTTAACAGCCATCAGTGAGGGCTCAGGATAAGGGACAAATGGAGGTTCCTCTCACAGCCCTATCAAGGATGCCCTGACTCCCCCCTGGGAATGTCAGTAGGCAAGACAGTGAGCAGAGCTACAGACCACATGGTCGCCATGCCAACCTTCCTGTCCATCACAACTTAGGGTATTATGTCTCTATGGGTCAGGGAGACACCCTGGCAGGCAGTGCGGCCTCCACCCAGTATCAGTCCTACTCTGCCCTTAGTGCAGGTCTACTAGTAGAGGCTATTGTTATTGATTAAAGGAAAGACTTGATTAAAGGGGTATAGGCCCCTGTACATTGCTCGAAAGAGTGAAGGTCACATTTTGCCTGACTAAGAGATTAGTGTCCCTTGCAGCTGCCCAGAAAATGGGAAGCAGCTGCCCCGGGGTACCCGGGCTTGCATTCATCCTCCTGCTGGTTTTGCCCCCTCTGCTGCCAAGCAGTGGGGCATACCAGCACAGAGCCCCAACCTGGCTAGATTTCCACCACCTTAGTCGGGCCAGGAGAAAACTGCACAGCAACATCAACCTGGATGGGGAGAGCACCAGCCAGGGCCACAGCCATGAAAACGGGACCATGCAGAAGCGGGCAGTTACCAGTAAATCCTGCCAGAGCAATCTTGACCTCTATTTTATCATAGACAAGTGAGTGGACCTCCTACCGGACCAGAGACTTGGGGGGCATTACAGGGAGCTCCTTTCTCAGCACTTTTTAATCATGTCCTGGGTTTTTGGTTATCATTTTATGCTTGGTTTTGTCTCTCACCTAAATGACTCCAGTTTTACTGGACTCCAGAAAGACTGCTGAGTTGTCTCAGGCCCTCTGTAGTGTCACTGCTTCTCTGTCTAAGAGTTTTTGCTACTTTCTGCTACAATTAATGTGTTTTCTGAACACTTTGCTCTCTGGGTGTGGTCCCGAGAAAGCTGGGCTCTATATAAGCCTTTATGACCTTAAAGAAGGAAAGGGGTCCAGGGCATTGGCTTGGAGACACGGCCTTGATCATTTCCAGCTCCCCTGTTGGGCGGAGAATTAACTTCCCCTCTTCAGTAATAACGATGGTATGATGTTGGTGACCTCATGGAAGCATTGGATTGTTTTCAAAGCCCCTTTCCCTGCACTGTGCCATCCTCAGACAGGCCTGGGGGAGAGCAGGGAAGGTATCTGCCATCTCCCGGGATGGGTGCAGGTCCCAGAGTTGAAGGCAGTAGCCCAGAGGCTCTCAGGATGACTTATCCACTGTTGAAAAATCAGGTGTTGAAGTTATCTACAAATACGTTATTTTTTTCCTCCTTCTGACCTGCTACATCTATGTGCACAGGTGTTGGGGGCACATTTTGTGTCTTTGGGATGTGATGACCTCATTATCACTATGTAATAACTTTCACTCATGTGAACATTTGTGACTTAACATCTACCTTGTCTATTATGACTATCCAATATGAATATCTCCCCTGCATGAAATATCTTCTTTCATCCCTTCACATTCAATCTCTGTTTGCTTTTAAAGTGAAATGTCTATTTTTATAGCAATACATCCAAAACTGGCCTTATCTGTCCACCAAATCACACTGCTATCTTTGCTTGATGAATTCAATATATTTAAATTCAGAGTGATTACTGATACGTAAGAACTTGCTACTGACAACTTATTATTTCCTAAATGTGATATATTGACATTACAGCTTTTTTTTTTCCTTCTGTTCTGCCTACCTTTGCAGATTGGGCTTCCATCATGTATATTCTGCTTTCCTTTTTAGCCTCTGCTTGTTTATTGTACATTTCTCTAGGGAAACCAGGACTTGGAGCTTTGAAATCTGCCTTTTCGTTAACATCCCATCATGCTACTAGCATTTGTTTTTAATTTTATTTTAACAATTATCAAGTAAATGCATGAACACAAATTGAAAATCAAATACTGTTACAAAGTTCCTACAAAAATTTGAGGCTTCTTTCCTACTGTCTCCAATTCTGATCCCATTCCTCAAAGACAGCACTTACAAATCTTCCAGATTTCAGTCCGGCATTATTACTTTGTTTCTAATAACAGGAGAAGAGATTATAGGTTTCCAGTGGCTATGTTCCCCTATACAGCTCTTTCCTACCCTTTCCATTCGTTCAGCAGTTAAATCACTAGAATTTTTGTCCTCAGGTTATACTAGTAGCACCTCAAATTATGGTGATCTTGTTACAGGGCAACCCCACTCTAAAACAGATTGCCTGACTGTGGGTCCTCACCCGTGTGCTTAAAAGGGACCTATACTGCAGGCACACACAAAAGGTTAACAAAGATTTATTTACAAGGGAAAAGGAAATGGGGAAATGTACAACTCATGGAGAAAAGAGGGAGATAAAGTCTTAAATGTGTCCTACCCTTTCCGCCTACCTGGAACCCCAAGTGACCTGCTGACACCAAACCTGCCTGGCCAAGAGCACAAGCTTTGTGAGCCCTGACCCCACTAAGATGGCTGGTTTTATTTACAAACAGAGCAAATGGCTGCTGAACTCTGCCCTTAGGTCCTTGCAACTTCTCTTTGGGGATCATGGGATTTGTAGTTTCCAGTGTCTTGATGGAGTGGGGGTGCATCCACAAAACCTGTATGGAATTCGCTCAGGACATCCTTCCCCCTAACAATCTCTATCTTCATTTAAGAGCAGAATGCTAAAGCAGGCTAAGAGCTTTGTGTGGCAGAGTCCCTGTGGTTGTTCCATGCCCACTCACCTTCGCAGGGACCTGTAAGTACCTGTGGGATTTCCACTGCCTTTGAGCACACTTTCCTCCAAAATTACCACACATTTGAAATTTTCCAGAGTAGGTGGTGAGATTGAAGATTATTATTCCTTTAACTATTCTGTGGAAAATCATTTTACTCAGAAGAAAATAGAGGAGTAATGGAAGGAAAGTGGAAAGTGCTATCATCAGTTAGGAAAGAAGTAGTCATGCAGTTTCACATGAGAGCTTCTAAGACAATGGGTCAGTTATCAGAGTTTTGCAGCATCGTCTGACACAGCAGTTCACACTGAGACTAGGAAGTGTCACTGCCAAGTGCAATAGGTAGAGCATGGGTTTGACAGTAGGTCAGAATTTAGATCCATGCCAGTCATGAAAATTGTAGCAAATTGCATAACTGTAAGAATCTCAGTTTCTTCGTGTATAAATGGGAATCATAATATTCATACATTTGCTCTGGCTTAGAGACATAAATGTTCAAAGAGTGGTAATCTTAGCACTGTGATTCACATCTCTCCTTACTTGCCCCATCACATGTTGGCAGTTTTACATACAGCCTCAGGGAGGCTGTGGAGAGGACAAGCAAAGAACTCTATGTTGAGAAGTGGTGGCAAAGACCCTTGCTCACCATTCATCTGCACACGCCTTTTCAGTGGTAAGAAAGAGGCAGAGAACTGGCCATGTCCTTATTCTCCAAGGACTTGAAGGACCAGGAGACTCAGAGTTACAGAATGTAGGAGTTGTTTTGCTTTTTTTTTTTCCAGAAATACATCCTACTGCATATCTTATCTAGAGCTAGTGTGGCACAACCAACCATCCCTGTTTGCCTCCACGGGGTCTCACTCTTGAATCCCTCAGTTGCAAGCACACAAACCCGTTGGTGCCATCCCTCCCATTACAATGATGAAAGTCACCATCAGGAAGGCCCACTGGGGTTGCTGACAGTGTGCGGCAGCATAGTGGGGTGGGAGTAGCTTGTTGGATGGTTTCAGATAAACTCTGCCAACTCAAAGAATTCACCCTATTCCATTTCTTTTTATTTTCAGGTCAGGAAGTGTGGACACCAACTGGATACATGTATATGGCTTCGTAGAGGATTTCCTCAAAAAATTTGACAAGTATGACTTCTCTGTGTGGCGGGGCTTTTGCAGTGCCAGGCAGAGTGCTTGTCTGCTTAGACCCAGTGGGCATGGGTGTCACTTGGATCAGCAGCATGAAGCCCCAGGTGGAGTTCTGAAGCAGTCCAAAATGCGGTTCACTCTGGTTCCATCAGCTCCAAAGGTCCTAGAGACTTCAGGTGTTTCCAGTCTTGGTGTCAAGTCACAGTCTAGGGAATATTAGATGAATTGAGGAGGTCATAGATCATAAACCAGGGTAACCAGTAAGGCAGTCAAAAACACTTGTTTAAATAGTTCCAAAGGAAATGGTAAAGAACCCTCATGGCAACTTTAAAGAAAAAGAATTCCTAGAGAAAATCTCAAGGATGGATTTCCCACAGGACATGGACATTTGAACTAGGACTGTTAAGAATGAGGAAAGACAGGGTAACAAGAACCATCCGGGAGACTTCCTGTGGAGAGAGTGATCTGTTTAGGGGAGAGAGGGGTTAACTCACAAAGGAATGGAATTGAGTCTGGGACAGGGCAGCTTGGGGTCAAGGGCAAAAAGACTCTTACAGCCAAGCCAAGGGGCCTCAATTGCTGTGAGCAACAGGAAGTTATAAAAGACTCTCGGGCTGAGTGTGGGTGATGAGGATTGTGCTCCAGGAAAACTGATAACGGTGGGTAAAATGAGTGGGAACAAGAGCCAGGAGCACAGGGAGCACAGCAGGGACTATGGTAATAATCTAATAATGGGCAAAGGGGGCCTGTGACCCAGAAGACCGTGGGCAGGGAGAGGAAAGGGACAGAGGAATGTGAATGAGTGGCAAAGGGGACAATAATTTCTCTTCGATGGGAGGGAGTAAGGAAACATAGACCAATAGAGAAAGGCCATGAGTTTCCAAAACAAGTTACAGTAGAAGAGAGGCTACTTGTGGGTAGGCGTAGGGACTTACACCTAGTATGTGAGGCATAAACCATGCATGTGTGTGTGTGTGTGTGTGTGTGTGTGTGTGTGTGTGTAAGAGAGGGATAGTACAATAAAGGTTGGGATCTGGAATGAAACAGGACACCACCCTGACAGTCTCCCTGGAGAGCCACACATTTGATGGCCTCAGACTCCTTTATTAAATTTATTGTAACTTCTGGAACTCAGCAAGTGCTCCCAGGATAGAGTGAAGTGAAGACAGGCAGGTGTCCCCTCCCTGGCTGCTCATGGGCATCACTAAGAGCCTGTGTTTATGACTCTCACAAACATGTGCTTCCTCCCCAGCCCAAACATGCGGGTCTCAATCGTCACCTACTCCACACAGGGCGACACCGTCCTAAAGCTCACCTCGGACAAGTAAGTTCATCTTCACTCCCTCAAGGCAGACCTTAGTGGCACTGGCAGGGGGGCAGACAGAGGCCACAGGGAAAACTCTAAAGACGGTCCTGAGTTTCAGTCAGGAGCCCTCATGCTTGCGTCCTGGGCTGGCCTGGTTCCCCTTCAATGTCTACCCTGACCCCCAGCCTCTACTCCCAGCCCCTCTGATAAAGCCTGCATTCTCACCGGCAACCCCTGTGTTTCTAGACAATCTCTGCCCCTCCAGCCCTGTCCTTCCCCTGTCCCAAGTCCTCGCCTCAGTGACCTTCCCTTTTCTTAGAACGGGATATGTGAGGATTCCGGAGACTGATGGAGCAGACATGAGGGTCCTTTATGAACATGGCCCTGATTGGGGCACCTGTGACAGTGGGGAAGAGGGAGACAGAGAAGGACCAGGCAGAATTCATGGGGGCTTCAGCGTGGGGAGCTTAGCTCCGGGATGGCATGAGTGTGACCTGAACACCAGGAGGGCTGCATGTTTGAGGAGGTCTGACAAATGCATCCCAACTGGGCATAAGTGGTCCCAGAACTGTGCCCAAAGACCCAAAACTGGGAAGTTCTGAATAGCTGGAAGAATAAGGGTCTCATATAAAAAATGTGATGACATTTTAAGAGAAGTGGGGCTGGCTGAGCATCCCAGGACCTGGCATCATTGCCATGAGCAGAGCTGGGAGTGGGGTGTAGGGGAAGTGCAGGGAGAACCTTGGCCACAGTAAAGGTTATTGAGCTTGGTGCCGGGTTGCAGGTCCAGGTAGGTGCGGTCAACACAACAAAAAAATGTCCAAAAAAGCAAGAGAAGGAGAGACTTGCTGGGCGGGTCAGAACTTTGTTTGACCTCCACTTATCATGGTTTCTGGGCCCTTACCTGCCAGGGCTGGGCCATGCAAGGATGCACCTGAGACTATCAGACCTTGTCCCATGGCAGTAGTTCTGTCTGAGGTGAGAAACCATTCTTCATGAAGCCCAGCTCTCCTCAACCTTGCGGTGCCAGCTAGATCTTCAGTTTCAATCAGGCTGATCTGAGCTCCCACTCCAAATTTTGTTCCAATTCTACCTGCTATCTACTTTAGCAGTGGGTCAAAGGTGACAACACAGTTGCCGTTTACATCTCACTGCTCTTCTGCCTGCATAGACAGCAGTTAAGTCCCCTTCCCTGGCCTTAGGTCCTTTCTGTCAGGAGATCTTGAAATCACAAAGTTCAACACTCAAAGAACCTTCGCTACTTCCTTCAGAATGAATCCTAAAGGGAAAGAGGCTGTGTGTTCCAAGTCACCCTCAGTGGTCCAGGGCAGGAAGGAAGGGACAGAGCAGGGGTATTGCCAGGGTGACCCTTACCAAAATCAGCCTTGCCTGGTAGAGGGTGATGAGCCCCACTGGGGACCCCTGAGGAGCTGGCAGTCCCATTTAGTTCCAGGTTCACACTAGCGCAGTCACAACTGCTCCCCACTCTGCCTGTTGTTGGTAAGACAGCCCCTTCATGAAGCCCTCTGGGGCTGTGAACCTGATACAGTAATGAGTACAAAGAAGGTCAATTTCAAAGACTCCGGCCTAAGGGCCATGGCAGGCTTCCTGACTGTGGCCTCCCTCGTCCGGGTTGGTCTGCCCAGTGCAGAATGTGCCAGCACAGATGGGGCTGTTTGAGAACACTCCACCCTTCTTCCTACTTCAACACTCCATTTCATTGTTTTTAGAAAAGAAATCAAAGACGGTCTCAATAGACTACGCAACACAGTGCCTACCGGAGCCACAAACATGCAGGAAGGATTTAAAGCGGTACAGCCAGAGCTCTAAGAATATTTCCTGCTTTAGCAAGTGCTCGGAATATCACTGAGTCCTCTCAACATGCCTTCCTGTTTTTGCAGGTCAATGAGCAGATCGCCAACGCAAACTCTGGAGGTAAGCTCTGCTGACTTCGAGACTGTCGGATCCTGGACAGTCAGGCCGGGGAACCAGCAGTCTGGTGGCCCCCACTTGGAGCTGACTCTCGTGCCAGTTTCCTACCCAATATGCACTTCAGGCTCCTCGTCTGTGCACAGAGGAGAAAAGCCAGCCCTCCTGATGATTCTGAGACTTGTGGGCTCCTGGGTGTACATTATTGATGTTTATTAAGTATGAGGCACCTGACATACAGGTGAGCTTGTGGAAAAGGGAGAAAGGCCAGGGCACCTCAAGCAGACAAGACTCCACTTATGGCAGAAAAGAACTTGATTTTTCCCTTGCTGACCACACTCTGCCACGTTCCCATGGCTGGAGCTGCCTCCTTCCCCTTCATCATCTCCCGCTGCTGATGCTCCTCCTGCACTTGTGTGTCCCCAGGACTAGCAGCTGTGTCAGTCCAGCACCATCTCCATTGGGACTGAGTCTGTAGGGTGGATGCTCCGGGCACAACAGGTGGAAGTGGGGAGACTGTGGGGCAAGGCTTACAGCAGGACTCAGTGTCCACTCCCCAAAGACCTCTGACCTCAGTTTCTGACTCACTGGCCCTAAGGGGCCAGCAGGTGTGCCCCAGCCTCCTCTGAGCCTGCGGGACATCTGTTTCAGTCGGGTGGGTGTGCTCCCGCATTGCTATTGGGAAAGGTGTCATTTGTCCAGTGAAATATCTGGATTTGCCTCTCAGGGTAAAGCCTCTGCCATCTGTAGCAGTGAAAATCCAGTAAGAAAAGTCCTCAGCCAGGCTCAGGCTCCAACTCTGTAAAGTGAGTGGCTAAGGTGTCTTCTCCCTCCAGGCAGCTGCTCCACAACCCTCAAGGTGCTCAGGAATGGGGGTGCTGGGGTATGGCAGCTTCTCCCAAGGGGAGGAAGCTGGGGGCAGTGCTGTGGCCCTCTCACTTGTGGCATTCTCACTCTGAGAACTTTTACTAACCAGGCCACTCCTGCTTCTCCCACAGGAGAGAAGGTTCACTCCATGGTTATCTCCCTGACTGATGGAGCACTGACGCCAGAGGCCTTTCAGGAAACCAAGAACGAAGTGAGTCCAGCCCACCTTTACCAGCTTTTACTCCACATGTTCAGTGATTTGCACTTAACACAGTCTTTGTCTTAGGCTCGGCTGACTCGACAAATGGGAGGGACTGTTTACGCTTTAGGTGTAAACACCTACAGGAAATATCAGGTAATTCAGAACAGGAGCCAACTGAGAAGTCTCATTGTGGGAGCTCTGGAAGGGCCACCCAGAGGATGGTTCTCTAACTCACTCACTCCAAATAACTGGACAACATGTGACCACTGCAGAAATGAGTAACAGTGTTGTATGAGCCCACAGACCTGGGGAACAGGTAGAATTTTCCAATCCAGAAAGTTGGGCTGCTGGCGAGGCCAGGGTGGGGCACTGAGTCTCACATGGCATGAAGCCCGAGCCTAAAGACTGGGATGGGGTCCCCTGCCCCCTCACCCTGCTGTGGGTCTAAGGCTTCTGCTCCTCTTGTAGCTCATGGATATTGCGGACAGCAGGAAGCACGTGTTTGGTGTGGACACTGGATTTGCTGATCTCAGGAACGTCGCTGACTTCGTGAGAAAGGGGTGGTGCGGGGGGGTGGGATGAGGTGGCTCTTACCATGCCCACTTTCCACTTTTCCTGACCGAACCACTCTCTGTTTCAGATCGCAGATATGTCCTGCATTGAAGTCACAAAAATGGAACCGACCGAGTACTGTATGGGAGGTAAGAGCTGAGTCCTTATTCTAAAGAAAGGCATGTATGTTTGCGTGTGTTGTACATTGTGCTTGGATGTGTGTGATGGATGTAGTGTAAGTTTGTTGTTTAAATGTGTGTGATGTGAATACATACATGTAAATGCTCTTTATTCCCAGTTTTCATGAGCTAAAGTTGACATACAGTTCTATGTAAGTTGAAGGTATATCATATAACAGTTTGACATATAAAAGTTGAAATGATTACCACTTTAAGTTAGTATAATTCATTTTTTAATCACAAAATTAAAGTTTAATTTAAAAAAGAGGAAAAATATATTTTAAAATCCCTAAAGAAAATACTAGCAATGAAACCCAACATCTCACAAGTAAGTAAAATACTTCAGAGCAAATTTGGGATCACGCCAGAAATGCAGGACTGATACAGTTATTGAAACATGAGTGTAATTCATCAGCAAAATGAAAAAGAGAAAATGATGATTCCAGAGGATGAAAAAAAGAACTAGACCCTGCTCAATGTCCAGTGTCTTGATAGGAACATAATCTTACCATCATCCCTCCACACCAACACTCCCAGCTGACACCATCCTCAGGGTAATAGGGGAAGGCCTCTCCTGAGAGCTGGACCAAGATAAGGATGCCCACTCTCCCAGGAGATCCTGAAGCTCTGTGGTGAGGAGGTCCAGGCACTACTTTCTGCTAGAAGGCCTCTCTCGTTGAGAGCCTGTGAGTGCAGGTTGTGCTGTCCCACCTTGGCAGCATTGCTCCACAGGTAACCACACCCTTCCCTAGCAATAGCACACAGCCTGACCTGCTACATCCAGACCCAGTCAGCTGGCTCTGCCTCTGTACCCTTGCAAGGAAGGCTGGAGCACCCTGACCTGGGTCAGAAGAACGCTTCCCATGGCCAGCCACCTGGAGCAAGGGACCCATGTTTCTGAAGACACTTGAAGGCCTACAAAGCTAATCAGCAGATCAAACTCTGTCCACAGCACTAGAATCTATTTTCTTCAAAGCAAAGAATTTACAAACATTGCCTTATGATGGCTGGAGGAAGCCCTGATCCAAGAGAAATCCAAACTGCCAAGTTCAAGATTGTGTTGTCATTTCAAGAACTGGTTCCTCCAGTTAATTAACTGAATCCATTGGGCATATCAAGCACAGGCCAGTGGAATTAGCTAGATATAAGACTGAGGCATCAGTCTCAGCAAGAAGCAAGAAGGCCTTCATAGTACCCTGTCTAAATCCCTGCAACCAAACCCGTAGCTGCCGTCATTGCGTCCCCGGATATTTATTCCAAGGGAAGAGATCCCATGTGTCCAATCAAGGAGTAGGACAGGATGTCCCTTAGCAAATCAGTCCCCACCACACTGCAAAAGGAAGAGCTTTCCATGAGTCCCTAGGTAGGGAAGTTAGGAGGCCCCAGAGGGTCAGTAAGAGGAGGAACAACAATCATCTTCAGGGATCTGCCTCATAGCTAAGGGAAGGGGGATTCTTTGGTACAGGATCAGCTGCTCCTTGCTTGTCTCACCAGGGTCCCACCTTATTCCTGAGCTCACCAGTCTGCCATAGGCACACAAAAAGGTGGTGAAGAGAAACAGACCCCATACATCAAATAATTTCACAAGCAACCAGGCCAGGGTGCTCAGTTCAAGCAAGAGACAAAGTGGCACAACCTGTGTTGTCTCACGCCGATCTTGTTTAAGATGGCAGTCTGGTAGAGGTTAGAGAACACTGCCTGCACCCCTTAGGGAGCCTCAGGACTTAAAGATTGAAAACCCACATTGGGTTATTTATGGAGACGGGACTAGGTGGAACCTTGAATGGGCTGTGCAGGTTAGCAGCTGTGGTGAGAGTGCCCGAGAGCTCAGCCCAGCGTCCTCACAGTGGCCCCTCAGAAACACCAGGTGAGCCTCAGGAGACACAAGATGTTTGTTCAGAACATCTGTCTCCTCCAGGAGTCCCTTGGGGGCTCCATACTGGGGGCACACTGCCATAGTATGAGATATGGAGGCAAAAGAACTCACCCCTCCTTACAAACACCTTTGGATGTTGCCCTTGCAGAAAACTTTGATGTAACCATCCTTGGAAGAGGTTTTCATAACACCAAAAACATAAACCAAGTTCTTTGCAGAATTAAGATAAATGACAACAGATTTTTTGGTAAGTACCTTCCTTGATTTGTACAAGTAAAAAATTTCCCACAGATGCTGTCTCTCTCAGCCAACATGCCTCCAAAACCCTTGATGCCCATTCCCTGTGGGTGCTGTGAGGATAGAGGCAGTACCGAGAGTGGAAGGAGGGACGTGGGTGGGACCCGTCCATCCCCAGAGCCGCGAAAGTGTCATGTCAGGGCTGCTCCCTGCGAGGAGGGTCTTCCCTCAGAGTTGCATCCCCTGCGCTTTCCTCATCTCTCACTTTCCTTGGGAAACAAGGACCCCAAACTCACGAGTCTACCAGGTGAAATGGAAGCAGTCCTGGGCACTGAGTTCAGGCGAGGTGCACTGGTAGCTTTCCCAGGAGGGTGTATTCCTCGTCAATTGAGAGAGGAGGCCAACACCAGGTCCAGGTCCTGGGATCTGGCACAGGCACACATTACCTGTGTGATCATGACCATGTGGATGTTCCCTTCTTGCTCTGTTTTCTCTGATATAAAAAAGAAGCAATATATTAGCTGCAATTTCTAAGCTTTATGATATATGTAAGCCCGTTGTCTGCAGAAACTTTCCCATCTGTGTACCTCCACGGTGGAGGGGTGGCCTGAGGGAGCACACAGCTAGGACAGGCCAGTGTCCCGACCTGCTGCTGAGGTGGGTGTGATCATCCCTACTGAATGTCTGGGGTGCAGTTGGACTTCCTGAAACCCTCACTCTCCCAGTTAGCTTCTGAAAATGTCATTTGATCTGATATTCAGTGACTCTCTATTGCAGGGTCATCTGGTAAACCTAGAGCAACTCCTTTCCCCCAGCACACTCCTACCCCAATCTCCTTGCTTCTATGTGTGCAAAGAAGAGAGCAGAGAGTGCCGCTGCCACACCCAACCTCACAGTGTGTAGCTGGCCTCAGGGAATTGGATTTCCTTCCATCTATACTCTCCAGAGTGATGCAGGGTCTGAGAACTCCTTCATATAGAAGAAATGCATTCTCGGTGGGTGCATGTTCTCAGGACCAATCCTGATTCTCAAAAGAGACCTGTTATCATTGCTCTGTATGGGTCTGCACCTGAAGCAGGGTCAGCTGAAGACTTGCCCAACATCATGAACTGGTGAAGGAAAAGATGGACAGTAACCCAGGTTATCTGACTGTCTCTGCTGGGCTTTGTGCCTTGCCCAGATGGACGTTAGGCTGGGTCGGTGGGTCCTATCTGTCCAGCAGTGATACTGATACTGCCCGTGGATGCACTTCTTTCTCGTGAGGGGATTGCCAGTTGTGTCCCCAAGCTGCACCAGTGCCAGGGCCTCCCAGGGGAGAGCCCACCCCACAGTCCTGGGCCCTCTGCAGAATGCCATCTGCTCCTGCCAGAGGCACCAGAGCAGGTGGGCTGGGCTGTTTGCTGCATGGAGTCTGATGCACTGATGAGAACTGATTTAGGTGTTTTGGTTTTTTTTAAACATTCTTTTTTTTTTTTTAGATTTATTTATATATTTATACAAGCACTGGGTATAGTCAGAAGCATGGGAGGGTGAGAGAATTCACCAGAGCCAGAGCTGGGAACAGAACAGGCAGAATGATGAAATACACTGCTGAGGGGAGCAGCGGACGGCAGGAGACATCTGGGTGCCATCTGGGACCCTTGCCCGGAGGCCGGGGATCAAACCGCCCAGTGCTCAACCGATGCGCCACCAGGGGAGACCCTGATTTAGTTGTTTTTGGTAACATTTTGCTCTAGGAAAACATGCAGGAAAATATTTTAGAAAATATAAATAAGTATAACTAAATTTAAAATCAATGCTTCATTTTTTCTTCTTAACTGCCTTTATTGTGTAATGTTTGATGATTTCCATGGTAGTTTTTTTAATGCGGCAACTGAAATATTCAGTTTGGCCAGTTAATCTTGGTTGAAAACTCCTCTGTAGTCCTCCATGCTTTGATGAGCCCTCGGTATGCAGGTGCCGGCCATCACCTGCTCCTCCTGGCTCTGGACTGTGGACACCCGACGGAGGTCAGTCAAGAAAGCACGTCTTTTGGCGTATTATTTCCTCTCTATCCTGTCCATTCCTTGCCTACCTTTTGGATAATAGACAAACCCCACCCTCTAGCACACATGATGGCTATTTCACTCTCATTACTAAAAAAGGAAGAAGAGAGACAGAGGTTCATAGCAGATGCACAATTTAGTGCCAAAAAGCTTATCCATGTGGGAATGTACCGTAGGTCAGAACAGCCCTGACGTATGACAGAGGAGAGAAAAACCTTAGTAGTTCTGAGATTAATACTGAAAATGACACACAGTACAAAGCAGGGAAATCAAAAGAATAAAAACATGACGCCACCCCACGTCTAACAACAAGTACCTTTAACACTCTTAAATGCCACATAGTAAAGCCTCATTTTGTTTGATGCATTGATAGAAAAAGAAACAGGTAGAAATGAAGAAATTGTTGGGTGTGACACAATGTTTCTTCATGAGACAAATTTCGAAAAGATGCTCCTAATGTTAAATAGATGCTTTAAAAACGTGAAGATATTAGGGCTATACGTGGAGAATTTTTTGTTTGATTTTGTCTGTTTATGTTTGCAGCGTCTGTCTGTGACACCTGCCTCCTGTCTTATCAAAATTAAAGAATACACCTAAACTGAGAACAAGTCTATTATTTTGGAATTAGAAAAACATTTAAAATGCACTCCACTTTTAGAAAGATGTCTCCTGAGCTGTGCCTGGAGGCCAGGCCTGCCCCTGAGCATGGCCCCTCCTGCAGCACTTCCTCCCCTCCTGCTGTTCACAGTCTCTGGGTGCAGGTCTGGGTTCCCCCGATCCAACTGAGAGCCACAGCCAGCCTGCATCTGTCTGCAAGTGCAGAGCTGTGGTTCCAACTAGGGTCTTGAGAAGCCCGAGTAAACAGAAGCCAAGGAAAGGACTGTTCTCTGGTAGCATTGTGGTCAAATCCAAGAGGCCCTCAATTGTGAATCACAGAGGGGAAAAGTGGGATCCTGCGGAACTGGGCCAGTGTGCGTGGAGTGGTAAATCAGCGCACAAAGGCAGCTGGGCCTTCTCCACTCAGCCAGAGTTCAGGGATGTAAAAGACCAGGTATTCAGAAGTGAGCAGACCCCACAACTACAAGTTAAGGGACATCTTAGAGCCTCGTGACTGCCATGCTTCCACAATGTAACACAAAAGGAAATGAAGAAAATCACTGTCCCCTCCTCAGAAATCCCCTATCTCATAAATGGCACCACCATCACCCACTTGAGCTGGTCAAACCCTGCATGTCATCCTTGATCCCTCTTTGCTTTTATCCCCATATTCAGTCCAGGGTAGGCCCTATTTCTTCGATGTCAACAGCATGTGCTGAGATGGCTCACCCCTCAACAGACTCATTGTCCTTAGATTAAAACCCGAACTCTTCCAGGACCAAGAGTTCCTGCCCACCTTCTTCTTCCTTCTGGGACAAGGTCAGGTAGTGCTGCCTCAGGGTTTGACGCATGCTGTACCCACAGGGCAGAACTCTGCCCTGGGATCTTGCCCTAAGTTTGCCCTCATCACATTCACCTCAAGGATAGCTCCCACAGAGAGAACTTATTTCTAATTTTAAAATGTTCAATAATGTAGGACTATAGAAATATTGAAAAATGAAAGTGAAACAGCATCAACTAATTTAGTAATTATCAAAATAGGACAAACAATTATTTAAATACCAGTGTGATGAAATTTTCTGTATAATTATTTCTTTCCCTAAATTTACTTGTTGTCAGTGCCTGCCTCATTCTGTGTCCAACACTGTTCATTAATGTCACAGTTTTAATTCTCTGGCTTTTATTTAATTTGTTTGTGTTTTATTGCCTGCTTTCCTGCCAGTCCCATAAACGTAAGCCCTGGAGAGCCGGATCCCATTCAATGCAGGCCATAGCCCTTGCTGGTGCGGGCAGCTTCTGAGAGGGCAGAGAGGAGACGCTGCATCTGACCCGCAGAGCTGCACCAGCCAAGGGCAGGCAGACGGGAGCGGGGGTGGATGGGCACGTCCACTGACTTTCTTCCTGTCTCATTTGCTTTAGATATAAAAGCCACCCAGGTGGAAGACACCAGCATAAAGTGTCCGGGAGCCAAGATAGAGGAAGCAGCCAAGTAAGTGCCACTCTGGGACAGGCAGGCATTTTTGCCCCAGAAGATGCAGAATGTGGGGCACCTCTGCTGGGCAGCATGTGACGTGCTCTGGGAGGCTTCAAGGCATCGCCTGACCTGCCCATCTTGGTGCTCCCCCAATGAGCTCAGGGATCTGCTGTGCTCCAGCTACTGCTGAGGACAGGATGTGGAAGATGAGAGACCCAGGGGGGCTACTCTGCACCCAACAGCCTTCAGAGCGGAGCCAGCACAATGAAAATACATACGAGTCAGGATGGTGACACCACACAGCCTCCCTGGTCAATGAGCTCGTGACCACAAAGCATCTGACCCCATGCAGAGTCCCTCACTGGTCATCCTCATCACTGAGGTGGACCTCATGGGACTTGGGGTGGAGTCTCCTCCCCAGGCTGTCTGCCCTCCAGTAGCCCCAAATGTCTGATGTTCAGACCTGTCACAATGGGAGAGCTGTGGGCTATGGTTCGAGCAGAAACCAAGAGCTGTGCCGACCTGCACCTGTGGACACCATCTTTCCTTTCTGTGTTTAGCAATATCTCTGTTGAAGTGAGCCTGAACAACGGTGCCAGCTTCATCAGCAACGGGCTCAAGATCAACATCAAGGACTGTGGGGGTGACAAGGTAGGTACATGGTCTCCCTCTGGGCTGCCCAGAAGCCTGCCCTGGGGAGGGAGTCATGCTAGGGAGGCAGAAGAGAGGACCAGTGCCCAGGACAGGCCCTGCATTAGCAGATGCCGACAGGATGGGCAGCTTCTCCCAGTCAGGACTCAGCTCAGCACGGGGCACCTGGGAAGGAAGGTAACAGGCCCCTTCCTATCTCCTGTGTGTCCATCTGCACTGTGTCTGCACATCCACTCAGACCAGCCAGAGGACTCACATCAGCCCATCAGGAGTCCCACCAAGGCAGAGCTCATCTGTTATGGGGCACATTAGAAAAGCTCTCAGGAAAGCCTCCAGGCTGGGCACAGCACCGCAGTTCAGCAGTCCTGACCTTGCTGTTCTCTCTGCCACCCTGGTCCATGGGACCCAGCCCCTCTCACATCCCCTCGCATTGCCTGCTGCTCTGAGCAGAGACTGGGTCCCACCTAAGAACCACTCCTCCTTTGTTCGGAATGACGGCAAGACAGCCCCTTCCTTAGCCCCACAGGGACCCTGCCCGTGCCAGGACTTTGATGACCCTCCACACCTCACGACCCTCTCACCTCCTGCTCACATGTGGACGTGGAGGCTCAGAGAGACTGAGGAGCTCAGCCCACGGCTGCAAGGCCAAGAGAGGGAGGCCATCAGGTGCAAAGGACCTGGGTTTCCTGCTCTGTTCTTGCAGCCCCACCTCTCAATAGGTGCTCCTGTACCCCCACCCTCCCTCAGAAACCCATCTGTGTATCTGTTCAATATTGTGTCCCTGCACTGTCAGCCAGGGCATGAGGTAGGGGCTGGGCTGGTCACTCCTCAAGGATTTTGGTTTCCTTGACAAGACTCTGGGCTGAGCCTCTGAGCACAGCTAGTGGGCGGGTGTGCCCCACCTCCATGGTGGGCGCTGAGTATAGTCGGGCCCAGGATTTGTGTTCCATCCAGGTGGCAACCTGCAGAGAATGGGAGTGGGCTGACGGGAGTCTAGGGTGCTTGCACGGTAGTGGGGGTCTAGGAGGCCCCAGGCCCACACTCCTGGTCTGTGTGCTCTCTGCAGAATGTGGGAGTGAACTATTCAGTATCAACAACGACAGTGAAAACTCCAGTATCAACAACAGTGAAAACTCCAGTATCAACAACGCCAGTGAAAACTACAGTATCAACGACAGTGAAAACTCCAGTATCAACAACGCCTGTGAACTATCCAGATGCAACAATGGCAGTTCCCGAAAAAGGAACAAACATTCAGTTTCCCGATATCAACTTTTATCATTTGTTAATGGTCGTAGGAATAATTTTAATACCGCTGGTGATCTGGTTGCTGTGGAGATATTTTTTCGAAAAGGTAAGTGCCCCAACGTGCACACCTCCCTGAGCAGCACACCTCCCAGACAACTACCCTAGAGACCCTTCATGTGCTGCCCTGGGTCTCTGCTGCTCCCTCAGCGCACAGTCTTCAAGGAGCAAAGGGAGACACAGGCTCTGCCCTCCATTTCTTGGCAGAGAGATGACCTGGCAGGGGCTTCCTGCCTCGTGCTTGCACAGCCTGTGGTCTATGGGCTGCCTGGTCCCTGGGAAGAAGGGCCCAGAATCCCGGGTAGGGCTTCCTCGTGGCCCCCAGGCTCTAAAGGACTCAGGTGGACAGGAGGCTACAGGAGGACACTGCTGTTGAGGAAAGAAGCAGGGGACCTTCAGGGACACAGAATGAGCAGAATTCCCAAGCTCTGGGCAGCTGAGCTTTAGAAATCAACACGGTGTCTGCACATCCCCAGTGCTGCTTCCACCTCCCAACATCTTCTTTCTGAGTAATGGGGTGCTGACCATACTGGGCACACAGGGACAGAAAGGAAGTGGTACAGCAGCTATAGTCTGGGGTCTGGGCCGGTGTTGGTAACTGGGCAGGCATGAGGCGGAGAACACAATGCCACCATCTGGGGACCACATGCTCTCATAGAGGAGAGCAATAGCAGAGGACAGTCAGCAGGGAGGAGGGGGCAGCAGAGCATGGTGGTGGCAGCAAGGACACTGCTGGATTGAGAGAGGTAGGAGCATAGGGGAAGGCACAGCAGCAGCTGGGAACAAGCAGGGCCTAGAATGTATCGTGTCCCGTCAGTTAACTGAGGAGTCAGGTGCTTGGGAAGATGTAGCCTGCTGGCCACAGACCGAAAGGGTGGGCACCCACAGTGATACCCAAAACCACGTCCTCACTCACCACCACTGAGCAGAGTCCCCTCCTGCCTGTGTGGACTGGCCAGAGCCCTGCACAGCCCTTTCATCCTGTGTATGTCTCTTTCACTTTCTAGAACAAGGAGCTGGTGGGAGTTATGCTTTTGTTTCTGAGGCCCACACAGACCTTCACAAACAGGCCTCCTGAGCTGTGGGATATTTCTACTCCCCACCCCACCATTGCTACCTACAAGCACAGAGAGAGCTAGAAGTATACAGGGTGACAGAGGGCCAGGGAGGAAAACCTGGGAAGACCTAGGACTCACAAAATGTCATCAGACAACACCCTCTCCATGCTCCCAACAGTCTGACTGGAGCCTCCATCACATTACCAAATAGCAGTAGCCTGTATCAGCAAGTGCCATGATCCACAGTGACATGAACTTATTTTTCATTTTCTCAATTCTCCAAGATTGATCATTGGCTGGTCCTTCCCTGGGTTAAGTGAGCAGTTGGAAAAGGAACCTCAGGGTTCCAGTACTTGCCACCCTCCTGTAGTCTGACCCTGTTGGGTTGCATTTCTTTGAGCTCCTCCCTGTCTCCTGGCAGGTTGGGGATGGACTGGGCTTGTCCTTTGGGGACTTCAGGGCTGAGGAGGTGAAGGGAGTCTTACCTGGCATGAGCTGTGAGGAAGGCCCAGCCCACATGCACTGGGAGCAAGGGTCAGCTGAGCTGCCTATGGCTTACCTGGGTGTGGAGGCCCAAACAGGACCCACAGAATTTGCACAGCAGGGCCACTGTGACCAATATGGAGGAAAACGAGGAAGCCGGCCCCACTCAGAGGTTGGCCTCAGTGCTGCTGCACTGTGGTCAGGGAGGCTGCATCTGCCAACACCAGGCCAATCAGCCTCTGCTGATGTTCCACCCCATTGTCCACCTCTACATTGCACAGCCCCAAGACCAGACTTCTTCAAAGGGCAGCCCCAGGGAACCCAGGGTACAGGAAAAATTTGTTGTCCTTTTGGGGAAGGATCATCCTTGCAAATTATGTAGAGGTTGCTTGTGCTTCCCATGGAGTGCCTCCCTTGCAGTACAGGATCCTGCTAACTCAGTGTCCTTGAATCTTCCCTATAAGCCTGAGCTGAGGGGCCAGAATTTGACAGGTGCTGGGGCAACACCTCTTGTGTCTGCACCCCAGAACTGCCAGACAAGAGCTTTCTCTTCCTAGGAAACCTGTTCAACATCATGCCCTATGGTGCTGGTCCTTTGTGGTGCGCACAGAGATCAAAACGTAAAACACCAAGAGGTGAGAAGTGTCCTTTGGGAGGGAGCTGTGGCTAGGTTGGGGCTGCAGAAGGAGAGATACAGACAGGGTGGGTCCAGAAGGTGTGGCGTGGATGGACATGAGTGTTCAGGGTACTGAGTTTGCTCCCTTGGCTCCAGTACCAGGCTCTCCCTCCCTGGACCCACATTTATGGAATTGGTGACTACACAGAGGTTCTCATCAGCCTCAACAATGACTTGGGTTCCCTGAGCAGTAAGAGTGGGTTAAAACAAAATCACAAGGTTCCTGAAGGTCAGAAAATAAAAGAAGGAATTTCTGAGTCTACTTCTTTCCCCCATTAAGTGGACATGCTGGTGCACCTGCAGCCCTCAGAGGTCGGCTCAGCAGAGGGAGGGAAGGAGCCTCTGCCTTGTCCTCCTGCCCTCACCCGGGGTGACAAGGGCCTCAGGGAGGAGGAGCCTGAGGGAATGTCCTTCCCCAGGAAGTGCTGGGCCCGCCCTGCTGAGTCACAACCGAACACTGGGGGCCCCCACCACAAGAATAGAGTCCAGATGGCTGGGGTGGAGGAAGAAACAGCCCACAATTTCTGCCTGGCTTTGCCCCTCCTCCTGGTCCTGCCTCTGTCCTGCTTGGGCCATGGCTTCCTCCAGGAGCTTCTATGGCATCAGGAGATCCAGCCCTGCCTTCCTCTCAGTGTGCGACACAGCAGAGCCCAAAAACTTTCCAGAGAGGAGGAAACCCTGATCAAGGACTCATTCCTGTTCACAGGACATGGCTCCCCCTCTGAAAACACCAGGGCGGAGCTGGAGTGCAGGGTCCAGAACTCCCCTAGGATCCCCCACCAGGCATCCAGGTCACTCTCGATCGGTCCTGAGGCTCCTGTTCTCTCTACCCTCCGTCAGCAGGACCCTGCACACTGACAGGGCATGGAGCCCCTTCCCTGTCTTCCCTGGTGGACCTCACAAGTGCAGGCCTCCTCCTCCCTTCCTTCTAGCTCCTTCCCAGGTACCCTGCTGGCACCTCATGTTCCATTCCATGACATCTCATATCACATCCAGCCTTGTGATTTAACTCTACTAGTAGCAACTGGCTTGTCCTCAGAAAATACTAATTTGTTCCAGATGCCTGAACAATCCCTGACCCACATCCTCACCCCCCCCCCAAAATATAAGTAGCTCCCAGGCCCATTGCTGTACGTAGAGTCCACAATTCTGTCCCAGGGAGTTTGTGGGGACGGAGATCAGGTGCTTTTGGGAACTGGAGGAGACACTGTCTCACTGGAGGCAGCTATCATGTTCAGAGACTCCTCAAGGCCCTTCTGTTTTTCAGAGAAAACTGGAAAGTTGTTGCACAATTTTCAACGCTGCAACCCAGGCCCACTGATGAGATGTTAGCCCAGGCACAAGGTAAGCAGGACGAGGTATGCTCCCTAAGGACAGGCCCATGCTTTTTTCCTTGAGAGCTGCCATCTGGGACTGTGGGGTGCAGCATCTGTCATGAAGAATGTCTTAAGACAGGACACATGGTGCCCAGGAGCCTACCAGTTGATCTCGACAGGGACTGTTTGTTTTCCTTGAATTCATCTCAAAGATGGCAGGAGACAAATCTACAACATTACCCAGCGCTTCGCAATTTAAATAAAAAGGCTGGAAACAGTCAGATGGGGAGTGCTCGGTGCCTCCATCCCCACCCAGCACCAGGCGAGCCCTGCTCCGCTGTCCTGGACGTGGCCACACTGCTCCTGCCTGCACAGAGCACCCGGTGTCCTCTGGCTGTGCACATGGATGATCCCCTCACCACACTCCTGTCTTCATTGGTCACCAAGGGTTGGGCCACTTTGGGGACAGACAATACAATCCTGTCTCCTCCCATATTTAATGCAGAGAGAGTACTTGACTGCCTCACCTCCCTCACTCCCCTTTTCATTGTTTTATTACCACTTTCTGGATATGTCAAGGAGAGAAACAAGACCTTCTAAAGTGGGTCAGCTGCTGCCTCCCTTGCTGAGGCCCTCCTGGCTGGGTTGGAGACACACCCTCAGCACACACCTGGTAGCCTGGGGAACTCTGGGGCCTTCATTTAGTCAAAACTTGTCCTTGTTCTCCAGGCTCCCCGGCAGGGGAAGCAGAGATCGTCAACATCCGAGCAAAAGGAGTTCAGTGTCAGAGCCCTGGGTGGCTGGGAAGGCTGGGCACACCCCAACACCTGAACAGTCTCTCCAAGGGGGACCCCAGGCAGGAGGACACCCAGGAAGAGGAAAGGGGTCCTCAAAGGTCCAGCCCCCCTGAGCCAAGGAAACCACAAGTTCCTCTTCCCAATTCCAGTGGCTTCTCACTGACCTGTCTCTTCTCTTCCCACAGTGGTAGTGCCCGAACTCCAGCCCACTCGGTCCTGATGTGAGAAGATGCCCGGCTACCCACTTTCCTGCCCACAACCCAGCCTCCTCAACAGCTGCTGCTATGAGTGCCAACGCACCCCATCCCGGCCCCCACCACTCGTCTGTTCCCTCTGCCATCCGGATGCTCCAATGATCCCTGCCCCTGTGGGAATATTCGGTGGAGTCCTTTGCCCCTCCCACCCCCATAGCCCAGCCTCTAAATCACCAAAACCCCAAATTAAAAAGAGCCCTTTATGTGCTGAATCGGACACAGGTATTGAGTCTTAGTTTACAGTCAAAGGAGTCGGATATGTTTCCATCAGCAGGAGAAGTGGTTCCCGGGCGAGCCCTGCTCTGCTGTCCTGGACGTGGCCGCACTGCTCCTGCCTGCATAGAGCACCCGGTGTCCTTTGGCTGTGCACATGGATGATCCCCTCCCCACAGCCTGGTCTTCACTGGTCACCAAGGGTTGGGCCACAGACAATACAATCTTGTCTCCTTCCCATATTTAATGCAGAGAGTACTTGACTGTCTCACCTCCCTCACTCCCCTTTTCTTTTCATTGTTTTATTACCACTTTCTGGATATGTCAAAGAGAGAAACAAGACCTTCTAAAGTTCACCAACTAAAAGTGCAACTTATCTTTGCAAATACCCCAAAGTGACTTGAAGGATTTTAGAAGATTCTCTCCACTTCCCAAAGAGAAGGTGAATCTTCCCTATTTGCCACCATGTATCCTGACAGGGATTTAGCACAGTGTCATGATGCTCTGCCCCATGTGCCAGCCACACCACCCAAGGAACCCCATGAGGAACCCATGAGCCCTGGTGGGAGGGTCCCCCAAGTAAACCACAGTGAGCTGTCCCTGAATCATGCCGATGTGATCTAAACTACTGTCTGCCCTCACCCCAATATCCTTGAATGCTATATTTATGTCTTTCAGATGAATTTCTGTTAGACAGCTAAAAATAAAAATATGTCAGGTTTGGGTTTTCAGTCTGTATTACCTGAAGTGGAAGGATAGTGATGACTAATTTTCCCCATATTTGAAAGAAATAATTTGCTGCCATGGTTTGTGGAAATGTATGTGGGAATATTTTCAGGGATACCTTAAGTCAACATGACTTTTAGCTTTGAAAGCATATTTATACCTGGAGTTGCTTCTCCTTGTCCACCCCATCCCAACCCCTCTGACAGGTGACAGGGGGCTCCCCCATGGCCAGCCCAAGAGAGGAGAGAAAGCATCTGCCACTCGTGGCGTCTTCCCTTCCTGCCAGCACATCTGTCTCTCCAGCTGTTTATATTGCCAGGCACACGGACTTCAGAGAAATAAGCCAACTTAAATGGAGGCCACATGGAAGGTAATGGAATTATGTGAGGAAGGGAGAGCTCAGCGCTTTCAATTTGACCCATTCAGAGACTCCCTCCATGATCATAGGCAGGTGCAATAGGGAGAACCGGCAGCAACTCCACACTCGCCTCCTGACACTCTTCATGCAATGTGAGGCTTTGGCCAAAGTTTGGCTTGGTTTATGTCACAGAGTAGTCCATTGTTCCAGGAGATGGTACAAGAAGTTACATTTCCTCTCTCACCCATTTTAAAATTCCATTTTAAAATTCCATTTTAAAATTCCATTTTAAAATATGAGCATTGGCAGTGTCATGAAACAAATATGACTGTGATTTCTGCTTCACCCTTTACTTGACAGCACGCCCATCACATACCACCCTCTGTCATCACGCTGTCACTCTTTTTCCCTTTCTGGACCCTGGAGATGATCCTTTTAATACTGGAAACATGATAGAGTTTTCAGAGAGTTGAGGGGTGTCAGGGTGGGGGAACCCAGCACATGATTTCCAGCTCACAGTCTCCCACCCAGCAGCAGACCCACAGATGGGGCGTCCAGCTCTGTGCTGGAAGACTGGCCCCGCCCCTCCCTCTGCCAGTGCCCACCCTGCCCAGTATATGGTTTGCAGGCCTCAGGGAGCCAGGGAGGACGCCTGCCACTCCCCTGCCCTTCCCCACAAATCACCCATCCCCTCCTCCCTCTCTGCCATCTTGGGCATGTGGCTGACACTGCTCCCTACTGCAGGGACTACTATTATCCCAGGGAACCTCAAATCCACTGAGAACCCACCCAACAGCAAGGGCTCCTGATCCTTGGCCTTTTCACAGTTTATGACAAAGGAGCCAACAACTTACAAAGAAGAGAAGGCAAGATGAAAGCAGCTCCAGCTGAATCTTTGCACCCATTCTTAACCTCAATGACCTCTCTCAGGGCAGCCTACAATGCCTTCTCCCCTTCCCACTCTCAGCAGGCTAGCTTGTCTTGCAGACTGAACAAGAGGGTGTGTCAGTGAAGGGCCACCCCCATTTCAACACAGACCTGGATGCAGAGACCCTCTACAAAGCCATGAAGAGGATGAGTGAGTTGGCCGCCACCTCCTGCCCTGGCAACACTGTAACCCTGAAGGCTCAGGCCCTCCTGCTCAAGGGCTGAAGAGGGGAAACCAAGGACAGCTAAGGAGTCAGGGTCTCCCCATAACATTCTGAGACCGATCCCCGGCATGCAAACAATAACATAGATCCACCATCTGGATGCATCACTGGTCTATACTTAACCACCAAACTGGGGGGAGCACACATGCCCCTCCCTGAGTAATTGAGGAGTAGGCAGGGCATCTGCTGTGTGTGCTGTTGCCCTGGGGAGGCATCTTCACCCGGCTCAGGGTGGGCTTTGTAATTCATACTATGTCCACAAGAACTCGAGGCTCTGCATGCCACTGTGAAGTCGCTATTGGTTGAAGTCGCTATAGCATCTGCTACAGAGGAGATGGAATTTTCGAGGGACTGAACTGAGCTTAGGGGGCACCAGCTGCGGAGATTCTATGAGATTTCCCCTTCTCCATTTTGGCTCTGGGAGTTTGCAAAAATTCGGATTCCTGGAGGACTTTAATGGCCATCAGTGAGGGCTCAATATAAGGGACAAATGGAGGTTCCTTTCACAGCCCCTTAAGAATGCCGTGACAGTAGCAAGACAGTGAGCAGAGCTGCAGTGAGCCACCACAGGGTCGCCATGCCAACCTCCCTGTCCATCACAACAAGGGCATTATGTCTCTATGGGTCAGGGAGACACCCTGGCAGGCAGTGGGGCCTCCACCCAGTATCAGTCCACTCTGCCCTTAGTGCAGGTCTACTAGTAGTGGCTCATTGTTCCTTGACTAAAGAAAAGACTTGATTAAAGGAGTAGAGCACCCTGAACATTGCTTAAAACAGTGAAGGTCGCAGCTTGCCTGACTGAAAGAGATTAGTGTCTCTTGCAGACTCAAGTGCTGCCTACAAAATGAGAAGCAGCTGCCCTGGGGTTCTGGGGCTTGCATTGTTCCTCTTGCTGGTTTTGCCCCCTCTGCTGCCAAGCAGTGGGGCATACCAGCACAGAGCTCCAACCTGGCTAGATTTCCAACACCTCATTCAGACCTGGAGAAACCTCCCCAGCAACACCAACCAGGATGGGGAGAGCACCCGCCAGGGCCACAGCCAGGACACCGGGTCCAGGGAGAGGCTGGCAGATCACAAGAAATCCTGCCAGAGCAATCTTGACCTCTATTTAATCTTGGACAAGTGAGTGGACTTCCTACCGGGCCAGAGACTTGGGGGGCATTACAGGGAGCTCCTTTCTCAGCACTTGTTAATAATGTCCTGGGTTTTTGGTTATCATTTTATGCTTGGTTTTGTTTCTCACTCAAATCACTCCATTTTTACAGGCTTCCAGAAAAACACACTGTAGTGTCACTGCTGAGAAAGTCCTTTGCTTTGCTGGCTAAGCGTTTTTGCTACTTTCTTCTATGATCTATGTGTTTTCTGAACACTTTGCTCTCTGGGTGTGGTCCTGAGAAAGCTGGGCTCTATATAAGCCTTTATGACCTTGAAGAAGGAAAGGGGTCCGGGGCATTGGCTTGGAGACACGGCCTTGGTCGTTTCCAGCTCCTCTGTTGGGCTGAGAATTAACTTCACCTCTTCAGTAATAACGATGGTATGATGTCGGTGGAAGCACTGGATTGTTTTCAAAGCCCTTTTCCTGCTGTGCCATCCTCAGACAGGCCTGTGGCAGGGCGGGGGTGGGGGGGGGTATATGACACCTTCTGGGAAGGATGAGCATCCCAGAGCTGAAGGCAGTAGCCCAGAAGTTCTAGGATGACTTATCCACTGTGGAAAAGTCAGGTATTGAAGTTATCTACAAATACGTTTTTATTTCTCCCTTCACCTATTACATACATATGTATGTGTTCAGATGTTGGGGGCACATTTTCTATCTTTGGGATGTGATGACCTCATTATCATTATGACTATCCAATATCATTTTATATCTTCTATAATCCCTTCACATTCAATCTGCTTGTCTTTAAAGTAAAATATTTATCTATAGGTAATACATACATAACTGGCCTTTTCTGTGTACCTAATCACACTGTTTCTTTGCTTGATGAATTCAATATATTTAAATTTGGAGTGATTATTGATATATACGAACTAGCTCCTGACAACTTATTATTTCCTAAATGTGGTATATTGACATTACAGCTTTTGTTTTCCTTCTGATTCTGCCTACCTTTGCAGATTGGGGTTTCTTCATGTACATTCTGCTTCCTTTTCTAGCCATTGCTTGTTTGTTGAATGTTTCTCTGGTGAAACCAGGACTTGGAACTTTGAAATCTGCCTTTTTGTTAGAATCCCACCATGCTACCAGCATTTGTTTGTAATTTTTTTAATAATTATCAAGTAAATTCATAAACACAAGTTGAAAATCAAACACTGTTACAAAGTTCCTGCAAAAAAGTCCAGGCTTCTTTCCTACCGTCTCCACTTCTGATCCCACAGCTCAGAGAGAGCTCTTGCACATCTTGGGGATTTTGTCAGGTTATGACTTTGTGTCTCTTAACAGGCTGTGTTGACACCTTTCTTGCTGCTTGGTAAGAAAGAGGCAGAGAGCTGGTCATGGTGATTCTCCAAGGACACAAAGGACCAGGAGAGTCAGAGTTACAGGATGTAGGAGGTTTTTTTCAGAAATGCATCCTCCTTCATGTCTTATCTAGAGCTAGTGTGGCACAACCAACCATCCCAGTTTGTCTCCACAGGGTCTCACTCTTGAATCCCTCAGTTGCAAGCACACAAATCCCATTGGTGCCGTCCACCTCATTACACTGACGAAAGTCACCATCAGGAAGGCCCTGGGGTTGCTGACAGTGTGCGGCAGCAGAGTGGGGTGGGAGTAGCTTGTTGGATGGTTTCAGATAAACTCTGCCAACTCAAAGAATTCACCCTATTCCATTGATTTTTCATTTTCAGGTCAGGCAGTGTGGCCAACAACTGGATATTTACATACGGCTTCGTAGAGGATTTCCTCAAAATGTTTCAAAAGTATGACTTCTCCGTGTGGTGGGGCTTTTGTAGTGCCAGGCAGGGTTTTGTCTGTTTAGACCCAGTAGGGATGGATGTCACTTGGATCAGCAGCATGAAGCCCCGGGGTGGAGTTCTGAAGCAGTCAGAAGTGTAGTACACTCTGGTTCCATTGCCTCCAAAGGTCTTAGAGACTTTGGGTGTCTCCAGTGTTGGTGTCAAGTCACAGTGTAGGAAACACTGACTGACTGGAGGTTGTTACAGATTAAAATCAGGCTAACCTGTAACACAGTAAAAAACACTTATTTAAATAGTTCCAAAGAATATGGCAAAGAACCCTTATGGCAACTTTAAAGAAAAAGCAAGAATTCCTAAAGAAAACTCAAGAATAGATTTCCCCAGGATATGGACATTTGAACTAAGACTGTTAAGAATGAGGAAAGACAAGGTAACAAGAAGCATCAGGGAGACTTCCTGTGGAGAGAGTGATCAGTTTAGGGGGACAGAGGGGTTAACTCACAGAAGGGGAGCAACTGAGTATGGAACAGGGCAGCTTGGGGTCAAGAGCCAAAGGGCTCATACAGCCAAGCCAGGGGCCTCAATTCATGTGAGCAACAGGAAGTTATAAATGACTCTTGGGCTGAGTGTGGGTGGTGAGGATTGTGCTCCAAGAAAACCGATAATGGTGGGTAAAATGAGTGGGAACAAGACCACAGCTACATGGAGTTCATCAGGGACTAGGGCAGCAATCCTCTAACAGACAAAGGGGGCCTGTGACGCAGAAGACAGTGGGCAGGGAGAAGAAAGGGATGGAGCCATGTGAATGAGTGGCAAAAGGGACAATAATTTCTCTTAGACGGAGGCAGGACAATAACATAGACCAGGAGGGAAGGGTCTTGAGTTTCCAAAAACATTACAGAGAATAGAGGCTACTCATGGGGCAGGCATAGGGACCTTCACCTAGTGTGTGAGGCATGAACCATGCCTCTGTGTGTGGAGGGGGGGGGGAGAAAGAGAGAGAGAGAGAGAGAGAGAGAGAGAGAGAGAGAGAGAGAGGGGTAGAGGTTGGGATCTGGGGATAGAACAGGACACCATTCTCATGGTCTCCCTGGAGCACCACACATTCGCTGAATTCCAGAATCCTTTACTAATTATATGGTAACTTCTGGAACTCAGGAAGGGGTCACAGGCTAGAGGGAAGTGAAGACAGGCAGGTGTCCCCTCCCTGGCTGCTCATGGGGTCATTTGAACCTCTGTTTACGACTCTCACATACACGTGCTTCCTCCCCAGCCCGAAAATGCGGGTCTCCATCATCACCTTCTCCACACTGGGCCACACCGTCCTAAAGCTCACCTCAGACAAGTAAGTTCAGATTCACTCCCTCAAGGCAGACCTGCTGGTGGTGGGAGTGGGAGTGGGGAGACGGACGCCATGGGGAAAACACTGCAGAGGAGCTCTGAGTTTCAATCTGGAGCCCACAGACTTGCTGCCTGGGCGGGGCTGACTTCTGCTCAGAGAACACCCTGTGCCCCCAGCATCTACTCCCAGCCCCTCTGATAACTCCTGCACTGACACTTGCAACCCCTGTGTTTCTAGACAATCTCTACCGCTCCAGGTTTGCTGTGCCGGCTCAGATCTTCACTTGGAGCAGCCTGATCCAGCTCCCCCACAGCTTGTGTCCCACTCTCACCTGTTATCTAACTTAGCAGAGCTAGTAAAGGACAAAAGTGTGGCCATCTGCAGCTCACTGCTCCCCTGCCTGCATGGGCAGCACTTATGGCCCCTTCCCTGGCCTTAGGTCTTCCCTGTCAGGAGCTCTGAAGTAGGGAGTCAGCACTCAAAGCAGCTTTGCACTTTCTTCAGAACCAATCCTGAAGGGAAGGATGATGAGGGTTCCAAGTCACCCTCAGCGCTCCAGGGCAGGGAGGAAGGGACAGGGCATGGGTATTGCCAGGGTGACCCTTACCAAACTCAGTCTTGCCTGGTAGAGGGTGATTAGCCCCACTGGGTACACCTAGGTGCTGGCAGTCCTGGCAGTCCAATTTAGTTCCGGGTTCACACTAGTGCAGTCTCAACTGCTCCCCACTCTACTGTGGATGGTCAGACAGGCCTTTCATGAAGCCGCCTGGGTAAATGAACCTGATAAGCGATGAGTACAGACAAGATGAATTTCAAAGATCTTGGGCTGAAGGGCCATGGCAGGCTTACTGAGTGTGGCCTCCCTCATCCAGGTCGGTCTGCCCAGTGCAGAATGTGGCAGCACAGATGGGGCTGTTTGAGAACACTCCACCCTTCTTCCTACCTCAATACTCCTTTTATTTTTTTTTAGAAAAGAAATCGAAGACGGTCTCAACAAACTACGCAACACAGTGCCTACCGGTGACACAAACATGCAGGAAGGATTTAAAGCGGTACAGCCAGAGCTCTAAGAATTTATCCTGCTTTAGCAAGTGCTCGGAATATCACTGAGTCCTCTCAACATGCCTTCCTGTTTTTGCAGGTCAATGAGCAGATCGCCAACGCAAACTCTGGAGGTAAGCTCTGCTGACTTCAAGACTGTCGGATCCTGGACAGTCAGGCCGGGGAACCAGCAGTCTGGTGGCCCCCACTTGGAGCTGACTCTTGTGCCAGTTTCCTGCCCAATATGTACTCCAGGCTCCTCGTCTGTGCACAGAGGAGAAAGGGCAGCCCTCTGATGTATCTGAGACTTGTGGGCTCCTGGGTGTACATTCCTGGTGTTTATTAACTGTAAAGGACCTGACCCACAGGTGTGTTTTGAGGAAAAGGGACAAAGGCCAGGGGGCACCTTGGGCAGACAAGACTCCACTTATGGAAGAAAAGTTCTTTATTTTCCCCTTGCTGACCACACTCTGCCGCGTTCCCATGGCTGGAGCTGCCTCCTTCCCCTTCATCGTCTCCCTCTGCTGACGTTCCTCCTGGCCCATGTGTCCCAAGGGCTAGCAGCTGTGTCAGCCCAGCACCCTCTCTTTTGGGATTGAGTCTGTAGGGTGGATGCTCCGGGCACAACAGGTGGAAGTGGGAGACTGTGGGGAAAGGCTTACAGCAGGACTCAGTGTCCACTCCCCAAAGACCTCTGGCCTCATTTTCTGACTAACTGGCCCTAAGGGGCCAGCAGGTGTGCCCCAGCCTCCTCTGAGCCTGCAGATCATCTATTTCTGTCAGGTGGCTGTGCTCCCGCATTGCTCATGGGAAAGGTGTCATTTGTCCAGTAAATATCTGGATTTGCCTCTCAGAGTAAAGGTTCTGCCATCTATACAGTGAGAATTCAGTAAGAGAAATCCACAGCCAGGCTCAGTGTGCCCCTCTGTAAAGTGGGTCGGCTAATGTGTCTTCTCCCTCCAGGCGGCTGCTCCACAGCCCTCGAAGTGCTCAGGAATGCAAGTGCTGGGGTCTAGCACCCTCTCCCAGGGGGAGGAAGCTGGGGGCAATGCTGTCGCCCTCTCACCTGTGGTAGGTCACTCTGAATACTACTAACCAGGCCACTCCTGCTTCTCCCACAGTAAAGAAGGTTCACTCCATGGTTATCTCCCTGACTGATGGAGCACTATCCCCAGAGTCCTTTGAGGCTACCAAGAACGAAGTGAGTCCAGCCCACCTTAACCAGCTTTTACTCCACATGTTCAGTGATTTACACTTAACACGGTCTTTGTCTTAGGCTCAGAGGACTCGACAACTGGGAGGGACTGTATACGCTGTGGGTGTAAACTACTACATGAAAAATCAGGTAATTCAGAACAGGAGCCAACTGCAGAGAACAGTTGTGAAAAGCTTTGAAAGGGCCACCCAGAGGATGGTTCTCTAACCCACCCCAAATATCTGGACAACATGTGACCACTGCAGAAATGAGTAAGAGTGTTGTATGTGCCCACAGACCTGGGGAACAGGTAGAACTTTCCATTCCAGAAAGTTGGGATGCTGGCCAAGGTTAGGGTGGGGCGCTGAGTCTCACATGGCATGAGGCCTGAGCCTGAAGAGTGGGATGGGGTCCTGCTGGTATCTCACCCTCCTGTGGGTCCAAGCCTGTTGTTCCTTCTCTTAGCTCTTGGAAATTGCAGACAGTGAGGATCACGTGGTTGGTGTGGACAGTGGATTTTATGATCTCCAGAACATCGTCGACTCAGTGAGACAGGGGTGGTGTGGGGGGTGGGATGAGGCGGCTTCTTACCATGCCCCACTCTTTACCTGACCTGAACAACTCTCTGTTCCAGCTCGCAGATAAATCCTGTATTGAGCTTACAAGTGTGGAACCGACAAATTACTGTGTGGGAGGTAAGAGCTGGGGGCTCTCTTCTGAAGAGAGGAACGTATGTCTGTGTGTGTTGCAAGCATGCTAGGCTGTGTGTAATGGATGTAGTGTATGAACTTTAAGTGTACAGATGCCCAAACATCCAATTATTTCACTAGCAACCAGGCCAGGATGCTCAGTCAGGCAAGAGACAGAGTGTTGCAACCTGCACTGTTTTGTTCCCCACTCCTTTATGATGGCGGTCTGATAGAGGCTGGAAAAGACTGCCTGTGCCCCTTAGGGAGCTTCAGGACTTAAAGATTGGAAACCCCATGAGGGGTTTGCTCATTGGATGGGACTAGGTGGAGCCTTGAATGGGCTGTGGCAGTTAGCAGCTAGGAGTGCCCAAGAGCTCCACTCAGCCTCCTTACAGTGGCCCCTTTAGAAATGCCAGGTAACAAATACAAGATGGGCGACACAGGTGACTCAGAGACACACAGATATTGGTTCAGAACAGCTGCCTCCTGCAGGAGTCCCTTGGGGTTTCCATTTGGGGGCGCACTGCCATAGAATGAGATCAGGGGACAACAGAGCTCAGCCCCTCCTTACACATGCCTTTGGGTGTTGCCCTTGCAGAAAGCTCTGAAGCACTGGTCTTTGGAAGAGGTTTTCATAACACCAAAAACAAAAACGAAGTCCTATGTAGATTTCAGAGAAGTGACACCATATATTTTGGTAAGTCCCACCCTTGATTTGTACAAGTAAAAAATTTCCCACAGACGCTGTCTCCATCAGCCACCATGCCTCCACAGCCCTCGATGTCCATTCGCTGTGGGTGCTGTGAGGATAGAGGCAGCACCGAGAGTGGAAGGAGGGACGTGGGTGGATCCATCCATCCCCAGAGTCACAAAAGAGTCTGGGGTCAGGGCTGTACCCTGTGAGGAGGGTCTTCCCTCAGAGTTGCATCACCTGCGCTTTCCTCATCTCTCAATTTCCCTGACAGACAAGGACCCCAGTATCATAAGTTTACCAGGTGAAATGGAAGCTGTCCTGGGCTCTGAGTTCAGGCCAGGTGCTCCTGGCTCTGGACTGTGGACACCCGACGGAGGTCAGTCAGGAAAGCACCTCTTTGAGGATGCTATTTCCTCTTATCCTGACCATTCCTCCCTACCCTTTGGATAATAGGCAAACCCTACCCTCTAGTTTCACTCTCAGTAACAATGAAGAAATAACAGAGACAGAGGTTCATAGCAGATGCACAATTTAGTTAGTGCCAAAACGCTTATCCATGCGGAATGTACCATAGGTCAGAACACCCCTGACCTATGGCAGAGGAGAGAAAAACATTAATAGATCTGAGATTAATACTGAAAATGACACACAGTACAAAGCAGGGAAATAAAAAGAATAAAAACATGACGCCACCTCACACCTAATAAGTACCTTTAACACTCTTAAATGTCACACAGTAGAGCCTCATTTTCTTTGATGCATTGATAGAAAAAGAAACAAGTAGAAATGAAGAAATTGTTGGGTGTGACACAATGTTTCTTCATGAGACAAATTTCGAAAAGATGCTCCTAACGTTAAATAGATGCTTTAAAAACATGAAGATTAGGGCTATATGAGGAGAAACTTTAGTTTGATTATGATCTGTTTATGTTTGCAGCATCTATCTGTGACAAGGACTCCTGTCTTACCAAAATTAAAATTAAAGAACACCTAAACTGAGAACAAGTCTATGATTTTGGAATTAGAAAAATGTTTAAAATGCACTCCACTCTTAGAAAAATGTCTCCTGAGCTGTGCCTGGAGGCCAGGCCTACCTTTGAGCTTGGCCCCTTCCGAAGCACTTACTCCCCTCCTGCTGTACACACCCCCTGGTGCAGGGCTGGGAGAGGACCTCCCCTGATCCTACTGAGAGCCACAGCCAGCCTGCATCTGTCTGCAAGTGCAGAACTGTGGTTCCAACTAGGGTCTTGAGAAGCCCAAGTAAACAGAAGCCAGGGAAAGGATTGTCCTCTGGTATCATTGTGGTCAAATCCAAGTGGCCCTCGATTGTGAATCACAGAGGGGAAGCATGGGACCCTGCGGAGCGGGGCCAGGTTGTTTGGAGTAGTAAATCAGTGTGCAAAGGCAGCTGGGCCTTCTCCACTCAGCCAGCATTTAGGGATATAAAAGACCAGGGATTCAGAAGTGAGAGGCCCCACAACTATAAGTTAAGGAACACCTTAGAGCCTCGTAACTGCCCTGCTTGCAAAATATAACAAAATACAAAAGGAAATAAAGAAAATCACTGTCCCCTCCTCAGAAATCCCCTATCTCATAAAAGGCACCACCATCATCCAGTTAAGCTGGTCAAAACCTGCATGTCATCCTTGATCCCTCTTTGCTTTTATCACCATATTCAGTCCAGGGTAGGCCCTATTTCTTCGATGTCTACAGCATGTGCTGTGATGGCTCACCCCTCAACAGACTCACTGTGTTTAGAATAAAACCCAAACTGTTCCAGGACCAAGAGTTCCTGCCCACCTTCTTCTTCCTTCTGGGACAAGGTCAGGTAGTGCTGCCTCGGCTTGACACATGCTATTCCCACAGGGCAGAACTCTGCCTTGGGATCTTGCCCTGACTCTCCCCTCATCACATTCACCTCAGGATAGGGCCCTCAGAGAGAACTTCTCTCTAAAATATGTTCAATAATACAGAAAAATAGAAATATTGAAAAAGAACTTGAAACAGCATCTCTTAATTTCAGTAATTATCAAATAAGACAATGATTATTTTGAAGTAAATACCAGTGTGATGAAATTTATGTAAAAATATTTCAGTTTCCCTAAATCTCACCTTGTCCCAGTGCCTGCCTCACCCATTCTGTGTCCAACCCTGTTCATTAATGTCACAATTTTAATTCTCTGGCATTTACTTACAAACATAAGCCCTGGAAAGCCTGATCCCATTCAATGCAAGTCATAGCCTTTGCTGGTGCGGGCAGCTGCTGAGAGGGCAGAGAGGAGACGCTGCATCTGCCCCCACAGAGCTGCATCAGCCAAGGGCAGGCAGACGGGAGCGGGGGTGGATGGGCACGTCCACTGGCTTTCTTCCTATCTCATTTGCTTTAGATAAAAGAGCCACCCAAGTGGAAGACACCAGCATAAAGTGTCCGGGAGTGCAGATGGAGGAAACAGCCAAGTAAGTGCCACTCTGGGACAGGCAGGCATTTTTGCCCCAGGAGATGCAGAATGTGGGGCACCTCTGCTGGGCAGCATGTGACGTGCTCTGGGAGGCTTCAGGCCATCGCCTGACCTGCCCGTCTTGATGATCCACCGATGAGCTCAGGGATCTGCTGTGTTGCAGCCCTTGCTAAGGACAGGATGTGGAAGATGAGGGAGCCAGGGGGCCTCCTCTACTACCAGCAGCCTTCAGAGATCAGGATGGTGACGCCTGATCAGAATGGTGACACCACACATCCTCCCTGGTCACTGAGCTCGTGACCACAAAGCATCTGACCCCATGCAGAGTCCCTCACTGGTCATCCTCATCACTGAGGTGGACCTCGTGGGACTTGGGGTGAACTATCCTCCCCGGCATTCTGCCCTCCAGTAGCCTCGAATGCCTAATGTTCAAAGTCATCACTGTAGGGAGAGCTATGGGCTATGATTTGAGCAGAAACCAAGAGCCGACCTGCACCTGTGCCGACCTGCACCTGTGGTCACATCTGTCCTTTCTGTGTTTAGCGATATCTCCGTTGAAGTGAGCCTGAACAATGGTGCCAGCTTCATCAGCAACGGGCTCAAGATCAGCAGCAAGGATTGTGGGGGTCACAGGGTAGGTACTTGGTCTCCCTCTGGGCTGCCCAGAAGCCTGCCCTGAAGACAGAGTCATGCTAGGGAGGCAAGAGCGAGGACCAGTACTCAGGACAGGCCCAGCAAGTAGCAAGTGCGACAGGATGGGCAGCTTCTCCCAGACAGGACTCAGCTCAGCACGGGGCACCTGGGAAGGAACGTGACAGGCCCCTTCCCAGGCTCCACATCATCCGGGCAGCAGGACATGGGCAATGGGGAGAACATCAGTCTGGAGAAGTGGTGTTGGGGAGTAGGAACACGGTACCCCATTGCCAGAGTCCTGAGTACAGGCATATGAGGGACCACACGGTGCTCACATGTCCAGTGTCCATCTGCACTGTGTCTGCACATCTGCTCAGACCAGCCAGACTCACAACAGCTCCTCGGAGTCCCACCAAGGCACAGCTCGTCTGTCATGGGGCACATTAGAAAAGCTCTCAGGAGAGCCTCCAAGCTGGGCACGGCACCTCAGGTCAGCAGTCCTGACCTTGCCGACTATCTGCCACCCTGGGTTCTGGGCACCAGCCCTGTCTCCCTTCCTCTCGCCAGCTGCTCTGAGCAGAGACTGTGTGGGGACCCACCTGAGACCCACTCACCCTTGGTTCAGAATGACAGCCAGAGACAGCCCCTTCCTTCACCCCCACACGGACCTGGCCTGTGCCAGGACTTTGATGACCCTCCACACCTCATGACCCTCTCACCTCCTGCTCACATGTGGACACAGAGGAGCAAAAAAACTGAGGAGCTCTGCCCACGGCTCAGAGTCAAAAATAGTGGGAGGCATCGTGTGCAATGTAACTGGCTTTCCTCCTCTGCTCTTGCACCCTCACCTCAAGAGGCACTCCTGTACCCCCACAATCCTCCAGACCCATTTGTGTATCTGTACAATTCTATGTCCCTGCACTGTCAGCCAGGGCTTGGGGTGGGGCAGGGTGATCACCTCACATGGCTTGACAGAACTCTGGGGATGAGCCTCTGAGCAGGCCAGTGGGCGGGTGTGCCCCACCCCCACAGTATCTCTGTGTATAGTTGGGCCCAACACTTGAGGTCCGTCTAGGTGGCAACTTGCGTAGAATAGGAGTGGACTGAAGAGAGTCTAGGGTGCTTGCTCAATAGTGGGGGTCTAGGAGGCCCCAGACCCATACTCCTGGTCTCTGTGCTCTCTGCAGAAAGTACATCCAGTGGACTATCCAGATGTGGCAAATGTGGTGGCAGTTCCCATGAAAAGAAACGTACAATTTCCTGATATCAACCCTTATCAACTAGCAATAGTCCTAGGCATAATTTTAACACCAGCGGTGATCTGGTTACTATGGAGATTTTTTTCCAGAAAGGTGAGTGCGCCAACCTGTATACCTCCCTCAACCAGACAACTCCCAGGGACCCGTCACATGCTACTCTTGGTCTCTGCTCCTCCTGTCAGCTCACAGTCTTCACAGGAGCAAAGGGAGACAGACTCTGCTCTGCATTCCAGGCAGAGAGATGACAGGGCAGGGGCCTCCTGCCTTGTGTTTGCAAGGCCTGTGGTCTATGGGCTGCAATGCCTGGGCGAAGCGCCAGAATGCCGGGCAGGGCTGCCTCATGGCCACCAAGCTGTGATGCTCTGGTGGACAACAGGCTGGGAGGAGGACTGTGTTGTTGAGGGAAGAAGCAGGGGTCCCGTAGGGACACAGAATGAGCAGGACTCCCAAGCTCCTGGCAGTTGAGCTTTAGAAACCAGCACAGTGTCTGCACATCCCCAGTGCTGCTTCCACCTCCCTCCATCTTCTTCCTGAGTGCCAGGGGTGCTGCCCATACTGGGCACACAGGGACAGAAAGGAACCAGTTGCCAGCCTGTCCGGCTGAGCTAGTCTGGGGTCTAGGCTAATGTTGGTGGCTGGGTGGGCATGAGGTGAACCACAAAATACCACCATCTGGGGACCACGTGCCCTGACAAAGCAGCGCAATAGCAGAGGACATCCTGGCCGACCGGGAGGAGGGAAGCAGAGCATGGTGGTGGCAGCAAGGACACTGCTGGATGGAGAGTGGGAGGAGCATAGGGGAAGTCACAGCAGCAGCCAGGAGCGAGCAGGGCCTAGAAGGGACCGCGTTCCCCAGATAACAGAGGAGTCGGATGCTCGGGAACATGCCCAGCCTGCTGGCCACCGACCCACGAGGGTGGACACCAGCGGTGACACTACTGCTGAGCAGAGTCCCCTCCCACCTGTGTGGAACAGCCAGAGCCCTGCAAAGCCCTTTCATCCTGTGTTTGTCTCTTTCACTTTCTAGAACAAGGAGCCGGTGGTGAGTTGTGTCTTTATTCCTGATGCCCACACAGACCTTCACAAAACGGCCTCCTGAGCTGTGGGATATTTCTACTCCCCACCCTACCATCTCCACCTACCTGCACAGAGAGAGCTAGAAGAACAAGGGTGACACAGGGGCAGGGAGGGGCCCTGGGAGGACCAAGGACTCACAAATGATCATCAGACAACAGCCTCTCCATGCTGCCCACGGTCATACCAGAGCCCCTGTCACATTATCAAATGCGGTGGACTCTTTCAGCAAGTGCCGTGACCCACTGTGACATGACCAGGGCTTTAGTTTTGCTATTGTCAGTTCCCAAAGATTGGTCATTGGCTGGTCTTCCCTGGGTTAAGTGAGCAGTTGGGAAAGGAATCCCAGGGTTGCAGTACTGGTCACCCCTCTCGGGTCTGACGCTGTTGGGCTGTATTTGTTTGCGCTCCTCCCTGTCTCCTGGCAGGTTGGGGATTGACTGGGTTTGCCCTTTGAGGACTTCAGGACTAAGGAGGGTGGAGGGAGTTTGTCCTGGCATGGGCTGTGAGGGAGGCCCAGTCCAGGTCCACCAGGGACCAAGGGTCTGCTGAGCTGCCTTGGCTCTCCTGGGTAAGTAGGCCCAAACAGGACTCAGAAAATTTGCACAGCAGGGCCACTGTACCGATAACGGGGAGACCTAGGAAGCAGACCCCACTCAGAGGCTGGCTTCGATGCTACTGCAGTGTGGTCTGGGAGGCTGCATCTGCCAACACCAGGCCAATCAGCCTCTGCTGATGCTCCTCCCAGATGTCCACCTTTACGTTGCACAGCCCAAGTCCAGGCTTCTCCAAGGGCAGCCCAATGGAACCCATCTTTTGGGAAAGCATCATCTCTGCAACCTATGTAGAGGTTGCTTGTGCTTCCCATGCAGGGCCTCCCAGGCAGTACAGGGTGCTGCTAACTCAGTTGTCCTTGAATACTCCCAATAGCCTTAGCTGAGGAGACAGATGTGGACAGGTGCTGGGGCAACACCTCGTGTGTATGCACCCCAGAGCAGCCAGACAAGAGCTCTCTCTTCCTAGAAACCCTGTACACCAAACTGCCCAGCAGTGGTGGTCCCTTGCGGTGGGTGTGGAGAGCGCAACATGAACCAACTAGAGGTGAGAAGGGTCCTTGGGGAGAGAGCTGTGGCCCAAGTTGGGGCTGCTGAAGGGGAGGGACAGACAGGGTGGGCCCAGAAGGTGTGGCTTGGATGGAGATAAGTGTTCAGGGCACTGAATTGGCTCCCTTGGCTCCAATACCAGGATCTCCCTCAATGGGCCCACATTTATGGAATCAGTCACTACACAGAAGATCTTATCAGCCCCGACAATGACTTGGGTTCCCTGGGAAGTAGGTTTGAGTTAAAACAATATTACAAGGTTCATGAAGGTCAGAAATATAAGAAGGCTGAGTCAAGTTCTTTCCCCCATGAAGTGGGCATGCTGGTGCACATGCCGCCCGCAGAAGCCAACTCAGCAGAGTGAGGGAGGGAGCCACTGCTTGTCCTCCTGCCCTCAGCCCTGGTGACAAGGGTCACATGGAGGAGGAGCCTGAGGGAAGGCCCTTCCTCAGGGAGATCTGGGCCTGCCCTGCTGAGACACATCCCACACTGGGGCCCCAGCACAGAATAGAGTCCAGATGGCTGGGGTGGAGGAAAAAAGACCCCACAATTTCTGCCTGGCTTTGCCCCTCCTCCTGGTCCTGCCTCTGTCCTGGTTGGGTCATGTCTTCCTCCAGGAGCTTCAGTGGCACCAGGAAAGCCAGCCCTGCCTTCCCCTCAGTGTGCGACACAGCAGAGGCCAAAAACTTTCCAGAGAGGAGGAAGCCCTGACCAAGGGCTCGTTCCTGCTCACAGGACATGGCTCCCCCTCTGAAAACACCAGGGCAGAGCTGGAGCACAGGGTCCAGAGCTCCCCTAGGATCCCCCACCAGGGATCCAGGTCACTCACAGTCTTCTTGAGCCTCCTCTTCCCTCCACCCTCGGTCAGCAGGACCCTGCACGCCTTGGTGGGCCTAATGAGTGCAGGCCTCCTCCTCCCTTCCTTCTAGCTCCTTCCCTTGTACCCCGCATATCACTTCCAGCCTTTAACTCTGCTAGCACCTCCTGGGTTGTCCTCAGAAAATACTAATTTGTTCCAGATGCCTGAAAAATCCCTGACCCACACCCTCAACCCCCAAAACACAAGAGCTTCGAGGCCCCTTGCTGCAAATCGAAGCCACAATCCTGTCCCAAGGAGTGTGGGGGACTCCCAAGGGCTCAGTTGACTTTGGGAACTGGAGGGGACACTGTCCGGTTGGAGGCAGCAGCCAGTTCAGAGCTTCATTACAGGTGCCTCTGCTTTTCAGAAAAAAATGGATCTTATGTGCAACTTTTTTCAAAATGGTAATCAGCGTCCAGTGATGCCATGTCAGCCCACGAACAAGGTAAGCAGGACAAGGGATGCTCGTCAAGGACAGACCCTTTGCCTTTTGCCCTTGACAGCTGCCCTCTGGGACTGTTGGGTTCAGGCCTCTGTCATGAAGAATGTCTAAGACGTGGTGCCCAGGAGCCTCCCAGCTGATTCTCAACAGCAGACCGTATTTCCTTAATTTTCATGTCAAGGATGGCAGGAGACAAATATAGAACATTACCCAGCACATCTAAATTTAAATGAAAAGCCTGGAAAAACAGTCAGATAGGGAGTGTTTGGTGCCTCCATCCCCACCCCACACCAGGGCTATGGGTCAGCTGCTGCCTCCCATGCTGAGGCCCTCCTGGCTGGGATGGAGACTCACCCCTCAGCACACACCTGGTAGCCTGGGGAACTCTGGGGCCTTCATTTAGTCAGAACTTGTCCTTGTTCTCCAGGCTCCCTGGCAGGGGATGCAGAGACCGTCAACATCCGAACAAAAGGAGTTCAGTGTCAGAGCCCTGGGTGGCTGGGAAGGCTGGGCACACCCCAATACCTGAACAAGTTATTGTCCTCCCAGGCAGGAGGACACCCAGGAAGAGGAAAGGGGTCCTCAAAGGTCCAGCCTGTGGTTCTAGCCTCCCTGAGCCAAGGAAACCACAAGTTCCTCTTCCCAATTCCAGTGGCTTCTCACTGACCTGTCTCTTCTCTTCCCACAGTGGTAGTGCCCGAACTCCAGCCCACTCGGTCCTGATGTGAGAAGATGCCCGGCTACCCACTTTCCTGCCCACAACCCGACCTCCTCAACAGCTGCTGCTATCAGTGCCAACGCACCCCATCCCGGCCCCCACCACTCGACTGTTCCCGCTGCCCTCCGGGATGCTCCAATGATCCCTGCCCCTGCGGGAACATTCGGTGGAGTCCTTTGCCCCTCCCACCCCCATTGCCCAGCCTCTAAAACACTGAAACTCCAAATTAAAAAGAGCCCTTTATGTGCTGGATCAGACGCATGTATGGAGCCTTGATTTACAGTCAAAGGAGTTGGATGTGTTTCCATCAGCAGGAGAAGTGGTTCCCTGGAGAGCCCTGCTCCGCTGTCCTGGACGTGGCCGCACTGCTCCTGCCTGCACAGAGCACCCTGGTGTCCTTGGCTGTGCACATGGATGATCCCCTCCCCACAACCTGGTCTTCATCTATCACCAAGGGCTCAGCCACTTCGGGGACAGACACTACAATCCTTTCTCCTCCCGTATTTAATGCAGAGAGAGTACTTGACTGTCTCACCTCCCTCACTCCCCTTTTCATGGTTTGCTTACCACTTCCGGTATGACAAAGAGAGAGACAAGACCCTCTAAAGTTCACCAACTAAAAGTGCAACTTGTCTTTGCAAATACCCAAAGTGCCCCAAAACCCAGAAGGATTTTAGAAGATTCTCTCCACTTCCCTAAGAGAAGGTGAATCTCCCCTAATTGCCACCATGTATCCTGACAGGGATTTAGCACAATGTCCTGGTGCTCTGCCCAGCACAGGGCATCTGGGCACTGCCCTATGTGCAGCCATGCCACCCAAGGAACCTATGAGGAACCCATGAACTCTGGAGGGATGGTCCCCCAAGTGAACCAAAGACAGCTGTCCCTGAAGCACACTGATATTGATGTAAACTACTGTCTGCCCCCACCCCAGTATCATACTATGTCCCCAAGAAATCCAGGCTCTGCATGCCACTGTGAATTTAGGATGGAATGATGCTGATATGGCATCTGCTACAGAGGAGACGGAATTTTCAAGCGACTAAACTGTGCTCAGGGAACATTAGCTGAGGACTTTCTAGGAGTTCTCCCCTCCCCAGGTTGGCTGGACCCTCCTTCCTCTCTCCAGTACCCGAATTCCCATGTGCTGTGACCAGGATAAGACTGACCTGAGTCCTTGGGATTTACATAGCTGACCCAGAGAGCCCTCCTACTGTTATCAGGGGAGGGATTTACTCACTATTTGGCTCAGAATGGCCACTAGGTGCATTAACAAGAAGCACCATTCTAGAAGAATCCAGAAAGCATGTTTTTTCTTCTACTTCCTTCTCATCCAAGATTTACTATTATCTCCACTTCTCAGATGCAAAAGGAGAAATGTGGCAGTCAGGCTGCTATGTAGGAACTCAAACCCAGATTTCTGACCCCTCAGTCCTGACATTCCCCAACCCCTACCCATATGAACCAGGCCAGGAGAGGGGTCTCATTCTGCCAGCTTCAAAGGCCCTGGCCATATCAAGAGCAGTCAGATGACCAGCAGGTCCTCACAGCCCAGCCCTTGAGTCTGGGCCTGTGCTCTGCCTCAACATTGAAGGGTGGAGGGGGCCATGGAATGATGGATTTTCTGTCTAGTTGTCTTGTCTACATCGTGAAAATCATCAGGTTTCAGAGGTAAGCATGTAGTGGGTCCACATGACTGAGCTTACAAGCAGTTACCCTCCCTCCTCTTCTTCCCAGGCACCCCTCTCACACTAGGGGGCAGTGGAGTTACTCACACTTTGCACCCCTGCACTTTGCACCCTTTTTTAATGCAAAAGCCATCACTGATGTGCTCACACAGAGAAGCAATGACCAGTGGCAGCAGATTGCCAAGTCCTTCAAGGCACAGTTGAGTGAGGTCAGGGGCACTGGGGTACTGGAGCTTAGAGGGGCAGGTATGCTGGGCCTGGGGCAACTGCAGCTGCCAGAGATAACCTAGGAGACAACTCCATTTGGGGGAGGACCTTTTCTAGTGCCAAACCACTGGATATGTGGACTTATGGTAAAAAGAGACATAGGTGGTCACTACATTATGATCAAGGAGGCAATACACCAGGAAGATATAAGGCTCATTAATATACACTCACCAAATGAAGGATGATGAAAATATATTAGACAATAATTATCATCTCAGAAAACAGACATTAGAAAAATACAAATGTAGTAGGACACTTCAACACCCCACTCTCACCAACAGACAGGCCAAACTATATATACAAACAAGGACACTATAGACCTAAATAAGGAACTTGACCTCATGGGATTAACAAAACCCTGCACCCAAACAAATCTGAATTCACATTTTTCTCAAGTGCACGCGAATCATTCTCTGGGATTGATCGCATACTGGCCACAAGACAAACATCAACAGATACATGAAGATCGAAATCATACCAACTATCAATGAAATATGTAGAAGAAAACATAGGCAAAACACTCCATGACATACATTTCAGAAACATCTTTAAAGAGTCATCCCCCAAAGCAAAGAAAGTGAAGGAAAAGATAAACAGCTGGGATTACATCAAACTAAAAACTATCTGTACAGAAAAAGATATAATAACCAAACAAAGAATCACCCTGCTGATTGGGAGGAAATAGCTCCACCCCACACTACTGATAAGGGACTGATTTCAAAGATCTACCAAGAGCTCCTATGACTCAACAAAAACAAAGCAAACAATCCAGTCAAAAAATGGGCAGAAGAGCTAAAAAGACACTTCTCTAAAAAGGAAATTCAAATGGCCAAGGAAAAAAGCTCAAAATCTCTTATAACCAGAGAAATGCAAATCAAAACCACAATGAGGTACATCTTACAACAGTGAGAATGGTATATATTAAAAAAAAAAAAAAAAACTAGCAACAACAAATGTTGGCATGTGGATAAAAAGGAACTCTCCTATGCTGATGGTAGGAATGCAAACTGTCCAACCCCTGTAGAGAGCTATGTGGAGGTTCCTTAAACTTCCCTCCCTCCTCTCAGGCTTCCCCAGCACCACCCACCCATGAGGGGGTAGGGCAGTGGGGCTGCTCACACTGTGCACCCCTGCAGGGACCAAGAAGCAGGCCATCTCCAATGTGTTCACACAGAGAAGCCACCAGCAGCTGCAGCAGATTGCCAAGTCCTTCGAGGCTCAGTTCAGTAAGGCTGGAGCACTGGGATACTGGAGCTTAGGTGTGCTGGGCCTGGGGCAACTGCAGCCCCCAGAGATAACCTAGGAGACAACTCCATTCTTGGGGAGGGCCTATTCTAGTGGCCCAATCACTGCAAACACGGACTTATGGGACATACTTACCCCCAAAAATGATGCATGGTTTATCTCAAATTCAAAATTAACTAGCTGTCTTGTGTTTTAGTGGGAAACTTACTTTTCCCTCTGGGTGCCAGGGAAATTGTCTAACGAGAAAGAGGGTTAAAAGGCTTCAATAAATAAAATCTCAAGATTGTATTTTAGAAGTTTTCTTTCAAATCAAAACAGATACGTTGTCATTTACTAGAGAATGAGCCAGCACTTTTGGTTTTTGGTTTTTAAAAAAACCCAAACAATTTTACACAAAATGGTTTAGAGCTTGATTAGCCAAATTGGTTAAATATAAATATAAAAAATTTCTTTGTGCTATCAATAAACTGTTAAAAACATTATGTTTTAAACATCATTAGCAATGGCAGGAAAATGATGAGAAGACAGAAAGTAAAGCTCTCTTAGGGAAATTTCGTGAAAGGCATTGAACACCAAATTGGAGGAGACACTGCCTTGATCACTGATAGGGGGAGTCAGATTGCACATTCACATCCTTCCAATGGATCCCCCTAACCATATGATAGTAATCAAATATTATGAAGGTTTGGGAAGAACAGAGATGGGGTGCTGCTTCTAAAATTAAAAGTTCAGGGGTTCCAATGATTTCCATGGAGCAACCGAGGCAGTAATGTTCTCTTTCAATTTCTGGTCCATGCAAACTATGAACATGATAAAGTGGTTCTTCTTTAACTTAATAAGTTTGAGGTGGATGATTCACATCAATGGATAAGTGGAATCCCTCCTAAACAAATTGCACCACTTTCTTCAACTTCTAGACTGTCCCACCACCAAGAAGACAGCAGTATTCACTCAATGGCCATTACAGCACTCTGGTCTCAAAGCCATGACGCCCCACCAAGAGTGATGTCCTTCTCTGAGTCACCAAAGCTGCTCTGGTAGTTTGCAAAAACTCAGCTTCCTGGAGGACTTTAATGGCCACCAGTGAGGTTTCAGGATAAGGGACAAATGGAGGTTCCTCTCACAGCCCCTGCAGAGATGCCCTGACTCCCCGCTGAAAATGTCAGTAGGCAAGACACTGAGCAGAGCTGCAGTGAGCCACCACAGGGTCGCCATGCCAACCTCCCTGCCCATCACAAAACAGGGCATTATGTCTCTATGGGTCAGGGAGACACCCTGGCAGGCAGTGGGGCCTCCTCCCAGTGTAGTCCTACTCTGCCCTTAGTGCAGGTCTACTAGTAGAGGCTATTGTTACTTGATTCAAGGAAAGACTTGATTAAAGGGGTAGAGCCCCTAAATATTGCTTAAAACAGTGAAGGTCCTAGCTTGCCTGACTTCAAGAAATAAGTATCCCTTGCAGCCTCCAGGGCTGCCAGAAAATGGGAAGCAGCTACCCTGGGGCTCTGGGGCTTGCATTCCTCCTCTTGCTGGTTTTACCCCCTCTGCTGCCAAGCAGTGGGGCATACCAGCAGAGAGCCCCGACCTGGCTAGATTTCCACCACCTCACTCGGGCCAGGAGAAGCCTCCCCAGCAATACCAACCTGGATGGGGAGAGCACCCGCCAGGGCCACAGCCAGGACACAGGGTCCAGGGAGAGGCTGGCAGATCACAAGAAATCCTGCCAGAGCAATCTTGACCTCTATTTAATATTGGACAAGTGAGTAGACCTCCTACCGGGCCAGAGACTTGGGGGGCATTACGGGAGCTCCTTTCTCAGCATTTATTAATAATGTCCTGGGTTTTTCTTATCATTTTATGGTTGGTTTTGTTTCTCACCCAAATCACTCCATTTTTACAGACCTCCAGAAACACTGCTGAGTTGTCTCGGACCCTCTGTAGTGACAATGCCGAAAAGTCCTTTGCTTTGGGGGCTAAGTGTTTTTGCTACTTTCTTCCACCATCTATGTGTTTTCTGAACACTTTGCTCTCTGGGTGTGGTCCCGAGAAAGCTGGGCTCTATATAAGCCTTTATGACCTTGAACAAGGAAAGGGGTCCGGGGCAGTGGCTTGGAGACATGGCCTTGGTGGTTTCCAGCTCCTCTGCTGGGCTGAGAATTAGCTTCACTCTTCAGTAGTAGCCGTGGTATGACGTCGGTGACCTCATGGAAGCACGTGGCTGTTTCCAAAGCCCTTTCCCTGCTGTGCCATCCTCAGACAGGCCTGGGGGAGAGCAGGGAGGGTATCTGCCATCTCCTGGGAAGGGTGAGCGTCTCAGAGCTGAAGGCAGTAACCCAGAGACACTCAGGACGGCTTATCCACTGTTGAAAAATCAGATATAGAAGCTATCTATAAATATATTTTTTTTCTCCTTTCACCTATTATATATATGTGTGTGGAATGTTGGGGGCACATTTTATATCTTTGGGATGTGATAACCTCTTTATCACTATGACTATCCAATATTGTTTCATTTCCCCTGCATGAAATATCTTTTTCATCCCTCACATTCCATCTGTTTCTCTTTAAAGTGAAATATGTATCTATAGGCAACACATCCATAACTGGCCTTATGTGTCCATCTAATCACACTGCTCTCTTTGCTTGATGAATTCAATATTTTTAAATTTGGAGTGATTATTGATATGTAAGAACTTGCTACTGACAACATATTGTTTCCTAAATGTGATATATTTACATGATAGCTTTTTGCTTTCCTTCTGTTCTGCCTACCTTTGTAGACTGGGTTTCTTTATGTACATTCTGCTTCCCTTTCTAGCCTCTGCTTGTTTGTTGAATGTTTCTCTGGGGAAACCAGGACTTGGAGCTTTGAAATCTCCCTTTTTGTTAGCATCCCGCCATGCTACTAGTATTTGTAGTTTATTTTAACAATTATCAAGTAAATGCATGAACACAAAATGAAAATCAAACACTGTTACAAAGGTCTTGCGAAAAACTCCAGGCTTCTTTCCCACCGTCTCCACTTCTGATCCCACAGCTCAGAGAGAGCTCTTGAAAATCTTGGATCTTGTCAGGTTATGACTTTGTTTCTCATAACGGGCTTGTACTGACACCTTTCTTGCTGCTAGATAAGAAAGAGGCAGAGAGCTGGCCAAGGTTATTCTGCAAGGACTAGAAGGACCAGGAGAGTCAGAGTTACAGGATGTAGGAGGTTTTTTTCATAAAAGCATGCCACTTCATGTCTTATCTAGAGCTAGTGTGGCACAACCAACCATCCCAGTTTGTCTCCACAGGGTCTCCCTCTTGAATCCCTCAGTTGCAAGCACACAAATCCCATTGGTGCCGTCCACCTCATTACACTGACGAAAGTCACCATCAGGAAGGCCCTGGGGTTGCTGACAGTGTGCGGCAGCATAGGGGTGGGAGTAGCATGTTGGATGGTTTCAGATAAACTCTGCCAACTCAAAAAATTCACTCTGTTCCATTGATTTTTCATTCACAGGTCAGGAAGTGTGGACACCAACTGGATATTTATATACGACTTCGTAGAGCATTTCCTCAAAATATTTGAAAAGTATGACTTCTCCATGTGGTGGGGCTTTAGCAATGCCAGGCAGAGAGCCTGTCTCTTTAGACCCAGTGAAGATGGGTGTCACTTGCATCAGAGGCATGAAGCCCCGGGTGGAGTTCTGAACCAGTTAAAAATGCAGTTCACCCTGGTTCCATCGTTCCAAATGTCCTATGGACTTTGGTTGTTTACAGTGTTGGTGTCAAGTCACAGTGTAGGAAATACTGACCAACTAGAGGATGTCACAGATTAGAAACCAGCTAACCAGTAACACAGTAAAAAAAAAAAAACACTTATTTAGATAGTTCCAAAAAAATAGTTAAAGACCCTCATGGCAATTTTAAGAAATAGCAAGAATTCCTAAAGAAAATTCAGTGTTGGATTTCCCCAGGATATGGACACTAGAACTAGGACTGTTAGGAAGAAGGACAGGGTAACAAGAGCATCAAGGAGACTTCCTGTGGAGAGAGTGATGTGTTTAGGGGGACAGAGGGCTTAACTCACAGAAGGGGAGCAACTGAGTCTGGGACAGGGCAGCTTGGGGTCAAGGTTTAAGGGGCTCATACAGCCAAGCCAACGGGCCTCAATTCACGTGAGCAACAGGAAGTTATAAATGACTCGGGCTGAGTGTGGGTGATGAGGATTGTACTCCAGGAAAACTGATAATGGTGGATAAAATGAGTGGGAACAAGACCACAGCTACATGGAGTTCATCAGGGACTAGGACAACAATCCTCTAACAGACAAAGGGGGCCTGTGACCCAGAAGACAGTGGGCAGGGAGAGGAAAGGGACAGAAATTGTGAATGAGTGGCAAAAGGGACAATAATTTCTCTTAGATGGAGACAGAAAGAGAATATAGACAAGAAGGGAAGGGCCTTGAGTTTCCAAAAAATGTTACAGAAAGTAGGGGGTGGGGTATGGGTAGGCAGGTATAGGGACCTTCACCTAGTGCGTGAGGCATGAACCATGCATGTGTGTGTTTGTGTGTGTGTGTGTGTGTGTGAGAGAGAGAGAGAGAAAGAGACAGAGAGAGAGACAGAGAGACAGAGAGACAGAGAGACAGAGAGACAGAGAGAGAGCTATAGGGAGAGCTTGGGATCTAGGGATAGAGCAGGACACCACCCTGACAGTCTCCCTGGTGAGCCACACATTACTGGCCTCAGAATCTTTACTAAATTTATGGTAACTTCTGGAACTCAGGAAGGGGTCACAGGCTAGAGGGAAGTGAAGACAGGCAGGTGTCCCCTCCCTGGCTGCTCATGGGGTCATTTGAACCTCTGTTTATGACTCTCACATACACGTGCTTCCTCCCAGCCCGAACATGCGCATCTCGATAGTCACCTTCTCCACATGGGGCCACACCTTCCTAAAGCTCACCTCAGACAGGTAAGTTCAGGTTCACCCCCTCAAGGCAAACCTACTGGTGGTGGGAGTCAGGGAGATGGAGGCCCAGAGTAAAACTCTGCAGAGTCCTGAGTTTCAGTCTGGAGCCCACAGGCTTGCTGCCTGGGCGGGGCTGGCTTCTGCTCAGAGACCACCCTGTGCCCCCAGCATCTACTCCCAGCCCCTCTCATAACTCCGGCACTGACACTGGCAGCCCCTGTGTTTCTAGACAATCTCTGCTGCTCCAGGCTTGCTGTGCCGGCTCAGATCTTCACTTGGATCAGCCTGATCCAGCTCCCCCACCGCTTGTGTCCCACTCCCATCTGCTCTACCTTAGCAGCAGCTAGTAAAGGACAAAAGTGTGGCCATCTGCAGCTCACTGCTCCCCTGCCTGCATGGGCAGCAGTTATGGCCCCTTCCCTGGCTTAGGTCTTCCCTGTCAGGAGCTCTGAAATAGGAAGTCAGCACTCAAAGCAACTTTGCTGCTTCCTCAGATCCAATCCTGAAGGGAGAGAGGTTGTGGATTCCAAGTCATCCTCAGCGGACCAGGGCAGGGAGGAAGGCACAGGGCAGGAGTATTGCCAGGGGGGTGACCCTTACCAAACTCAGTCTTGCCTGGTAGAGGGTGATGAGCCCCACTGGGGACCCCTGAGGTACTGGCAGTCCTGGCAGTCCCATTGTGAGTTCCAGTTCATATTAGCGCAGTCACAACTTCTCTCCACTCTGCCTGTGGATGGTCAGACAGGCCCTTCAGGAAGCCCGCTGGGTCTACGAATCTGATGAAGTGATGAGTACAGACAAGATCAATTTTCAAAGACTAGGGCCTAAAAGCCCATGGCTCGGCTTCCTGACTAAGGCCTCCCTTGTCCAGGTCGGTCTGCTCAGTGCAGAATGTGCCAGCACAGATGGGGCTGTTTGAGAACACTCCACCCTTCTTCCTACTTCAATACTCCCATTTTATTGTTTTTAGAAAAGAAATCGAAGACGGTCTCAACAAACTACGCAACACAGTGCCTACCGGAAACACAAACATGCAGGAAGGATTTAAAGCGGTACAGCCAGAGCTCTAAGAATTTATCCTGCTTTAGCAAGTGCTCAGAATATCACTGAGTCCTCTCAACATGCCTTCCTGTTTTTGCAGGTCAATGAGCAGATCTCCACAGCAAACTCTGGAGGTAAGCTCTGCTGACTTTGTGACTATTGGATCCTGGACAGTCAGGCCGAAGCACAGCAGTCTGGTGGCCCCCACTTGGAGCTGACTCTTGTGCAAGTTTCCTGCCCAATATGTCCTCCAGGCTCCTCGTCTGGAAGGGCAGAGGGGAAGGGCAGCCCCCCTGCTGATGCAGAGACTTGCAGGGTCATGGGTGTACATTCCTGGTTTTTATTAAGTATGAGGCACCCGATCTACAGGTGAGCTTGTGGAAAAGGGATAAAGGCCAGGGGGCACCTCGGGCAGACAAGACTCCGCTTATGGAATAAAAGTTCTTGATTTTCCCCTTGCTGACCACACTTTGCTGCGTTCCCATGGCTGGAGCTGCCTCCTTCCCCTTCATCGTCTTCCCTCTGCTGACGCTCCTGCTGGCCTGTGTGTCCCCAGGGCTAGCAGCTGTGTCAGCCCAGCACCCTCTCCATTGGGATTGAGTCTGTAGGGTGGATGCTTCAGGCACAACAGGTGAAAGTGGGAGACTGTGGGGAAAGGCTGACATCTGGACTCAAGGTCCACTCCCCAAATATCTCTTCCCTGTTTCTGACTGACTGGGCCCCAAGGGGCCAGCAGTAGTGCCTCTGCCTGCTCTGAGCCTGAAGGACAAGTTTTTGTTGGTAAGACTGCTTCCTCATTGCTCTCGGGAAAGGCATGAACTTGTCCATTGAATTAGCTGGACTCGCCCTCAGGAAACAGGATCTGCCATCTGTAGCAGTGAGAATCCAGAAAGGAAAGTCCACAGACAGACTCAGTCTCCTACTTTGTAAAGTGGGTCAGCTAAGGTGTCTTCTCCCTCCAGATGACTGCTCCACAACCCTCTAGGCACTCAGGAATGTGGGTGCTGGGTTCTGGCAGCCTCTCCCAGGGGGAAGAAGCTGGGGGGCAGCATGTGGCCTTCTCACCTGCATTTGGACTCTCTGGGGGACAATAATGACCAGGCCACTCGTTGCTTCTCCCACAGAAAAGAAAATTCACTCCATGGTTATCTCCCTAATTGATGGAGCACTTTGGCCAGAGTCCTTTCAGGCTACCAAGAATGAAGTGAGTCCAGCCCACCTTGACCAGCCTTTGCTCCACATGTTTAGTGATTTACACTTAACACGGTCTTTGTCTTAGGCTCAGAGGACTCGACAACTGGGAGGGACTGTTTACACTGTGGGTGTCAACAACTACGTGAAAAACCAGGTAATTCAGAACAGGAGCCAACTGAGAAGTCTCGATGTGGAAAGCTTTGACAGGGCCACCTAGAGGATGGTTCTCTAACCCACCCCAAATATCTGGACAACATGTGACCACTGCAGAAATGAGTAACTGTGTTGTATGAGCCCACACACCTGGGGAACAGTTAGAACTTTCCATTCCAGAAAGTTGGGCTGCTGGCCAGGGTGGGACACTGAGTCTCACATGGCATGAGGCCTGAACCCGAGGTCTGGGATGGTGTCCTGCTGGTCCTCACCTCTGCTGTGGGTCCAAGTTTTCTGCTCCTCCTTGTAGCTCCTGGCAATTGCAGACAGCGAGGGGCACGTGGTTGGTGTGGACAGTGGATTCTTTGATCTGAGGAACATCGTTGACTCAGTGAGAGAGGGGTGGTTTGGGAGTGGGATGAGATGGCTCTTACCATGCCCACTCTTCACCTTACCTGACCCGAACCACTCTCTGTTCCAGCTCGCAGCTAAGTCCTGCATTGAGCTGACAAGTGTGGAACCGACCAATTACTGTGTGGGAGGTAAGAGCTGGGTCTCTTTTCTGAACAGACATGTGTGCTTGTGTGTGTTTGACATTGTGCTTGGATGTGTGTGATGGATGTAGTGTACTGTGCAATTGAAATGTGTGATATAAATACATATGTGTAAATGCTCTTTATTCCCAGTTTTCATGAGCTAGAGTTGACATACAGTTCTATGTAAGTTGAAGGTATATCACATAATGGTTTGACATATAAAACTTAAGTGATTAGCAAAAGATTGTAAAATTCTTTTTTTAATCACAAAATCAGAAGTTTAATTAAAAATGAGGAAAATATAATATAGTAGCAATGAAACCCAAGGTCTTCTGACAAGTAAAATACTTCTGAGCCAATTTGGGATCACCCCAGAAGCACAGGGCTGACACAGAGTTGAAACATCAGTGTATTCCTCCCATCAGCCAAATGAAGAGGAAATGATGATTTCAGTGTATGAAGAAAAAGTTCAAAGTCCAGTGTCTTAATAAGGGCATAAGGTGACCAACATCCCTCCACGCAAACACTCCCAGCTGGCATCAGCTTCAGGGTTAATAGGAAGGCCTCTCCTGAGAGCTCGACCAAGACGAGGCTGTCTGCTCCCCCTGAGGGTCCTGCAGCACTGCAGTGAGGAGGTCCGGGCACTTCCCTTAGGCTACAAGGCCTCTCTCTGTAAAGGCCTGTGAGTGCAGGTTGTGCTGCCGCAGCCCTGGAGCAGACAGAGGAGGCCCACGGGTAAGCACGCCCTTCCCGGGAACAGCACACAGCCTGACCCACCGCATCCTGACCCAGACAGCTGGCTCTGCCTCTGTGTCCTTGCTGGGAAGGCTGGAGCACCCTCACCTGGGTCAGACAGAAGGCTGTTTCAGCTGAGCTCTGCTGCCCGTGGCCAGCCCCAGGGAGCAAGGGACCCAGATCTGCCAGCTCCTCTGTTGTCTCCAAGAGGCAGAAAGATCTCCACTCCGTGAGAGAGGGGAGGCCAGTGGATTGTGCAGGGACCAGCTCAGAATAGAAGCAGGCAGACTTAAGGAAGAGTCGTGGCGCTCATATTCCCATGACTGACCATGGCTCTGCTGCCCATGCTTGCCCAGGCGGGGAGGGCGTGGCTACAGAGCTTCCAGGATGGAAGAGTCTCTGGACTCATCCTGACTTCTCTGAACCTGTAACCTGCAGTGCCTCAAGTGGGCTGGGTTAGAAACACACTTGCCCCACCACCCACAGCACACATGGGTCTTTCCTTGTTTTAAGTCCCCACCCATGCAGGAAACTGGCAGCCTGGTTTCTCTGGGCATGTCCAGGGAGACACCCAGGCAGGAGTGTCTGAGCAGCACGTGAACACAGAGGGGTGCGGAGACCAATCATACCCACCCAAGGTGACAGGAGCCCTCCTCACACCCCCTGCCAGCCTGGCCCAGCAATCCCTGCTCTGTCCTTGTAAACTGTCTTCTAGTCAAAAGCTGCCACCCAGTGTCACAGTCATTTGTGGAAAATTTCAAGGCAGACACCTACACTCAGGAGGAATCAACCGAGACTAATAGTGGCCAGGGAGCCCTGGGGCACAGATGGTTTATCACGAGGGCTCAGCCTCGTCAACCCCACAGGACACCTCAGAGTCCAGGGAGAGTCCTCTGCTCCCTCCCTGCCTCAAGGTCCTGGCTCCAGCCCACACTCCCGCAGGGCACCATGGGGCTGAGAAGACCATTTCCCTAATCCCAGCCTGGCTGGGTTGGTGAGACCCTCAGATGGACAAGCAGGCCATGCAGATATGCCCTCTTCTCTAACCCTGCGGACCCAGAGGCTGGGCCCGGGCTAGACTTCCTGCAAGCCCTTTTCCTGCTTTACGGGGTTCAGTCAACCAGTCATTTGGGAACTTTCTCTCAGGTCCACTGACCCAAGAAGCTTTTCCTGGTCACCTGGCCCCCCTGTCTTACCCAGATTCCTCTCATTCTCCACTGGTCATGCAATAATGTCGTGACTACTCTTGCTTTTCTCATTCAATCTGATTGTCTTTCAGTCTTTCATTATGCACATTTCCAAACCTGCAGCAAATGGAAGCAATTCTACAAGGAGATCCTCTAACTGGATTTCTCAATTAAGAGCTGACCTAATTATCACTTATTATCTAGCTCCATCTCTCTTTCTCTGTCCCCATCAATCCCTCTTATTTTTGAAAGTTTTCAAAGTAAATTAGAGTCATCAGGCTGTTCCACACCCAACTTTGTCATTCTGCTTATGACAAACAAGGGACCAATTTTCCCGAGTTGTCTTTTTGAAATGCACACATCATCACATCGCAATTATATTATGTGTGAGTCTCACAGATGCACACACACATCTGCATAACGCAGACCCCATGAGGACACACACCACCACAGCTGCCCCTCAGTCCCCTGCATCCTGGCGGCAGCACCTCTCCAGCCTGTCCCATTGTAAGTCTACCAAATATAACTACCATGAATAGGTGATCCTATTCTAACATATAGGTGATCCTATATGCTAACATCTCGTTCTACATACACTTCCAAAAGGCATTTTTAATAAGCGGGAGCACACGGAACATTAGATTGTCCACCTTCCACTGCATGCAAAAGCCAAACCTTGGTGTCCTTGGTTGATACTCCGGTACTTCCTAATAAGTGGGAACACAGTCCCTGCCCCTGGCCACGTCCTCATTCTGACCTCTCTGCGGCCACTTGACAGAATTTCCCTGGGGTGAACGAGAAGTAGAATAGCCACAATAGGGGAAAACAGGGCACTAGAATTAGCTAGACATGAGTTTGAGCCACCAGTGCAGGATAATGACCTTGACCTACAGCAAGAAGGCCTTCATAGTATCCTGTCTAAATCCAGGCTGCCAAACCCACAACTGCCATCACTGTATCCCCTTGTATTTATTCTAGGGGAGAAGATGCCCAGTGTCCAATCGAGGGGTAGGACAGATGTCCCTTAGCAAATCACTCCCCACCCAGCAGAAGGAAGAGCTTTCCATGAATCCCTAGGCAGGGAAGAGAGGAGGCTGCAGAGGGTCAATAGGAGTGGAAGAACAATCATCTTCAGGGATCTGCCTCACAGCTAAGGGAAGGGGGACTCTTTGGTAGAGGATCAGCAGCTCCTTGCTGGTCTCACTGGGTCGCACCTTATTCCTGAGCTCACTAGTCGGCCAGGGGCACACAAAAAGGTGGTGAGGAAAAACAGACCCCATATGTCAAGTAATTTCACAAGCAACAAGTCCAGGGTGCTCAGTTCAAGCAAGAGACAGAGGAGTGCAGCCTGCATTGTCTCACACCGATCTTGTTTAAGATGGCACTCTGGTGGAGGTTGGAAAGCACTGCCTGCACCCCTTAGGGAGTCTCAGAACTTAAAGGTTGTAAACCACATCGGGTTTATTTATGGAGGTGGGACCAGGTGGAGCCTTGTTGGCCTGTGCCAGTTAGCAGCTGTGGTGAGAGTGCCTGAGAGCTCCTCCCAGCCTCCTCACAGTGGCCCCTCAGAAACACCAGGTGAGCCTCAGGAGATAGAGATTTTGGTACAACAGCTGTCTCCTCCAGAGTCCTTTGGGGGCTCCCACATTGGGGGCACACTGTCATAGTCTGAGATCAGCAGACAACAGAGCTCACCCCTCCTTACACACACTTTTGGATGTTGCCCTTGCAGAAAACTACGATGTAGGCGTCTTTGGAAGAGGTTTTCATAACACCAAAAACAAAAACGAAGTTCTTTGCAGGTTTAAGATAGTTGACACCGTATTTTTTGGTAAGTAGCTCCCTTGATTTGAACAAATAACAAATTTCCCACAACATGCTCTCTTCCCTCAGGCACCATGCCTCCAAAACCCTTGATGCCCATACGCTATGGGTGCTGGGAGGACAGAGGCAGCACCGAGAGTGGAAGAAGGGACGTGGGTGGGACCCATCCATCCAGGCCATGAAAGCGTCTGGGATCAGGGCTGTTCTCTGTGAGGAGGGTCTTCCCTCACAGTTGCTTCCCCTGAGCTTTCCTCATCTCTCACTTTCCCTGAGAGACAAGGACCCCAATCTCATGGTTCGACCAGGTGAAACTGGAAGCTGTCCTGGGCTCTGAGTTCATGCCAGGTGCACTGGTAGCTTCCCAGGAGGGAATATTCACCTTCAATTGAGAGAGGAGGCCAAGCAGAGGTGCAGGTCCTGGGATCTGGCACAGGCACACATTCCCTGTGTGACCATGACCGTATGAAATTTCCCTTCTTGCTCGATTTCCCCTACTGTGAAACGGGAGCAATATAACAGCTGCACTAACTAAGCTCTACGACGTATGGAAGGCATTATCTGGCGATACTCGCACATCAGGTGTACCTCCATGATGGAGGAACGGCCTGAGGGAGCACACAGCTAGGACAGGCTGGTGTCCTGCCCTCATGGTGAGGTGGGTGTGATCATCCCTACAGAGTGTCTGGGGTCCAGTTGGATTTCCCGAAACCCTCACTCTCTCGGCCTCTTGAAAATGTCATTTCATGTGATGTGATATTAAATGAATGCCTGTTGCAGGACCATGGGATAAACCCAGAGCAACTCCTCTCCCCAGCGCACTCCTAGCCCATCTCTCCTTGCTGCCAAGGGTGCAAAGAATAAAGCAGGGAGTGCCACTGCCACACCCAACCTCACCATGCGTAGCTGGTCTTGGGGAATTAGCTTTCCTTTGTTCTATACTTCTCAAGAGTGATGCAGGGACTGAGAACTCCGTCATAGAGAAGTAATGCATTCTGAGTGGGCGTATGTTCGCAGGGCCTTACATGCAGTATCCTGGTTCTCAAAAGAGGCCTATTAGCACTTCTTTGAATGGATTTGCACCTGTAGCAGAGTCATCCAAACATTTTGCCCAACATCATGATCCTACGGGGCTGTGCATACCAGCCTGCATCTGTCTACAAGTTCAAAGACACGGTTTCAGCTAGGGTCATGAGATGTCCAATTAAACAGAAGGCCAGGGAAAGGATTGTCCTATGGATCACTGTGGTGAAAAGCAGGTGGCCCTTGATTCCAAATCCCAGAGGGGAAGCATGGGGCCTTGCGGAGCCTACCTGGGTGCATGGAAGGGTAAATCAGACTCTAAAGGGAGCTGATCCTTCAAAACTTGGCCACAATTCAGGGGTAGAAAGAACTCAGAAGTAAGCAGGATCCACAACTACAAGTCAGGGAGCTCTTTTGAGTCTTCTGACTGCCATGCTCACTTAAAATATCAGTAAGCAAAACCATAGAAGAAAGAAATCCCCTATGTCAATAAATAGCCCCACCATCACCCACTTGAGCTGGTCAAAACCTGCATGTCATCCTTGATCCCTCTTTGCTTTATCCCCATATTCAGTCCAGGGTAGGTTCTATTTCTTCGATGTCTAAAGCATGTGCTGAGATGGCTCACCCCTCAACAGACTCATTGTCCTTAGATTAAAACCCGAACTCTTCCAGGACCATGAATTCCATCCCACCTTTCATGTTACTTCTACAACTCAGGTAGTGCTGCCTCAGGGCCTAGACACATGCTGTTCTTACAGGGCAGAACACTCTGCCCTGGGACCTTACCCTGGCTTTCACTCATCACATTTATGAGGATAGCACCCTCATAAATAATTTATTTCTAATGAAAATGTTCAAAATAGGGCTACCCTGTTCATGCAAGGGGTTAAAACACCACACTATGAAGTAATCCACAGTCTGGACAGCATGAGTTTGATCCCCGGCCGGCCAGGGAGCAGCCCAGATGGTGAGGAAGACCTCTCCTGTCTTGTCCTCTCAGCAGAATATTTCAGTTAGTCTGCCTGTTCTGTTCCCCACTCTGTCTCTGGTGAATCATCTCACCTCCCGCATCTCTGGCCTGCACCCCAGCTCTTGTATGCATAAATAAATAAATCTTTTTTAAAAATGTTCAAAAACATTTAAAAAATAGAATTATTGAAAAAAGAACTCGAACACCATCACTTAAATTTGGTAATTATCAAAATAAGATAATCCATTTTTGAAGCAATACCAGCATGAATTCATTTAATGGATAAATAGTTCAGTTTTCATCAAGATAACAGATCACCTTGTTCCTAGCACCTGCTTGATCCCTCCATTCCGCGTCCCAACCCTGTTCATTAATGTCACAATTTTAATTCCCTGGCATTTATTTAATTTGTTTGTGTTTTATTGCCTGCTTTCCTGCCAGCCACACAAACGTAAGCCCTGAAAAACCGGATCCCATTCAACGCAGGCCATAGCCCTTGCTGGTATTGGGGGCTGCTGAGAGGGCAGAGAGGATAAGCTGCATCTGCCCCACAGAGCTGCACCAGCCAAGGGCAGGCAGATGTGAGTGGGGGTGGATGGGCACATCCACTGACTTTCTTCCTGTCTCATTTGCTTTAGATGAAAAAGCCACCCAGGTGGATGACACCAGCATAAAGTGTCCGGGAGTGAAGATAGACGTAGCAGCCAAGTAAGTGCCACTCTGGGACAGGCAGGCATTTTTGCCCAAGAGATGCAGAATGTGGGCGACCTCTACTGGGCAGCATGTGACGTGCTCTGTCCTGACCTGCCTGTCTTGGAGCTTCCCCAATGGGCTCAGGGATCTGCTGTGCTGCAGGCCCTGCTGAGGACAGGATGTGGAAGATGAGGGACCCAGGGGGTTCCTTTACTCCCAGCAGCCTTCAGAGCGGAGCCAGCACAATGCAAATATGCAAGAGTCAGGATGGTGACACCACACAGCCTCCCTGGTCACTGAGCGGGTGACCACAAAGCATCTGACCCCATGCAGAGTCCCTCACTGGTCATCCTCATCACCGAGGTGGACCTCGTGGGACTTGGGGTGGGGTCTCCTCCCCAGGCCGTCTGCCCTCCAGTAGCCCCCAATGCCTGATATTCAAAGCCATCACAGTAGGGAGAGCTGTGGGCTATGGTTTGAGCAGATACCAAGAGCTGTGCCGACCTGCACCTGTGGTCCCCATCTGTCCTTTCTGTGTTTAGCGAGATCTCTGTTGAAGTGAGCCTGAACAACGGTGCCAGCTTCATCAGCAACGGGCTCAAGATCAGCAGCAAGGACTGTGGGAGTCACAGGGTAAGTACATGGTCTCCCTCTGGGCTGCCCAGAAGCCTGCCCAGGGGAGGGAGTCATCTAAGGAGGCAAGAGAGAGGACCAGTGCCCAGGACAGGCCTAGCAAGTAGCAGGTGCTGGCAGGTCTGGGTGGCCTCTCCCACCAATGAGGCCCTTAGCTCTTCATCAGAGTTGGGATGAGTCTGGGTGGCATCTAGGATCCCTGGGGTGCAGCCATCTTAGCATGACAGACGCCCTCTGCCCTCTGAACACAGTCATTGAAGGCAGGTACAAGGGAGAAATGAGAGACCCAGGCAGATTCCAGAAATGGTGTTGAGGCTCTTCCCATGCTAAATACCGCCTGGCCAGCAACCCTAACCTGGACTTGGTGGGGAAGTAGGGGAACCATCTTAATCCAGCGGGTGTCAGTGGGGGTGCTAGGAGGTTCAGTGCAAGGAACCAGACTCCAGGATCTGGGCACCGGGCCTTCCCAGCAGGCTCCATGCACAGGGGATGTGGAGGGGACAGCTGGGCCCTGCACAGTCAGGGTGCGTTTCCTCTGCATTGGTGCCCGGAGTGTGACCATCACAGCCCCTGGGACCCTGAGGACACTGGCTGTCATTTTTCAGATCCCTTTAGCCCCTCTCCTCCTTCCTCCTTTCCCACACTCCTCAGCTGTCCTGGCTGCAGCTCTCCCTACATCTCTCTCCTCAGCTGGAGGAGAAGCTATCAGGGCCCTGGGAGGGATCAGGAGTCATCTCAGCAAGGGACAACGGGGAAGGAAAGTGACAAGCACTTTCCATGTCCCCCATCACCCGGGCACCGTAGCCCAGGGCAGTGAGGCATGGCAGTGGCAAGCATTAGGCTGGAGAAGAGTGTGCTGGGGAGCAGGGCTTCGGTGCCCGATTGCCAGATCCTGGTGTCTTGTACCTGCTTGTGAGGATCCCCACCAGCTGACATCTCTGTGTTGTCTGCATTGTGTCTGCACATCCACTCAGACCGGCCAGAGGACGCGCATCAGCCCCTCAGGATTCCCGCCGACGCACAGCTCGTCTGTCATCAGGCCCATGAGGAAAGTCCTCAGGAGAAACGCAGGGCTGGCCCAGGTACCACAGGTGAGCAGTCTTGACATTACCATTCTCTCTGCTATCCTAGTCCCCAGGCATTACACCTCTCTCCCGCCTGCTGCTCTGAGCAGAGACTGCGTGGGGACACACCTGAGAACCACTCATCCTAGGTTCAGAATGACAGCCAGAGACAGCCCCTTCCTGCAGCCCCACATGAACCTGGCCTGTGCCAGGACTTTGATGACCCTCCACACCTCACAACCCTCTCACCTCCTGCTCACATGTGGACACGGAGGTGCAGAGAGAATTAGGAACTTAGCCCATGGTTCAGAACCTACAAGAGAGGGGAGCCCTCATGTGCAATGGACTTGGGTCTCCTGCTCTGCTCTTGTACTCCCACCTCTCAGGGAGCCCCACCCTCCCCCAGACACCCATCTGTGTATGTGTACAACTGTGTGTCCCTGCACTGCCAGCCAGCGCTTGGGGTGGGGTTTGGGCTGGTCACTCCTCAAGGATTTTGGTTTCCTTGAAAGGGCTCTGGGCTGAGCCTCTGAGCACGGCTAGTGGGGCGAGTGCGCCCCACCTCCACAGTGGGCGCTGAACATAGTTGGGTCTAGTACTGTGTTCCGCCCACGTGGCAACCTGCAGAGAATGTACATGGGCCAATGGGGAGCCTAGAGTGCATGCTGGGCATGGGTGTCTAGGAGGCCCCAGGCCCACACTCCTGGTGTTTTCTCTTTGCAATGTGCAGCCACCTGCCGTTCCCAATGTGGCGGCCGCAGGTTCTGGAAATCAAGGCACACAGTTCCCCAACATCAACGCTTACCACTTGGCTGCATGCATGCTTGTAATACTAATACCTCTGGTGATAGCGTGCTTGTGGCGACTCTACCGCAGAAAGGTTAGTGCACCTCCCTGAGCCCAGAGAACTCCCCTAGGAACCGTCACCAGCTGCCCTGGGTCTCTGCTGCTCCCCAGAGTGCACGGACTTAACAGGAGCAAAGGGAGACACATTCTCTGCCCTCATCCCCAGGCAGATAGTTGACCTGGCAGGGGCCTCTGGCCTTGTGATTGCTCAGTCTGAGGTCTGTTGTTGCCTGGTCCTTGGAGAGAAGGGCCCAGAATCCCAGGCAGGGCAGACTTATGGTCCCCGGGCTCTGAGCACACAGGCAGACAAGGGACAGAGAGGAGAACTCTGCTGTTGAGGGAAGAAGCAGAGGCCCAACAGGGCACAGAAAGAGCAGGACTCCCAAGCTCTGGGCAGCCGAGCTTTAGAAATCAGCACAAAGGAAAAAAAAAAAGAGGAAGAAATCAGCACGGTGTCTGCACATCCCCAGTGCTGCTTCCACCTCCCTCCATCTTCTTCCTGAGTGCCAGGGGGTGCTGCCCATACTGCGCACACAGGAACAAAAAGAAAGCAGCTGCCAGCCTGTCCACAGCAGCTACAGTCTGGGGTCTGGGCAGGTGTTGGTACCTAGGCGGGCATGAGTGGACCACACAATCCCACCTTCTGGGGACCACTAACCCTGATTAAGGAGAGCAATAACAGAGGACAGCCAGGCCAATATAGGGGGACAGCAGAGCATGGTAGTGGTAGCAAGGACACTGCTGGCTGGAGAGAGGGAGGAGCATAGGAGAAGGCACAGCAGCAGCCAGGAGCGAGCGGGTCTAGAAAGCACCAAGCACCGCGTCCCCTCAGATAACTGAGGAGTCAGGTGCTCAGGGACATGCAGCCTGCTGGCCACAGACCCAGAGGGTGGGCACCCACAGTGACACCCAAACCATGTTCTCACTCACTCCCGCTGAGCAGAGTCCCCTCCTGCCTGTGTGGACCAGCCAGAGCTCTGTAAAAACCTTTCATCCTGTGTACGTCTCTTTCACTTTCTAGAACAAGACGGTGGTGAGTTGTTTTTTTGTTCCTGATGCCCACACAGACTTCACAAACAGGCCTCCTGAGCTGTGGGATATCACCATTTCCCACCCCACCATCTCCACCTACCTGGACAGAGAGAGCTGGCAGAAAGCAGGGTGACAGAGGGGCAGGGAGGGAATCCTGGGAGGACCTAAGACTCACAAAATGGCATCAGACAACACCCCTCCATGCTCCCAAAGGTCTGATCCAGAGCCTCCGTCACACTACAAATTGCAGTAGCTGTTGCAGCAAGTGCCATGATCCACAGTGACATGACCAGGGCTTTACTTTTGGTTTGTGTGTCAGTTCCCAACGATTGGTCATTGGCTGGTCCTTCCCTGGGTTAAGTGAGCAGTTGGAAAAGGAACCTCAGGGTTCCAGTACTGGTCACCCCCCTGCAGTCTCTGACCCTGTTGGGTTGCATTTCTTTGGTTTCCTCCTTGTTTCCTGGCAGGTTGGGGGATTGACTGGGCTTGTCCTTTGTGCACTTCAGGGCTGAGGAGGGTGGAGGGAGTCTTACCTGGCATGAGCTGTGCGGGAGGCCCAGGCCAAGTACACCAGTGACCAAGGGTCAGCTGAGCTGCCTGTGGCTCTCCTGGGTAAGGAGGCCCAAACAGGACCCACAGAATGTGCACAGCAGGGCCATTGTGACCTATAACGGGGAGACCTAGGAAGCAGGCCCCACTCAGAGGCTGGCTTCAGTGCTGCTGCAGTGTGGTCAGGGAGGCTGCATCTGCCAACACCAGGCCACTCAGCCTCTGCTGACACTCCTCCTCGATGTCCACATTTACACTGTCAAACCCCATGACCAGGCTTCTCCAAAGGGCAGTGCAGGAAACCCAGGGGGCAAGAGTGAATTTGTTGCCCTTTGGGGAAGGATCATTTTTGCAAAATATGTGGAGTTTGCCTGTGCTTCCCACGGAGGGCCTCCCTTGCAGTACAAGGTGCTGTTAATCAGTTGTCCTTGAATCCTCCCAACAAGCTTTAGCTGAGGGGCCAGAAGTTGACAGGTGCCGGGGCAACACCTCATGTGTCTGCACTTGGAACTGCCACTCAAAAATTTCTCTTCCTAGCAACCATGTGCACCACCAACGTGCCCCACGGTGGTGGTCCCTGGTGGTGGACATAGCGACATAAGACAGCTAGAGGTAAGAAGGGTCCTGGGGAAGGGTGCTGTGCACCCAATTGGGGCTATGGAAGAGAGGGTACAGACAGGGCGGGCCCAGAAGGCATGGCTTGGATGGAGATGAGTTTTAAAGTAGCTGAACTTTGCTCCCTTGGCTGCAGTACCAGGCTCTCCACTCAGTGGGCCGAGGTTTATGGAAACAGTGACTACACAGAGGTTCTCATCAGCACCAACAATGTCGTGGGTTCCCTGAGAAGTGGGTTTGATGTAAAACAAAATCACTAGATTCATGAAGGTCAGAATGTAGAAGAAATAGGAATTTCTGAGTCAAATTCTTTCCCCCGTTAAGTGGAAATGCTGGTGCACCTGCTGTCCGCAGAAGCCGGCTCAGCAGAGTGAGAAAGAAGCCACTGCCTTGTCCTCCTGCTCTCAGCCAGGGTGACAAGGGTCACATGGAACAGAGGCCTGAGGGAATGTCCTTCCCCAGGAAGCACTAGGGGCCCCCCTGCTGAGTCACAACCCAGAACCAGGGGCCCCCACCACAAGAATAGAGTCTAGATGGCTGGTGTGGAGGAAAAAGGAGCCCACAATTTCTGCCTGGCTTTGTCCTGCCTCCTGGTCCTGCCTCTGTCCTGCTTGGGCCATGGCTTCCTCCAGGAGCTTCTATGGCATCAGGAGAGCCAGCCCTGCCTTCCTCTCAGTATGCAACACAGCGGTGCCCAACACACCTTCCAGAGAGGTGGAAGCCCTGACCAAGGGCTTGTTCCTGCTCACAGGACATGGCCACCCCTCTGAAAACACCAGGGTGGAGCTGGAGCGCAGGGTCCAGAGCTCCCTTCGGATCCCCCACCAGGGATCCGGTCACTCTGTCTGTCCTGAGCTGCCTCTTCTCTCCACCCTCCGTCAGCAGGACCCTGCACACTGATTGGGCATGGAGCCTCTTCCCTGCGTTCCCTGGTGGGCCTCATGAGTGCAGGCCTCCTCCTTCCTTCCATCTAGCTCCTTCCCAGGTACCCCGCAGGCACCTCATGTTCCCCTCCAAGACACCGCAGATCACCTCCAGCCTTGTACTTTAGCTCTGCTCGCAGCTCCTGGCTTGTCCTGCAAAAAATAGTAATTTGACTGATCCCTAAACAATCCCTGACCCACACCCTCACCCTCCAAATCAGGTCCCTTGCAAAAGTAAATGCATCCCAGGGAGTTTGTGGGTACAGGGCTCAGGTGACTTTGGGAACTGGAGGGGACACTGTCCCGCTGGAGGCAGCAGCCAGCTCAGAGCTTCCTCACAGGCTCTTCTGCTTTCCAGGACAAACTGGACACTCTGCGCATGCAGATCATGTGCAGTTCGTTTCAAAACCGCAACCGGGGCCCAGTGATGTGTTGTCAACCCAGGCGCAAGGTAAGCAGGGCACAGGGATGCTCCCCAAGGACAGTGTCCTCTGCTTATTGCCCTTGACAGCTGCCCTCTGGGTTGTGGGGTCCTGGCATCTGTCAGAAGAATGTCAAAGACAGGAGAGGTGGTGCCCAGGAGCCTCCAGCTGATTCTTGACAGCTGATTATTTTCATCTCAAGGATGGCTGGAGAGAAACATAGAACATTACCCAGCACTTCTAAATTTAAATGAAAAGGCTGGAGAAACAGTCAGTTGGGGGTTGTAGGTGCCTCCATCCCCACCCGGCACCAGGGCTGTGGGTCAGCTGCTGCCTCCCATGCTGAGGCCCTCCTGGCTGGGATGGAGACACACCCTCAGCACACACCTGGTAGCCTGGGGAACTCTGGGGCCTTCGTTTAGTCAGAATACGTCCTTATTCACTAGGGTCTCCAGCAGGGTACGCAGATACAGTCAACATCTGAGCAAAAGGGAGTTCCGTGCCAGAGCCCTGGGTGGCTGGGAAGGCTGGACACACCCCAACACCTGACAGAGCCAAGGCAGGAGGACAGCCAGGGAGAGGAAGGGCATCCTCAGAGGTCCTGCCTTGGGCCCAGCCCCATAAGCCAAGGAAACCACAAGTTTCTGTTCCCAATTCCAGTGCTTCTCACTGACCTCTCTCTTCTCTTCCCACAGCCATGTCCCTTATTCAGGACCCGAGGTGGCAGGATGCGCAGATACCCACGCTGCTGCCATCAACCCAGCCCGGCGTGCTTTTCCCTCAACTGCTGCTGGACGCGTTGCCCATGTACCCAGTGCCGATCTCCCCAACCCATGTATTCCCAGCCCCCACAATTGGTCTGTACCAGGCAGCCCTCCAGGATGTGTCCAATGATCCCTGGCCCTATGGGAAGATGCGGTGGATTCCCTTTGCCACTTCCACCCCCATAGCCCAGTCCCTAAATCCTCCAGATCTAATGTTAAGTTCTTTATGTACTTAAGTGGACATGTGTGTCGAGTCTTGGTTTACAGTCAAAGGAGTTGGATGTGGTCCATCAGCAGAAGTGGTTCCCCAGCCAGCCCTGCTCCGCTGTGCAGGATGTGGCCACACTGCTCCTGCCTGGACAGAGCACCCCGATGTCCTCTGGCTGTGCACATGGATGAGTCCCCTCCCCACAGCCTGGTCTTCATCAGCCACCAAGGGCTGGGCCACATCAGGTTTTAGCTAAATTCTGCTTTTGCAAAATGCCAGAATGTCCTTGAAAGAAAATACAATCCTTTCTCCTTCCCAAAATACATGGAGAGAAGAACACTTTACTATCTCACCTCCCTCACTCCCTTTTCTTTTCATTTTTTTTATTACAACTTTCTGAATATGTCATAATAAGAGACAAGATCCTCTAAAGTTCACTAATTAAAAGTGCAACTTGTCTTTCCAAATACCCCAAACTGCCCCTAAGCCCAGGAGGATTTTAGAAGATTCTCTCCACTTCCCTAAGAGAAGGTGAATCTCCCCTTTTGCCACCATGTATCCTGACAGGGATTTAGCACAGTGTCCTGGCGCTCTGCCCAGCACAGGGCATCTGGGCACTGCCCCACATGCAGACACACCACCCAAGGAACCCCATGAGGAACCCATGAGGAGCCCCTAGAGGGAGGGTCCCCAAGTGAACCACAGCCAGCTGTCCCTGCAGCACACTGATAGTGATCTGAACTACTGTCTGCCCTCACCCCAATATCCTTGAATGCTATAGTTATGCTTCAGTTGAATTTCTCTCAGACAGCTAAAGGTAGAAATATGTCAGGTTTTGGTTTTTCATCTGTGTTGACTGAGTGGATGGATAGGGTTGACTAACTTTCCCCAGGTTTGAAAAAATGATTTTTCTGTAAGTGCATGTATGGATTTGCAGGAGTACACTAAGTCACATGACATTTAGCTTTGAAAGCATTTATACCTGGATTGCTTCTCCTTGTACCCCAACATGACCCCTCTGACAGGTGTCAGGGGCCTCCCCCATGGCTAGCACAGGAGAGGAAGAGAGCGGATCTGCCCCTTGTGGGCTGTTCCCTTCCTGCCAGCAACTCTGTCTCTAGCTGTTATAGTGCCAGGCACAAGGCACTTAAGAGAAATAAGCCAACTTAAAATGGAGGCCACATAGAAGGTGCTGGAATTATGTGGGGAAGAGAGAGCTCAGCACTTTCATTTTGACCCATTCAGAGTCTCCCTCCATGAGCAAAGGCAGGTGCATAGCGAGAATCAGCAGCAACTCCACACTTGCCTCCTGATACCCTTCAGGCAATGGGAGGCCTTGGCCAAAGTTTGGTTTGGTTTATGTCACAGAGGAGTCGATTATTCCAGGAGATGGTGCTGAGAACTTTGTGTTTACTGGCCCAATTTAAAATTGATTGTAAAACATCAATGTTGGCAGTGTCATGGAATAAATATGACTAAGATTTCTGTTTCACCCTTTACGTGACAACACGCCAAACATGTACCAGCTTCTGTCATCACGCTGTCACTCATGGAAGCTCTTTTTCCCCTTTCTGGACCCTGGAGATGATCCTTTTAAGCTTGGGAACATGAGAGAGTACTCAGAGAATTGGGGCTGTCGGGGTGGGGGAACCCAGCAGACATTTTCCCAGCGCTCAGCCTCCCACCCAAGCTCGTGTTATGAGCAGCAGACCCACAGATGGGGCGCCCAGCTCTGTGCTGGAAGACTGGCTCTGCCCCTCCCTCTGCCAGTGCCCATCCTGCCCAGTATATGGTTTGTACCCATCAGGCAGCCAGGGAGGACGCCTGCCACTCCCCAGCCCTTCCCCCAAACACCCACCCATCCCTCCTCCTCTCTGCCATCTTGGGCACCTGGCTGACACTACTCCCTAGCACAAGGACTACTATTATCCCAAGGAAACTCAAATCCACTGAGAACCCACCCAACAGCAAGGGCTCCTGATCCTTGGCCTTTTCACAGTTTATGAGAAAGGAGCCAACAACTTACAATGCAGACGGGGCAGGAAGAGGACAGGGGAGCGCAAATCTCACCCACTTTCTCAACCTCACTTGCTGTCAAGGCAGCCTTTTCAGCTCCCTGCAAACCTCATTTGCTCATTATCCTAGTAGCTTTGGGTGGGTTCTTTTTTCCTGCCAAGGTGCTGGAGGAAGCTGGATATGGCCCAGACTACAGCCTGCCCTCACCTGACACTGGCCAGGATAGACCCTGCCTGATCAGGAGTCCACATTCTATTTTTTTTTAATTAGATAATAAATTTTATTGTTATATTCCCCATACAATTGCAGCGCCCCCATTCTGACCCCAATCCCTCCCCTCCCGCCCCTGCCCCCCTAAAAGTGTCTCTGGTTCATAGTTTTTTGTTGATTTTGATTTTCACTTTCTTATAGTTATTCATTTTCCTGGTCCCTTATTTAAGTTTTCTAGATTCCTGCTATGAGTGAGACCATCCGGTATTTTTCTTTTTCTTTTTGGCTTATTTCGCTGAGCATGATCCCTTCCAGCGCCATCCATGTTGCTGCAAATTGCATGTGTTTATCTTTTTTGAATGCTGAGTAATATTCCATGGTATATATGTACCACATCTTCTTGATCCAGTCATCTATTTTTGGGCATTTGGGTTGTTTCCAAAGCTTAGCTATTGTAAACAGTGCTGCTATAAACATAGGGGTGCAGGTGTTCTTTGGAATTGATGTTTCTGTGTCCTTTGGGTAAATACCTAGGAGTGGAATTGCTGGATCATATGGAAGCTCTATGTTTAGTAGGTCCAGAAATCTCCACACAGCTCTCCACAGTGGTTGGACCAGTTTGCACTCCCACCAACAGTGCAGAAGAGTTCCTTTTTCTCCACACCCTCGCCAACATTTGTTGTTGCTAGTTTTTTTAATATGTGCCATTCTCACTGTGTAAGATGGTATCTCATGGTAGTTTTGATTTGCATTTCCCTGATGACAAGTGATGTTGAACATTTTTTCATATGCCTGTTGGCCATTTGCATTTCCTCTTCAGAGAAGTTTCTTTTTAGCTCTTCTGCCCATTTTTTGACTGGATTATTTTGTTGTTGTTGTTGAGTCTCATCAGCTCTTTGCAGATTTTGTGATCAGTCCTTTATCATTAGTGTTGGGTGCAAAAATGTTCTCCCAGTTGGTGGGGTTTCTCTTTGTTTTTGTTATTGTTTCTTTTGCTGTGCAGAAGCTCTTTAATTTGATGTAGTCCCAGCTGTTTATCTTCGCCTTCACTATCACTGCTTTGGGTGATGTGTCTGTAAAGATGTCTTTGATGTGCAAATCACGTAGTGTTTCGCCTATATTTCCTTCTATATATTTTATGGTTTCAGGTCTTATGTCTAATTCTTTAATCCATTTTGAGTTGATTTTTGTGTATGGTGTGAGGTAGTGGTCAAGCTTCATTCTTTTCCATGTAGCGACCCAGTTTTCCCAGCACCATTTATTGAACAAACTTTCTTTGCTCCAATGCATATTCTTTGCTCCTTTGTCAAAGATTAGTTGACCATAAATCTGTGGGTTTATTTCTGGATTTTCTATTCGATTCCATTGGTCTGTATGTCTGTTCTTGTTCCAATACCATGCAGTTTTGATGATTATGGCTTTGTAGTATAGTTTGAAGTCTGGGAGTGTGATGCCTCCAGTCCCTTCTTTTTTTTTCAGGAGAGCTTTGGCTATTCGGGGTTTTTTGTGATTCCATATGAATTTCATCAATAATTGTTCTATTTCTTTGAAGAATGACATTGAAATTTTGATTGGAATAGCATTGAATCTGTATATTGCTTTTGGAAGGATGGCCATTTTAATAATGTTTATTCTTCCAATCCATGAGCAGGGGATATCTCTCCATTTCTTTGTGTCTTCTTCTATTTCTTTTAACAGTGTTTTATAGTTTTCTTTGTATAGGTCCTTTACCTCTTTTGTTAGGTTTATTCCCAAATATTTGATTTTTTTTTGTTTCAATAACGAAAGGGATGGTTTTTTTGATTTCTTCTTCTTCAGATTTATTGTTTGTGTATAGGAAGGCTACTGACTTTTGCGTGTTGATTTTGTATCCTGCCACTTTACTGAACTGATTGATGAGTTGAATTAGCTTTTCTGTGGAGTTTTTGGGGTTCTCTATGTATAATATCATATCGTCTGCAAATAGTGATAGTTTGACTTCTTCTTTTCCTATTTGGATTCCTTGGATGTCTTTCTCTTGTCTTATTGCCCTGGCTAGGACTTCCAGTATTATATTGAAAAGCAATGGTGAGAGTGGACATCCTTGTCTTGTTCCAGATCTTAATGGAATTGCTTTCAGCTTTTCACCATTGAGAATGATACTGGCTGTTGGCTTGTCATAGATGGCCTTTATGATGTTAAGGTATGTTCCTTGTATCCCAAGAATTTCAAGGGCTTTTATCATGAATGGGTGTTGCACTTTGTCGAAAGCTTTCTCAGCATCTATTGATATTATCATATGGTTTTTATATTTCTTTTTGTTGATGTGTTGGATAACGTTGATTGATTTTCGGATGTTAAACCATCCTTGTGTCCCTGGAATGAATCCTACTTGGTCGTGGTGAATTATCTTATGGATACATTGTTGGATTCTGATGGCTAAAATTTTATTGAGGATTTTTGCATCAGTGTTCATTAGGGAGATTGGCCTATAGTTTTCCTTTTTTTTTTTTTTTTTTTTTTTTTTTTTTTTTTTTTATTATTTTTTTTTTTTTTTTTTTTTTTTTTATTTTTTTTTTTTATAAATTTTATTGTTATATTCCCCATACAATTGCCGCCCCCCATTCTGACCCCAATCCCTCCCCTCCCGCCCCCGCCCCCCTAAAAGTGTCTCTGGTTCATAGTTTTTTGTTGATTTTGATTTTCACTTTCTTATAGTTTTTCATTTTCCTGGTCCATTATTTAAGTTTTCTAGATTCCTGCTATGAGTGAGACCATCCGGTATTTTTCTTTTTCTTTTTGGCTTATTTCGCTGAGCATGATCCCTTCCAGCGCCATCCATGTTGCAGCAAATTGCATGTGTTTATCTTTTTTTGAATGCTGAGTAATATTCCATGGTATATATGTACCACATCTTCTTGATCCAGTCATCTATTTTTGGGCATTTGGGTTGTTTCCAAAGCTTAGCTATTGTAAACAGTGCTGCTATAAACATAGGGGTGCAGGTGTTCTTTGGAATTGATGTTTCTGTGTCCTTTGGGTAAATACCTAGGAGTGGAATTGCTGGGTCATATGGAAGCTCTATGTTTAGTAGGTCCAGAAATCTCCACACAGCTTTCCACAGTGGTTGGACCAGTTTGCACTCCCACCAACAGTGCAGAAGAGTTCCTTTTTCTCCACACCCTCGCCAACATTTGTTGTTGCTAGTTTTTTTAATATGTGCCATTCTCACTGGTGTAAGATGGTATCTCATGGTAGTTTTGATTTGCATTTCCCTGATGACAAGTGATGTTGAACATTTTTTCATATGCCTGTTGGCCATTTGCATTTCCTCTTCAGAGAAGTTTCTTTTAAGCTCTTCTGCCCATTTTTTGACTGGATTATTTTCTTTGTTGTTGTTGAGTCTCATCAGCTCTTTGCAGATTTTTGTGATCAGTCCTTTATCATTAGTGTTGGGTGCAAAAATGTTCTCCCAGTTGGTGGGGTTTCTCTTTGTTTTTGTTATTGTCTCTTTTGCTGTGCAAAAGCTCTTTAATTTGATATAGTCCCAGCTGTTTATCTTTGCCTTCACTATCACTGCTTTGGGTGATGTGTCTGTAAAGATGTCTTTGATGTGCAAATCACGTAGTGTTTCGCCTATATTTCCTTCTATGTATTTTATGGTTTCAGGTCTTATGTCTAGTTCTTTAATCCATTTTGAGTTGATTTTTGTGTATGGTGTGAGGTGGTGGTCAAGCTTCATTCTTTTGCATGTAGCGACCCATTTTTCCCAGCACCATTTATTGAACAAACTTTCTTTGCTCCAATGCATAGTCTTTGCTCCTTTGTCAAAGATTAGTTGACCATAAATCTGTGGGTTTATTTCTGGATTTTCTATTCGATTCCATTGGTCTGTAGTCTGTTCTTGTTCCAATACCATGCAGTTTGATGATTATGGCTTTGTAGTATAGTTTGAAGTCTGGGAGTCTGATGCCTCCATTCCCTTCTTTTTTTTTCAGGAGAGCTTTGGCTATTCGGGGTTTTTTGTGATTCCATATGAATTTCATCAATAATTTTTCTATTTCTTTGAAGAATGACATTGAAATTTTGATTGGAATAGCATTGAATCTGTATATTGCTTTTGGAAGGATGGCCATTTTAATAATGTTTATTCTTCCAATCCATGAGCAGGGGATGTCTCTCCATTTCTTTGTGTCTTCTTCTATTTCTTTTAACAGTGTTTTATAGTTTTCTTTGTATAGGTCCTTTACCTCTTTTGTTAGGTTTATTCCCAAATATTTGATTTTTTTTGTTTCAATAACAAAAGGGATGGTCTTTTCGATTTCTTCTTCTTCAGATTTATTGTTTGTGTATAGGAAGGCTACTGACTTTTGCGTGTTGATTTTGTATCCTGCCACTTTACTGAACTGATTGATGAGTTGAATTAGCTTTTCTGTGGAGTTTTTGGGGTTCTCTATGTATAATATCATATCGTCTGCAAATAGTGATAGTTTGACTTCTTCTTTTCCTATTTGGATTCCTTGGATGTCTTTCTCTTGTCTTATTGCCCTGGCTAGACTTCCAGTATTATATTGAAAAGCATGGTGAGAGTGGACATCCTTGTCTTGTTCCAGATCTTAATGGAATTGCTTTCAGCTTTTCACCATTGAGAATGATACTGGCTGTTGGCTTGTCATAGATGGCCTTTATGATGTTGAGGTATTTCCTTGTATCCCAAGAACTTCAAGGGCTTTTATCATGAATGGGGTTTGCACTTTGTCGAAAGCTTTCTCAGCATCTATTGATATTATCATATGGTTTTTATATTTCTTTTTGTTGATGTGTTGGATAACGTTGATTGATTTTCGGATGTTAAACCATCCTTGTGCCCCTGGAATGAATCCAACTTGGTCGTGGTGAATTATCTTATGGATACATTGTTGGATTCTGATAGCTAAAATTTTATTGAGGATTTTTGCATCAGTGTTCATTAGGGAGATTGGCCTGTAGTTTCCTTTTTTGTGTTGTCCTTGTTCGGTTTTTGGTATTAGTGTAATGTTGGCTTCATAGAACGTGTTTGGTATTGTCCCTTCCTTCTCAATTTTTTGGAAGAGTTTGTGAAGGATAGGCACTAATTCGTCTCTGAATGTTTGGTAGAATTCATTTGTAAATCCATCAGGTCCTGGGCTTTTGTTTTTGGGGAGGTTTTGATTACCATTTCAATTTCGCTAATTGTAATTGGTCTGTTTAGGTGTTCTATTTCTTCTTTATCTAGCTTTGGGTGATTGTAGAGTTGTAGGAATTTGTCCATCTCCTCTAGATTGTTAAACTTGTTTCCATATAACTGTTCATAGTAGTTACTGATTATTCTTTTGATTTCTGCTGTGTCCGTTGTGATTTCTCCTCTTTCATTTGATCCTGTTTATTTGTGCTTTCTCCCTTTTTTCCTTTGTGAGCCTGGCTAGGGGTTTGTCTATTTTATTGATTTTTCAAAGAACCAGCTCTTGGTTTCATTGATCTTTTGGATTGTTTTTTTAGTTTCAATTTCATTTATTTCTGCTTTGGTTTTTATTATTTCTTTTCTTCTACTGTTTTGGGGTTTTTTTTTCTTGTTGTTCTTTTTCTAGATCTTTGAGCTTCGAGATTAGGTTGTTTCTTTGCGTTCTTTCTTGTTTCTTGATGTGAGCTTCTATTGCTATATATTTTCCTCTTATTACTGCTTTTGCTGCATCCCATACATTTAGGATTTTGGTGTCCTCCTTGTCGCTTCAATTCAAAAAAATTTTTAATTTCTTCTTTGATCTCCTCATTAGTCCAATGGTCTTCCAGTAGTGTGGTTTTTAAATCTCCATGAGGTAGGAAAGTTCCTTGCCTTTATGGTTTATTTCTAGTTTGATGCCTCATGGTCAGAGAAAGATGGTTGATATGATTTCAATCTTGGTGTATCTGTTGATGTTGTCTTGTGCCCCAGTATGTGATCGATCCTGGAGAATGATCCGTGTGCGCTTGAGAAAAATGTGTACTCCGTTTTTTTGGGTTTTAGTGTTCTATAGATGTCTGTTAAGCCCAATTGCTCTAGGTCTTTATTTAGGCTTTGGTTTCTTTACTTATTTTTTGTCTTGTTGATCTATCCATTGTTGATAGTGGTGTGTTGAAGTCTCCCACTACGTATGTGTTTTTCTCTGATGTCTGTTTTCAGAGAGGACAACAGTTGTCTGATATATTTTGGTGCTCCTTCGTTTGGTGAGTATATGTTAATGAGTGTTATTATTTCTTGAAGTATTGTCCCCTTGATCATAATGTAGTGACCATTGGGGTCTCTTTTTATCTTTTTGAGTTTGAAATCTGTTTTATCTGATATAAGTATAGCTGTTCCTGCTTTCTTTTTTGGTCCATGTGCTTGTAGGATTGTTTTCCATCCTTTAACTTTGAGCCTATTTTTATCTTTTGTAGCTAAATGTGTTTCCTGGAGACAGCAAAAGGTTGGGTTTTGTTTCTTAATCCAGGCTGCAACTCTGTGTCTTTTTATTGAAGAGTTTAGTCCATTTACATTTAGAGTTAATATTGATATGTTAACATCTGTATTTGCCATTGTGTTTGTCTTTCTTTGATTTTATTTATTTATTCTTTTAATAACTTTTTTTTTTTTTTTTTTTTTGGCCTTCTTTCATTGTTATTCGTCGCTCTGAGGTTCTGGCTTTAGAACTCCTTGTAGTATTTTTTGGAGTGGGGGTTTAGTTGCAATGAAATTCCGGAGTTTCTGTTTGTCTGGGAAGGTCCATATTCTTTCTTCAAAGAGGAAGGAGAGCTTTGCGGGATAGAGTATTCTTGGTTGGCATCTGTTTTCTTGGAGTCTGTTGACTATGTCCCTCCACTCTCTCCTTGCCCGTAGTGTTTCTTCGGAGAAGTCTGATGTCAGCCTGATTGGTTTTCCTTTGAATGTTATCTGTTTTCTCCCTCTTGCCAGCTTCATTATTTTTCCTTGTCCTGGATTCTTGGGAGCTTTACTATTATGTGTCTTGCTGTATTTTTCCTTTCGTCGTGGAAGTTTGGTGTTCTTCTTGCTTCTTGTATATCAATTTTCAGCTCCTTCTTCACATTTGGGAAGTTCTCTTCAATTATCTCTTTGAATATTTTCTCTGTTCCTACATCTCTCTCCTCTCCTTCTGGTATTCCTATAACTCTTATATTTCCTTTCCTCATGGAGTCCGATAGTTCCCGAAGTCTTTCTTCGTTCTTTTTCCTTCGTACTTCTCTTTCCTTCTCTGTTTTGGTTCTTTTTATTTCTGTGTCTTCAAGATTACTTATTCGTTCTTCCATTTCATCTATTCTGCTTTCATTGCTTTTCCCAGAATTCTTTAGTTCTTCCATTAATTCTTTGATCTCCTGCATTTCTTTTACTTCCCTCTTTAGGGACTCAATTTCTTTCTTCTGACCATTGTTTTCCCTCTCTAGGGACTCAATTGCATTCTTCTGATCGTTGATTATTTTTCCCTTATCATTGTTTTCCTTTATGACTTCTGTCAGTTTTTTAATCACGGCAATTTTAAATTCTCTTTCTGGAAGGCTCAGAAATTCTTCCAAGTTATTGTCGTTGCAATCTGGGGGCTGGCTTTCTTTTTGTGGTGTGCTTTTCTCTGGAGAGGTGCTAGGTTGCGTGTGGTTCTTCTCCTCCCTACTGTCTGTTTTCTAATTTGCCGTATGCGTTGGGACACTGTGTTGTTGGGACTTGCCGGCATCTTGGTGGGCTTCTCTGTTCCCCTCTGGTTCTTCCAGGAGTCATCTGTCAGTTTCAAGCAGCCTTTACTGGAGAAAGGTCCCTGTTCTAAAATGCCGATGTGGGGGACACACTCCCCTGTGCGCCTGGTCTGCCCCGGCGGTGGGTTCCTGCTCCCCTCTGGGCTTGGACTGCAGGCCAGAGGGGGTCTGGCGTGGGCGAACTTCCCCCGCTCACCTCTGGCTCCTGAGGAAGCCTTCTGCAGGTAGTCTTTACTGAAGAAATGTCCCTGTTCTAAAATGGTGATGTGGGACACACTCCCTGCGCTTCTGGTCTCAGGCACACTATTCTGCGCGCCTGGTCTGCCCCGGCTGTGGGTGCTCGCTCTCCCTGTGGGCTCAGACTACTTGTTCAGAAGGGGCCCGGTGTGGGCTAACTCCCCAGCTGGCCACTAGCTCCTTCAGTAGCCTGTGCTGGGTCAAGTCGCTAGGTGGCACCAGAGATCTCTCCTAGAGCCCTTGGGGAGCTGATTTTCCACCCCGTGGGACAGGGAGCAGAGCGGGGATGGTAGGGTACACCTCAACGGCTTTGGGGTGCTGTGTCTGCCTTGTGCCCCACCGTCGTGGGGAACCCACGCCCCTAATTTCGTGCCCCGGGTCTTAGTTCCAAAGCCCTCAGTCCAGGACGCGGGCTGTAGCCAGATCAGTGGCGCGGGAATGGTGCCTTTTGAATCCCGCTCCCTGCCTGGGCGCCTTGTTCCTGCTCACTCAGGGAGGGCCTCCGCCCGGGTCTCAGTTCCAAAGCCCTCAGTTCCAGGACGCGGGCTGTAGCCCAGATCAGTGGCGCGGGAATGGCGCCTTTTGAATCCCGCTCCCTGCCTGGGCGCCTTGTTCCTGCTCACTCAGGGAGGGCCTCCGCCCGGGTCTCAGTTCCAAAGCCCTCAGTTCCAGGACGCGGGCTGTAGCCCAGATCAGTGGCGCGGGAATGGCGCCTTTTGAATCCCGCTCCCCTGCCTGGGCGCCTTGTTCCTGCTCACTCAGGGAGGGCCTCCGCCCGGGTCTCAGTTCCAAAGCCCTCAGTTCCAGGACGCGGGCTATAGCCCAGATCAGTGGCGCGGGAATGGCGCCTTTGAATCCCGCTCCCCTGCCTGGGCACCTTGTTCCTGCTCACTCAGGGAGGGCCTCCGCTGTCTCCCCGCAAGCCTAGGTCGCAGGCGCAGGGCCCTGGGCAGCTGCAATCCGAGCGCCGCTTTCGCGCAAGCTTACCGGGCGGCCGGGGCTGTGTGCTGGTGCTGGGCTCCTCCTGGTGGGCGGGGCTCTCTTTACTGGCGCCTGGAGCTCACCTCCGCGGCGGATCCTGCAGGGTTCGCCTCAGCTCCCGTTCACGGGGTGTGGTGGCTGAAATAGTTCCTTTCCACTCACAGTCCCACTTGCTGCATCCGTTTTTCTTGTTGGGCGTTTTGGTTTGTTGTTTCCCTCGTCTCTGCCGGTCGGAGAGTGCCGCCTCTGTGGGCGGGGGAGGGGAGCAGGGTTCTGCGCTTCCCTCCCTTCTCGTCCTCTTTTATGGCAACTTTCTTCTTCGGGCAGTTTGCTGGAGTCGTCCGTTTATCTTCCCTGTCTCAGTTCTCACTGGGACCTGCCGCTTTTCCTCCCTATTAACTTTTTTTAATGGGAGATCTTACTCGCAGCGTCTCCTCGCCGCCATGTTGCTCCGCCCCTAGTTTTCCTTTTTTGTGTTGTCCTTGTTCGGTTTTGGTATTAGTGTAATGTTGGCTTCATAGAACGTGTTTGGTATTGTCCCTTCCTTCTCAATTTTTTGGAAGAGTTTGTGAAGGATAGGCACTAATTCGTCTCTGAATGTTTGGTAGAATTCATTTGTAAATCCATCAGGTCCTGGGCTTTTGTTTTTGGGGAGGTTTTTGATACCATTTCAATTTCGCTAATTGTAATGGTCTGTTTAGGTGTTCTATTTCTTCTTTATCTAGCTTTGGGTGATTGTAGAGTTGTAGGAATTTGTCCATCTCCTCTAGATTGTTAAACTTGTTTCCATATAACTGTTCATAGTAGTTACTGATTATTCTTTTGATTTCTGCTGTGTCCGTTGTGATTTCTCCTCTTTCATTGATGATCCTGTTTATTTGTGCTTTCTCCCTTTTTTCCTTTGTGAGCCTGGCTAGGGGTTTGTCTATTTTATTGATTTTTTCAAAGAACCAGCTCTTGGTTTCATTGATCTTTTGGATTGTTTTTTTAGTTTCAATTTCATTTACTTCTGCTTTGGTTTTTATTATTTCTTTTCTTCTACTGGTTTTGGGGTTTTTTTGTTGTTCTTTTTCTAGATCTTTGAGCTTCGAGATTAGGTTGTTTCTTTGAGTTCTTTCTTGTTTCTTGATGTGAGCTTCTATTGCTATATATTTTCCTCTTATTACTGCTTTTGCTGCATCCCATACATTTAGGATATTGGTGTCCTCCTTGTCGTTCAATTCAAAAAATTTTTTAATTTCTTCTTTCATCTCCTCATTAGTCCAGTGGTCTTCCAGTAGTGTGGTTTTTAATCTCCATGAGGTAGGAAAGTTCCTTGCCTTCTTTTTATTGTTTATTTCTAGTTTGATGCCTTCATGGTCAGAAAAGATGGTTGATATGATTTCAATCTTGGTGTATCTGTTGATGTTTGTCTTGTGCCCCAGTATGTGATCGATCCTGGAGAATGATCCGTGTGCGCTTGAGAAAAATGTGTACTCCGTTTTTTTGGGGTTTAGTGTTCTATAGATGTCTGTTAAGCCCAATTGCTCTAGGTCCTTATTTAGAGCTTTGGTTTCTTTACTTATTTTTTGTCTTGTTGATCTATCCATTGTTGATAGTGGTGTGTTGAAGTCTCCCACTACGTATGTGTTTTCTCTGATGTCTGTTTTCAGAGAGGACAACAGTTGTCTGATATATTTTGGTGCTCCTTCGTTTGGTGAGTATATGTTAATGAGTGTTATTTCTTCTTGAAGTATTGTCCCCTTGATCATAATGTAGTGACCATTGGGGTCTCTTTTTATCTTTTTGAGTTTGAAATCTGTTTTATCTGATATAAGTATAGCTGTTCCTGCTTTCTTTTTTGGTCCATGTGCTTGTAGGATTGTTTTCCATCCTTTAACTTTGAGCCTATTTTTATCTTTTGTAGCTAAATGTGTTTCCTGGAGACAGCAAAAGGTTGGGTTTTGTTTCTTAATCCAGGCTGTTTCTTAATCTGTGTCTTTTTATTGAAGAGTTTAGTCCATTTACATTTAGAGTTAATATTGATATGTTAACATCTGTATTTGCCATTGTGTTTGTCTTTCCTTTGATTTTATTTATTTATTCTTTTAATAACTTTTTTTTTTTTTTGGCCTTCTTTCATTGTTATTCGTCCTTCTGAGGTTCTGGCTTTAGGACTCCTTGTAGTATTTTTTGGAGTGGGGGTTTAGTTGCAATGAAATTCCGGAGTTTCTGTTTGTCTGGGAAAGTCCATATTCTTTCTTCAAAGAGGAAGGAGAGCTTTGCGGGATAGAGTATTCTTGGTTGGCATCTGTTTTCTTGGAGTCTGTTGACTATGTCCCTCCACTCTCTCCTTGCCCGTAGTGTTTCTTCGGAGAAGTCTGATGTCAGCCTGATTGGCTTTCCTTTGAATGTTATCTGTTTCTTCCCTCTTCCCAGCTTCATTATTTTTTCCTTGTCCTGGATTCTTGGGAGCTTTACTATTATGTGTCTTGCTGTATTTTTCCTTTCGTCGTGGAAGTTTGGTGTTCTTCTTGCTTCTTGTATATCAATTTTCAGCTCCTCCTTCACATTTGGGAAGTTCTCTTCAATTATCTCTTTGAATATTTTCTCTGTTCCTACTTCTCTCTCCTCTCCTTCTGGTATTCCTATAACTCTTATATTTCCTTTCCTCATGGAGTCAGATAGTTCCCGAAGTCTTTCTTCATTCTTTTTCCTTCGTACTTCTCTTTCCTTTTCTGTTTTGGTTCTTTTTATTTCTGTGTCTTCAAGAGTACTTATTCGTTCTTCCATTTCATCAATTCTGCTTTCATTGCTTTTCCCAGAATTCTTTAGTTCTTCCATTAATTCTTTGATCTCCTGCATTTCTTTTACTTCCCTCTTTAGGGACTCAATTTCATTCTTCTGATCGTTGATTATTTTTCCCTTATCATTGTTTTCCTTTATGACTTCTGTCAGTTTTTTAATCACGGCAATTTTAAATTCTCTTTCTGGAAGGCTCAGAAGTTCTTCCAAGTTACTGTCGTTGCCATCTGGGGGCTGGTTTTCTTTTTGTGGTGTGCTTTTTCTCTGGAGAGTTGCTAGGTTGCGTGTGGTTCTTCTCCTCCCTACTGTCTGTTTTCTAATTTGCCGTATGCGTTGGGACACTGTGTAGTTGGGACTGGCCGGCATCTTGGGTGGGCTTCTCTGCTCCCCCCTGGTTCCTCCAGGAGTCATCTGTCAGTTTCAAGCAGTCTTTACTGGAGAAAGGTCCCTGTTCTAAAATGCCGATGTGGGGACACACTCCCCTGTGCGCCTGGTCTGCCCCGGCGGTGGGTTCCTGCTCCCCCTCTGGGCTTGGACTGCAGGCCAGAGGGGGTCTGGCGTGGGTGAACTTCCCCCGCTCACCTCTGGCTCCTGAGGAAGCCTTCTGCAGGTAGTCTTTACTGAAGAAATGTCCCTATTCTATAATGGTGATGTGGGACACACTCCCTGCGCGTCCGGTCTCAGGCACACTCTTCTGCGCGCTTGGTCTGCCCCGGCTGTGGGTGCTCGCTCTCCCTGTGGGCTCAGACTACTTGTTCGGAAGGGGCCCAGCGTGGGCTAACTCCCCAGCTGGTCACTAGCTCCTTCAGGAGCCTGTGCTGGCTTCAAGTCGCTAGGTGGCGCCAGAGATCTCTCCTGGAGCCCTTGGGGAGCTGATTTTCCACCCAGTGGAGTCCACATTCTATTAACTGAGGGCCTCTCTGTAGAGGAGACGTGGTGGTCCAGGAGAGCCAGAAGGAAACCAGCAAGTCCTCACTGCCGGCCAGCAGTCTCTCAGGTATCCTGACCTTCCTCACTTGTCAAGTAGATTCCCTGCACAGCGGACACCTCCCAGTGACTGGCACCAGTCACAGGCCGGCTCAGGACTCAGTGCCACCATAGTCCTGCCCAACCCCACAAAAGCCTCCTCCTGTGGGAGGCTAAGCCATTCCCACTTTCCCTGCAGTGCCCCCACTTCTCTCAAACTCCCACCGCCCCAGAGACATCTCCCTAGTTTCAGGAACCTCCATAAAAAAGACCCAAGTAAGTTGCAGGAGGGAAACTACAGCACAGACAGGATCTTCCAAAGACAACCAGTGGTGGGAGCACAGACATGACGGTGTGGTACCCTGAACCCCAAGAAACCATTGCTGCACTCTCATGGGTGATTGTCCTCAGCACCCACATGCTCCTGCTGGTCCTTCAGGTGCAGACCCCTTCCCAGGATTTCTCCCTGGCTCTCCCTTCCTCCTCGCTTCCAGCACAACCATCCAGGCTCAAAACGTTCCTCTTGCCGCCCGCACTGAGCCTGGTGGCCTGGGAAGGAGAAAAATGTCAGCTGCCTCTGAGGTCTTTGCCCAAATTCCTGACTCTCCAGCTTGGCTCTGGGGTTCCATCTTTCAGGGAGGTGCCCAGGCCCTAAGCCCTGTCTCATCCTCCTCAGGAGGTACCTCCCTCAATCCTGAGGGCTAACTGGCAGGACAGGCCTCCTCCTGGCCAATGTGGCTCATGGACACACGGAGCCTCAGAGACTCTGACATGAGGGTCACATGGCAACTTGGAGCTGAGAGGATGAAGGCACCCGTTTTAGCACATATCTGCTAGCAACTCTCATAGCCAGCAACTGTGGCTCAGGACCAGGACTTACTTCTAGACCCTCACATCACCGAAGGAAGCAGGAGCCAAACGACCAGGGTCAGGAGGCACTGGAGGCTCAGTCACCATGGTGCAGGGCACACATGGTGTCCATCCTGACCAGGTGGGTGCCAAGGTGAGCTGGGAGCCCGCAATGCTTTCCCCATCCCACTCTCAGCAGGCTGGGTTGTCTTGCAGATTGAACAAGAGGGTATGTCCGTGAAGGGCAGCCCCACTTCAATCCAGATCTGGATGCAAAGTCCCTCTAGAAAGCCATGAAGGGGATGGGTGAGTTGGCAGGCAGGGCTTGCCCTGGCAACACTGTGACTCTGAAGTTTCAGGCCCTCCTGCTCACAGACCTGAAGAGGGGAAGTCAGGGACAGCCAAGGAATCAGTCTCCCCATAACCTTCCGAGACCAACTCCCCAGCAGACAGAGAATCACACAGATCCCACTTTCTCCAGCACTGGTCTACACTTATCCTCCAAGACTGGAGCAGGGAGGCCAGGGGGCCACAATGCCCCTTGCGGAGTAATTGAGGAGCACCTGGGGCATCAGCTGTGTAAGCTGTTCCCCTGGGCAGGCATCTTCACCATGCTCAGGATGGGCTTTGTTGCTCATAATATGCCCCCCAAAACTGGGGCCTCTGCGTGCCACTATGAATTTGGGATGGGATGATGCCGGTATTGCATCTGCTACAGAGGAGATGAAATTTTTGAGGGACTGAACTGTGCTCAGGGAGCACCAGCTGTGGAGTTTCTGTGAGTTTTCCCCTTCTCCACATTGGCCGGCCCCCCCCTTCCTGATTCCAGTACCCGAATTCCCATGTGCTGTGAGCAGGAAAGGGCTGACCTGAACCCCTGGGATTTGTATAGCTGACCTGAGAGCCCTCCTATTGTTATCCCAGTAGGGGGTTATCCCTTGCTGGCTCGGAATGGCCAAATGGTGCATTAACAAGAAGCACCATTCTAAAAGAATCTAGAAAGCATGTTCATTTCCTCTCCTTGCTTCCTGGCCAAGATTTACTCTTATCTCCACTTTTCAGATGCGAAAGCAGAGATGGGGAGGTCAGGCTGCTGGCAGGAAATCAAAACCAGTTTTCTGACCCCTCAGTCCTAACCAGGTGACCAGCAGGTCCTCACATTCCAACACTTGAGTCTGGGCCTGTGCTCTGCCTCAACGGTGGGTGGAGGGGGGCGTGGAAGGATGGATTTTCTGTCTAGGTATCGGGTCTACATAGTGAAAGTCTTCTGGTTTTGGAGGTGTGCCGGTGGTAGGTGCTCACAATTGAACTAACAAGCAGCTTCCCTCCCTCCTCTCCAGGCTTCCCCAGCACCCCCCTCCCATCGGGGGGCAGTGAGTTGCTCACAATGTTCACCCCTGCAGGGACCCACACACAGGCCATCACCGACGTGCTCACCGGACAAGCAACGGGCAGCAGCAGCAGATTGCCATGCCCTTCAAGGCTCAGCTTGGCATGGTAAGGGGCACTGGGGTACTGGAATTTAGCCGGGCAGGTGTTCTGGGCCTGCGGCAACTGCGGTTGCCAGAGAAAATGTAGGAAACAACTCTATTCTGGGGCAGGGCGTCTCCTAGGGGCCAGCCCATGAGAAACGTGGCCTTATGGGATAGATTGACAGTAAAAATGTGATGCATGGTTTACTCAAATTCAAAATTAACTGGCCTCTGGTGTTTTGGTGGAAAATTTACTTATGTCTGCTCATACCCTCTGGGTCTTCTGTCACTTACCACCTTCCCTGCCCATTTTGTCACTGTGCTCCTTCACCTTCACTGTACCGCCCCATTCCATGAGCAGTTTCCCTGCCTCTGGGATTGGCTCATTCTGTTCTCAGACTGGAACTGTCTTCACTTTCCCACACCTGGAGATGCAAGTGGGGCTTCCTGTCTGGCCTGGGCACATAGGCCTCATATTGGAGCTACTTCTGCCCTCCCACCTGAGGAACACTCCTTTGAGTGCATTGTGGTGGAGAAGGTCAGGACTGAGGGTCCTGAAAACTGGCCCTTGTGTGGAACTCATGTGTCCACCGTGCAGCCTGGACACTTGGTCTCCCCTCTCCCTGTCCCCACACTCAGGACTGAATCAATGTAACATGCATCTCCTCTACCTTCCATAGGAAAATATTTCTGAGACAAGACTCAGACACAGTAACTACTCTCTGTGTCCATACATCCATATGGCGCAGTACCCACCAGTAAAAATTGAGCAAAGAAAGTGCTATGGATATGTTACATACATGCATTCCTTTCTATCAATGAGAAAATTTTTTGTTACATTTATATAATTTTAATTTTCACCACTGAGAAAATTTATAGACAAATCAAAGACTGGAAATAGTATTCACAAAACAGGACAGAGAAGGGACTTGCTGCCAGAAGCTTTGAGAATTACTACAACTCTTGATCAAAGAGCTCCAACCGCCAGTGATAAGATTATTAACGTAATTCATATTGTTAAGTTTTGAGATCTAATGTGTACCATGGTGATTATAGTTAATGCTACTGTATTATATACTGAAAAATTGTTAAAAATATAAAGCTTGAATTTTCTCATCACAAAAAATAGGTAATTATTTTGGGATGGTGTTTAGCTAGCCCCATGGTGATACATATTTTGCTTTACTTAAGTACAACAAATCAGTACACCTAACCCTAAAACTGATACAAAGTTTTGTCAAGTGTATCTAAACAATACTGAGATAGAACTTCTACAACTCAATAGAAAATCCAGTTAAAAATGGACAAAAGGCCTGAGCAAAAATATACAAAGAAATGCACACATGACACATACATGCATGAAACGGCATGAACATTTTAAAATTTCCACAAAGTGTGGAGACAGAGGGGTAGGGAATGACCCCTCTTGAACTCACAAAATGTCACCAGACAACACCCTCACCATGCTCCCAACAGTCTGATCCAGAACCTCCATCACATTTTCAAATATCAGTAGCCTGCCTCAGGAGCTGTCGTGATCCATGTGACATGACCAGGGCTCTATCTTTAGTTTTGTTGTTTTTGTCATTTCACAAAGATTGGTCATTGGCTGGTCCTTCCTTGGATTAAGTGAGCATTTGGAAAAGGAAACTCAGGGTTCCAGTACTGGTCACCCCCCTGCAGTCTCTGATCCTGTTGGGTTGCATTTTTTTGAGCTCCTCCCTGTCCCCTGGCAGATTGGGGGATTGACTGGGCTTGTCCTTTGGGGATTTAAGGGCTGAGGAAGGTGAAGGGAGTCTTACCTGGCATGTACTGTGAGGGAGGCCCAGCCACGGTACACCAGGGACCAAGGGTCAGCTGAGCTGCCTGTGGCTCACCTGGGTACAGAGGTCCAAAAAGGACCCATAGAATTTGCACAGTAGGGCCACTGTGTCCCTATAAGGGGGAGACCTAGAAAGCAGACCCCACGCAGAGGCTGGCCTTGGTGATGCTGCAGTCTGGTCAGGTAAGGGGCACTGCCAACACCAGGCCAGTCGGCTTCTGCTGCTATTCCTCCCTGCTGACCACCTTTACAATGCACAGCGCCAAGACCAGTCTTCTCCAAAGTGCAGCCCCAGGGACCCGAGAGAGCAAGAGAGAATTTATTGTCCTTTTCGGACAAGTAGAACCATCTTTGCTAACTATGTAGAGTTTGCTTGTGTTTCCCATGGAGGGAGCTTGCTGGCAATACAGACTGCTGCTTACTCAGTTGTCCTTGAATTCTTCCAGCAAGCCTCAGCTGAGGGGCAAAATTGACAGGTGCAAGGCAACACATCATGTGTCTGCACCCTGTAATGGCAGGCAAGGAAGCAGACAGAACTCTCTCTTCTTAGGAGTCAAGGAAGACTCGCCCCTGATGAATGTCCAAGACATCATTTCAAGGATGGAGGTCAGAGGTTTTATAGGGAGGGATTGTGACCCAACCCCCAAGCTTGGTCAGCAGTAGGACAGAGTCATATATCCACGTGCCAGCGGCAAGGTGGAGAAGACCTACCAGACATTAAACACCTGGCTCCAGAGGTAATGAAGACTCTCTTGACCTAAGTGCTCAAAGGAGGCTACAAAGTATGAGGGTTGGTGGTGCTCTCTCCACCATAACCTTGTTGGTCCTAAATCAAGTCTTCCCCCGAGGACAGGCCAGGTTCAGAGACATCGAAAACTCCAACACAAATGATATCATGACAAATAATAAGCAGTCCATTGTGATCACCTTTGAAGCCATATCAAACAGAAAGTAGGAAAACTCCAACTGTATAATTATGAGGCTAGTAACATATCAAAAACAGATGGGAACAACATAAAAATGGAAAACTGCAGCTTTTCTCATGATTATAGTTTCAAAGAAACAACAATCTAAACTAATAATAAATAATCTGCCATTTTTTCATTAAAAAAATGATCAGGCCAAGTTGAATCTATTTATAAAACATAAAAATGTTTTAACTTGATTTGATGTAATTGACCATATTAATTTGAGTGAATATATGTATACCTCACAAATTATGCAGAAACAAATTTAGATAATATTAAACAATCATTCACGAATTGTAGAAACCAACAAGAACAGGGGAAATGTCTAACCCAATAAAGGGTAGCTACCAAAAGCCTTCAATTAACATCATTCTCAAGGTTATATGTTCAAAGTGTTGTTTCAAACCAAGAAACACCACAACAGATCTGGTGTCATTTCACTAGAGAATGCTCCAGGGTTTTCAGTTTTTGGTTTTTCATAAAAAACCAAACAATTTTGCAGAAAATGTTTTAGAGCTTGATTAGCCAAATTGGTTAAATACATAAATATAAACACATTTCTTTGTGCTATCAATAAACTGTTTAAAACCTTATTTTTTAAACATCATCAGCAATGGCAGGAAAATGATGAGGCATTCAGAGAAGACATTGAGAGAAGAGGTCAAGCTCTCTTAGGGAAATTTCATGAAAGGCCCTGAACATCTAATTGGAGGAGACACTGCCTTGGGCACTGATAAGGGGAGTCTGGATTGCAGATTCACATCTTTCCAATGGATCCCCATAACCATATGATTGTACTCAAATGTTATGCAGGTTTGGGGAAAATAGAGATGGGGTGCTGCTTCTAAAATTAAAAGTTCAGGGGGTTCTAATGATTTCCATGGAGGAAACGAGGCAGTATAGTTCTCTCTCATCTTCTGGTCCATGCAAACTATGAGCATGATAAAGTGGTTCTTCTCTGACTTACTAAGTTTGGGGTGGTTGATTCACATCAGTAGATAAGTGAAATCCCTCCTAAACAAACAAAATTGTACCACTTTCTTCAAACTAGACCCTTCAACCCCCTGGAAGACATCAGTGTTCACTCAAATGGCCATTACAGCTCTGGTGTCCAGCCGAGACTCTCTCATCCACAGTGATGTCCTTGTCTAAGCCACCCCAGCTGCTCTGACAGTTTGCAAAGACTTGGCTTCCTGGAGGATTTTAATGGCCATGAGTGAGGGCTAAGGATAAGGGACAAATGGAGGTTCCTCTCACAGCACCTGGAGATCAAAGCCCCATCAGGGATGCTGTGACTCCCCCGGGAGTGTCAGTAGACAAGACAGTGAGCAGAGCTGCAGTGAGCCGTCACAGGGTCGCCATGCCAACCTCCCTGTCCATCACAACATAGGGCATTATGTCTCTATGGGTCAGGGAGGCACACTGGCAGGCAGTGTGGCCTCCACCCAGAATCAGTCCTACTCTGCCCCCAGAGCAGACATTAGTGTCCCTTGTAACCTAGAGACTGCCAAGAAAATGAGAAGCAGCTGCCCCTGGGTGCTCAGGATTATATTCTTGCTCCTGCTGGTGCTGATCCCTCTGCTCCCAAGCAGTGGGGCATACCAGCACAGAGCCCAGAGCAACCTGGATGAGGAGAGCACCCACCATGGCCACAGCCAGGACACTGAGACCAGGGAGAGGCTGGCAAATCACAAGAAATCCTGCCAGAGCAATCTTGACCTCTATTTAATCGTGGACAAGTGAGTGGACCTCCTGCCCTGGTCAGAGATTTGGGGGGGCATTACAGGGATCTCCTTTCTCAGCATTTATTAATAATGTCCTGGGTTTTTGCTTATCATTTTATGCTTGGTTTTGTTTCTCACCCAAATGACTCCATTTTTATTGGACTCCAGAAACACTGCTGAGTTGTCTCTGGTCCTCTCATAGTGTCACTGCTGATAAAGTCCTTTGCTTTGCTGGCTAAGTGTTTTTACTACTTTCTTCTACAATCTATGTATTTTCTGAGCACTTTGATCTCCGGGTGCTGTCCGGAGAAGCTGGGCTCTATATAAGCCTTTATGACCTGAAGAAGGAAAGGGGTACAGGGCACTGGCTTGGAGACACGGCCTTGGTCATTTCTAGCTCCACAGCTTCACCTCTTCAGTAATAGCTGTGGTGTGATGCCGTGACCTCATGGAAGCACATAAGTGTTTTCCAAAGCCCTTTCCCTGCTGTGCCATCCTCAGACAGGCCTGAGGGAGATCAGGGAGGGTATCTGCCATCTCCTGGGAAGGGTAAGCGTCCCAGAGTTGAAGGCAGTAGCCCAGAGACCCTCAGGACAACTTCTCCACTGTTGAAAAATCAGGTATTGAAGTATCTACAATATGTTATTTCTTTCCTCCTTTCAGACCTGATACATATGTGTACAGATTGGGGGTACATTTTGTATCTTTGGGATTGATGACCTCATTATCACTATGTAATGACTTTGACTCATGTGAACATTTCTGGCTAAACATCTATCTTGTCTATTATGACTATCCAATGTTGTTCTATACCCCCTGCATGAAATATCTTCTTTCATCCCTTCACATTCCATCTCTGTTTGTCTTTAAAGTGAAATGTCTATCTATAGGCAATCTATCCATAACTGGCCTTATCTGTCCACCTAATCTCACTGCTATCTTTGCTTGATGAATTCAATATATTTAAATTTGGAATGATTCCTGATACGTAAGAACTTGCTACTGACAACATATTATTTCCTAAACGTGGTATATTGACATTACAGCTTTTGTTTTCCTTCTGTTTCTGCCTGCTATTGCAGACTGGGCTTTCATCATGTACACTCTGCTTCCCTTTCTAGCCTCTGCTTGTTTGTTGAATGTTTCTCTGGGGAACCCAGAACATGGAGTTTTGAGAAACCAGGACTTGGAGTTTTGAAATCTGCCTTTTTGTTAACATCCCGCATTAAACTAGTATTTGTAATGTTATCTTAACAATTATCAAGTAAATGCATGAACACAAAATGAAAATCAAACACTGTTACAAAGATCCTGCGAAAAACTCCCGGCTTCTTTCCCACCATCTCCACTTCTGATCCCGCAGCTCACAGAGAGCTCTTGCACATCTTGGAGAATTTATTATGACTTTGTTTCTAATAACAGGCTTGTAATGACACCTTTCTTGTTGTTGGTAAGAAAGAGGCAGAGAGCTGGCCATGGTTATTCTCCAAGGACTTGAAGGACCAGGAGAGTCAGAGTTACAGGATATAGGAGGTTTTTTTCAGAAAAGCATCCTACTTCATGTCTTATCTAGAGCTAGTGTGGCACAACCAACTATCCCTGTTTGCCTCCACAGGGTCTCACTCTTGAATCCCTCAGTTGCAAGCACACAAATCCCATTGGTGCCGTCCACCTCATTGCACTGACGAAAGTCACCATCAGGAAGGCCCACTGGGGTTGCTGACAGTGTGCGGCAGCAGAGTGGGGTGGGAGTAGCTTGTTGGATGGTTTCAGATAAACATTGCCAACTCAAAGAATTCACCCTATTCCATTGATTTTTCATTTTCAGGTCAGGAAGTGTGAACAACAACTGGATATTTACATACGGCTTCGTAGAGGATTTCCTCAAAATGTTTCAAAAGTAGGACTTCTCCATGTGGTGGGGCTTTTGCAATGCCAGGCAGAGTGCTTGTCTGCTTAGACCCAGTAGGGATGGGTGTCTTGGATCAATAGCACGAAGCCCCGGGTGGAGTTCTGAATCATTCAAAAATGCAGTTCACTCAGTTCCACAGCCCCGAGGTCCTAGAGACTTCGAGTGTTTCCAGTGTTGGTGTCAAGCCACAGTGTAGGAAATACTGACCAACTAGAGGATGTCACAGATTAGAAACTAGGCCACCTATAACACAGTGAAAAAAATTCTTGTTTTAATAATTCCAAAGAAAATGGCTAAGGACCCTCATGGCAATTTTAAAGAAATAGCAAGAATTCCTAAAGAAAATTCAAAGATGGTTTTCCCCAGGATATGGACACTAGAACTAGGACTGTTAGGAAGAAGGAAAGGGTAACAAGAAGCATCAAGGAGACTTCCTGTGGAGAGAGTGATGTGTTTAGGGGGACAGAGGGGTTAACTCACAGAAGGGGAGCAACTGAGTCTGGGACAGGGCAGCTTGGGGTCAAGAGCCAAAGGGCTCATACAGCCAAGCCAAGGGCCTCAATTCACCTGAGCAACAGGAAGTTATAAAAGACTCTTGGGCTGAGTGTGGGTGATGAGGATTGTGCTCCAGGAAAACTGATAATGGTGGATAAAATGAGTGGGAACAAGACCACAGCTACATGGAGTTCATCAGGACTAGGAAAGCAATCCTCTAACAGACAAAGGGGGCCTGTGACCCAGAAGACCATGGGCAGGGAGAGGAAAGGGACAGAAATTGTGAATGAGTGGCAAAAGGGACAATAATTTCTCTTACATGGAGGCAGAAAGGAACATAGACCAATAAAGAAAGGCCATGAGCTTCCAAAAAAAAGTTACAGAGAATAGAGGCTACCCATGGGGCAGGAGGAGGGACATATACCTAGTGTGTGAGAAATGAACCAAGCATTTGTGTGTGTGTGTGTGTGTGTGTGTGTGTGTGTGTGAGAGAGAGAGAGAGAGAGAGAGAGAGAGAGAGAGAAAGAAAGAAAGAAAGAAAGAAAGAAAGAAAGAAAGAAAGAAAGAAAGAAAGAAAGAAAGAAAGAAAGAAAGAAAGAAAGAAAGAAAGAAAGAAAGAAAGAAAGAAAGAAAGAAAGAAAGAAAGAAAGAAAGAAAGAAAGAAAGAGAGAGAGAGACGGGTAAAGGTTGGGATTTAGGGATGGAACAGGACGTCACCCTGACAGTCTCCCTGGTGAGCCACACATTTACTGGCCTCAGAATCCTTTACTAAATTTATGGTAACTTCTGGAACTCAGGAAGGGGTCACAGGCTAGAGGGAAGTGAAGACAGGCAGGTGTCCCCTCCCTGGCTGCTCATGGGGTCATTTGAACCTCTGTTTATGACTCACATACATTTGCTTTCTCCCCAGCCCGAAAATGCGGGTCTCCATCATCACCTTCTCCACACTGGGCCACACTGTCCTAAAGCTCACCTCGAACAGGTAGGTTCAGCTTCACTCCCTCAAGGCAGACCTACTGGTGGTGGGAGGGGGGGAGACGGAGGCCAAGAGGAAAACTCTGCAGAGGAGCCCTGACTTTCAATCAGGAGCCCACAGGTTTGCTGCCTGGGCGGGGCTGGCATCAGCTCAGTGATCACCCTGTGCCACCAGCATCTACTCCCAGCCCCTCTGATAACTCCGGCACTGACACTGGCAGCCCCTGTGTTTCTAGACAATCTCTGCCACTCCAGCTTTAACTGTGCGGGCTCAGATCTTCACTTGGATCAGCCTGTTCTGAGTTCCACCCCTACTTGTGTCCCACTCCCACCTGTTATCTACCTTAGCAGAGCTAGTAAAGGACAAAAGTGTGGCCATCTGCAGCTCACTGCTCCCCTGCCTGCATGGGCAGCACTTATGGCCCCTTCCCTGGCTTAGGTCTTCCCTGTCAGGAGCTCTGAAGAAGGGACTCAGTACTCAAAGCAGCTTTGCTGCTTCCTTCAGAACAAATCCTGAAGGGAAGGACGCTGTGGGTTCCAAGTCACCCTCAGCGGTGCAGGACAGGGAGGGACAGGGCAGAGGTATTATCAGGGTGACCCTTATCAAACTCAGCCTTGCCTGGTAGAGGGTGATGAGCCCCACTGGGGACCCCTGAGGTGCTGGCAGTCCTGGCAGTCCCATTGTGAGTTCCAGTTCACATTAGCGCAGTCACAACTCCTCCCCAATCTGCCTATGGATTGTCAGACAGGCCCTATATGAAGCCCACTGGGGTTGTGAACCTGCTATAGCGATGAGTACAAAGAAGGTCAATTTCAAAGACTCCAGCCTAAGGGCAGGCTTCCTGACTGTGGCCTCCCTCGTCCAGGTCGGTCTGCTCAGTGCAGAATGTGCCAGCACAGATGGGGCTGTTTGAGAACACTCCACCCTTCTTCCTACCTCAATACTCCCATTTTATTTTTTTTAGAAAAGAAATCGAAGACGGTCTCAACAAACTACGCAACACAGTGCCTACCGGAGACACAAACATGCAGGAAGGGTTTAAAGCGGTACAGCCAGAGCTCTAAGAATTTATCCTGCTTTAGCAAGTGCTCAGAATATCACTGAGTCCTCTCAACATGCCTTCCTGTTTTTGCAGGTCAATGAGCAGATCGCCAACGCAAACTCTGGAGGTAAGTTCTGCTGACTTCGAGACTGTCAGATCCTGGACAGTCAGGCCGAAGCACAGCAGTCTGGCGGCCGCCACTTGCCCGCTGACTTCTGTGCGAGTTTCCTGCCCAATATGTACTCCAGGCTCCTCATCTGTGCACAGAAGGGGAAGGGCAGCCCCCCCCCCATGATTCTGAGACTTGTGGGCTCATGGGTGTACATTCCTGGTGTTTATTAAGGATGAGGCACCTGATCTACAGGTGAGCTTGTGGAAAAGGGACAAAGGCCAGGGCACCTCGGGCAGACAAGACTCCACTTATGGAAGAAAAGAGCTTGATTTTCCCCTTGCTGACCACACTCTGAAACGTTCCCATGGCTGGGGCTGCCTCCTTCCCCTTCATCAGCTTCCCTCTGCTGACGCTCCTCCTGGCCCATGTGTCCCCAGGGCTAGCAGCTGTGTCAGTCCTGCACCCTCTCCTTTGGGATTGAGTCTGTAGGGTGGATGCTCCGGGCACAACAGCTGGAGGCGGGGAAACTGCAGGGAAAGGCTTACAGCTGGATTCAGTGTCCACTCCCCAAAGACCTCTGACCTCAGTTTCTAACTCACTGGCCCTAAGGGGCCAGCAGGTGTGCCCCAGCCTCCTCTGATCCTGCAGGACATCTATTTCAGTCGGGTGGTAGTGCTTCCGCAATGCACATGAGAAAGGTGTCACTTGTCCCGTGAAATATTTAGATTTGTCTCTCAGGGTAAAGGTTCTGCCGTCTGTAGCAGTGAGAATCCAGTAAGAGAAATCCACAGCCAGGCTCAGTCTCCTCCTCTGTAAAGTGGGTCGGCTAAGGTGACTTCTCCCTCCAGGCAGCTGCTCCACAGCCCTCGACATGCTCGGGAACGCTGGGGTCTGGTAGCCTCTCCCAGGGGAAGGAAGCTGGGGAGCAGTGCTGTGGCCCTCTCACCTGTGGCAGGTCACTCTGAGCACTTTTACTAACCAGGTCACTCCTGCTTCTCCCACAGTAAAAAAGGTTCACTCCATGGTTATCTCCCTGACTGATGGAGCACTGTCACCAGAGGCCTTTGAGGCTACCAAGAACGAAGTGAGTCCAGCCCACCTTGACCAGCCTTTACTCCACATGTTCAGTGATTTGCACTTAACACGGTCTTTGTCTTAGGCTCAGAGGACTCGACAACTGGGAGGGACTGTATATGCTGTGGGTGTAAACTACTACATGAAAAATCAGGTAATTCAGAACAGGAGCCAACTGCAGAGAACAGTTGTGGAAAGCTTTGAAAGGGCCACCCAGAGGATGGTTCTCTAACCCACCCCAAATATCTGGACAACATGTGACCACTGCAGAAATGAGTAAGAGTGTTGTATGAGCCCGCAGTACTGGGAAAAAGGTGAAAGAACTTTCCATTCCAGAAAGATGGGCTGCTGGCTGAGGTCAGGGTGGAGCACTAAGTCTCACATGGCATAAAGCCTGAGCCTGAGCACTGGGAAGGGGTCCTGCTGGTACCTCACCCTCCTGTGGGTCCAAGCCTGTTGTTCCTTCTCTTAGCTCTTGGAAATTGCAGCCAGTGAGGATCACGTGGTTGGTGTGGACAGTGGATTTTATGATCTCCAGAACATCGTCGACTCAGTGAGACAGGGGTGGTGTGGGGGGTGGGATGAGGTGGCTCCATACCATGCCCCACTCTTTACCTGACCTGAACAACTCTCTGTTCCAGCTCGCAGATAAATCCTGTATTGAGCTTACAAGTGTGGAACCGACAAATTACTGTGTGGGAGGTAAGAGCTGGGGTCTCTCTTCTAAAGAGACGCACACATGTTTGTGGGTGTTGCAGGCATGCTAGGATGTGTGTAATGGATTAAGGTGTGAAGTTTAAGTGAATTATGAAATCATTTTAAACATGAAATCATTTCACAAGCAACCAGGCCAAGTTGCTCAGTTCTGGAAAGAGACAGAGTGGTGCAGCCTGCGCTGTCTTACTCCCCTCTCCTTTATGATGGTGGTCTGGCAGAGGCTGGAAAGCACTGCCTGCACCCTTAGGGAGCCTCAGGACTTAAAGATTGTAAAACCACATCGGGTTTATTTATGGTGATGGTGGAGCCTTGAATGGGCTGTGCTGGTTAGCAGCTGTGGTGAGAGTGCCCGAGACCTCTGCCCAGCCTCCTCATAGTGGCCCCTCAGAAACACCAGGGGAGCTTCAGGAGACACACAGGTCTTGGTTCAGAACAGCTGCCTCCTGCAGGAGTCCCTTGGGGGTTCCATTTGGGGGTGCACTGCCATAGAACTAGATGAGGGGACAACAGAGCTCAGCCCCTCCTTACATATGCCTTGGGTATTGCCCTTGCAGAAAGCTCTGAAGCACTGGTCTTTGGAAGAGGTTTTCATAACACCAAAAACAAAAACGAAGTCCTATGTAGATTTCAGAGAAGTGACACCATATATTTTGGTAAGTACCTCCCTTGATTTGTACAAGTAAAAAATTTCCCACAGACGCTGTCTCCATCAGCCACCATGCCTCCACAACCCTCGATGTCCATTCGCTGTGGGTGCTGTGAGGATAGAGGCTGCACCAAGAATGGAAGGAGGGATGTGGATGGGTCCATCCATCCCAGAGAGCCACAAAAGAGACTGGGGTCAGGGCTGTACCCTGTGAGGAGGGTCTTCCCTCAGAGTTTTGTCCCCTGCGCTTTCCTTATCTCTCAATTTCCCTGACAAACAAGCACCCCAGTATCATAAGTTGACCAGGTGAAATGGAAGCTGTCCTGGGCTCTGAGTTCAGGCCAGGTGCTCTGGCACCTTTCCCAGGAGGGTGTATTCACCTTCAATTGAGAGAGGAGGCCAAGCACCAGGTCCAGGTCCAGGCATCTGGCGCAGGCACACATTACCTGCGTGACTTTGATCATATGAATGTTACCTTCTTGCTCTTTTCTCTGATAAAATGGGAGCAATATAACAGTGCACTATCAAAGCTCTATGACACGTGGAAGCCCATTATCTGGTGATAATCGCACATCGAGTGTACCTCCATGATAGAGGAGAGGCCTAACGGAGCACAGAGCTAGGACAGGCCGGTGTCCTGCCCTGGTGCTGAGGTGGGGTGCAGTGTCTGGGGTGCAGTTGGACTTCCTGAAACCCTCACTCTCAGTTAGCTTCTGAAAATGTCATTTGATCTGATGTGACATTCAGTGACTGTCTATTGCAGGGCCATCTGGTTAGCTTAGAGTAACTCCTCTCCCCCAGCACACTCAGATCACAATCTCCTTGCTTCTACGGGTGCAAAGAATGAAGCAGGGGAGTGCCGCTGCCACACCCAACCTCACAGTGTGTAGCTGGCCTCAGGGAATTGGATTTCCTTCCATCTATACTCTCCAGAGTGATGTAGGAACTGAGAACTCCTTCATATAGAAGAAATGCATTCTCGGTGGGTGCATGTTCTCAGGACCAATCCTGATTCTCAAAAGAGACCTGTTATCATTGCTCTGTATGGGTCTGCACCTGAAGCAGGGTCAGCTGAAGACTTGCCCAACATCATGAACTGGTGAAAGAAAAGATGGACAGTAACCCAGGTTATCTGACTGTCTCTGCTGGGCTTTGTGCCCGGATGCAAGTTGGCTGGGTCGGAGGGTCCTGTCTGTCCGTCCCGCAGTGATATGATACTGTCTATGGACGCACATCTTTCCCGCGAGGGGATGACCAGCCTGTGTCCCCAAGCTGCACCAGTGCCAGGGCCTCCCAGGGGAGAGCCCACCACACAGTCCTGGGCCCCTCTGCAGAAAGCCATCTGCTCCTGCCAGAGGCAACCAGAGCAGGTGGACAGGGCTGTTTGCTGCGTGGAGTCTGATGCACTGATGAGCACTGATTTGGTTGTGGGTTTTTTTTTTTAAGATTTATTTATTTATGCATACAAGAGCTGGGATACAGGCTAAAGATACAGGGGGTGGAGGATTCACCAGAAACAGAGTGGGGAACAGAACAGTCAGACTGACTGAAATACACTCTGAGGGGAGCAGCGGGCGAGACAGATGTCTGCTGCGCCCTGTGTGTTGCTCCCTGGCCGGCCGGGGATAGAACTTGTGCTGCAGAGGCTGCAAATTGCTTCATTAACCCCTTGCACCATCAGGGAGTTCCTGATTTGGATGTTTTTGGTAATATTTTCCTCTAGGAAAACATGCAGGAAAATATTTTACAAAATATAAATAATGGCCTCCCTGGTGGCGCAAGCAGTTGAGCACTGCACTGTGAAGCTGTCCTCAGCCCCTGCAACGCAGGTTCAATCCCGGCCGGCCGGCGAGAATCCCACATGGCGAAGCAGACCGTTCCTGTCTTGCCCGATGCTCCCCTCAGCAGTGTATTTCTTTCTTTCTGCCTGTTCTGTTCCCTGATCTGTCTCTGGTGAATCCTCTCACCCTCCCATGTATCTGGCCTGTACCCCGGTTCTTGTATAAAAATAAATAAATCTTTATTTTTTTTGTTCTTAGAATAATTTATTTACACAACTTTTTACTCATCTTACCATATATAAATGAGAGTTACCTAAATGAAGTGAAAGATCTATGCCAGTGCTTAAAATCTACATAAAATATGGAGTATAATACTTGAAAAGCTATTTACTTTTTTTTTTTTGGAGTAGTCAGGTTTTATATTATATATATGCCTTAATAAATGTGTGGGTTTTCTTCCTTTTTGAAAGTTTCAGATTGATCAGCTTTATTTTTTTATTATAAATGTTATTTTTATATTCCCCATACAATTGCGACCCCCTTAAAAAATAAATAAATCTTTAAATAAAAAAAAGAAAAGAAAATATAAATAAGCATAACTAAATTTAAAATTGGTGCTTCATTGTTTATTCTTAACTGCCTTTATCGTATAATCTTTGATAATTTCTATAGTAGAGTTATTAATGTGGCAACTGAAATATTCAGTTTGGCCAGTTAATCTTGGTTGAAAATGCCTCTGCAGTCCACCGCACTTTGATGGGCCCTCAGTATGAAGGTGCCGGCCATCACCTCCTCCTCCTGGCTCTGGACTGTGAACACAGATGGAGCTCAAAGGGATACCATTTCCTCTTTATCCTGACCATTCCTCCCTACCCTTTGGATAATAGGCAAACCCTACCCTCTAGTTTCACTCTCAGTACCAATGAAGGAATAACTGAGACAGAGGTTCATAACAAATGCACAATTTTTTTAGTGCCAAAACACTTATCCATGTGGACTGTACCATAGGTCAGAACAGCCCTGACCTATGACAGAGGAGAGAAAAACCTTAGTAGTTCTGAGATTAGTAATGAAAATGCTCCCTGGTGGTACAAGGGGTTAAGCACCACATTACGTAGCAATCTGAAGCCTCTGCAGCACGAGTTCGAATCCTGACCGGCCAGGGAGCAACCCACATGGCGCAGCAGACCTCTCCTGCCTCGCCCGCTGCTCCCCTCAGCAGTGTATTTCAGTCAGTTTGCCTGTTCTGTTCCCCACTCTGTCTCTGGTGAATCCTCCACCCCCTGCATTTCTGGCCTGCACCCCAGCTCTTATGTGCATGAATAAATAAATCTTTTTTTAAAAAATGAAAATAACACACAGTACAAAAGAGGGAAATAAAAATAAAAACATGATGCCATCCCATGCCTAATAAGTACCTTTAACACTCTTAAATGCCACACAGTAGAGCCTCATTTTCTTTGATGCATTGATAGAAAAAGAAACAAGTAGAAATGAAGAAATTGTTGGGTGTGACACAATGTTTCCTCATGAGCCAAGTTTTGAAAAGATGCTCCTAATGTTGAATAGATGCTTCAAAAACATGAAGACATTAAGGCTATATGTGGAGAACATTTTGTTTGATTATGATCTGTTTATGTTTGCAGCATCTATCTGTGACAAGGACTCCTGTCTTACCAAAATTAAAATTAAAGAACACTTGAACTGAGAACAAGTCTATTATTTTGGAATTACAAAAACATTTAAAATGTATCTCCACTCTTAGAAAGATGTCTCCTGAGCTGTGCCTGGAGGCCAGGCCTGCCCCTGAGCGTGAGCCCTTCCACAGCACTTCCTCCCCTCCTGCTATTCTCAGCCCCTGGATCTGGGAGAGGACTTGCCTTGATCCTACTGAGAGCCACAGCTGGCCTGCATCTGTCTGCAAGTGCAGAGCCATGGTTCCAACTAGGGTCTTGAGAAGCCCGAGTAACAGAAGCCAGGGAAAGGATTGTCCTCTGGTATCATTGTGGTCAAATCCAAGTGGCCCTTGATTGTGAATCACAGAGGGGAAACGTGGGACCCTGCGGAGCTGGGTCAGTGTGCGTGGAGTGGTAAATCAGTGGGCAAAGGCAGCTGGGCCTTCTCCAGTCAGCCAGCATTCAGGCATGTAAAAGACCAGGGATTCAGAAGTGAGCAGGAGTTTATCTTTCTTAATTGCTGAGTAATATTCCATTGTGTATATGTACTACATCTTCTTGATCCAGTCATCTATTTTTGAGCATTGGGGTGTTTCCAAATTTGCAGTAACATGGATGGAGCTGGTGGGATCATGCTCAGTGAAATAAGCCAGAAAGAAAAAAAAGTACCAGATGGTCTCATTCATAGCAGGAATTTAGAAAACATGAATAAAGGGCCAGAAAAAAGACTAATTTTAATAAGAGAAAATAAAAATCAACAAGCAACACACTACTGGGGCAGGTGGGAGGAGAGGAAGGATTAGGGTCAAAATGGGGAGGGAGGAATTGTATAGGGAATATAACCAAGATGAAAATGCATACATCACACAAAAATGAAAAGTGATGTAGGAATTACATAAAATAAAATAAAATAAATAAAAGAAGTGAGCGGGCCCCACAACTATAAGTTAAGGACTATCTTAGAGCCTGGTGACTGCCATGCTTCCACAATATAACAGAACACAAAAGGAAATGAAGAAAATCACTGTCCCCTCCTCAGAAATCCCCTATCTCATAAATGGCACCACCATCACCCACTTGAGCTGGTCAAAACCTGCATGTCATCCTTGATCCCTCTTTGCTTTTATCACCATATTCAGTCCAGGGTAGGTCCTGTTTCTTCAATGTCTACAGCATGTGCTGAGATGGCTCACCCCTCAACAGACTCATTGTGTTTAGAATAAAACCCAAACTCTTCCAGGACCAAGAGTTCCTGCCAACCTTCATCTTTCTTCTGGGACAAGGTCAGGTAGTGCTGCCTCGGCTTGACACATGCTGTTCCCACAGGGCAGAACTCTGCCCTAGGATCTTGCTCTGACTCTCCCCTCATCACATTCACCTCCAGGATAGCCCCCTTAGGGAGAACTTCTCTCTAATAAATGTTCAATAATGCAGAAATATTGAAAAATGAATTTGAAACAGCATCAAATAATTTAGGAATTATCAAAATGAGACAATTATTTAAATACCAGTGTGATGATATTTTCTGTATAAATATTTCAGTTTCCCAAAAATCTCACCTTGTTCCCAGTGCCTGCCTCACCATTCTGTGTCCAACCCTGTTCATTAATGTCACAATTTTAATTCTCTGGCATTTACTTAATTTATTTGTGTTTTATGGCCTGCTTTCCCGCCAACCCCACAAACATAAGCCCTGGAGAGCCGGGTCCCATTCATCATTGGTCATAGCCATTGCCAGTGTGGGCAGCTGCTGAGAGGGCAGAGAGGAGACTCTGCATATGCCCCGCAGAGCTGCACCAGCCAAGGGCAGGCAGACAGGAGAGGAGGTGGATGGGCACGTCCACTGACTTTCTTCCTATCTCATTTGATTTAGATAAAAGAGCCACCCAGGTGGAAGACACCAGCATAAAGTGTCCGGGAGTCAAGATAGAGGAAGCAGCCAAGTAAGTGCCATTCTGGGACAGGCAGGCATTTTTGCCCCAGAAGATGCAGAATGTGGGGCACCTCTGCTGGGCAGCATGTGACATGCTCTGGGAGGCTTCAGGGCATCGCCTGAACTGCCTGTCTTGGTGCTCCCCCAATGAGCTCAGGGATCTGCTGTTCTGCAGCCCCTGCTGAGGACAGATGTGGAAAATGAGGGACCCAGGTGGGCTCCTCTACTCCCAGCAGCCTTCAGAGCGGAGCCAGCACAATGGAAATACACAAGAGTCAGGATGGTGACACCACACAGCCTCCCTGTTCACTGAGCTCATGACCACAAAGCATCTGACCCCATGCAGAGTCCCTCACTGGTCATTCTCATCACCAAGGTGGACCTTGTGCGACTTGGGGTGGGGTCTCCTCCCCAGGCTGTCCGCCCTCCAGTAGCCCCAAATGCCTGACGTTCAAAGCCATCACAGTGGGAGAGCTGTGGGCTATGGTTTGACCAGAAACCAAGAGCTGTGCCGACCTGCACCTGTGGTCACCATCTGTCCTTTCTGTGTTTAGCGATATCTCTGTTGAAGTGAGCCTGAACAACGGTGCCAGCTTCATCAGCAACGGGCTCAAGATCAGCAGCAAGGACTGTGGGGGTCACAGGGTAAGTACATGGTCTCCCTCTGGGCTGCCCAGAAGCCTGCTCTGTGGAGGAGGTCATGCCAGGGAGGCAAGAGAGAGGACCAGTGCCCAGGACAGGCCCAACAAGAAGCAGATGACGACAGGACTGGGCCGCTCCTCCCTGGCAGGACACAGCTCAGCTGGGGCACCTGAGAAGGAAGGTGACAGGCCCCTTCCCAGGCTCCACATCATCCGGGCAGCAGGACATGGGCAATGGAGAACATTAGGCTGGAGAAGTAGTATTGGGAATAGGAATACGGTGCCCCATTGCCAGAGCCCTGAGTCTTATACAGGCATGTGAGGGCCCACACGGTGCTCACATGTCCAGTGTCCATCTGCATTGTGTCTGCACATCTGCTCAGACCAGCCAGAACTCACATCAGCCCCTCAGAATCCCACCAAGGCACAGCTCGTCTGTCATGGGGCACATTAGAAAAGCTCTCAGGAGAGCCTCCAGGCTGGGCATGGCACTGCAGCTCAGCAGTCCTGACCTTGATGACTCTCTGCCACCCTGGGCCCTGGGCCCAGCCCTGTCTCCCACCCCCATGCCAGCTGCTCTGAGCAGAGACTGTGTGGGGACCCACCTGAGAACCACTCACGGCCAAGACAACCCCTTCCTTCCACCCCACACAGACCTGGCCTGTGCCAGGACTTTGATGACCCTCCACACCTCACGACCCTCTCACCTCCTGCTCACATGTGGACATGGAGGTGCAGAGAGACTGAGGAGCTCTGCCCATGGCTCAGGGCCAATAAGAGCGGGAGGCCATCCAGTGCAATGGACCTGGGTTTCCTGCTCTGCTCTTGCACCCTCACCTCAAGAGGCACTCCTGTACCCCCTCCTTCCCCCAGAAACCCATCTGTGTATCTGTACAATTCTGTGTCCCTGCACTGTCAACCAGGGCTTGGGGTGGGACAGGGTGGTCACCCCACAAGGATTCTGGTTTCCTTGACAGGGCCCTGGGGATGAGCCTCTGAGCAGAGCCAGTGGGTGGATGTGCCCCACCTCCATGGTGTCTCGGAGCATAGTCAGGCCCAGGACTTGTGTTCTGTTCCACAGGTGGCAACCTGTGGAGAATGGGAGTGGGCTGACAGGAGTCTAGGCTGCTTGCTCAATATTGGAGGTCTAGGAGGCCCAGGCCCTCACTCCTGGTCTCTGTGCTCTCTGCAGAATGTGCATCCAGTGGAATATTCAGATGTAGCAGATGTGGTGGCAGTTCCCATGAAAAGAAACATACAATTTCCTGAGATCAACCCTTATCAACTGGCAATAGTCCTAGCCATAATTTTAACACCAGTAATGATGTGGTTACTGTGGAGATTTTTTTTCAGAAAGGTGAGTGCCCCAACCTGTATAAGTCCCTGAGCCTAGACAACTCCCCTAGGGACCCGTCATGTGCTACCCTGGGTCTCTGCTGCTCCCCTCAGCGCACAGTCTTCACAGGAGCAAAGGGAGACATAGAGTCTCCCCTCCATTCCCAGACAGAGAGGTAACAGGGCAGGGGCCTCCTGCCTTGTGCTTGCAAGGCCTGTGGACTATGTGCTGCCAGGTCCCTGGGGAGAAGGGCCCAAAATCCCAGGCAGGGCGGCCTCATGGCCCTCAGGTCTGATGCTCAGGTGGACAGGAGTCTGGGAGGAGGACTCTGCTGTTGAGGGAAGAAGCAGGGGCCCTGCATGGGCACAGAATGAGCAGGACTCCCAAGCTCTGGGCACCAGAGCTTTGGAAACCAGCGCGGTGTCTACACATCCCCACTGTGGCTTCCACCTCCCTCCATCTTCTTCCTGAGGGCCAGGGGTGCTGCCTATATTGGGCACACAGGGACAAAAGGAAGAGTTTCCAGCCTGTCTACAGCAGTTACAGTCTGGAGTCTGGGCTGATGTTGGTAGCTGGGCAGGCTTGAGGTGGACCACACAATGCCACCTTCTGGGGAACACATTCCCTGATAAAGCAGAGCAATAGCAGAGGACAGCTCGGCCAGGAGGAGGGAGCAAGCAGGGCATGGTGGTGGCAGCAAGGACACTGCTGGATGGAGAGTGTGGGAGGAGCATAGGGGAAGGCATAGCGGCAGCCAGGAGCAAGCAGGGCCTGGAAAGCACTGCGTCCCCCAGATAACGGAGGAGTCAGATGCTCAGGAACATCCAGCCTGCTGGCCACTGACCCACCAGGGTGGACAGCAGTGGTGATACCCAAGAACACATTCTCACTCACTCCTGCTAAGCAGAGTCCCCTCCTGCCTGTGTGGACTAGCCAGAGCCCTGCAAAGCCCTTTCATCCTGTGTTTGTCTCTTTCACTTTCTAGAACAAGGAGCCGGTGGTGAGTTGTGTCTTTATTCCTGATGCCCACACAGACCTTCACAAAACGGCCTCCTGAGCTGTGGGATATTTCTACTCCCCACCCTACCATCTCCACCTACCTGCACAGAGAGAGCTAGAAGAACACAGGGTGACAGAAGGGCAGGGAGGGGACCTGGGAGGACCTAGGACTCAAATGATTATCAGACAACAGCCTCTCCATGCTGCCCACAGTCATACCAGAGCCCCCATCACATTATCAAATGCGGTGGACTCTTTCAGCAAGTGCCGTGACCCACTGTGACATGACCAGGGCTTTAGTTTTGCTATTGTCAGTTCCCAAAGATTGGTCATTGGCTGGTCTTCCCTGTGTAAAGTGAGCAGATGGGAAAGGAATCCCAGGGTTGCAGTACTGGTCACCCCTCTCGGGTCTGATGCTGTTGGGCTGTATTTGTTTGCGCTCCTCCCTGTCTCCTGGCAGGTTGAGGATTGACTGGGTTTGCCCTTTGAGGACTTCAGGACTAAGGAGGGTGGAGGGAGTCTGTCCTGGCACGAGCTGTGAGGGAGGCCAGGCCAGGTACACTAGCAATGAATGGTCAGCTGAGCTGCCTGTGGCTCTCCCAGGTGTGGAGGCTCAAACAGGACCCAGAAAATTTGCACAGCAGGGCCACTGTACCGATACGGGGAGACCAAGGAAGCAGACCCCACTAGCTGGCTTCGGTGCTGCCGCAGTGTGGTCAGGGAGGCTGCATCTGTAAACACCAGGCCAATCAGCCTCTGCTGATGCTCCTCTCAGATGTCTACCTTTATGTTACACAGCCCAGACCAGGCTTCTCCAAGGGCAGCCCAATGGAACCCAGGAGGCAGGAGAGAATTTTCTCTTCTTGTGGGGAAGGATCATCTTTGCAACCTACGTAGAGGTTTCTTGTGCTTCCCATGCAGGGCCTCCCAGGCAGTACAGGGTGCTGCTAACTCAGTTGTCCTTGAATCCTCCCAACAAGCCTTAGCTGAGGGGAAAGATGTGGACAGGTGCTGGGGCAACACCTCGTGTGTATGCACCCCAGAACAGGCAGACAAGAGCTCTCTCTTCCTAGGAACCCTGTACACCAAACTGCCCAGCAGTGGTGGTCCCTTGCGGTGGGTGTGAAGAGCGCAACATGAACCAACTAGAGGTGAGAAGGGTCCTTGGGGAGAGAGCTGTGGCCCAGTTTGGGGCTGCTGAAGGGGAGGGACAGACAGGGTGGGCCCAGAAGGTGTGGCTTTGATGGACATGAGTGTTCAGGGCACTGAATTGGCTCCCTTGGCTCCAGTACCAGGCTATCCTTCAATGGGCCCACATTTATGGAATCAGTGACTACACAGAGGATCTTATCAGCCCCAACAATGACTTGGGTTACCTGGGAAGTAGGTTTGAGTTAAAACAAAATCACAAGGTTCATGAATTCAGAAAATATAAGAAGAAGGAAAATCTGAGTCAAGTTCTTCCCCCATTAAGAGGAAATTCTGCCACCCGCAGAAGCCAGCTCAGCAGAGGGAAGGAAGGAGCCACTGCCTTGTCCTCCTGCCCTCAGCCGAGGTGACCAGGTCACATGGAGGAGGCACCTGAAGGGAATGTCCTTCCCCAGGAAGAGCTGGGCCTGCCCTGCTCAGACACATCCCACACAGGGGCCCCAGCACAGAATAGAGTCCAGATGGCTGGGGTGGAGGAAGAAACAGCCCACAGTTTCTACCTGGCTTTGCCCCTCTTCCTGGTCTTGCTCTGTCCTGGTTGAGTCATGGCTTCCTCCAGGAACTTCTGTGGCACCAGGAGACCAGCCCTGCCTTTCTCTTGGTGTGCAACACGCGGAGCCCAACGCACCTTCCAGAGAGGAGGAAGCCCTGACCAAGGGCTCCTTCCTGTTCACAGGACATGGCTCCACCTCTAAAAACACCAGGGCGGAGCTAGAGTGCAGGGTCCAGAGCTCCCTTAGGATCCCCCACCAGAGATCCGGTCACTCTCGGTCTGTCCTGAGCTGCCTCTTCTCTCCACCCTCTGTCAGTAGGACCCTGCTCACTGACAGGGCATGGAGCCTCTTCCCTGCCTTCCCTGGTGGCCTCACAAGTGCAGGCCTCCTCCTCCCTGCCTTCTAGCTCCTTCCCAGGTACCCCACAGGCACCTCATGTTTCCCTCCAAGACACCGCATATCACCTCCAGCCTTGTAATTTAACTCTGCTAGCACCTCCTGGTTTGTCCTCAGAAAATACTAATTTGTTCCAGATGCTTAAACAATCCCTGACCCATACCCTCACCCCCCAAAACACAAGAAGCTTCCAGGCCCCTTACTGCAAATTAAAGCCACAATCCTGCCCCAAGGAGTGTGTGGGAACAGAGCTCAGGTGACTTTGGGAACTGGAGGGGACACTGTCCCACTGGAGGCAGCAGCCAGTTCACAGCTTCCTTACAGGTGCCTCTGCTTTTCAGAAAAAAATGGATAATATGTGCAACTTTTTTCAAACTTGCAACCAGCGTCCAATGATGCCATGTCAGCCCACGGGCAAGGTAAGCAGGGCAAGGGGATGCTCCCCAAGGACAAGGCTCTTGCTTTTTGCCCTTGACAGCTGCCCTCTGGGACTGTGGGGTGCAGGCCTTTGTCGAGAAGAATGTCTAAGACGTGGTGCTCAGGAGCCTCCCAGCTGATTCTTGACAGCAGACTGTATTTTCCTTGATTTTCATCTCAAGGATGGCAGGAGACAACTCTAGAACATTACCCAGCACTTCTAAATTTAAATGAAAAGGCTGGAGAAACAGTCAGACGGGGAGTGCTTGGTGCCTCCATCCCCACCCATCACCAGGGCTATGGGTCAGCTGCTGCCTCCCATGCTGAGGCCCTCCTGGCTGGGATGGAGACACACCCCTCAGTACACACCTGGGAAGCCTTCATTTAGTCAGAACATGTCCTTTTTCCCCAGTCTCCCCGGCAGGGGAAGCAGATACAGTCAACATCTGAGCAAAAAGAGTTCAGTGTCAGAGCCCTGAGTGGCTGGGAAGGCTGGGCACACCCCAACACCTGAACAGAGTCTCCAAGGGCGAGCCCAGTCAGGACGAGCACCCAGGGAGAGGAAGGGGGTCCTCAAAGGTCCAGCCTGTGGTTCTAGCCCCCTTGAACCAAGGAAACCACAAGTTCCTCTTCCCAATTCCAGTGGCTTCTCTCTTCTCTTCCCACAGTGGTAGTGCCCGAACTCCAGCCCACTCGGTCCTGATGTGAGAAGATGCCCGGCTACCCACTTTCCTGCCCACAACCCGACCTCCTCAACAGCTGCTACTATCAGTGCCAACGCACCCCATCCTGGCCCCCACCACTCGACTGTTCCCGCTGCCCTCGAGATGCTCCAATGATCCCTGCCCCTGCGGGAACATTCGGTGGAGTCCTTTGCCCCTCCCACCCCCATTGCCCAGCCTCTAAAACATTGAAACTCCAAATTAAAAAGAGCCCTTTATGTGCTGAATCAGACGCATGTATGGAGCCTTGGTTTACAGTTAAAGGAGTTGGATGTGTTTCCATCAGCAGAAGTGGCTCCTGTGCGAGCCCTGCTCCGCTGTCCTGGATGTGGCCACACTGCTCCTGCCTGCACAGAGCACCCTGGTGTCCTCTGTCTGTGCACATGGATGATCCCCTCCCCACAGCCTGGTCTTCATCTATCACCAAGGGCTGGGCCACTTCGGGGACAGACAATACAATCCTGTCTCCTCCTTGACTGTCTGACCTGACTGTCTCACCTCCCTCACTCCCCTTTTCATGGTTTGCTTACCACTTCTGGTATGACAGAGAGAGTCAAGACTCTCTAAAGTTCACCAACTAAAAGTGCAACTTGTCTTTGCCAATACACCAAAGTGCCCCTAAGCCTAGAAGGATTTTAGAAGATTCTCTCCACTTCCCTAAGAGAAGGTAAATTTCCCCCTTTTGCCACCATGTATCCTGACAGGGATTTAGCACAGTGTCCTGGTGCTCTGCCCAGCACAGAGTGCTGGGGACTGCCCCGCGTGCAGACATACCACCCAAGGAATCCCATGAGGAGCCCATGAGCACTGGAAGGAGGGTCCCCCAAGTGAGCCACAGCCAGCTGTCCCTGAATCATGCTGATAGTGATCTAAACTACTGTCTGCCTTCACCCCAATATTATCCTTAAATGCTATATTTATGTCTTTCTGATGAATTTCTGTTAGACAACTAAAAATAAAAATATGTCAGGTTTGGGTTCTTAATCTGTATTAATTGAAGTGGCTGGCTGGTGATGACTAATTTTCCCCATGTTGAAAAAAAGAATTTGCTGCCATGGTTTGTGGCAATGTTATGTTGGAATATTTGCAGGAATACCCTAATTCACATGACTTTTAACCTTGAAAGCATTTATACCGGGAGTTACTTCTCCTTGTGGGCCCTTCCCTCATCCTTCTGACAGGGGACAGATGACCTCACCCATAGCCAGCACGGGAGAGGGAGAGAAAGCATCTACCCCCTCGTGACCTATTCCCTTCCTATTAGCACATCTGTCTCCCCAGCTGTTTAAAACGCCAGTCACAAAGCACTTCAGAGAAATAATCCAACTTAAAATGGAGGCCATACAGAAGGGACTCCATTCAGAGGCTCCCTCCATGAGCAAAAGCAGGTGCATAGCAAGAACCAGCAACGACTCCATACTCGCCTCCTGACACCCTTCATGCAATGTGAGGCCTTAGCCTAAGTTTAGTTTGGTTTATATCACAAAATAGTAGATTGTTCCAGGAGATGGCGCTGAGAACTTACATTTGCTCTCTGGTCCAAATAAAAATTCCATTTTAAAACAGCAGTGTTAACAGTCATGGAACAAATATGACTGAGATTTCTGTTTCACCCTTTACTTGAAAGCACGCCCATTATGTACCACCACCTGTCATCACGCTGTCACTTGTGGAAACTATTTTCCCCTTTCTGGACCCTGGAGATGATTCCTTTAAGCCTGGAAACATGAGAGAGTACTCAGAGAGTTGGGGCTGTCAGGGTGGGGGAGCCCAGCAAACATTTTCCAACTCATAGCCTCCCACCCAAGCTCTTGTTACGAGCACCAGACCCATAGCATAGTAACATAATAAAAGCCATATATGACAAACCCACAGCCAATATCATTTTCGATGGTGAAAAGCTGAAAGCCTGAAGATCTGGAATAAGACAAAGATGTCCACTCTCACAACTGCTTTTCAATATAAGTACTGGAAGTCCTAGTCAGAGCAACAAGGCAAGAGAAAGACATAAAAGGAATCCAAATAGGTAAAGAAAAAGTAAAACTATCACTATTTGCAGATGATATGATAATAAACATAGAGAACTCTAAAATCTCCACAGAAAAACTAATGAAAATAATAAACAAGTTTAGTAAAGTAGCAGGAAACAAAATCAACACAAAATCAGTAGCCTTCCTATATGCAAACAATCAGTCTGAAGAAGAAATTTCTTTTAAAAATCCCATTTACAATTGTACCAAATAAAATCAAATACCTGGGAATAAACGTAACATAGAAGGTGAAAGATCTATACAAAAAAAAATTATACAGGGCCTTCCTGTGGCGCAGCAGTTGAGCACTGGGCTGTGAAGCTGCCCGCAGCCTCTGCAGCACCAGTTTGATCCCCGGCCATGGGCAAGGGTCCCACATGGCGCGCAGACCTCTCCTGCCACCCGCTGCTCCCCTCAGCAGTGTACTTCATCAGTCTGCCTGTTCTGCTCCCCGCTCTGGCTCTGGTGAATTCTCTCACCCTCCCGCGCTTCTGACTGTAACCAGTGCTTGTATAAATAAATAAATAAATCTTTAAAAAAAATTATACAACATTGTTAAAAGAAATAGAAGAAGACACCAAAAAATGGAAAGACATTCCCTGTTCATGGATTGGAAGAATAACCATTATCAAATGGCCATCCTACCAAAAGCAATTTACAGATTTAACACAATTCCAATAAAAATCTCAATGGCATTCTTCAAAGAAATAGAACAAATATCAACAAAAAAACCTTAAATAGTCAAAGCTCTCCTGACTAAAAGGAAGGAGAATGGAGGTATCACACTCTCAGACTTCAAACGATACTATATAGGCATAATAATTAAAACAATATGGTACTGGAACAAAAACAGACACACAGAGCAGTGAATAGAATTGAAAATGCAGAAATAAAGCCACACATATATAGACAACTAATCTATGACAAAGGAGCAAAGAATATGCAATGGAACAAGGATAATCTGTACAATAAATGCTGGGAAAACTGGACCACCACATGCAAAAGAATGAAACTAGGCTACTATCTCACACCATGCATGAAAACCAACTCAAAATGGATGAAAGACTTGAACATGAGACCTGAAACTTTAAAGTATATAAAAGAAAACATAGGCAAAACACTCCATGACATACATCTCAGAAACATCTTCAAAGACTCATGCCCCGAAGCAAAGAAAGTGAAGGAAAAGATAAACAACTGGGATTACATCAAACTGAAAGATTTCTGTACAGAAAAAAAGACAATGACCAAAACAAAGAAACACCCTGTTGATTGGGAGGAAATATCTGCACTCCACACTACTGATTAGGGACTGATCACAAAGATCTACAAAGAGCTCACATGATTCAACAAAAAACAAAGCAAACAATCCAGTCAAAAAATGGGCAGAAGAGCTAAAAAGACACTTCTCCAAAGAGGAAATGCAAATGGCCAACAGATATATGAAAAAATGCTCAACGTCACTTATGATCAGGGAAATGCAAATCAAACCCACAATGAGATACCATCTTACACCAGTGAGAATGGCATATATTTATAAATAAATAAGTCACTGGCACCAACAAATCTTGACAATGATGTGGAGAAAAAGGAACCCTCCTGCACTGCTGGTGGGAGTGCAAACTGGTCCAACCACTATGGAGAGCTGTGTGGAGATTCCTCAAACTACTAAAAATGGAGCTACCATATGACCCAGCAATTCCACTCCTAGGAATCCACCCAAAGGACACAAAAATATTAATTCAAAAGGAAAGATAAACTCATGCCATGGATGGAGCTGGAGGGGATTATGCTCAGTGAAATAAGTGAGAAAAAATAGAAAATATCAGATGGTTTCACCTATAGGAGGAATATAGTGGAACCAAATAAGGGATCGGAGGGGCTGGGGAAGAAAGATAAAACTTGCAGGCAACGATAAATCACAGACACTCAGCAGGGGATGGGAAGGGAAAGGGATTAAAACAGGCACGGGAAGAGCACAAAAGACTATGGTGATGGTTCACAGGTGACTTCGTGGTGGGAATTTTATGGGGCCAACACCTGAGACGAAAAAGCAAACTGTAGAAAAATGAGTAATGATGTACAATATAGAGAGAGAAAAAATAGGAAAAAAAAAAAGCACATAGAAGTAAATACAGGCAAAACCTCATGGATGTCTTTGACAGAAATAAAAACAAAAATAAACAAGTGGTTCTACAGCAAACTAAAAAGCTTTTGTACCATGAAAGAAACCACCGCAAAAGCAAAAATACAGCCTATGGACTGGGAGAAGATATTTGCATATCACGTTTCTTATAAGGAGTTAATTTCCAAAATACATAAAGAACTCATACAACTCAACAACAAAAACAAACAATCAATGTAAAAAGTGCGTATAAGTTCTAAAAAGATACTTCTCCAAAAAGACATACAGATGGACAACAGGCATCTGAAAAAAGGCTCATCATCATTTATCATCAGGGAATGAAAATCAAAACCACAATGAGACACCACCTCGCACCTGTGAGCATGAGGCATATCAAAGAGATGGGAAGCCACAAGTATTGGCGAGGATGTGGAGAGACAGGAACCCTCATGCACTGTCAGCGGACATGTAGACTGGTCCAGCCTCTCTAGAAAACAGTATGGAGTTTCCTCAAAAACTACCCAAAATATATTTTAAAAATTACTTGGAAAGGACATAGGTCCTTCTGTTAATTTTATACCACAATGACTATTTCACCCCACACTTGGCCTATGATATTGCTTCCTGCTAAATAGGCGAAAATAATGCCTGATCCCATGGAAGGAAGGCCCTTTCTTTTCTGATACACCTTCGTGTTCTACTCCTTTCTCTTCAATACCATCACAGAGCAACTTAGGGTCTGGCTTCTTGCTCTCCTTCCTAATGTCAAAGTCTCCACCTGTGCCCTACCTCCCACTCCCCACGCCTTGTTATGAACCCGATGTCACTATTCTGTTCCTCCCTCCTGTGTCTTCACACTCTCCATCTCTATCACTCCAAGAGTACTGAAACAGAGCCAACCCCTTCATCCCTTAAAATCACCTTTCTCGGCCATTTCTACCCCATTCACCTTTCTACCCCATTCCAAACACAAGCCCTGCTAACCAGGGTGAGCCCCTGTCAGCAAATCCAATCGCCTATTCGTCGCCCGTCACTGTGGTGTGCCTGGCAGTGTCTGAAAGGAAAACCACCACGGTGACCTGAACTGCTCTCCCCTCGACCTTCCCAGCTCAGCACTTTTGCCCTGTTCCTGTCTTCATCTTGATTCCCTTCTCTACTCACTGTGCAATTATCATCACTCCCATGATATAACTGACATACACATGATGACACCACCTGGTTCTGGTTCTGCAAAATCCTCTTGAGTTCCAGAAGCTCCACCCTGACTGTCAGCTCCACACAGATGTTGTTTCAGACCCACTGGCCAGAGAAGAACCGGAGCCATGAGTATGTCTAGTGACTTCCCCAGGAAGTGTTCCCATGAGGCCAGCAAGGGGAAAAGTAGAACAGGGGAAGGGAGGCGCCCCTGCCTCAGCATGGCCCAGGGAGCCCTAGAGTGAAGTCCCAGGTGGGCTTTCCCTCATGACTCTTAAATTGAACAGGCCATGGTGTCCTGGAGGCCTGCAGTGTCCACATGCATTTACACACTCATCTCAAATGGATGGGCCATGGGCACTGTTTGCCTCATTTGCCTTCCTGCTAGCCCTCCCCTGCCCCACCCCAAGAGAGCTCAGATGATGTGTCAGGCAGTGAAACATCCCTTCTGGATTATGCTCAGTAAAATAAGCCAGAAAGAAAAAGAAAAATATCGGATGGTTTCACTTATAGGAGGAATGTAGAGGAACTAAATAAGGGATCCGGGGAAAAAAGTAATTGTAATAAATTAAAAATCAAAATCAACAGGCAACTATAAATCAGAGACATTCTGCAGGGGGAGGAGGAAGAGGGATCAAAACAGGGGTGGGAAGAGCACAAAGGACTATAGTGACTGGACACGGGTGAATTGGTGGTGGGAATCTCACGGGGACTACCCCTGAGAGGAGAAAGCATACTTTATACAAAAATGAAGAATGATGTTTTATATATATATAGATAGATAGATAAAAGAAATATCCCTTTATATATATATAAAAGAAATATCCCTTCCTCAGAGCAGCTTCCCAACTCCCACCCAGGCTAGGCTGGGCCTCCTAAATAGCATGCATTGCACGGCCGCTGGCTGGCTTGGCTGGAAGTCTGTACTCTCAGCCAGGGCTGCAGGCCCAGCGTCACCTGCACTCAGCTGAGTGTTGGAAAGATACCCTCATGCTTTGTGCCACGAGGGACTTGTGCAGCAGGGACCTTGAAGGGTCACAACATTCCTCACAATAACTCTGGCCAGGTACCGAGCTAGCCCAGGCACTGTGCCAGCTGCCAGCAGCCTCTCACTGCATGTGGTCCTCCCAGTATCCCCCTGAGTGGTGGGAGGCACAGGCTTTGGTGATTTCACCCATGTGGACCCCACACACAGTGCTTACATGGTCTCCCTGGGGCTCAGCTCATCTGGACTCAGTTCTGCATGACACCCAGGCCCACGGTCCATCAAGCAGGGCCCAGGGAGCATCATGGCCTTGGGCACCCTCTCCCTCCCCAGCTCAGTTGTGTCCTTTAGCCACCCCTACTGTGGTATTCTAGGGGAAGAGGATCACTTCTGATGGGGTGGAGGCCCACGGGCAGGGCCAGCAAGCCTCGCCAGGAGAGAGGAAAGGTCATTCAAGAGGGAAAGATAAGCACAAGGGCAGGATGTGGGCACAAGTGCGTGGATGAATGTTTCCAGAGTGGACATGGGACCCAATGGGTGACCCTAGGATGGAACTACAAACCAAGGGGTCTCTAAGGAAGCTAGTGGGAACCTTGGTACTCTTGTCTCTGGGGTGGGATGTTTTCAAATGTGACCGGATAACCCAAAGGGCAACCAAGGTTTAGAATCACTGGCATGAATGGGGACAGGGACAATTGGGATGGTAGAGAAGAGATAAGAAAGAATAACAAGGGGTCCTGGGTGTCCCAGAAGTCAAGCAAGGAATGATCTTGGAAAAGGACCCTCTGGCTATAGGAGCTGGTGAGAACAGGCCTGAGAATAGGGCATGGATGCTGGTGAGGAACAGACCTGCTGTACCTCAGAGGACAGGGCTGCATCTGCCTCTCTGCACAAGCTCTATGGCCTGTCTTGACTGCAGGGTCCAGCCTCTCTTTGGGGCCCTTGTACTGTGGTGACCTATCAAGCATCATCCTCATAACTAGATATTGATGAGACCCTTCTGGGGGTTCCCACTCCCCACTCACCTAAGCCCACAGTGCATGGCATGGCAAGCCTGCCATGGCAACCTGATATCCCTGCCAGAAAGAGCATCTCAGTTCTGACCTACAGGGGTCCCAAAGAGGGTGGTCACTCAAAGAACTGGAAGAAGCCCTTTATCAGCTCATGTGACCAGGTAAAGGCCAGTTTTCCTCTTTTGATAGCACGTAGCAGCACTGCATGGTGACTGATGCCCAGTTCTCACAGTGGCTCCCAGTAATGGCTGCACACCCAGGGCACAGGTGCCTCCCGCCCTTCTACATGCTGGCCCCGCTCCTCTTCCGCCCACCCCAGCCCACACTTCCAGGAGCAACTGCTCAGTAATGCTGCATGTGTAGAGCAAAGAGCACTGGAGCCAGTGTTAGGAAACTGGGGTGTCTCGCATCACAGAACAATTCTTATCTGTTCTACTGGACAATTTCGCTGGCTATGTAGCAATTCCACCATTGAGGGCCTGTTTTCACTCAGTCTCTAGGCTCTAGGGTGGTTCTGGATGCCCCAGGCAAGCCTCCCCAGAATGGAGGGCTGCCAGGTAGTCCCTGAGGCAAGATGTTGATTGACCCTGAAGGGTAGGCTAAGAGGCAGTGTGGAGACAGTGGTGCTGTGGAACATTCTAGGCAGGGGCCCCAGAGAGGGCAAAATCCAAGAAGAAAAAATTAACCTTATCCAGGGAAATTTCTCCTCCCCTAGCAGCTAGTGTTCCCTGAAGGGTCAACACAGAGCAGGCCTGGCAAGTCAGAAGCTTAATGAGTTAGAACGCTGCTTCTCATAAGAAGTGTGATTTGTGGAAATTATCTAAACATAGAGCCTCCATTTCTTACTACAGTGCATGGAACTCATACCTGCTTCTTAGGACTGTGGCAGAGATCAAAGGGGAAAGAATGCGTGGAGTGTTTTAGGAGCTATCTAGACAGAGAGGCACCCCAAGGAGTGGAAGCTGCTGCTATTACTTCGGTCCTTTGTTGAGCTCCCTACCACGATGTTAATTGTGTAGCCCTGTAATAAATGAAAGGGATCCGTGGTGCCCTTTAAAACCATGTGAAACTACAGTCATGTTTACTAAGTGGGTTTTGAAAAGCTAGAACTCAGAGTTTCCAGTCTGCATAACAGCCACAGCCCAAGCATTTGGCAGTGAGTGGCATAATTTCATAGGGCAGGCCCAGGCAGTGCCTGGGTGGGGCCTGGGAGCCAGAAGGGAACCATAGCCAAGCAGAGCCAAAGGGGGAAGGGGAAGGAGCAGGGGCAGGGTTGGTGTTGGGTGGGGCCTGGGGCCGGCTTGCACCATCACACCCAAGCCCAAGCAGCTTGCACATCTGTGTGGAGCAGCGGCCAGAGCACAGAGTCTCCAAATTGAGAGGAACACACCTGACCAGGTCACCTTCGTCTCCCCGGCAGAAGCAGCAGCAAAGAGGACGTGATGGCCTGGTGGAAAGCCTGGGTAAGTAGGGAACAAATAGACGTGGATAGCTCCTTCTCTCCAGAGAGAAGCCAGCTCGGTCAGTGCTCCCCGGTGGCCTGTCTAGTCAAGCACCAGGCTGTCCACTGGGGAGACAGAAAGAAGAAACCCTCCCAGCCCAAGGCACTCATGGCCAGGGGCCCAGGGAAAGGAAGGAGAAGACAAGAGAAAAGGCAACCCTGAAAGCAGAGGGACTGGGGGGGCCTGAAGGAAGAGACCCCTCAGGGAGAAGTCAGGCTGCTTCTAGCTGAGGAGTGTGTGTGTGTATGTGTGTGTGTGTGTGTGTGCGGGTACATGTGTGTTTGGGAAATATAAGGCATATGGTTGGTTGCAGAGGAATATTATGTGAAAGATTCAAAAGAATGGGAAGCCAGGCTTTGGTGGGTAGTACCTCAATATAACACGGGCCCTGGGTGGGAGGGCAGAGGGTAGGGAGAGAGGCACCTAGAGAAGCAGGCATTGCCAGGTCATAAAAAGTCTCATGAGGCAGGCTAAGGAGCTTGGGCTTCCCCTTAAGAACAATGGGGAGCCATTGACGGGTCTTGAGCTGGAGAGCAATCTGATTCAATAGGCTGGTGTTGTAGAACTTATCAGTGCTCCTCACTCTTTAGGCCATGAAAGGGTGGGCAGCCTCCAAGGATCAATGATGTTAATTTGTCAGAGCAAGAGGACTTGACCCACAGAGGTCTTAGGAGGATGGATTCATGCTTTGTGGAGTATGACTGATTTGGGGAGGAAGCACAGTCTTTCCCCCAGCCACCCAAGGCCCAACTGAATTGTCAGATTCTCAGGAGTGTTTTGTCTTAGTTTGAATCCAAGGCTATCTCATGCTACAGAGATGAAAGCATGAGAGGGGAATGAGAGGATGAGCAGGTGACAGCTCCTGGGCAGGTACAATGCCCCCAGCTCTGCACACATGGCAAGAGAACCCAGTGATGGGCACTTTCCAAAGTCAGGTGCTGGCCCAGGCCACCTGAACTGGGCCTTACTCCCAGCAGTTCAGGTGTAAAGCCCTTAGGCCTCATCCAACCAAGAAAGCAGAAGTCTCCTTATAGGGGCCTTACCAACATGGCAGGATGGCAATGACATCACAGAGCACCTCCTGGGAACTCAACATTGCCCTCACACTCAGTATCTCAGGGAGTGACACATTACCTCTGCTGTGCAGATCCTGTACCATTAGCCACAGATGAGGAAACCAAGACACAAGGAGAGAAAGCGGGTGTCCAAGGTTACCACACTCATCTAAGCGCTAAAGCCTGGATTGGAATCTGAGCAGCCTCACTCCAGAGCCCAAACTCTGGACCTCAACTTCCGTGACCCATGGGAGAGCTGGCTTGGGGCAGCAAGCACACAGGCTGACCCCACCTACTGCTGGCTGAGCTGCCAGGGAGGACCCAATGTCCTCTGGGCACCATGTTGGCATAAGACAAGCACTGGGTAGGGAGGAAAGATGAGTTAGTGGAGACCCACGTGTGGGGTGGGGTGGGGCCTTATTTGTGCCTCTCTTGTGGAGAGGTTCTCTGGGGCAGCCCTGTGATGGCGGAAGCCAAAGGTGATGCAGCTCCCCTGTGGCTGCCACAGAAAGCGTTATTAAGTGTAGAGTTACAGGCTGGGCTGAGTCATCTTTTGTGAAAATGTTCCTTTTAGGACTGCTGGAGCCTAGGCAGCTCTTTCTCCAACCGCAGGGGCATCTCACATGGGGAGATCCAGTGCTCCATTTCTCCGTGCTGATGTCAAGGGGCCTAAGTCCCAGAAAACTGTCCCTGTTACCCCCTAAAACCATGGAGTGGAAAGTGAGGCCAAGATCTACCAATACCGTGAAATCACAACTCCCTAGGGAGCTGTTTGCAAACAGCCACCCAAACAGACCTCACATCTACCTCAGAACTGCTGACTGGGCCATTCCACAGCAAATCAGACACGCATCCCTGTCATTGCTGCACAGCCGCTGAGTGCCTGCTTGGGGGTAAAGGGAGACCCCTCAGAACGACCCACAGAGCTCAGCAGGAGAGCTGAGGTGCCCCCAGGCTCCCAGATGACTCACATTCCTGTGGGTGAGGCTTCCTTCACTGAAAAGTTCCAGTTCATTGTCTGGGAAAAGTTGAGTCATAAGTAGACAGCTTAGCTTCTGAGTCAGGCTGTGGGGTAAGTCCTGGCACCACCACTTGCTAGCTGTGTGGCTTGGCAAGCACTCCAAACTCAACTCCCTTGTCTGTAAAGTCTCCCCAAGTCAGCTCCCCATGGGTCATGGCAACTGAGGTACTCAAGGTTTAGACTCTGGTGAGATGCTACTCAGATTCTAACCCACACTACCACTCACTAGGGACATTCAGAAGAGGTCAGGGAAGAGAACATGGCATCCAAAGCACCGAAGTATGGTCCTGGACATGGGAGGAGCTCAAATCACCAACAGAAGTGAGCAGCTAGTGGCCCCATAAACATGGGATACAAGGAAGGCATGCTCACAGTTAAATAACATCCAGGACTGCACAGGAGCTCTGGATGGAATTTCCACAAAGAACAACTTCTGCTGTGAAACACAATGCTAAGAAATGAGATGCGATATTTGAAATTCTGGCAGCGATAGTTGAAATTCAAGCAAAAGATATGAAAAGACTTCTTACCTCTTAGTCAAAATAAATATCTTCCAGATATACCATGGATGGAAATCCACTGTGTGTTTTTAGGATCCAAACAAGGCTTGGGAGGGAGAGAGGGAGGAAGCCAAGTGGAGAAAAGACTGTGAAGAAGTGGGTTGGTGGGTGGGAGAGTGGATAAAGGTCAGAGTAAATGAGGAACAGAAAGAAAGGGTAGATGAACAAGCTAGGGAAAAGACAAGCCACAACTAAATTCCTTTCCACTTGCAGGATCTCTGAATTTCCATTAAATTCAGTGCCCACCTCCCAGCTCTCTCCATTCCTCAACCATTCCTCTCCCAAAGACAGATTATTCATGGACATCTGGGAATATCCGCAGGGCACAAATCTCAAGGTTCCCAAGCAAGCCCTGGATTTGGATAACAAAGTACTTTGGTTATCCGGTTCATTTCACAGTTTTCGAAGTATTGTGCAGCTCTTTCTAAACCAAAACTCTTGAGCCCCGCCTTACCCCTTGGGCTATGGATTTGCAAATGTCCTGAGAGGTCAGGAGGCTCAGCTGATGCCTGGTTCTCTCTTGTAAGTACAGCAGGTCTTCGAATTGCATTCTTTTCTCCAATGTTTTGGTATAAAGTCAGTGAGAAAAGAAAACAATCTGATATTTAATAAAATGTTATTCAAAACCCACTCCCATTACATGTTGCCTAACATAAAGTTGTAATTCTCAAGTCCCTATTGGCCACTTTGAGTGAGGACTTACTGTATGCACAGGCAGGAAGAGCTCAACACTTGCCCACCTCATTTGCACACTCTCCAGGCAGCCTTTTCAGCTCTCTGCAACCCTCACTTGCTCATTATCCTAGTAGCTTTGAGTGGGTTGTTGTCTCCAGCCCAAGGTGCTGGAGGAAGCCGGGGATGGCCCGGACTACAGCCTGCCCTCACCCGACCCTGGCCAGGATAGACCCCGCCTGATCCAGAGTCCACACCCCAGGGCAGGGGGAGGGACAGGAGGTTTTTTGTGGCTTCTTCCTGCAAGCTGTGGTTCTCACTGGTGCCACTCTATTAACTGAGCAGTTTCTCTGTAGAGGAGATGCAGTGGCCCAGGAGAGCTAGAAGGAAACCAGCAAGTTCTCACAGCCAGGCCAGCAGTCTCTCAGGTATCCTGACATTCCTCACTTGTCAAGTAGATTCCTGCACAGCTGATACCTCCCAGTGACTGGTCAGAAGTCACAGGCCTGCTCAGGACTCAGAGCCACCATTCTCCTGCCCAACCCCACAAAATCCTCCTCCTATGGGAGGCTGTGCCATTCCCATTTTCCCTCATAGCCTGCAGTGCCCTTACTTCTCTCAAGCTCCCATCACCCCAGGACATCTCCCCAGTCTCAGGAACCTTTTCACAAAAGACCCAAGAAGGTCAAAGGAGGGAAAACTACGGCATAGAGAGGATCTTCCAATAACAACCAGTGAATGGGAGCACAGACTTGGATGTATGGTGCCCTGAACCCCAGTAAACCATTGCTGTACTCTCATGGTATTGGGGGAAAGCCCCCAAACCCCTCTGGTCCTTTCTTGTGCAGGCCCCTTCCCAAGATTTCTCCCTGGTTCTTCCCTCCTCCTTGCTTCCAGCACCACCATCCATTCTTGAAACTCCCCCTTTACAGCCCACAGTGAACCTGGTGGCTCAGGACAGAGCACAGAGTTGGCTGCCTCTGAGGTCTTTGCCCAAAATCCTGAGTCCCCACCTTTGATTCTGGGGTTCTGTCTTTCAGGGACTCTGGGTTTCCGTCTTTTTCACCCTCTCAGCCCTCTCAGCCCTGCCTCCTCAGGTGGCGTCTCCTTTCAGCCTGAGGGCTGAGCTGGCAGGACAGGCCACCTCCTTGCCAAGGTGGCTCATGGGCACATGGGGCCTCAGCAACTCTGACATTGTTAGGGGGAAAAGGATGGGCTGCCCTATAACAACATGAGAATAATGTGGCAACTTGGAGCAGAGAGGACAAAGGCACTCCTTAGCACATATCTGCTAGCAACTGTCATAGCCAGAAGATGTGGCCCTGGACTATGAAGGACATCTCAGCCCTCCCGTCACCCGAGGCAGGGGAAGCCAAACCAGGCAGGGCCAGGAAGGACTGGAGGCTCAGCCAGGAGCCTGCAGGGCACACATGGTGTCCATTCTGCCCAGGTGGGCGCCAAGGTTAGCTGGGAGGTTGCAACGCCTTTCCCCCTTCCCGCTCTCAGCAGGCTGGGTTCTCTTGCAGATTGAACAAGAGAGTGTCTCAGTGAAGGGCAGCCCCCACTTCAACCCAGACCCGGATGCAGAGACCCTCTACAAAGCCATGAAAGGGATTGGTGAGTTGGCAGCCACGTAGCCACGTCTTGCCCTGGCAACACTGTGACTCTGAAGCTTCAGGCCCTCCTGCTCACAAACCTGAAGAAGGGAAACCAGGGACAGCCAAGGAGTCAGGCTCTCCCCATAACCTTCTGTAACCGACCCCATATACACACACACAGAGCATCACACAGATCCAACCTTCTGGATCTAGCACCGGTCTATACTTAAACGCCAAGACTGGGGGCGAGGGTGGGGGAGAGGGGGCACAATGCCCCTCCTTGAATAATTGAGGAGTGACTGGGGCATCTGCTGTGCACCCTGGGCAGGCATCTTCACCCCGCTCAGGATGGGCTCTGTCACTTATAATATGTCCCCAAGAACAGGGGGCTCTGCATGCCACTGTGAATTTGTGATGGGATGATGTTGGTATAGCATCTGCTACAGAGGAGATGGAATTTTCGAGCAACTAAACTGTGCTCAGGGAGCATCAGCTGTGGACTTTCTGGGAGTTTTCCCCTCCCCAGGTTGGCCGGCCCCTCCTTCCTGACTCCAGTACCCAAATTCCCATGTGCTGTGAGCAGGAAAGGGCTGACATGAGCCCCTGGGATTTACATAGCTGACCCAGAGAGCCCTCCTACTGTTACCCCAGTAAGGGGTTATCCCTTGTTGGCTCAGAATGGCCAAATGGTGCATTAACAAGAAGCACCATTCTAGAAGAATCTAGAAAGCATGTTCATTTCCTCTACTTCCCTCCCATCCAAGATTTACTATTATCTCCACTTCTCAGATGAGAAAGCAGAAGACAGGGTGGTCAAGCTGCTGGACAGGAACTAAAACCCAGTTTTCTGACCCCTCAGTCCTGACCTTCCCCTGCCCCCACCCACACAAAACAGGGCAGGGGTCTCACTCTGCCAGCTCCAAAGTCCCCGGCCATATCCAGAGCAGACCAGATGACCAGCAGGTCCTCACATTCCAGCACTTGAGTCTGGGCCTGTGCTCCGCCTCAATGTTGGTGGGTGGAGGGGGGCGTGGAAGGATGGACTTTCTGTTTAGGTATCTTGTCTACATCTTGAAAGTCATCAGGTTTGGAGGTGTACAGGTGGTGGGTCCCCATGACTAAACTAACAAGCAGCTGCCCAACCTCCTTTAAAGGCTTCCCCAGCACCCCCATCCCACCAGGGGGCAGTGGGGCTGCTCACACTGTGCACCCCTGCAGGGACCAATGAGCAGGCCATCACCGACGTGCTCACACGGAGAAGCAATGAGCAGCGGCAGCAGATTGCCAAATCCTTCAAGGCTCAGTTCGGCAAGGTAAGGGGCACTGGAGTACTGGTGTTTAAGTGGGCAGGTATGCTGGGCCTGGGGCAACTGCAGCTGCCAGAGATAACCTAGGAGACAACTCCGTTCTGGGCGAGGGCCTTTTCTAGCAGTCAAACCACTGGAAACATGGACTTATGGGACATACTTACCTCCAAAAAAAGGATGCATAGTTTACCTCAAATTCAAAATTAACTAGCTGTCTTGTGTTTTAGTGGAAAACTTACTTATGTCTGTCCACACCCTCTGGGTCTTCAGTCACCTACCATCCTCCCTGCCCATTTTCTCACTGTGCTCCTTCCCCTTCACTGCACCATCCATGAGCTGTTTCTCTGCCTCTGAGATTGGCTCATCCTGTTCTCAGACAGGAACTGCCTTCACTTTCCTCACCTGAAGATGCAGGTGGGGCTTCCTGTCTGGCCTAGGCACACAGTCCTCATATTGGAGCTACTTGTGCCCTCCCACCTGAAGAACCGTCCTCTGAATGCATGGTGGTGGAGAAGGTCAGGACTGAGGGTCCAGAAAACTGGCCCTTGTGTGGTCCTTATGTGCCCACTGTGCAGCCTGGACCCTTGGTCCCCCCTCTCTCTGTCCCCAGCCTCAGGACAGAGCCAAGCTTTGGGGGTGCCAGGTAAACTCAGGATAAGCACAGACAAAGGAGAACATACCAGTCCCTCTGCCATGGCACATCACTCATTTGGAGATTTAACGTGAAAAGATGACGGATAAACCCCAAACATTCCATGGGAAAAACCAAAGTGCATTTGCCAAATGACAGGGATTTGATGGGGAGCAATGGTGGACATGTACTCCGGGCTTATGATGTGCCCGGGGCTGCGCTGAGAGTTGAGTGGAACCACATGTGTTCCCGCAAGCCCCTCAGCAACCAGGTTGCTGAGGGAGTGTGTTCTCCCCACTTGACAGGAAGGTGATGATGCTTAGTAGGCCAAGTGGCTGGCCTAGGAAGCCACAGCCAGCACCAGTGCATGGTAGAGCCCACTTGGGAACCCAGCTAAGGTCTCTGGGCCCCACCAACTCGGGTGGGTGCAGCATATAGATCCTCGATCCTCCTGATTCCTGTATTAGGACCTCACCGAGACATTGAGGTCGGAGCTGAGTGGCAAATTCGAGAGACTCATCACGGCCCTCATGTGCCCGCCATATAGATATGAAGCCAAGGAGCTGCATGATGCCATGAAGGTAATGGAGCAGGTGGGGTGGGTAGGGCCACATGTTATGAGGACCCGACTCCTTTCCCAAGAAAGCCTGGCACGGAGAGCTCCGGGATCTCTGCAGTGGAGTGACCCATGGAGAGCCGCGCTGTGGAGGGCAGAGCTGGGATGGAGGTTTTCCGTCACACCACTTGCCCAGAGTAGGATTGCCTGGTCACCTCCTCAGCAGAGGCCCTAGCAGGGTGGAGCTGAGCAGTGCCAGTTCTTCCTGAGGCTCAGATCTCTTGACCAAGAGGGTGTGGAGGGAGCTGAACGGCACAGGAAGGCTTTCCAGCACACACAAGTTTTTATCCCCAGGGCTTAGGAACCAAAGAGGGCGTCATCATCGAAATCCTGGCTTCAAGGACCAAGAACCAGCTGCGGGAGATAATGAAGGCATATGAGGAGGGTAAGAGGCCTGACTTAAAGGTTCACTTGGGAATGACCACACGTTCTGGTGGCCTAGCAGGGACCAGCAATGCACTGGGCCACACTGTCAGGGACCCTCCCTTGGGTTTCCACACATGGGTACTAAGCTCCTCCTGCATGCCAAGTCTTGTGCCTGTTGGCAAGATCAGACATGACTCAGTTCACTCTCTAAGTCCCCAAAGCTGCTGAAGCGAGGAGTGTGCACCCACTAAACTCTCTGCCCCCTGAGGGTGTGGTAACACTGTGAACCACAGGCCACATCAGCAGTGGACAAGGCTAGCTCCTTCCTAGTCAGGCACTGATGACCCAGAGGGTGACACAAGCCCGCCCGCCAGGCCTCAGTGCAGTGGGGGAGGGGGCAGGGGCAGACGAGGCCAGCTACACTGACGTCTGCAGTGTAAGGAAGCAGACACGGCGAGCCTAGTGGAGAGCTTCCTGCAGGTGCTGGCTTCACCAACTGGAACACAGAAACCAGTTGGGCAGCCCCTGGCTGGGCCCTCCAGCCTGGCCCACTGTGGTGCTTCAAGTGTGTTGACAGTACCTGTCATATACTAGTTCTGCACAACTGCGAGATGACAGCCTCTGCAACTCAGACAACAGGGCACTGCATCCACTCCCCATGCCAGGGAGTCACCCTTCCTAGAAGACTTTAATCTAGAAAAGTGAGGGAAACAATACTAGGAGGATGAAATCTGGTACAAGCTGCCTGATCCTGTCCCCTGCAGAATACGGGTCCAGCCTGGAAGAAGACATTCAGGCAGACACAAGCGGCTACCTGGAGAGGATCCTGGTGTGCCTCCTGCAGGTATCAGCCCTAGCTTTTCAGAGTTCTTTGTCTGGGCAACCCCAACAGCTCCACCCCAGAGATCAGTTCTTGTTCAGAGCTGCTGGGAGGTGAGGAGGGAAAGGGGCAGCTTGGGGATAAGCTAGCCCCAGTGGCCTGTGTTCAGAGGTGATGCCTCAGTGTGGTTGGGGGGTCCTCATGGCTGAGCCCCCCATACCTCTCCTGACACAGCCACATAAGGGCACCCCAGAAGTACAGGAGAACTCCCCTCACTGAGTAGGTCATTCATGCCAGGTACATGCTTACCTAAGCTCCTTGAATCCCCTAGCTCCCTGTGAGGTAGCCCTTCCTCTCATCTTAGAGATGAAAAGATTGAGGCGGGCAGAGGATAACCAGCTTGCAGCTAGCAGAGCCCTGCCTGCCCTCCTGCCCGGCTCCCAGGCTGCTCTGAGGACCAGCCTGTATGCAGAGCTCCCTCTTCTATTCCCAGGGCAGCAGGGATGACGTGAGTGGCTTTGTGGACCCCGCATTGGCCCTCCAAGATGCACAGGTGAGGCTCTATGCTCACGGCTCCAGCCCTGCTAGCCGTGTGCCCCCCCACCCTCTGTATGGACTCGGGGACTGACACTTGGAAGCTTCACCCAATCCCTCTGCCCCCAGGGTTTTTCTCCAATGCTAGGCTGGCACTCAACTCAGCTTTCCACAGGCTTTGACCCTCTGGAGGAAAGTGGGGATGTTGGGAAGACTCAAAAGCAGGAAGGAGTGGGGTTTACTGAAGCTCCATCTTGGCAAGAACAGGGCCATGAGCCCTCTGCACCCTGGGCCTCCAAGGTGTGGATTCACCTCTCTGCAGCTCTGCTTGCAGAATGCTCAGGGGGTACAGAGCAAAGCCCCAGAGGTGGAAGAGTGAGGTCCCTAGAGCAGTTTCTGACTCAGGATAGAAAAAAAGAATTTAACCACCCCAGGGCAGCAGCTCCCCATCAGACACCACCTGGGAGAGGCCAAGCTGACCTGAGGGTACATGGGAACTAACCCTTCAGCCCCAGCTCTGGGACTTGGGCTCTGTCCTTCACCTCCCTGCTCCCCTTCACTGGCTTGTGGGTATCCCGATGCCAGGATCTGTACGCAGCGGGCGAGAAGATTCACGGGACAGATGAGATGAAATTCATCACCATCCTGTGCACGCGCAGTGCCACGCACCTGATGAGAGGTACCAGGGAGGGCAGGCAAGGCCTTCAGGGCCACAGGGGTCCCCCGGCCTCGGGGCTGCTCCCCTCATCCTGAATATCCAGAATGTGGTCTCACTGAGTTGGGGAGAGAGCCAGGTTGCCCTGGGCCTTTCCCCAGGCCACCAAGTGGATGGGGCGGGGGTGGGGTGGGGGTGCGGGGAGGATGCACCAAAGTGCAGTCTCGGTTGAGAAATGCTAGGAGCATCACACTGAGGTCCAGCTGTCCCCTAAGAGGAGTCCTCTCTCCCAGTGTTTGAGGAATATGAGAAAATCGCCAACAAGAGCATTGAGGACAGCATCAGGAGTGAGACGCACGGCTCGCTGGAGGAGGCCATGCTCACAGTAGGTAAGAGATGGGAAAGCAGCTCAGAGTCCCAAGTGTTTATAAGGCAAGGGGCTCAGCGGCGGGGCAGCCCCAGAGGGTAAAGGGCCCAGGATAGTAAGAAGTAACTGGATTCCTCTGTTCAAGGGCCCCACCCCCACCCCACCCAGCCCTCCCTCAGCCTGTAACCTTCAGGCCAGGACACTGGGACTGGCCTCCCTCTATTGTTTCCCATGTGCCGTGTCCCTCCCGGCACTGTCTCTGTGCTGCCCACGTAGTGCCCAGTGCAGTGGGCATGGGCGTGGGCGTGTGAGCACAAGGGACTGTGGATGAGGACGTGTGTGCTCACACCAGGGCCATGCCAGACCCAGCCCTGCCAAAGAGGGAACATTCCGGTTCTGATTGTGAACCCCAAGAAACAGTCACCTCTCTGGGCTCTGCCTCTTTTGCTGATTGATGAAATGACGATGAGTCTAAACTGAGTGGTTGATGGTCTGACGCTGGGCACCGCTGAGAACCTTCCCCAGAGCATGAGATCAAGTCCACTTAGAAGGACCCATTCTGGAGCACATGTTGGGGTTCAGATCTGACATCCCAATGAGACGATCCATTGCAGAGTCAAGAACCGAGAGACCTCCACCCTCCTTCCCCTGTGATGGAGTCATAGTCCAGGCCCCGGGCGGGGCATACACCTCCACACAGACCGTCCCCATTGCCCAGCAGCCGGGGCCGTTCTGTGATGTGACTCAGTCTCCCAGGGAGGGCGGGGGCAGCTGACACTCCCCGGGCAGCTCTGACCCCTGCCCCACTCTCAAAGGCCACAGTCAGCCCCTGGATCCGGTTTGAACACCTCCTGAATAACATCTCCAGGCAGGGCAAAGGGAAGGTGTGCATTATTGTGCAGAGCACGTCCCATCCCTCCCCTCACTGAAGGCTCATGTCATTCAGTTCCTAGAGGAGGACAGAGCGAGGCAAAGTGTTCAGTAACAAAATCACAGGCACCACTGAAGTGGGGTGTGGACAGATGCTGAGTCTTGGAAGCAGCATCCACGAGAGCAAGCCCAGGCTGCCCTCTGGACCAGATACCCCTGTGCTTTCATGCCCCACAGCCGAGCCCCACCTGGCAAGGGGGAATCAAACTGCAGAGGACTTGCTGAGAAGTAACATGTAAAGTGGGCACTCAGTGACCACAACTGTGGCTCCTCTGTGGAACTGGGACACTGAATGCTAGAGACTAGTCTCGGGAGAGCACAGGGGCTGCTCTGTGCCCTTCCACCTGTGCCCAGTGCCCCAGCTTCCTTCCTGCCCGCCCTACCTGACACAAAGCCTCTCCTCTCTAACTAAGCAGGGTATGAACATACATGCCAAGACGTGCACAGTGCTATCCCTTAATCCTGAGGCAAGACATCAATAAATAAACATGTACACAATGCTGCCTACAGCCCCTAGTTGTTAACAGAGCTTTCCTGTCTTCCAGTGAAGTGCACCCGGAACATCCACAGCTACTTTGCGGAGAGGCTTCACTATGCCATGAAGGTGACTCTTGTGTCCTCTGTCCCTTTCCTCTCGGCCCCACCCAACACCGACTGCACGTCCGGAGCTAAGAGTCACTGCCATTTCACACTCGGGTCTTCTCTTATCCCAACCTCTTGCGATCAGATGGTTTTAGTTCTCAGAGGGCAAACCGAGGGTGGGAAAGAGAAGCCACGTGTCCTGAGGCTGGATTTCAGTAGGTGCGTTCCCACGTGTTCACTAGACTGAACCTTTACAAGCCTGTGAAACCTGCGTCATAGGTGCCATCCTAGAGATAGAGAAACTAAATTTTGTGATTAAGGTCACACAGCTGGTAAGTAACAGAGCCTTGCTTGAGCCGAGCCAATCCAGCAGTCCTGCTCATGCCCCCTTATGGCTTTCTTGAGAGCACACAGGTCAGGACTGATAGGAAGTCCAGGCCCCTTTAAACAGACAAGTTCAGTGGGAGATGGCCCCACAAAGCAACTCCGCTTTCCTACATGTGCCAGGCTGTTAACGTGGGTCTGTCTGTGGTCCAAGAAGCTACTCTAGCCACAAAGAGCGATGTCCCAGCCACTCATAGCAGGTGAAATTTCTGATGCATGGAACCAAATTGGAAGGTAGACATTCAGAGTAACTCCTGAGACTGAAGTGGGCTCCCATCTTTTACATTTTGGGTTATTGACAGCACCCAAAACAAGAAGCACAAGCTCTCTGGATAGAACATGAGAGAAGCCATGGAGTTCCCTTGGCCAAGTGGCTCCATCTGACATGCGACTGGTCAAGGATGGTGAAATGAGCAGGAAGTTCCTGCTCTTGAGTTGGCATTTAAGTTGAATGTCATGATGATGTTGCCCTAGAAAATAGTCTTAATCCTGAAGCAATGAGTATTTTGTGTCTAGAATCTGAGCCAAACACATACTACAAGTTGGGGCATTTGCCTTCTAATAAAAGAAGAGATGTAGGGGGAGTTGAGAAGAGACTAGGGAATGGAAGCCCTGAACCACCAAGGCCTCCCTGTTAGTGCTGAAACACCTGCTTTAGCAGGGGTTCATTCCAACATCTCCCCCACCATGAGCCCACAGCACAGAGTTGTCCATCATCTCAGAGATGGACCAGAAAGGTGGGAAGTGGCCACTGATAGCTGTATCTTATCCAGGGAGCAGGGACACGTGATGGTACCCTGATAAGAAACATCGTTTCACGGAGTGAGGTTGACTTGAATCTTATCAAGAATCAGTTCAAGAAGATGTATGGCAAGACCCTCAGCAGCATGATCATGGTAAGCCATAAGTCCCCAATTTTAGCATCAGTTTGAAATAGACATTACTGGGTGACCAATGTCTCAAGTCATAGGTATCTATCCTTTCCCTGTGGATGTCACGATCTTGTATTCATTGCCATGAGGTAGGTACAGGGATTAGCAAGCAGGTCAGTATGGCTGGGGAAGGAGGGAGGGGCAGAGAGACCAGATTTGGGGGGTCCCTATACTCTGTGCCTAGAAAAGTGGCTTTGCATTCGACTTATGTGTGCACCTTTTAAAAACAACACTCTAAATCCTGCAAAAAGAGCCATACCTAAAAAGTCATTGAGAGGAAACAGTAAAAGTTAAGGCCTAGTATTAAAATCCTGATTTATGTAGTCCTGACAACAGATTTGTAAGCAGATAAATCAGATGGGCTCCAGTGGGTTGCCTAACCAGATTGCAGTAGTGAAAGTTCTGAAGTTGAAAAAAACACAGAGTGAAGATCACACTGCCATAATTGGGAGAGAAATTGCTCTTCTAGTGATTAACACAAATTGAGGCCTTGACAGTTTTGTAACAGAAGTGGAATCATGAGAAATATCTCCCAGAGACTTCACTGGCTAGTAAGTTTCTAGTTATTCTACAAAGATCTACTGTTAACTATATTTTCCAAGAAACACATAGCTTGTAATGTGTTAAAAAGACATGTGTTTCAGGATGTTTCAGAGTGGAACAATACACAGGTAGGGGTGGAGGAGGGTAGAATTATTGTTTGCATTGTTTTAAGCTCACCAGTCAGGCATGGCAAAAGATAGGAGGACTAAGCACACCCCAGCCCAGGTTACTGCTGTGTCAGCTCAGGAATCTTTCCCAACAGGCAGCCCCAGCCACGTGTCATGAGGCCCTTCAATCATGCATGCTTTCTAGGACATCACAGAGCATTCTAGTACTTCTCATCCTTCCAATTAGAGCAACAGACTTGTTTCAGAAGACAACAACAACAACAAAAACACTATTGAGTGAAAATGATGACTTTGACCCATCTAAAGCATAGACCTCATGATGGAGATAAACTTAGCTGATTAGTTAGCACATTATCAATAACATAGCCCCTTATCTAGATATACATGAAGTCCAAGCCTTGTCACTTAAGAAAAATCAACTGAAATTATGAATAATGAACCAAATATTTTCTTTACAGTACAGACCACTCTGTAGATTTCATCAAAGCAAAAATGATTTCCAACAATGATAGCAGCATTAAACACCTGCATAGAAATGAATAGAAGAATGTATAATTCTGTGTCCCCATACATTTGAAAAGGTAGACAAGATGGTTTTCTAAAAGCAAATTGTATTTAAAAAAATATCTTATAAGTAATAAAAAGGGAAAAGAAATTCAAAATGTGTTTAAAAGCTATAAGAAAACTTCAAATCTGAATGATTTTATAAGCAAATGTGACTGAACAATCACGGAATAGATAATTCCCAGGAGACAAAAACTTCAGCAGGGCATAAAAAAGTGAACTAACCTCAATCCTCCCAGTTACTCCCTGAGTGGCCTTGGATAATCCATTCCCCATCTTGGTCCCATTTCATTGAAGCACATGAAAAGGAGACTGGACGAGATGGCCTCTTCCGTTCCCCCTGGCTCTTGTACATGCCTTGACCAGTCAGTCCTATAAGGACCTGCTTGAGAGCTAAGGGGGCTTGGTAGGCCATAGAAATGTGGTTCAGTGATTGGACCTGTGGAAGGTGGCAACTGTTCGACCCCTTTGTGAGCCAGCTGCTGTGCAGGGAAGCTTGCCTTTCTCCTGCCTCCCACATCTCAGCAGGTTTCATCTCATCATCAACATCATCTGATAGAGGAGAGGCCCAGTCTCAGGACAATGAAGAGACTTGCCTCAGTTACAGCGTCAGGGAGTGAAGGAGCTATGGTCCAGGTGGTGTGTGATCCAAAGCCGAAGGAAGCTCTCTCCACCTGAGCCCCTGCCTCCAGGGTGGCCCCGAGACCCTGCCTCAGGTCCCTAATCTGCACTAGTAGCATTGACTGATGGAAAAATGAATGGCTAAAGGCACTTGGTTTCCAAATGGGCTATGGATAAGGCCCCGAGGAGAGCCGAGGGAGCCACCCAGAAACCTTCATATCTCAAAAGCACATTGTCTCTGTGATTCATATTACACATTAAGTCCCCCCTGTTATCAGTGAGAAAATCAGAATATTGAAAGGAATAGCCTGAAATGGAGAACCAGGACATATGGGTGACACAGGCGGGGACCTGGGCCCAGGAGCCTGCACAGGGATGCAGCTGCATGACTCCCAGCACTAAGAGCAGCTGCTCTCAATGGAGGTGACTCCCAGCCAGGCTGACATCACAGCACCCCCTTCTAACTCTCCTGTCCCTCCTGTCTGCAGGGAGACACCAGTGGTGACTACAAGAATGCTCTGCTGAACCTGGTGGGCAGCGACTCCTGAAGGTTGAGACAAGAGCAAAAGCCAAGAAGCTGGAACCATCCAGTTCTGCTTATTCGAACTTGGCCACAGATGGGGGTGGGGGAAGAACAGGGGACACAGCAAATCTTTCAATCTTCAATCTCCAGCTTCCAGTACTTTCCAAACAATATTTCAGACCCAGGGGGAGGAATCAGCCTGAGGCACCTCACCCCACTCTCTTCTCAAACCAATTCCTAGTGTGAGCACATTGCCAACCTTAGCCTGTCTCTGGTCCAACAAATACCTGGGCATGAAGGGGCCTGCAAGGGTTTAAGGTCGACTCTTCCTTCCTACACAGGAGCTTCCCAAGATTATCTAGCCACAGAGTCACCTGAGCACAAGGTACACAGATACTCGGCCACACCCCATCTACTAGTCCTTACCTGCAGGGAAGGCCCAAGGAGTAGGAGTTTAAATAAGCATCTCAGCTCCCTCTCGGGAGACCAGTGAGAAGGCAGGAGAGCCTGTTTATTTCAGAGAATATACTCGTAGCAGCTGAGGAAGGAAAACATTTAACTGGGCCGACCAGATGCCACCAACACCCACCAGCCTCATCTCAAAATGTCAGGGGTTGAGTAGAAGAAAATTTCTCTTACCGTCATCCTAGCAGAGCAAGCTCAAATCGATGTCCTAACCAAGGCACCATGTTCTAAGCGGCTCCACCTCCTCCAGTCCTTGGTCAGATTAGTTGCCCTTTTCTTCTGGGAGTCAAGCATGTAGCATCTCTTACCCCAGCTGATAAGAGATGACAACGGCCCCTGGTCGCTGGGGAAGCTGAGAGGTCGTGTTGCGGACTTCAGAATAATAAAGATCTGAACATTCGAATCGAAGGGTCCTGGGGTTCTTAGCAGTGACCAAGTGGGACCAATTTAATTTGTGGGCATCCATGAAATTTTAAAAAGCTTTTGGGGTGGCCAAAGCTGAGCACCAGGTGGGCATTTCCGTGGGGACACTGAGTGAATGTGGCCCCTCCCGACCTCTTGGAAGTGTGGATACTTTCTATGTGCCTCCAGATCTAAAGCCCAAACCCTGATATCTGAGCTGGAGGGCCTTTAAAAGCCATGTGCTCCCATTCCCACCTGCCTCCCCTTTATGAGGCATCTGCCCAGGGAGGTCCCCTGCTGTTGCTGGCTGCTTCAAGGGGTGGCAACTCAAGCCCTGCTTAGACAGGCCAGTCTTTTTCCAACAGGTGTGATCAGTAGTTCTTCCATCAACTCAGCCAAACTCTGCCCCTGGAGCCACTGCTCTGGGCCTGCCACCTGTGGCCAATGTTGTTCTTTCCCAGTGACATTTCTGCTACCTGGACAGGTAGCCCCTTCTAGATCCCAGTTGGGGCCACGTCCTCTGAACATAATCTAGTTTTCAAGCTTCCTTTTCGAGAGTCTGGAGTCAGTCCTCTTGCACGATTTGAGACAGCGATTTCACCCTGCACAGAGATCTGTGAACTATCCAGTGGCTTTTCATGGATTCCTTTTAGAGTGGGGGTTCTTGTTGGCAGTTAAGACGTCAGTTACACAGAACACGGCCCTTCTGGCTTCATTAGGAAATTATCTCTTTAGGTATCTTGCTCAATAAAGCTATGAGCCTTTTAAGGTCTTGATGTCATTCACTTCAAAAAGTCAGTGCCTAGACAAATCAGGCACTCAGTGAATATTTTTAAATGGAAGCAACTAACGAAAGGACAGACTTTGGGGCAAGAAGACCTCCTAGGCCAGAGACACTGAGCTGATCCTTCATCATCTCTGTCTCTGAGAAGATGCTCTGGGCCTTAAGGACTCCCCAGAGGAAGGAAACTTAGTGGATGCCCCTGAATCAAAATAGTTCTATAACTATGTAAAGGGAGAAGGCAGCTTCTCTCTGTTTCAGGTTCTGCCACTGCACTGCCAAGCCCCACAGAGTCCGTCCCTGTTTGAGCCCTTTGAAGGAGCTCCCACCTCCGGTCAGGGTCCAGCAGGGCACAGGGGCACTAGCCACACCAGGACCATGCCCACCAGTGTTGGTTTCATGCTGACAGGGTCCCAAGGTTTGGCTTGGTCTCTCTTGGGTTTAACCTGAGCAGGGGAAAGTCACCTTGCTGAGGGATAAATATGTGGGCAAAATCAGAATTGTCTTAGCAAGGAAGAAAGGGGGCACAGAGTTGCAGTCACATCCTATATCATCTGTCACTGCAGCCATGCGTCCTACCTGCAACCAGGTTGAAGCTGGCCAGGTCAGTCTTCATAAGGAAAGCAATGCTTGGGCAGAGTCTGGGAGCATGACTCAGTGCTCATCAGGTAAACAGGAGAGGGAAGAACATCCCAGGCACAGGGAGGAACACAAACAGCACAGGGTGTCTGGTCTCTATCAGACATGCTACAGGGGCAGTGCGTTCGGGCCACCCAAGATGGGACAGTCAATCTGGGGGCTAGAGCTGACTGGTTATGTAGTTCAAACCATCTGCAGGGACAGCAAGAGCCCTAAGGGTCCTGGGGGGGAGCATCCGGGATGGGTCTTAGTAAGGTTTCTGGCAGCGCTCCAGAAGGTAATTGTGTTTGCCTGAATGTGGTGGCAGGAACCCAGCGCTGAAGGGAGTGCAACCATCCACAGCTATGCCCCAGTCTTCCAGCCCAGGACTCTGCAGGCTTGGGGCTCATTGCCCAGCAGCGGCGTCCTGACCACCTTCTGTGCTGGCACTGTATTTGTGAAGAAACACTAGTCCGTGTCTCTGTCCTTGTAGTAAGGGAGATATGATTTCCACAGCGCCCAGCCCACAAATGGTTAAAATAACTCTGAGCCTAGACTGAGCCTGAGGTTCTAGAGACTTCCAAGGCCCCATGGACATTCCTTCATGGTATTGGCTGAATTTGGTCCTTTCTGGTGCCCCAGTGTGCTGGTCCTACCTCTGTTCTCCTGCCAGTCTGTTCCTGACTCTGGGCTGGCCCTCAAGCACTCCAGTAAGTCCTGGGGCCCTCAGCTTAGGGATCAGGGATTGCACCACCACTGTGGTGTGCTCTGGAAGGGGACTGCCATGGGTGCCTCCCAGATCAGACCCCCTGGGGTACGTGACACTCAGTCATAACTGGATGTGCTCCCTCACTCTGTCTGGTCCAATCAGCTCCTCCTCAGGGCCACAGTTTGTGTCCAGGTCTTCTGATCCAGACTCAGTGTTACTCCTGTCCCTGGTGTTTCTCCCTCTGTCTCACTGTTGGGGTCACCAGGTTGACCCTGGGTGAACCATGAATACCGCCCTCCTCCCCACGCACACACCTTTCTGTCACTCCTCACAGATAAATTCCCTACCCCCACCTCTGTCTCACCACAAATCACGAGTTAACCTAACTGTAAGTGGGGTGTCACCTAAGCTCTTCCCTGTCCCCCTGGAAAGTAGGTCATCGTCCCCCCCAGCCTGGACTGGGCTGAGTGACCACAGATGCCAGAATTTCCCGAGACTCCACGCCTCTCTGTACCAATCTGGTCAGGGTCTGTTGACCTAGGGACACCTGTCCCGGTGTTTCCTTGCCTTCAGTGCCTCCTCCTCTGCCTCGGCTGCTTTATACCCCTCTCGGCCCCATTCCCAGGTTTGTATTCTAACGAAACACACGAGTTGGGGTGAATCCTTTTGCAGCTTGGTGAATGCCACTGCTCCAGGCTCCTCACCTCTCCAGGTGACCATGTGTGATCTGCAAACCTCCCTCTGCAGCCAGAGAGGTGATACTGTTATAGGACAGGGAGAGGGGCAGCCCAAACCCCGCAAACCTGCCTATTCTAAATGGGTTCTGCCATCCGCCGCATCAACACAAAACACATGAGACTTTAATGGGAAGGAACTTTAATAAAGCTAGGAAACAACACAGGTAAGGCAAAGAGTCTAGTTTCTAAATGAAGCACCCAAAGTTACCCGTCCCCTCGTGGGTAAAAGTCCATCCATATGGGATTGGCCCAGAACAAGGCCCCAAAGTCTACCACAAGTCTAAAACATCTTCCAGTGGGGACCCACAGAAAAGGGTCACAAACAACCGGACAAGCCCGGAAGGAAAAGAGCAAAATCAACATCAAGATAAAAGCTGCCATTGTCACCTCCCCACGGGTCTCACCCACATCTGTGTCACCCAGTCCACGACCAAAAGACAAGCGCAGTTTCTTCACGTGTCTCTAGGCTCCATGCGCCTCTTCCAGGTCTCCTTCTGGCTCCATCCTGCTTCCTTCCTTCCTCAGTCTCTTCTGCAGCTTCTCCTCTTCCTGCTCAGCTCCACCCTCCCTTGGGTGGGGCAGGGAACCTCCCCCTTTCCTGGGGACCACCCTGTTACAATACCACATTTGCACAGGCATCAGGGTCTATAGCACCACATCCCTGCTGCAGGCTGTACCAGCTGGTATAAGACCTGCTCTCAGAGTGCCCTCTTGTGGTAGAAAGGCTAAATGTCAGCTTAGGAGCTGACCCCCATTTCTTTGGTAGAGCTATCTATACCTTGGGTTTCAAGGCCAGTTCATATCACACTGACTTCTACATGTTTTCCCTTAGTTGGTTGCTTTTCAAATATTAAATGCAACATGTATCTGATAAGAAAATATTCAGATGGAGGTTACAGGCATAAAGTTAAAAACTTCTGATTAAAACAGAATATCTTCACCACCCTAGGTAGGAAAATTTTTCTGAGACAAAACTCACAGTAACTACTATCTATATTCTATATATCTATGTGGTACAGTATCCATTAATAAAAATAGATCAGGACCTCCCCAGTGGTGCAGGGGGTGGAACGCAGTGCTGTGAAGCTGTCCACAGCCTCTGCAGAGTGGGTTTGATTCCTGGCCAGCCAGGGAGATACCCACATGGTGCGGCAGCAGACCTCTCCTGTTGTGCCCGCTGCTCCCCTCAGCAGTGTATTTCAGTACACCCACCTGCTCTGCTCCCCTCTCTGTCTCTGGTGAATCCTTTCACTCTCCTGCGCTTCTGGCCTGTACTCCAGTTCTCATATAAATAAATAAATCTTTAAAAAAAAATAAATGAAATAAAGCTTCTATAAGTATAATACATAGCTATATTGCATCCTATCCTATCAATGGAAAAACATTGGAAAATTACAATTTATCTAAATTTTAATTTTCACCAGTGAGAAAATAGACAAGTCAAAGACTGGAAAAAATATTCACAAAATATGCCAAAGAAGGTACTTGCTGCCAGAATCTTTAAGAATTACTACAACTCTTGGTCAGAGTTCCAGCTGCCAGTTATAAGATTATTAATATATATTATTAATATTATTGATATATATTATTAAGTTCACCATGGCAATTTGTTCATACTACTGTATTATATATTGGAAAATTGCTAAAAGAACAAATCTTGAATTTTCTCACCATACAAAAGAATAGATAATTATGTGTTGGGATGAATGTCACCTAGCACCATGGTGATATCCACTTTGCATTACTTAAGTGCATCAAATCAACACATCTACAACTCAAACTCACACCAAGCTATGTCATGTATATTTCAACACAACTAGAAAAGAATTTTTACAACTCAGTAGTAACTCCAATGCAGGATGCTGCCAAAAAGCAAGATCCTGGCCTTTTTATTGACACAAGAATTATACAGCATCAGTTGAGAGGAAGGAGTGATGGGGGGAAAGGATGTCCTGAGCAAACTCCATACCGACTTTGTGCCTCCACCCCCACAACACTGGGAACTATAAATCCCATGATCACCAAAGGGAAGGTTGCAAGGACCTGAGGGCAGAGTTAAGCAACTAGGCTCTCGGTTTGGGTATTTAACTGGCTATGTGGCTGGTGATCGGGGGCTTGGCCACGAGGCGTGCTAGGTTTTTGCCAGCTTGGTGGGTCATTGGGATTCCAGGTCAGCAGAACAGGTAAGATGCATTTATGAACTGATCTCCCTCTTTTTCTCCCTGAGTTATTCATTTCCCACTTCCCCTTCCCTTGTAAGTAAACCTTTTATCAACTTTTTGTGTATGTCTGCAGTTTAGCATTAATAAGTCCCCTTAAACGCGCGGGTGAGGACCTGTTAGGGGGAAAGGATGTCCTGCGCTAATCCCATACAGGCTTTGTGGACTCCACCCCCACTCCAGACCAAAGCCATCAGGACATTGGGAAAGATAAATCCCGTCACCACCAAAGGGAAAGTGGCTGGGACCTGAGGATGGAGTTAAGTAGCCAGGTTGGGTATAAAAACCAAACACGTGGGCCTTGGGGTCTCTCGCTCGCTATCGCTCGCCTCCTGGCTTCACGGCTCCTGGCTCGCGGCCAGCTCTCAAAGTGCCATTTGGGATTCCAGATCGGCAGATCGGGTAAAACACATTTAAAACTTTGTCTCCCATTTTTCTCCCTGAGCTGTACATTTCCTCATTTGCCCTTCCTTATAAATAAGCCTTTTATTAACCTTTCACATATGCCTGCAATAAAGTATTGATAAGTCCTTTTAAGCACGCGGGTAAGAACCCACAGTCAGGCACCCCGTTTTATATCAGGGCTGCCCTATAACAGACCCACAGTCAGGCAACCCCATATTATATCGGGGTTTGCCCTGTAACAGGAGGACAAACAGAAAAGGGATGGGTGAAACTAGAAAAGGTGCTCTGTCATCTATGGTATCAAGGGTTGTGAGTCTGCCTCCAGGCACTTTTCTTCTGCTTGACAACTTGGTATTGTAATTGAGATCAAGCTCTAGTTCCCCAGCCATGGTTTCAATCTTATCAACAAGGCTTTCCACTGATCAGCTTCTGGGAACTCTTGTTATAGGTCCATTTTATGCATCGGTCATCAGCCCCCTGGGTGTTCCCAGTAATACCTCCTGATGCATTGCCTTCCCAGCATGATCCAGCTTTGTGCTCTTGATTGATTTGAAAGGCACCTTGCAGGGCTGGGCTCCTGTACCTAACTGACCAGGCCGTTCTGACCTTTGCTTAGAATTTAGGTAACAAAATGGTGGCCAAGCAGGCTGTTTAGGATTAGCAGATCTGTTAGGGGGAAAAGGATGTCCTAAAGCTAATTCCATACAGGCTTTGTGGACTCCACCCCCACCCCAGGCCAAAGCCAAAGACACTGGGAACTCCAAATCCCATCACCACCAAAGGGAAGATGGCTGGGACCTGAGGGTGGGGTTAAGCAGCCAGGTTGATATAAAGGCAGACATGTGGGCTTAGGGGGTCCCCCATTTGGGCTCTCCACCAGCTCGCAGCGCTCGGCCAGCTCTGAGAGTGACTTTGGGTTTTCCAGGTTGGCGGATCGGGTAAGACGCATTAAGGACTTTTATTTCCATATTTTCTCCCTGAGTTGTACATTTTCCTTATTTCCTTTTCCCTTGTAAATAAACCTTTTATTAACCTTTTGTGTGTGCCTGTAGTGGAATATTAATAAGTCCTTTTTAAGCGCGCGGGTGAGGACCTGTTATAGGACAGGGAGAGGGTCAGCCCAAACCCCGCAAACCTGCCTATTCTAAATGGGTTCTGCCATCCGCCGCATCAACACAAAACATAGGAGACTTTAATGGGAAGGAACTTTAATAAAACTAGGAAACAATACAGGTAAGGCAAAGAGTCTAGTTTCTAAATGAAGCACCCAAAGTTACCCATCCCCTCGTGGGTAAAAGTCCATCCATATGGGATCGGCCCAGAACAAGGCCCCAAAGTCTACCACAAGTCTAAAACATCTTCCAGTGGGGACCCACAGAAAAGGGTCACAAACAACTGGACAAGCCCGGAAGGAAAAGAGCAAAATCAACATCAAGATAAAAGCTGCCATTGTCACCTCCCCACGGGTCTCACCCACATCTGTGTCACCTAGTCCACAACCAAAAGACAAGCGCAGTTTCTTCACGTGTCTCTAGGCTCCATGTGCCTCCTCCAGGTCTCCTGGCTCCATCCTGCTTCCTTCCTTAGTCTCTTCTGCAGCTTCTCCTCTTCCTGCTCAGCTCCACCCTCCCTTGGGAGGGGCAGGGAACCTCCCCCTTTCCTGGGGACCACCCTGTTACAATCCCCCCTTTTAATTTTTATTCCACCATATCTATGGTGGCACAATTTCAGGGTGTAGTCTTAGGAGACAGTCTTTTTTAGGGTTACAATGTGTGTAAGAGAAGCAACAATTAGTCAGCAGCATTGTCCATGAATGTCCAGTATGACAGTTTCATTACTTAAAAATAGTCCATTATCCAAGCCAAAAGAAAAAAAATCTGGAGAACTGGCTAAAACAAGATAGCAAATATATCAAAATCACAGGGAAAAAAATGTTAAAATGGTTCAACTGATGTAAAAAAAAAACACAAATTTTCTCAACCTTGATCCCAAACTTTTAACAGCAAAGCAAAAGTTTGCAAACCAAATCTACTTTTAAACCATTTTTCCTATTTTTGCATAAAATCACAGGGCAGAAACAACCAACAGCAATTTCTAGCTGGCTTTGTTGAAGTACTCCATATAGGATCAGAGCGAACCATTGGCATCCGGTCGATGTAGGCTTCAGGTATAAAGTTGGTCTCATCAGACTCCACCTGGGCTTTCCTCTTCTCGAGGGTACCAGGGCTTTTTTGTTGGCCGGGTTGTCCAGTCCTGCCAATGGAGGCAAGCTTCCTCACCTTCTTTGGAGGTCTCTGGAACCCTACAAACAAGGCAAACAGGTTCTCCTCTTCTTGGTTCAGCTCTTTTTCAACTTTCTGGAAGAACTCCACACAAAGCCACACAATCAAACTCACGTCCAATTTTCGTTAAAACAGACAAAATCCCTATGGAAGTTATGCAAAAACAGACTCTGAAATAAGTAGCAAAAATTACTACCACTATTTGTATGCTGTGTTGGTATCAAGGGGAGAGAAAATGTGACAAGTTAGCTTTGCTGGAAAAAAATTACAACCTTTCTGCAGATCCTGGTTAGTCAAAACAAAACAAAACAAAACAAAAATTTCGTGGATTCAGGACAGAATGCATAAAAAAAAAAGTTCCAGTATTATGTCAAAGAAACCTTAGTAAATGTCAGGTGTATTTCCAGGTCTATTGAATCCTTTGTAAGAAAGTTTTACTCTCAACAGTTCCATCAATAGGAATCTGTTGAGACCTTTTCTCCCTATATTTCCAGAAACAATTTCTGTAGATGTGAAACAATTGAATTATACAATATTACAAGGTGACAATCACCATTGACAATGTACATACATACCAGATACTACTGTTAACATATTGGACATACCAAAGTTTTTTACCATTTTTCCAAGTGACAATGCTTCCCTTCCAGTTTTACTTCATTAGGTAAAAGCCAAATAGAACAAATTCATGTAATGCCTTCCCAGGAGGAAAAGGAGAAACTTCGTGGAGTGTCTCAGGAGCTCTACTGAGGTTCCACGAAATTTCCTTGCATCAGTCAAATGACAGGCCACCAAATTTGTACTTGAATTTAGATTTCTGGGAAGCTTTGCCATAAATATCAGAAAAGTAACAGAAACAACAATATTCAATCTCTAAGAAGGCACCGGCTTAGTTCAGTAGCACAATGTTGACAATCAAACCATAACTTTTTGTTTTTCTCATAACCGGAGACTTTTTTTTTTTTCAACGTCTATGGGCACCATGTATACCAATCTGTCAATCACTGGAGGTCAAGACAGTTAGACACAAGGACATACAGACATACAACGTATAAACAAAGACATTTTTTTTTTTTTATGCCACGTAGAATGTTATGTAACTTAAGTTTTACTCCATAGGCTCAGAAAAAAAAGTCAAAGTCCAAAAAAATGTGGAGTGTTGCTGGCAGAAAAATTTCCAGTTGTCATCCTGCAAACCTACGACTTTAGAAATAGGAAGGAAAAGTTTTATTAATCACAAGAGTTGCATGACCTTGTTTATCACCTTAGGGTTTTCAGTGTTGAAGACTTTTTATTAGAAGTCCATCCTGGGGTATTCTGTACAGCAACTGAAAGAATAAAAATAACAGTTAACTTTTAAGCAAAAGGAGTCATCTCTTGTTAGCCACCAAGCAGGCACTCCTTGGGTTTCCTGGAATAGAACCTGAAAAAAAAAGCAAAATCAAAATATCAGTAATTAACTTTCAATTAAAAGGAGTCATCTCCTTACTTCTGTTAGCCACTCTGGGACAGAAGCTGAAAGAGCAGATTCAACATCTAAGCACAGATTACACCTCCCCCACACTAGGGAGGGACAACAACAACACAGGTATGAAAACCTGGTACAGTTACATGATGCACCCTAAAGAGTGCTTTCCACAACAGACCTTCCTCAGTAGGAAGCAGAAACTTAGAATCTTGTCTTACACCAGCAATTGAACAAATCCAGTATTCAAAAATGGCAAACATGCCCAAAACAAATTGTGTAGACAAAATTCACAGTAGCAAATCCTTTCAGACTCAGACAAAATCTTGTTAATTTTTCTGATCCAGACTTTGCAAAAATTCAAGTTATCTCCAAGAATCCATCAAGGATACCAGCGATTACCAGTTACTGCTTAAGGCTACTCTTTCCTTAACACCCAGGCATACATTTGCTAATTAAAAACACCACCACTCCACAGTTGGCTTGCAAAACCGGTCAGACACAGGGCAGGAAGTAGTCAAAGACAAAGCAACATACCACTGAAGAACCATTATTGCCTTTAGAAATGCTAATGAGACAGCAGAGATTACAAAAAGAAAGAGAAAAAAAAAAAGTTCCAAGTGGCCTCAGACGCCATCTTTGATCTGGCCACATGGTCCAATGTACTGCCTAATCTTTTGAGTAAAACTGGCACAGAACAATTTCCACAAAATCAAAATCTCTTAGCAAGTCACTACAAACAAATTACATACAGACACACAGATCTTCACAAAGCCCAAGCCAGTTTTTCAACAGCAAATCGACATATGAAACAAACACACCGGAGAAACCAAAAATCACATTTGCGCTTATGGTAGCCAGTGCCATAGGGAAGCCCAATTTCCCCATGGGGCTGACTAACCACGGATGGCTCTGTCCTAAATCACGTTGGACGCCAAATCTGTTATAGGACAGGGAGAGGGTCAGCCCAAACCCCGCAAACCTGCCTATTCTAAATGGGTTCTGCCATCCGCCGCATCAACACAAAACATAGGAGACTTTAATGGGAAGGAACTTTAATAAAACTAGGAAACAATACAGGTAAGGCAAAGAGTCTAGTTTCTAAATGAAGCACCCAAAGTTACCCATCCCCTCGTGGGTAAAAGTCCATCCATATGGGATCGGCCCAGAACAAGGCCCCAAAGTCTACCACAAGTCTAAAACATCTTCCAGTGGGGACCCACAGAAAAGGGTCACAAACAACTGGACAAGCCCGGAAGGAAAAGAGCAAAATCAACATCAAGATAAAAGCTGCCATTGTCACCTCCCCACGGGTCTCACCCACATCTGTGTCACCTAGTCCACAACCAAAAGACAAGCACAGTTTCTTCACGTGTCTCTAGGCTCCATGTGCCTCCTCCAGGTCTCCTGGCTCCATCCTGCTTCCTTCCTTAGTCTCTTCTGCAGCTTCTCCTCTTCCTGCTCAGCTCCACCCTCCCTTGGGAGGGGCAGGGAACCTCCCCCTTTCCTGGGGACCACCCTGTTACAGACCCACAGCCAGGAACCCGTTCAGTATCGGGACTGCTCTACAACAGCTCCATACAAGTTGAAGCTATTTCTGTCCTTTATCTAAATAGTTCATAAAAGGAGTGTTACAGGGCAGGAAGAGGGGCAGCCCATACCCCGCAAACCTGCCTGCTCTAAATAGGTACTGCCATCCACCACATCAACACAAAACATGAGAATTTAATGGGAAGGAACTTTAATACAATTAAGAAACAATACAAGAAAGGCAAAGAATATAGTTTCTAAATCAAGCACCCAAAGTTACCCGTGCCCTCATGGGTGAAAGTCCACCCAAGCAGGATTGGCCCAGAGCAAGGCCCCAAAGCCTGCCACTGGCAGGGGGAAATGATGTCCTGAGCTAATCCCATACAGGCTTTGTGGACCCCACCCCCACTCCAGACTAAAGCCATCAAGACTCTGGGAAAGACAAATCCCATCACCACCAAGGGAGGGTGGCTGGGACCTGAGGGTGGAGTTGGACAGCCAGGTTGGATATAAAAACCAAACACGTGGGCCTTGGGCTCTCTCGCACGATCGCTCGCCTCCTGGCTTCACGGCTCCTGGCTGGCGGCCAGCTCTCAGAGCGCCATTTTGGGGATTCCTGATCGGCGGATCGGGTAGGACTCATTTAAAACTTTGTCTCCCACTTTTCTCCCTGAACTGTACATTTCCTCATTTCCCCTTCCCTTGTAAATAAACCTTTTATTAACCTTTCGCGTGTGCCTGCAGTAGAGCATTGATAAGTCCTTTTAAGCGCGCGGGTAAGGACCCACAGTCAGGCACCCCGTTTTGTATCGGGGTTGCTCTACAACACCACAAGTCTAAAGCACCTTCCAATGGGGACCCACAGAAAAGGATCAGAAACAACCAGACAAGTCTGGAAGGAAAAGAGCAAAATCAAGACAAAAGCCACCATTGTCACCTCCCCACGGGTCTCTCACCCACATCTGTGTCACCCAGTCCACAACCAAAAGGCAAGTGTAGTTTCTTCATGTGTCGCTTGGTTCCCTGTGCCTCCTCCAGGTCTCCTTCTGGCTCTGTATCCTGCTTCCTTCCTTCCTCAGTCTCCTCTGCAGCTTCTTCTCTCTCTGCACAGCTCCACCCTCCTTTGGGTGGGGCAGGAAACCTGGAACCTCCCCCTTTCCTGGGGACCACCCTGTTACAGGAGGAGGTTGAATTTCAGAAAAAAATACAGGAAACAAAATTAAGTCCTCATAAAAGGAGGAAGCTGAGCCCCTGGAATGAATGTAGTGCATCAGAAATTTCCAAGAAAAAAAAACCTTCACTAGTCCTAGAATATCAGAGGTGAGTATGAGTCTCAGAAAAATCCAGAAAATTTTAGTAGCTTTATCTAATTAGCACATGTGCATTATTGTAAGAATGAAGCTGGCTAAATGCCTTCAGGGTCTGTTCTCGGTATTGTTAAAATTCCCAAAATGATTTTGTAATGGTTTTTGCTCAACATTTGCTGCCAACAAGCTGTCCATGTGGCCACACATGACTGGCTCTTTGGCTGGGCGAGCTTTGAAAACCTCCAGGACCTTGAAAACTCAGAGCATTGAGTAATAAAATGCCCCCCTTCATTGAAAGCCTGAAATTGTCCTGAGTGGCCCAATCCCAGCGATCAAGGAAAACCTGTCCTCAAGCTTTGATTCCAGTACCTGTGGCTTCCGAGAGCATCAGGTGAGTAGGCCCCCATGGGAGGGTTAAAGGTTTGCTCTGCAGACCTCAGGGAGTGTTCAGCCAATAAAGATGAATGACCGGGGACTGTGGAGGCAGAGTGAACATTGAAAAATGATGCAGCCCAGCCCTAATTGGATTCCGGGTTTCCATGGGGTGTGTTATCACTGCTTACAAATGTGGCCAAGCTACAGAATTGAGTTATCAACTAAGCAGATTCCTGAGTCACGGATCATTCTGTCCTCCACAACATGATTAAAGACCCAGCATTACTCAGGAAGATCTTTGCAGCTGCAGGCTGGAAGAATGCTTATTTTTTCTGCTAAAGCATGAGGAAAAAACGCTTATTCTCTTAGACATGAGAAACAGGTAGGGGTGTGTGTGTGCATGCAGGATTGATCATATGTATGCAGGATTTATAATCAGTGTAGGTAAGGTGATTCCCACTACACCTTCTTCCCAACCAAGTGCTTAAAGGGTGTTCTCAAGAATGAGAATACTTGACAAAAACAAAGTAAATAACCCAGTCAAAAATCAGGCAGAAGAGCTAAAAAGAAATTTCTCCAAAGAAGAAATGCAAATGGCCAACAAGAATTTGAAAAAATGCTGTAATCCCTTGTAATCAGGGAAATGCAAATCAAAACTACCATGAGATACCATCTTACACCAGTGAGAATGGCACATATTTAAAAAACTAGCAACAACAAGTGTTGGTGAGGTTGTGGAGAAAAAGGAACTCTCCTGCACTGCTGGTGAGAGTGCAAACTGGTCCAACCACTATGGAGAGCTGTGTGGAGGTTCCTCAACCTGCTAAGATGGAGCTTCCATATGATCCAGCAATTCCACTCCTAGGTATTTACCCAAAGGACACAGAAATATTAATTCAAAAGGGCACCTGCACCTCTATGTTTATTGCAGCACTATTTACAATAGGTAAGCTATGGAAACAACCCAAATGCCCAAAATAGATGACTGGATGTGGTACATATACACAATGGAATATTACTCAGCAATCAAAAAAGATAAACTCATGCACTTTGCAGCAACATGGATGGAGCTGGAAGGGATCATGCACAGTGAAATAAGCCAGAAAGAAAAAGAAAAATACCAATGGTCTCACTCATAGCAGGAAATTAGGAAACCTAAATAAGGGACCAGGAAAAAGACTAATTATATTAAAGTAAAAATCAAAATCAACAAGCAACTAAAAACCAGAGACACACTATAGGAGTAGGGAAAAAGGGAGTAGGATCAAAACAAGGATGGTGGGAATTGTATGAGGACTATAACCAACATGAAAATGTATATATTGTGCAAAAATGAAAAATGATGTAAGAAATATATAAAATAAAAAAAAAAGAATGAGAATGTAGGAAGGAGCACCTCTCCACACCTCAGCACCAAGTCAGTTAGTGAAGCTTGGCAGTGCCAATATAACAGGGTGGAACCCAGGAAAGGGGGAGGTTCATTTCCCTGCCCCACCCAAGGGAGGGTGGAGCTGAACAGGGAGAGAAGAAGCTGCAGAGAAGACTGAGGAAGGGAGGAAGCAGGATGGAGAGCCAGGAGACCTGCAGGGGCCACATGGAGCAGAGAGACACGTGAAGAAACTACACTTGCCTTTTGGTCGTGGACTGGGTGACACAGACGTGAGTGAGAGACCCGTGGGGAGGTGACAATGGCAGGTTTTGTCTTGATTTTGATTTTGCTCTTTTCCTTCCAGACTTGTTTGTTTTTTTTCTGATCCTTTTCTGTGGGTCGCCACTGGAAGGTGCTTTAGACTTGTGATAGGCTTTGGGGACTTGTCCTGGGCCAATCCTGTTTAGGTGGACTTTCACCCATGTGGGGACGGGTAACTTTGGGTGCTTGATTTAGAAACTATATTCTTTGCCTTTCCTGTATTGTTTCCTAATTGTATTAAATTTCCTTCCCATTAAAGTCTCATATGTTTTGTGTTGATGTGGCGGAGGGCAGAACCTATTTAGAGCAGGCAGGTTTGCGGGTTCTGGGCTGCCCCTCTCCCTGCCCTGTAGCACCAAGAACACATGAGATCCTGGCTGAGCAGTGGAGTTTAGATATCATGTCCCAAACCAGGGCATGAAGGTGAGGGCAGTGATGCTCCTGGGGGGATTCCCTGTGCCTGGCGTGTGGTAGTTTCACAATATTCAACTGTGCTCAAGCCACACACATCCCTTGCATCCAGCTTCCTTGAAAATACACCATTAGTGATGCAGTCCATGGGTCCCTGTCAGCTCACTAGGAGAGAACATAACCATAAGGGGGCTCTGGAAAGAGCCCCCTTAGGAGACTACTCCAAGTCAGCTGTGTGACCCCGGCCAATCACTCCCCTTCTCTGGACCTGTTTTCTCCTTTGTAAAGTAACGGTTGGTATTCTCCAAGTTGCCCATTAAAATCCAACTTCTAAAAGGGATGGAGGCATGGGGTCGGAGTGGGAGGTGGCAGGGGATAGAAAGAAAGAAAAGAGGGACCCATCTGTCTTGAAACAATTAAATGATTTTTTCCCCAAGAGTGAAACCTCCACTATTAAAATTAAAATTTGTTTTATCAGGGAATAGATGTCTGTAACTTTTATAACATAAAATAGTCTAATGCAAAAGGAAATCATGAGAGAAAAAAACCCACAGGAGAAAAGAAACCATTTACTTAAGTGGTGTCTGAGATCTAGAACTTACAATTATTTCACAAATGTAACATAAGACATCTATATAATGACAAAAGCAAAGCAAGTTTCAAATGGCCAGAGAATTTTGTTGTGGAGGTTTTTATAGTTAGTTACAGAATGCATGTAAGTCATTTAAGTTTTTAAGTTGTTTTTTGTTATGTAATTAACGCTGATGTCTTAGAATCAGTATGATTAATGGACCATTCTCTCTGCAAATTTGTTTTCACTGTTGCAGGAAGAAATACTAAGCCTCCATGGTGAAAAAAGTAAAGCAAGAACAATGACTATACAAAAAAATAAAAGCAAAATCTGCCAAATAGCTCCAGAGCAAATCTAAAAAGAGCTGGGCTCTTTCTGGATGCTGCTTGTGACAAGAAACAGGGGAAGCTTTGCCCACAGTCACAGAAGATTTTCGTTTATTTCAATAGAAGTGCTTCCAAGATCACTGATTTGTAAAATGTGCCCAGAACTGAGCCCTTAGGAGCACTTCCAAAGAACCACATTTTATTTTCCTCTTTGCCAAACCTATTTACTTATTATTGCAGTCACACAATGCACTCATTTCCCTGGCCTCAGGACAAACTTTTGTTAAGTCATTCAAAGGGACTATGGTGATGGTACGAGGGTGAATTGGTGGTGGAAATTTCATGGGGAAATCAAACATTGTACAAAATGAAGGATGATGTGATAAATATATATTTTTTAAAAAAAAAAAGGATCTCAGCTATCACAAAATATTTAAATATAAAGAAAATTACTTAACTGGAAACCCATAACAGGAATCTTAGTTCAAAAAAAAAAAGTAAATAATAAAATCTGACTTCTCAGTCTTTGTTTTATATGGGGCAGGCCTCACTCCCCAGCCCACCAGAACAGAGCGAGGAAAAGGCCATGGGGGTAGGTCTGTGGAGGGATGGAACCCTCAGTCCTATGAAGGCTAAACCCAGAAGAAGTCTCAGGTTCAGGCCTGGGGCTGTAAATTTCTCCACTGAGATCACACACCCAGTGCCTTGGTTCTATCCCAGCAGGCTGCCATAATGAGGAGGCAGCCCACCAGCCGGGCCCCAGCAACCCATGGCCTTGGGCCTGGTTTCATCCTCTTCAGGAAGTTGCTGTATTTTGGACTTTGCCTGTTTGCTGGGAGAAGATGTCCATCTCGCTCCCAGAATGTGTGCCTCATGAGAGAGGTCCTGGCCTGTCCTTTACATTTCCTCTCCAGTGCCTACCACACAGAAGTGTCAATGTGTATTTCCAATTCTAGCAGCAGTAACAATAGTAATAGCAATAACAACAATATCAATAACAATAACGTATTTTTGTCCCCACCCCACCCTGACCTATACCTTGGATATCACTTTTTTTTTTTTAATAGAGGCATTTTTTTAATTTATTTATTTGTTTGTTTTGTTTACACATGCACTGGGTACAGTCAGAAGCGCAGGAGGGTGAGAGAATTCACCAGAGCCAGAACGGGGAGTAGAGCAGGCAGAAGGACCAAAGTACCCTGCTGAGGGGAGCAGCGGGGGGCGGCAGGAGAGGTCTGCGCGCCATGTGGGACCCTCGTCCGGTGGCCGGGGAGCAGCCGGGGATCGAACTGGCGCCGCAGAGGCCGCGGGCAGCTTCGCAACCCAGCGCTCAACCGCTGCGCCACCGGGGAGGCCCACCTGGATATCACTTTTAAAAGAGAAATAGCCCCTGACTTGGACCCACCCCTGCTGGGAGGGGCGACCAGGCTATGGCTACCCTGTGACCTTGGATTCTGGCTCTAGCCTCTTGGGTCAACCAGGCCTTTTCTCTGGACTGAGTACTGGCAGCCTAAGTATGAATATTTCCCTGCCAGGGTCCTGTCTTCTTGGGCACGGCCTTCCCACACCAGCCCTCCCAGGTCTGACTGAACAACCCAGAACATATTCAGGCAAAGCTCCCATGCCCACCTCTGTGCCCCTGATGGGTTTCATGAAGCTCTCCCTGCTGCTACCCTCTTGCTTCAAGACCCACAGTGGGACACGGAGTGGGTTCCCAATGGCCTTTCTTTTCCATTCACAGGAGAAACATCTCAGTCTCGCTCACTCTCATCAGCATGTGTTTTGCCAACCTTGAGGGAAAAGACTTTAGCAATTTAGGAGTTACAGCAGGGGAGGTACAGAGCCCAGGAATGTCTCCAATCTAAACAAAGGGTGTGATCCTCATTTTCCAAACCCCAAGTGCCTTATTTCCTCTCTCCCCCTTCCCTTTGCCAATAAGACAAAGGTAATTCCAGTACAAGTTCCCCCACAGGAACATTCCCTCCACATAGTGATGATCTTCATGGCTTCAAAGTCAAGGTGAAAAAGACTCAAGAACACCCCACTTTAGGCAACTCCCAATGCCCATATCTGAGAAAAGGAATTAAGTAAGTGGCACAGTCTAGAAACCAGAACCTCACAGACATTCTGGTTCTGGTTCTAGGGGTAAAAAGACCACCAGAGAGCATTTGAGGATCAGAGTCGGCAATATGTCAGAAGTCAAACAGCTAGAAGGCAACAGAGACAGAATTTCACCATGTTGGTCCCCAGGAGCTTTCTCTTCTTACCCCATTCAGTATGGGTTCTGTGGGATTGATCATCTCTTATTTCTGGGGGTATGTTCAGCAAACTGAGCATCGTGACCTCATGTTCCACCTCTACTATGGCAGACATCCCAGCTGACACCTCTCTCGGGGAACCCAGTCTCCACCTTGCTCCTGAGAACTCTGTCCACTGTGCGGCAATAAGACAAGCCTTTTGGTTTCTCCAGGGCCTGTAAAAATGTGTGAAACATGAGAAACAGCTGGAACCTCTGAAATGGAACTGCTGGAACCTCACTTGCAAAAATGTCCTATCAATGGAATATCTTACAATATGTAAACATTAATTACATACCTATAATAATTTAATGTAACATGTCAACTAGTAAACTTGTTTTATAGTAGTTATATATAACTTGTGTAGTTATATATAAATTGCATTTAATGATATTGGATGTGGTGGTTTTATTGTTGGAAATAAGATAGAGGGAGCTTCCAAAGATACAGTGTAGTGGCCAATGACTTTCTTAAATGACCCTAACCCATCTCCTTACTCCCAGTTCAGCCATGAGGAATCTGTCCCCTCCAAGGGCGCCACACCCTTTTTCCTGGGACATTCTTTGGCACCAAAGGTGGCTTAGTCAGACTAGTTTCCAGAATGAACGAGGTGTAAAATGGGCCCACAGGAATATGCTGACCCTCCCAGGGCTCAGCCTGGGACTAAGGTGTAGGCATAGGATCACAAGAGCCATTCCTGGCCACCCACTGTGTGCCAGGCACTAAACCAGACTCTTCCCGCATGCCTTCTCACCCACCCTTCCAGCAATTCTGTGTACTGCCCAGGAGGAAACAGGGTTTGGTGTACTACACCCTCATCACAGGGTGAGTGAAACTGCTAATTCAGGGTTCACCAGGTCTGCCCAGAGCCAAAGTCCCGTTGCATGCTTTTAACCCTTTGGGTTTTCATTCCTCTATTCCTTCACTTCCTATTCTTCTGAAGATATTACTGAAATTTAGGCTCACAGACTTGAAGCTCACCCAGGCAGAAGCAGGGGCATTACTGAATCTTTGAGAGTCCAACACACTTCTAGAAAACAGAACATTCAATGGAGAGTTTGGCAAGAAGAATGAAGTGGGTGAATCTGCAGTGCTGAGCATCTGGGGGTTTCAGAGAAAAAACTTTGTAAAGTTTTTACTCTTAAACTTGATAAATAATTCAACATGAATCTTAAAAATTGCTTATTCAATAACCCATAAGAAGGCAAGAAGAGAGACACAGGAAACTCAGGAAGCAAACATAAAACAAATGAAAAAATGGCAGATTTAATCCCTAGCATATCAATAATTGTTTTAATGCAAAATACAGCAAAAATAGATGTTGCTAGATTAGTTGTTTTTTTTTAAAAAAAAAAAAAGCCCAACTACATATGCTGTTTATAAAAATCTTACTTCAAATTCAATGGCAGGTAGGTTGAAAATAAAATGATGAAAGAAGAAATAATGCACACATTAATGTTAAAATGTAGGTGCAAATATATCAGTACCTTATGAAGGACACTTCAGATCAAGGAAAATTACTAGTAACAAATAGGAAATAATGACATTCTCTATTATATAATGATGAAAGAATAATTCAGGGAGCAGACATAACAATCTTGCATATGCACATACACACCAACCAGCAGAGTCTCAAAAGGCATGAAGCAAAAGCAGATGGAGCTGAAAGGAGACGTACACAAGTCCAAAATGATAGTTGGGGACTTCATCATCTCTCAGAAACTCATCAAATTATTACACAGAAAATCAGCAACATAATCTGAACAACACAATCAACAAATAGGATTTAATTGGCATATCTGGAACAATCTTTCCAACAGCTGCAAAATATACCTTTTTTTCCCCCACGTATTCCTGGACTTTTCGCCAAGATACACCATATCTAAGGTATTAAAATTCAACAAATTTAGAAATATTGACATCTTACAATGTGTGCTCTCTAATAACAATGGAATCAAGCTAGAAATCAAAAGCAAAAACAACAGGAAAATCTTTTAAAGAACTGGAAATTAAACAACATAGTGTTACAGGGCAGGGAAAGGGGCAGCCCAGACCCTGCAAACCTGCCTGCTTTAAATAGGTTCTGCCATCTGCAGCATCAACACAAAACATATGAGACTTTAACAGGAAGGAACTTTAACACAGTTAGAAAACAATACAGGAAAGGCAAAGAATATAGTTTCTATTTTTTTTAATTTAATTTTATTTTATTTTTTAAAGATTTATTTATTTATTTGTTTGTTTGTTTGTTTGTTTGTTTGTTTATTTATTTTTATTTATACAAGCACTGGGCACAGTCAGAAGCGCGGGAGGGTGAGAGGATTCACCAGAGCCAGAGTAGGGAACAGAACAGGCAGAAAGACCGAAGTACACTGCTGAGGGGAGCAGCGGACGGCAGGAGAGGTCTGCACGCCACGTGGCACCCTCCTCCAGTGACCGGGGAGCAGCCAGGGATCGAACCGGTGCTGCAGAGGCCTCTGGCAGCTTTGCAACCCAGCACTCAACCACTGAACCACTAGGGAGGCCCAATTTTATTTTATTTTATTTTTAAAGATGTATTTATTTATTTATGCAAGCACTGGGTACAGTCAGAAGCATGGGAGGGTGAGAGGACTCACCAGAGCCAGAGCGGAGAGCAGAACAGGCAGACTGACGAAATACACTGCTGAGGGGAGAAGTGGGCACGGTAGGAGAGGCCTGTAGTGCCATGTGGGACCCTCGCCTGGCAGCTGGGGATTGAACTGGCTTTGTAGAGGCTGCAGGCAGCTTTGCAGCCCAGCGCTCAACCGCTGCACCACCAGGGGAGGCCCAAGAATATAGTTTCTAAATCAAGCACCCAAAGTTACCCATCCCCTTGTGGGTAAAAATCCACCCAATGGGATTGGCCTGGAGCAAGTCCCCAAAACCTGCCACAAGTCTAAAGCACCTTCCAGTGGAGACCCACAGAAAAGGATCAGAAAAAAACAGACAAGTCTGGAGGGAAAAGAGCAAAATCAAGACAAAAACCGCCACTGTCACCTCCCCACAGGTCTGTCACCCACATCTGTGTCAACCAGTCCACGACCAAAAGGCAAGTGTAGTTTCTTCACCTGTCTCTCTCTCTTCCATGTGCCTCCTCCAGGACTCCTTCTGGCTCTTTATCCTGCTTCCTTCCTTCCTCAGTCTCCTCTGCAGCTTCTTCTCTCCCTGCTCAGCTCCACCCTCCCTTGGGTGGGGCAGGAAACCTGGAACCTGGAACCTCCCCCTTTCCTGAGGACCACCTTATTTTAATCCCCCCCTTTAATTTTCATTCCACCATATCTATGGCAGCACAGATCTCAGGGAGATCCTAAAGACTTAGGAGACAGTCTTTTTTCAGGGTTACAATGTGTGTAAGAGAAGCAACTATTAGTCAGCAGCATTGTCCATGAATGTCCAGTATAACAGTTTTCCATTACAGGAAAATAGTCCATTAACCAAGCCAAAAGAAAAAAAAAATCTGGAGCATTAGCTAAAACAAGACAGCAAATATATCAAAATCACAGGAAAAAAATCTTAAAATTGGTTCGTTTGCAAACTAAATCTACTTTTAAACAATATACCTATTTTTGCATAAAATCACAGGGCAAAATAACTAAACAACAATTTTAGCTGGCTTTGATGGACATTCCATATAGGATCAGAGCGAACTCTTGACATCCTATCCATGTAGGTGTCAAGAACAAAGTTGGTCTCAGACTCGCCTGGGCTTCCTCTTCTAGAGGGTACCAGGACTTTTTCATTTGCCGGGTTGTCCAGTCCTGCCAATGAAGGCAAGCTTCCTCACCATTTTTGGAGGTCTCTGGAACCCTATGGACAAGCAACAGGTTCTCCTCTTCTTGGTTCAGGTCTGTTTCAACATCCTGGAAGAACTGCACTCAAAGCCACAAATGAAACTCATGTCCAATTTTTTTAATTTAAGCAGACAAAATCCCTATGGAAGTTAGGCAAAAACAGACTCTGAGATAAGTAGTAAAAGATTACTACCGTTATTTTTATGCTGTGTTGGTATCAAGGGGAGAGAAAATGCAAACACAAGTTAGCTTTGCTGAAAAAAAAAAAAAAAACAACCTTGCTGCACATTCTGGTCACTCAAAACAAGAAAACTTTGTGGATTCAGAACAAAATGCAAAAAAAAATTACCAGTATTATGTCAAAGAAAACTTAGTAAAAATCAGGTGTGTCCCCTGTTGGATGTATGATGAGCAAATATTTTCTCCCATTCAGCTGGGGTCTCTTGTGTTAATGATAGTTTTTCACAATAAGGGGATTTTAGTTTGTTATATTCCTATTAGTTTTACAAGAACCTGCCAATTGGCCTCAGACGCCATCTTTGATCTGGCCACGTGGTCCAATGTACTACCTAATCTTTTGAGTAAAACTGCTGCACAGAACAATTCCCACAAAATCAAATCTCTTAGCAAGTGACTACAGACAAACTACACACAGACACACAGAATCTTCACAAAGCCCAAGTCAGTTTTTCAGCAGCAAATCTACATATGAAGCAAACACACTAGAGAAACCAAAAATCTCATTTGCGCTTATGGCAGCCAGTGTCATAGGGAAGTCCAGTTTCCCCAGGGGGCTGACTAACCATGAATGGCTCTGTCCTATATCACATTGGGCGCCAAATTGTTAAGGGGAAAGAATGTCCTGAGGTAATTGCATACAGGCTTTGTGGTCTCTACCCCCACTCCAAACCAAAGCCATCAAGACATTGGGAGACAAATCCCATCACCACCAAAGAGAAGGTTGCTGGGACTTGAGGGTGGAGTTAAGCAGCCAGGTTTGGTATAAAACTGGGCACATGGGCCTTGGCGTCTCTCGCCTCTTGGCTTCACGGCTAGTGTCTCCCGGACAGCTCTCAGAGTGCCATTGGGATTCCAGGTCAGCGGAACAGGTAGGACGCATTTAAGACTTTATCTCCCTCTTTTCTCCCTGAGTTGTACATTTCCTCATTTCCCCTTCCCTTGTGAATAAATCTTTTATTAACCTTTTGTGTGTGTCTGCAGCAGAGTATTAAGTCCCTTTGATGCGCGCGGGGGAGAACCAACAGTCAGGCAACCCGTTTTATATCGGGGCTGCCCTGTAACAAAATCTGTTACAGACCAGGGAGAGGGGCAGCCCAGACCCCCCAAACCTGCCTGCTCTAAATAGTTTCTGCCATCCACTGCATCAACACAAAACATATGAGACTTTAATGAGAAAGAAGTTTAATACAACTAGGAAACAATACAGGAAAGGCAAAGAATATAGTTTCTAAATCAAGTTACCCGTCCCCTCGTGGGTAAAAGTCCACCAAACTGGGATTGGCCCAGAGCAAGTCCCCAAAACCTGCCACAAGTCTAAAGCATCTTCCAGTGGGGACCCACAGAAAAGGATCAGAAAACAACCACCCAAGTCTGGAGGGAAAAGAGCAAAATCAAGATAAAAACCACCATTGTCACCTCCCCACAGGTCTGTCACCCACATCTGTGTCACCCAGTCCACGACCAAAAGGCAAACACAGTTTCTTCACATGTCTCTCTGTTCCATGTGCCCCCGCCAAGGCTCCTTCTGGCTCTCCATCCAGCTTCCTTCCTTCCTTACTCTCCTCTCCAGCTTTTTCTCCCCCTGCTCAACTCCACTCTCCCTTGGGTGGGGCAGGAAACCTGGAACCACCCCTTTCCTGGGGATCCTGTTACAATACTTCCAAATAATCTTTGGGTGCAAGAGAAAATTTTAAGAAATTTTTTCAAATACATACCACTAAAAGAAAATTAAGATAAGTTTATAACAAAATATCAAAACATAGTATATCAACAAGCAAAGAATATACCATATATTATGCAGTGCAAAGAGGGAAATTTGTAACACTGAACAATTATATTATAAATGAAGAACATCCTCATATTGTTACAGGGCAGGGAGAGGGGTAGCCCAAACCCCGCAAACCTGCCTATTCTAAATGGGTTCTGCCATCCGCCGCATCAACACAAAACATATGAGACTTTAAAGGGAAGGAACTTTAATACAATTAGAAAACAATACAGGAAAGGCAAAGAATATAGTTTCTAAATCAAGCACCCAAAGTTACCCGTCCCCTCGTGGGTAAAAGTCCTCCCAAGCAGGATTGGCCCAGAGAAAGGCCCCAAAGCCTGCCACAAGTCTAAAGCACCTTCCACTGGGGACCCACAGAAAAGGATCAGAAATAACCAGACAAGTCTGGAAGGAAAGGAGCAAAATCAAAATCAAGACAAAAACCGCCACTGTCACCTCCCCATGGGTCTCTCACCCACATCTGTGTCACCCAATCTACAACCAAAGGGCAAGCGTAGTTTCTTTATGTGTCTCTCGGCTCCATGTGCCTCCTCCAGGTCTCCTTCTGGCTCTCCATCCTGCTTCCTTCCTTTCCCACTCTCCTCTACAGCTTCTTCTCTCCCTGCTCAGTTCCACCCTCCATTTGGGTGGGACAGGGAACCTGGAACCCCCCCTTTCCTGGGGACCACTCTGTTACAATATCAATAATGTAGTCCTAACTTCATAACAGAAAGAGAAAAATAAAAACAAAGCAGGCAGAAAGAAGAGACAAATAAAGAGCAGACATTGAAAGTGAAAACAGACAAAATCTAGAAAACAAAAAGCTGATTCTTCAAAATAAAATTAACAAATATCTATCAAGATAAAAAAAAACTAAAAAGAAGACAAAAACCATAAATAGCAGGAATGGAAAAGGCAATATTGGTGCAAATTCTATAGCCATTTAAATAAGGGAATGATATGAAAACTTAACCTTCATAAATTTGAAACTTAGAACAAATGGAGCAACTCCACAAAAATCAGAATCTACCAAAACTAAGTCAAATTGAAATAGATAATCTGAGTGACCTCATAACCATTAAAGAAGTTTAATTAATCATTTAAGAGCTCTGGAAAAGGATGTCTCCAGGCCAAGATATTGAATAGTTTCCCTTTAGAATTGTACTAAACAGTTAAGTAAAAATTATCACCAATATCACAGAATCTCTTCTAAGAAAGAGAAGGGACTACTTTCCAACCTACTTTGTATACCTCAATAGCTGTTTACATGTAAAAACAACAAGAAAGGCAAATGTGTCATTGATGGAAGTTGAGATGAAAAATTCATTTTAAATGTGAACAGAAATATTGGTAAGAAGGATAATGGCCACCCCAGTGGAGTCCATGTCCTAACCCTTGAAACTGTGAATAAATAGGCAAGATGGCTGTGGTATAATAAAAATATATACTTGCTCTTTGTCCCCAGTTGCTGACACTGAGCTCATAAAATCCTTGGAATTTCCTGACGGGTAGGAGTGGTAAGATCTTTTGTTCTTCAAGCCCCTTTAAACTTTACCTGAGTCTATTCTAATGGAGTAAGTCCTGGAGGGTCCCTTGATGACTTCAGAATGCAGTCTGATTACCAAAAGAATTAAGGTGACTACAGGGATGAATCTTGCAGCTCTACCTCCCAACCCCAGGGGAGGAGAAAGGGCTGGAAACTGAGGGTACTTGTTGACCCAGGACTGTGGCTAGGATCTGAAGTGAAGCCAGTTCTGTGGGGCAGAGCCCTTATACCTGTGGGGCCTAATGCTGGCTCCAGATAGTTCACATCAGAATTGAATTGTACTGAATTGTAGGACACCCAGAGATTCAGTGCGGATATTGGAGAATTGACTGGTGTTGAAAAAGACACAGCATGCCAGCTGTCCCAAGCAGTGTCAGAAAGTGGCAAAGGGAAACTAAAGTAGCTGACAGAATTGGGCTGCTAATAAAATGACTAAACAAAGTAGCCTGGATCAACCACATGTGTCCAACATAATCCCAAGGTCCTTCATGGGGAAGAGGGAGACAAATCACAGTGTCAGTGTGATGGAAGAGGACTTTACCCACTGTCACTATTACAGGGCAACCCCGATATAAAACAGGTTGCCTGACTGTGGGTCCTCACCTGCGCACTTAAAAGGGACTTAATACTCCGCAGCAGGCACACACAAATGGTTATAATAAAAGGTTTATTTACAAGGGAAGGGGAAATGAGGGAATGTACAACTCAGGGAGAAATAGGGAGATAAAGTCTTAAATGCGTCCTACCTGTTCTGCCGACCTGGAATCCCAATTGCACTCTGAGAGCTGGCCGCGAGCCAGGAGCTGTGAAGCCAAGAGAGACCCCAAGGCCCACGTGTCTGGTTTTATAACCAACCTGGCTGCTTAACTCCACCTTCAGGTCCCAGCAACCTTCCCTTTGGTGATGATGGGATTTGTCATTTCCCCTGTCTTGATGGCTTTGGTCTGGAGTGGGGGTGGAGTCCACAAAACCTGTATGGATTTAGCTCAGGACATCCTTTCCCCCTAACATCACTAGTAATAGAGATAGAGGGAGGAGCTCATGGATGAAGAATGCAGCAGCTGGGAAGGGCAAGAAAAATGATTCTCCACACTAGACCCTCCAGAAGGAGCACAAACTTGCAGACAACTCCACATTGGCCCAAGAAGACCCATTTCACATTTCTGACCTCCAAAATCTTCAGGTTTGTGATGTTTTAAGCCATTCCATTTGTGTAACTTGTTTGAGCAGCAATAGGAAAATAAATCAGAAAACATAATTGCTATTCTCTCCTTATATGCAGTGATTAGCCCCGTACTAGTCAGAAAGGAAATACAGCTGGTTGAGGTTGATAATGAAATGTCCAGGCACAAATAGCTGTAAAATGTCAAGAGGTGAACGAGGCTCAGACCCAGGGTTCTTTCCCACCCTCAAAACTCAGTTTCTCTCTCATCAGGTTCCTCCCTCACCCCCCTTGACCTCCAGATTGGGTTTCTGAAGCAGGATCCCTACTTAGGATGGCCCAGAAAGAGACAAGAGTGAACGTTCCATTTCCCTCCTAGAGGCAATCCCAGAGAACAAGAGGCTGTTGCAGCAGTGAAAGTCCTGGGGAAAAGAAAAATATCAGATGGTTTCACTTATAAGAGGAATATAAGGACCAAATAAGGTATCAGGAAAAAAAACAGCAATAACAATAATAATAATAATAATAATAATAATAATAATCAGGCAACCATAAATCAGAGACATTCTGCAAGGGAGGGCGAGGAAAAGGGATTAAAACAGGAGGGTAGAGCACAAGGGACTGTGGTGATGGTGCATGGGTGAATTGGTGGTGGGAATTTTACACGGAATACAGAATGATGTCAAAGATATAAATATAAAAAAAAAACTAATGTTAAAAAAAAAGGAAGTCCTGGGAAGACCCCTGATGTCCTGGACTGGGCATGTGCCCGGACAGGCTGCCCCAGGCAGGAGATGGCGTGGGCACAGGGGCTGGAGCACGCTCTCACCCAGCCGGGAGAGGCGGGAGGGGAGCGTGAAGCGTGGGACAGGCCAAAACTGACAGCCACAGTCCATGACCGCCACTGAGGTGGACAGAATGCAGAATCGGTGTCTAATTACATAGTGTAAGTTTCCAAAAGTAAATAAGAGAACTAAAAATAAGTATGGGAAAACTATAAAACTTGGGATAATGAAGGGGAGAGGAAAGGCACACATGTGAAGCAATTTCTTATTTCCATCATAGGAACCAGTAAACTTTCTACAGATGACAAATGAAGAAATAAAAGGACATATCCATGCTGATGAGAGTTCTGGAGGAACCCACAGAAGGCCTGAAAATGGAAATGTTTCAAAGAAGTTGCTTTGGGGAGTGCAGCTAGGCCTGGGGAGCGGTGAGCTTGGAAACTGTTTTCTTTCATCATAAACCCTTCCCTCTGATTTGATTTGCTCTTGTTTGTGTGTGTTATTCTGGTGACAAGACGAGCAGTGATTTTTTTGGAGGAATGACCTACTTTCAAAGGGCTCTGATCAATATCTAGTATTGTGACTCCATAAGGGATGGAATGTTAGAATTATGAAGAAAAAATACATATGATTTGGAGTCATCTTTATTAATACTTGTTTCTTACCTGCTGAGATGACAGGAAACTATGTCACAGGTTTAAATAAAAGAGGTGTTTCAAGGCTGAGGAAAAGAGAGAAAGAGAGGAGAGAGCGCACACACTGACTCCGCCCTGCTCCATCCCTGGCCAGCTCCGGCCTTTGGGGGTGACTGGAAGTCTCCTGAAAGCAGCTGGCCTGGATCCCATTCGTCTTTGCTTCTCTGGAAAGGGATCTTGTACTCAGACTCTCAAGCGATATCTCAGTCTTCACTTATCCAGAAGTTCACACCTGGCTCCTACCAGCATTTTCTATGGACTTACAGGTCATAGCTCCAAGGTCAAAAAGGCCCCTGAGGTCATCTGCACCCCTTCTTCATCAGTCCCATACTTCTAAACAGTCTTGAGCACCTGCAATGACAGGGACCCCATCCCTTCATGGTGGCTCTTTCTGGATAAATCAATAATAATTGCCACGCTTCCCTCTGACCCAAGGACCAAAGTGTGGGAGCCACTTGGGCAAAAGTTGGCCCGCCCTGCCAGCTGATCTCGATGGGGCCAGGCCACGGCCCCAGGTTGCTGAGACACCATGTTCCCAACCTGATGCTGACTTTCAGTTATTCTCCAGGCTCTGGCATATACACGCCCCTGGACCAGATGATCTGAGTAGGATTCTCTACCCTCCTCCAGGGACCAGATCATTTACTTACACTGAAGCTGGGAGGAGTAAATCAGGAGCCATGGTAACCTTAGTTAAGCCCACACCTGTTACCTTTGATCACCATCCCAAAGGCAAGCTCCTGGCCACCTACCCCTCTTTCTGATCCCCCTTCCTGCTCTGGGATTCTTCTCCCTCCAATTTCTCCCCAAAGGCTGACTCCAAATCTTCATTACTAGACCCCTGGGATCCCAGGGGCTCCAGTGCAACCAAACCCTCTGTCATCAGCCAAACCCTCTGTTTATGCAGGACTCCCTCCCTCCCTGGGTTTCTGAGGACACACACCCTTTGCCCTCTGTCAGGGATTTCTTACCCTCCCATAACCTGCTGCGTTAAGGATGGAGTGCTCAAGGGTGGGACAGGGAGCCTGTCCATCTTTCATTGGCCCTTCTACGCTATTATCTACTCTCTGAGAGAGAGACACCCCCAGCTCCTCACTTCCAGGAGGTCTGTAGTCACCACCTCCCTCTTCATGGTGTGTTCTCCATCTGAGGACGGGCATTGCCCCTGGGAACCACACCTCCCATACTCAGCCTCCCATCTCCCAGGCCTCCCTTGCTTCATCCGACTCTCCCAAACCAGGAGCCCCCCTTTTATCTCAGCTTCAGATCTTCTCCTTGGAGAATCACCCATGGGAAACCTCAATCAAAGAGCAGATTTAGCATCTGCATTATCTGGGGTCATGGCAAGAGATGGAATTCATCCCAGATGGTTCAAGTGATGAGACTTTTATGAAAATTTTCCGTCCATAAGCACAGACAGGGTGCAGGGAACAAACAAGGGATGCCAAGGAACACAGAGATTGCAGCTCCGGGATGCTGTTGGACCCACGGGGCTCAGGATACAAGAGGAAAGAGCCACCACCGCCAGGAAGAACTGGAGATGCAGCCAAGGGGCTGCTATTCGCAGTGGGGTCTGGTGGGATGAGCCATGGGTGGATAGGTGGGGATACTCTGCCTCCTCTATCTTCCTATCCTTTTGTTCTCCAGCCAGCACTTCCTGTTGGCTGAATCCAACTTGTGACCAGCAAGAAAACCCTGGAGAGGCAGCCTGAACAGATCATGTTCCCAGGGTCAAATGGCTCAGAGAATAACAGTAGAGGGCTGGGGCGGGGGGGAAGGTAGAGGCAGGTGGGGACAGAAGGAGAATAGCACAGATATCAGGGCTATCGAGATGGTTCTTGGAGTCTATCTGCCTCTTTTGCAAATGGGGGAAATGAGTCTGAGAAAGGTTGACCATTTATTCTAGTAACACAGAGTTTGTGGTCAGACCTCAGGTCACCATGTCCCTTGCTGCCTGTCACCCAACAAAGTCCATGACTCCAACACTCCCTTCTATGTAGTGCCTTCAAGTGTTTATGCACTAAAAATAATGTTTAAACCATTTTAATAGGGTACATTTCTTTGAATCCCTTCCCCGACAGGAAATATGCTGGCTGGCTGGCGGGAGGCTTGGCAGCTGGCCTTGAACTCCCTTGACTCCCCCACTCCCAGGCTGAGGTTTTCCATCCAGCACTGCTGGAGCCCAAACTGAATGGGGAAGGCTGGAATTAAACAATAATAATCTCTTCTATTATTTCTCTGTAGCCAGAAGCTGGATTAATACTCGGAAAGGATTGGAAGAAAAAAATCTAATTGGATTCAAAACATAATAAACTGAAGCCAACTCACTCAATTTATGGCCGTGTCTTCTGGCATCTTTTAATTTTGCGTCACATTCATTTGGAGCCAATCCAATTAGGGTGCTCGATAACAAGGTGGGCGAGGCTACAGTCACCCTGCCTGCTCCAGCAGTAATGAGATCGCTGCAAAAAACCTGAGGGCACTGTGATCGCCACCTTGTTATCAGGAAAATTGACAGGGGAAGGGGAAAGTGAGGACCCTAGATCCAACTCATTGCTTCCAGGGTGGTCTTCACCTCATCCTCATTGGGTTAGGAGCAACAGCACCTACCACTGAAAGCTGAATGAGTGTGAAATGAGATCAAGATGTAATAATGTCTGCTCTTCCAGTTCATCAGCCAGGCCTCTGTTCCCTGCTCCCGCTGTGCCCTGCAGCCCCACTGACCAGACTCCTCGTGGCCCGATTCTTGCCCATGGACCTCTGACTTAGATGCCCACCTTGGACACAAAGACCCAACTCATCCTAGTAGGCTGGCCAGGTGAAACTTCGTAGCTACAATTTTCCAGGTGCCCCACCCAGACCACAGGACCTGCCTAGGAGACCTGAGCCTGTTGCAGAGCTTAAGGAAGGCACATGGTAGCACCCCCAAAAGTTGCCCGCACAGACCAACCCCTACGAAATGTGGAATTCCCTCATCCAACTTCAGTCCTCCAGGGGCAAGAATGCAAGCAATCCTCTTGTCTATCTGTCACAACCAAACATTCACTTAGACACACAGTAACAGGTTGTGCCGGTAACATTACTTCACTTCATCTTCTCTGACCCTAAGGGAGGAAGAAACAATCCACTTTTCGAACATACATGGTTGACCTTTGTCCATCCTTTTAACTTTCACTTACCCATGACTTTAAATTATTGGGATTTTTTTTTAAATAGACAGCATACACCTGGGTGTGGTTTTATCACTACTCTAAAAAAAAGCTTCCTTTAAATTAGACTTTTTAGACCAGTTACACTTATTATAATTGTCAGGATATCTGGACATAAAGCTGCCATTTTGCCATTTATTGTCTATTTGAATCATCTGTTCTTTGTCCCTTATTGCTTTGTTCCTGATTTCTTTTGGCTTGGTTACATTTTTATGGTGCCATTTATTTCCTCTATGAGTTCATTACCTATGCCATGCTTCCCTTCTTCATGAGACCCAGTTGGGATCATGGGAGGCCACTGCCCCTTCTAATAAATGTCCTTCTTTTGCTTAACCTAGTATGAGGGACATCCTATTGTTTGTAATTTAGAGTTCACCAGAGAGTTCACACAAATCCATGTTTCACCCAGCAAGACACCTGGAAGTTTCTTACTCAAAACTATTTGAAAATGACCAAAGAATCATTGGGGGCCAACTAGAATGGATTCCCTTCACCCCAAATCAGTCTCCAGGATTCCTAAAGTCAGACAATGCGGTCTAGCCTCAGCTCTTGTCACTCATGTCTAGGGAGTTGAAAGAAAATTGAGATGTCAGCCAAAAAAAATCACTCTGACAAGAGCTGGAGGCTCCTCCTCACTCTCCCAGGTCAGCTTGGCCACCCTATGGCTTCTCCAGCCCTTGTCAGAGACCACCTGCCTGAAGAGCCCCCGTGTGTCCTTCCCCCACGAGGGCAGTCTGACCCTGCTACTGTCCTGCACTGTGCAAAGCTTCCTTGAAGCGCCATCTTCATCAGTGTGTTGCTATAGCAGCTTCCCACCCTCATCACTGCTCGGCCCCACTTTAAGAGGCCTTGGGTTTCCCCACTCTCAGCTCAGTGTCCTGATGAGGGGCACACGGCTGCTGACGAAAATAAGCAGGTGCCACCAATAAGTGAAAAGGGCCCAGGGAACTGAAGGGCGAGACAGCCATTCACATGTATGGCTGTAACCCAGCACCTGCCGGGGGTGCTAGGTAAATGCAGGCAAGGAGCATGGGCTTAAAATTTTCCAAAAGAAACTGCAAGTTCAGATTTTTAGATGGCTTCTCTGACAAAGTTAGCAACTGTGGAGGACAAACAAGGTAGAGTAACCCTGACTGGCTGGGTTGGATGGCAAGGAAGTGTGGGTCTCAGTGCCTCTGGTAAGGGAAAACACCCGGCTTCTGTCCCGGCTGACTGTGGTTTCTCCCATGGCATCTTCTGCAAGTTGGTCTAACCACTTCCTCTGACTGCGGTGATTTCAGTCAACTCAGCAGATGCTTAATAAAGCAATTGCTCTATGCCCGGCTCTGGCCTAGATGTTGGGAATAAGATTCAACCAGTTACCTATCTCTCTGCCTTGTGGAAATTAAACACTAGTGAGGAGTCAGATATTGACCCAAATGCCACCAAAAAATATATACGATTACAAACTGGAATAAATGCTGTGAAGGAAAATCAGAGGAAGTTAAGAGAGTTTGTTACTACAAATTTTATTATCCTGGCAACGAAACTTGAACTGAATATTGAAAGATGGGTAGGAGTCAAACAATTAAAGAAGTTACAGTAAGACCTAAAGTAGAACTTACTATAATTGGGCACAGCTTGTGCAAAGGCCCAGAGGCACAGAAAAACATAAACATTGCACAAACTAGAAGATCAGTGTGCCTGGAATATAAGGAGAGAGGAGGAAATTACACCTAGGTCTTCTGATAACTAAAAAAATTGTTAGTGGCACCTGTTTCTCTTAGGTAACTAAGAACTCACCGGTAAAGACAGCTCCAGGTTAAAGCAAGCCCAGATGTTGCAATCCCCCTCAGTATGGCTACCCCCTACCCTTCCTAGGAAGACCCAGCAAAACCAGGGGTCACATCTGTGACACTGTAATTTACATCACACGTCTTTCAGTAACAGGGCCCTTCCCCATCTGCCACTGCACGCTGCTCAAGTCTTTCCTGATCAACTTTCCTGTGGCCTGCATATCTGGGCCACTGAGGTCAAGTTTCCTTGCTCTTGGTCTGGTCTTCGTTACCTGTCCTTATTGTGTATCTACCCAGGGCCCAGAACAGTGCTCTAGAGCCCTCCCCACAGGGCTCGGGGCTCTGGCCTCATTATCTGAAAAAAGCAGGTCCTCACAAAGACATAGGAACCAAAGGGAAGGGGACTCTGGTTGTCTCTGGAGCACCATCCCCCACGATCCAAAGTAGAATACTCCTGTTTATGATGTGGTGGGTTGTTTCGGGTGTCAAGGATTGCTATCATCATTAATCTATAGGGAAAAACTTTGAGCATTCCCAAACAATCTCCCCTAAAAAATAGTTTAAAGGGCATCATAGCCAAAAGTGGCCTATCAAGGCAACTGGGGTGAGGCCAACACAGGGGAACCCCACTGAAGAGGAGGGAACTGTTTCTATGAGCCCATAACTTCAAGTCATCTGTTGCCTCTTGATTGATGGTCAATTAGTATTACTGAGTATCCACAGCTAAGCCCATTCTCTGTGCTTACTGGGATACCTGGGGGCAAACAGCCCAGGGCCCTGTTCTAATGAAGTGGACATTCTATACTAGATAGACAAAAGGCAAATAATCAAACAATGTTTAAGTACAAACTAGGTTATTATTGTGCCAGAAAATTCAAGGCCCCGTGAGAGGGTAGAACATAGAGCTTGCCAGTTTTGAGGTCAGCACAGGCATCCCAGAGGGAGTGATTTGAAAGATGACTGTTCGAGATTCGTTGTGGAGGGAGATTAGGGAAGGTGAAGAGGGATAGAGAACATTCCAAGCAGAGGGAACCATGTATCCAAAATCCTGGGGACAGAAGAAAGCATGAAGTGCTTAAAGAAGCAGATGCCCCTCAAAACTGGAATGGAGGTAGGAGAAACAGAAATCTGGGCATGAAGAGATGGGAGAGCAGGGTCCCAAGCTGTCATCTTTGGTGGAAACTTTCAGCCCAGTTCCTCCTGGACAGGGATCTGGGGTGTGGGCACTCAGATGGGAGCAGAGCCCCAGAGGCCAGCCTGGGTGGGAATGAGGTGTCCCTTCAAGGGAAAGGCAAATGTTTGCAGAAGAGGCTTCAGAGCCAAGCATTACCCTGTCCTTAGCAATATAGAAAGATCTAGCTCAAGACTACAAAGTGTACTACTAGGTGGCCTCAGACTAAGCACAACCTCTCCCCCTTTTACCCAGGAAGCCAGTGAAGCCAGTGGGATCGACTACATAAAGGAGCTGGGCCTTCACATCCAAAGCCTTCCTTTTTCCATTACCTCAGGCTGCATTCTGAAACCCGTTATAAAACAGTGCAATTCACCTTCTCAAGAACAAGAAAGTAAGGCTGGGGGATCTGCCTTCTGACTCAGGCAGCCTGGCTTGCTAGAAAATTATAGCAAGCAAATTATATACACCTCTCTGTGGTGGCCACCTCCCAAGCATCTACATCCTGCAGTGACACAAGCCTCAGTGACCAGGTCCAGAGGAAGATGGGGTGGGGGTGGGGGTGCTGGAACAGACCATGCCTGCCCTCCCTCTCCTCCCACCCCATGAGTAGCCACCGCCTTCCATTAAGAGTCTCAAAGGAGCCAGGAGGGGAGAATCCAACCTTCACACCCCAAAATATTTCAAGGCAAGAAGCACCTTGTCCCACGGTGCTCACCTCAGCCTCTTACGGAGCATCCTCTTCATCAGGAGTGCGAGGAAATCAGGCCAGAATCCAGAGTGCAGCTCAGGTTGCTCTGCTCCTTCCAGTGAGGAGGGGAAGGGGAAGAGGAGAAGGTGGTGGGTGTTGCGGGAAGAGGGGAAAACAGAGGGGTATGAGGGGCTCCACAGAGGATGGGGCTGGGAGGACCTCAGGCATCTCTTCGTTGGGCTTCAAACACCCAAGGGGGCTTTGGGCAAGTCTCTCCAGCTCTGTGTCTGCTTCCTCATCTGTTTGAAAGGGGGGCATCCAAGAGAGGCCTGAGTGGGGAGCTGGATGGCCTGGTGACCCTGGGAAGGCAACTGCCCAGCCTAAAAGAACAAACAAATCCTCACACTTTGAGCTCAAATGACCTGTGATCTGAAGTCCAAAGCCAAAGAAGACACGAGGCCCTTAAATGGCACTGAACAAACTCAACGAGGACTTTATCCAGGCACTGGGTGCAACCCAGGAGCTCACTTGCACCTTCCTATTCCAGAACTGCTGGATGTTCAAGCAGGAAAGACATTAGAATGAACGTTGCAGGGGAAGAAGCTGGGACACAGGACGGGCTTTAAGCTGGGGCAGTTGCCTTCCAGAGGGTCACCAGGCCATCCAGCTCCCCACTCTGGCCTCTCTTAGCTGTGCCCCTTTGTTTCCTGCCTCTCGTATTCTTAGCACCATCTCAGCGACAGACAGCAGAGGGAGTCCCCCTTCCGCAAACTTGGTGCCTCGCTCTGGAGATAGCAAACCTCTGAGACTCCAACCAAGGCAGAGGAAAGTCCATGTGATGGCAACACAGGGCTAGAGGCAGCGCCGCTGGGGGCTGAGCCGAGCGTGCTGCAGACTTTTGTCAAGACACATCTGTCTGACCTCTTCTCAGGGCTTGGATGTTTGGAGATGAGACAGGATATGAGCAGGGTCCCTGGTGACTAGATCAGCAAGTGTCCTATGAGAGGGGTGTGGGCTTGCCACTAAATGTCACCAGCCAGAGCACCTGTGCCCTCAGGACCAAAGCACCTGCTCCAGTCATACCATGTTATTTAGTCTTTCCTGACCGCTGGACATTTGCTTGCTCTCTATATTCCACTGTATGAGACAGCACACGGAAAAGCCATTTGCCATAAATCTTGGTCTCCCTTACAAGTTCTGGGTTACTCCGGTCACCTTGTGCATGCTTGTCACCCAGTCTCCCGGAGTCCAGACCCTGGCACATGCACAGCATGTGCCTGGCAGATCCGGGCATTTCATGATGGTGACCAGAGGACTCTCATTCATTGAGGACCCACACACAGCCATTCTCGCTCACTGCTCAGTGACAGCACACGGATCTGCCACATACTCGGGGAAATCTTAGCTCCCATGAGGCTGAAGACTGTGACCATAGAAATACTCAGAGCACAACAGGGGAGACTGAGCACAACAGGTGGGTCCAGGCACCTGGCTGCCAGGGGAAGGTGCGGCAGCTTCATCCCATCTGGACCTGTATTTGTGAAATATTTCTAAAAACCAGTATTTCTAAGCCAACTGTCTGTTTACCCTGGTTTACGTAAGAAAGTTTGCATATTGACACAGGAACACAAGCATTTGTTAATTGGTTTCTGTGTTGATATATATGAGAGTTGTAGACTTTTTTTTCCTGTGTCAATAATACTGCCTGTCGGGCGGGGGCGGGGGGCGGGGAGTGGAGGAAGTTTAATCACGTGATAAAGTACTGAGCCCAAGATAGAGAACTGGTTTCCATTAAACCCAAAGAATTTACAGGGGCCTACCCTGGTGGCACAGTGGTTGAGCGCTGGGCTGCAAAGCTGCCCGCAGCCTCTGCAGAGCCGGTTCGATTCCCGGCCACCGGCAAGGGTCCCACATGGCACAACGGACCTCTCCTGCCGCCCGCTGCTCCCCTCAGCAGCATACTTCATCACTCTGCCTGTTCTGTTCCCTGCTCTGGCTCTGGTGAATTCTCTCTCCCTCCCACTTTTCGGACTGTACCCAGTGCTTGTATAAAATAAATAAATAAATCTTTAAAAAAAAAAAAGAATTTACAGAAGACAGTCTCTACCTTGGATCCCCCTCTCCTCTCCTCTTCTTCTTCCTCTCTCTCTCTCTCTCCCCCTCTCTCTCTACTTCCTACTTTTTCTTCATTCATGTTATACTGGCATGTTTCCTTAAAAACAAAAAACAGGCCACATTCCCCTAGACCACAAAGCCTCGCTAAAATTTTCTGTCCAGGAAACTCTGCATGCGCCAGCCTGAGACCACTGTTGCCTGGATTAGGTGCACTCTCAGGAAGAAGTTTCTGGCCCAGCTCTGTCCAGTCTCCTCTCTGAGGCCCAGTTCACCTCTAAGCTTCAAAGCTCATGTATTGGTTCTGCAAAGTGGACACCAGCATACTATCTTTTCATGGGCCAATAATTCTGGGCCAGACTCTACGCTGACTGCCCCAGAGATAAAAGTTCAAGTCCCTTTGCTTAAGGAGGTTATAGCCAGATGGAAAGACAGAGAGACATCTTTTCTTTTTCAGTTCTGAGAATCTCTAAGTGCCTACAAGAGACATTGCAAAGAGTTCGTGCATACAGGGGGCTAAGGGAACAGGGAAAGTTCACAGGAAGTGCACAGGGATTTAAAAGGCATTGATCGGGACAATGTGTGGTGTGATTGAGGAACAGAAAAAATAAGGATTCTGGTGAGCTGGAGCAGGGGTGGGTAGGGGTTAGAACAAACAGAGGATGGGAAGCCAGCTATAGGTGGAGCACACATGTGCCAAGGGACGCCATCCTGCTGATGAGAGGAGCCATCAAAAAAGAGTCAAGGTGAGATCTGTGGCTGGAGTGGAGCAGGGGCCATGGGATAATAAGTCTAAAGGTGGAGATAATGTTAAAAGAGGTTCTTGCAAGAGTTCAAGCTGAAGCAACAGGAAGGAAGAATTTGCCTGAAGGAGTTAGGCCATAAGATAATTGGTGAAAAGAGAAGCTATGATGGAAAATACAAAGAGGCAAAGGAAGGACCCACATTTTGCCTTGGACTTGCACTTCAGGGAGGTGTGGGAAACCTTGGTGGTAATGTCCAACCAGCAAGTAGGTAAAGTTTGGAGGAGGTGTAAATTTGAACTGTCAACTTGTAACGGGCCGCTGAAGACTTGGGAGCATATGCAATTGCTCAAGGGAAATGCATCAGGAGGGACATAAAGGTCAAGGTAGAACCAGGAAAAGCCTGACGTCTGAGAGGGAGGCCTGCCTGAGATAGGCAGCCAGAGTCGGAACGAGGCCAGAGTCACGTCATGTAAGCTAACTGCAAAGGCAACCTCAGGGACCGGATATCAAGAATGAAATGCTGCAAAGATGAAGAAGGGTGAGGACCCAAACCTTGTGGAGATTAGCATGCCCTTCGTGACTTTTGGGGACAGCAACTTCAGCCCCTGTGGGACTTCAGCGCCTGTCAAAACACCCATCAGTAGAGAAGTTAAGAGAACATAAAAAAGTTGTGTTTTTGGCTGTAAAACACACTCAGAGCTTGGCTTTGAAGGGAAGAACATTCTGAAAAGGGTTAGCAATGTCACAGGGAGGATTTTTTGAAGGTGTGACTTCAGTGTGGTCATAGACTGTAATGGCAGCACCTGTAGACAAGAGTCTGAGGATGATTTTGAGGGCTCTAATCCATAAAACTAGAGAAATGGGATGGCATTCATTATGGGATAAACTTACCCAAAAGGAAATATGCAGAGGATTGGTCACCCTCCTGCTGTCTCAAATGCTTTGACACTCCCCAGTCCCAAGCTCCAGGCCAGCTCAAGCAAGGTAGGAGGGAGACAGCTGCACCAAGCCCCATGGAGAAGATGCCTGGCAAGGCTCAAGCACTGACATTCTCCACCCAAGCATCATGGAATGCATTGTTGGACACCTGCCTGAGCGCTGGAGCCCAGCGTGGCAAGCTGGCAATAGTGTGATGTGGGGCGTTGACCCAGTATATCCTCACATATTTTCTCAACATTTTGGACATTTATAGCTCATAATCTAGCACCATGTGTCCATCGATGCTCAGTAATAATTCAAAGCGATGAGGCTATTTTCTGGCTTTAATAGCTACTTGCACAGCTCCAACATGCCTAATACCACCTTAAATGATGACATTAACTTGCAGAGATAAGGAATCAAGCTCTGGACTGGCTATGGAAGGCCAGAAAAAATCAGTACAGTCATGAAAATGAGACTGTATTTCATAAGAATTGGACAACTCCCCCCACACACCAGGCCCATTTTACACCTTGGTCCTGATACTGGCTCTGCCAGTGAGGGTCTCTGCTTCCATCCACGGAAGGTCAGAAGTCTTTAAAGTTACTATATTTCCCCAAAAAAATAAAGATATCATAAGCTCTTCTAAAAGAGCACAGATTCCTGAAAATATTCTGATCCAAATCCCCATTTGACTAATTTGGAAACTGAGACTCAGAGTTAGTGATTTTTAGGTATTTCTCTGTAAGTTGGTGACATGAAATTCATTGAGCAATGAGAAGATGGTTACCATGATGTGACAAGACTTCTGTGACATCCTTCTGCACAATAAACCAGACCCTGTGAGACAGAACTGGACAGAGTCCTCCTAACTTCTATATTGGAGGGCAGACCAGGTAACATGTTATGGGGCAGGGAGGAGGGGTGGTTCTGGCTGGGGAGAGCAGCCTGGGGAGGTGGGTGGGCATAGCAGTAATTGCCCCATCACCAAGGGGTTCTCTACAACTCTCTCATCTCCCAAATCCCTGCATTGGTCAGGAGTCTGCGTTTGTGAATGGGATAGGTTTCCTTTAGCAAGCTGAACGCAAAGGGTATGGAAACAACTTAGGTCCCCAAACTCCTTAAGCAAACAAGGGAAAATTACCTGGCAATCCACACTCTCCTTGTTGAAGTGGAGTTCAGTGGTGAAAACTCACAGAGATAAGTTCAGGAACAAGTGTGTTCACTCCTTCCAGGACGGGGCCTGAAGGATTAGCTGGACCTGTGTCAGACTCCAAGAAAGAACTGTTGGGCCTTGGGCTTATGTGATTTGGAAAGCACCAGGGCCTCCCCCATTGGAACCAGGACTGAAGATCTGGCCATAGTGTGGTGTGGCAGAACTCTGGCCATAGGCCCTTCTCTTCCAGACCAGCATTCACAGTTGGGGAGCAGCAGCCCACTCTTAACATGGTCAGGGGTTGGGGTTCCAGTTTGTTCACATTCGAGATTCAGCTGCAGCCAGCTTTCTTGCAGCTCTGCAGGAAAACAGCTTCTCTGTGAGATCACACCCACTACAGAGAAGATGCCAATGAATACCAGCTGCATACACCCCTCCCTAAAGCTCAGATCCAGGCCTTTCTGCCCTGCCCACAGCTGTAGGCCCCCAGAATTCATAGATGGTGTAATAGCCCCATATTCTATAGGCCCTATTATATTTAACCATGTTAAATCTGTGTACTACACAAAAGTAGTGCAGGCCAATAGTTAGATACACTGATGAGAACATTCAGTATTGCCTTCACTAGGAGGTGACCCTAAGAGCGTTAAAAAAATCTTTTACAACCCCCTTCTTGTTTGCATAAATAAGTAAGTCTTTAAAAAAAAAAAGAGAGGGGCCTCCCCTGGTGGTGCAGAGGTTGAGCGCTGGGCTGCAAAGCTGCCCACAGCCTCTGCAGCACCGGTTCAATCCCCAGCCCCTGGAGAGGGTCCCACATGGCGCAACAGACATCTCCTGTCGCGCCCACTGCTCCCCTCAGCAGTGTATTTCATCAGTCTGCCTGTTGTGTTCCCCGCTCTGGCTGTGGTGAATTCTCTCACCCTCCCGCGCTTCTGACTGTACCCAGTGCTTGTATAAATAAATAAAGAAATCTTAACAAAAAAAAAAAAAAAGAGTCATATTTGAAACCCCATATGATGGATTCTAAAGTCTATCCCATCACCTCACCAGGATGTGGTCATTGGCAGCACAATCTGACAGGAGCCTGGGGAAAGACTAGTGCTCACACCTGCCCAGCTAAACTTGCTCCAGGTAACTGAGTTGAAGAGGTAGGTATTTAAAAGAAAGGATAGGAAAAGAAGGTCTCAATTTGGGGAATCTCAGGTAGATCCACCCCACACCTTCAAGTCATAAAACCCCAAAGAGGCTAAAAATGACATCTCCAAGGGGACACCAGGATGCCAGCTGCCACAGAGAGAACTACCTGAGGAGGGAGACATGAGTATCACAGAGTTTTCACCAGTGATTTAAGGCTCTTTATTCCGAATACATGCCCTGTTTTCAGTATGGTTTCCTCGGCAGTCAAAATGATGACTAATCCTATGCCCCACTGATGGCTTATGAATGAAAGGAAATGTATTTTAAGAGAGCTTTGTGCTGGTACCCAATTGCACTGATAAACTGTTTTCAGAGTTTTCAGGAATCAGTTTCAAGTAAATGGTGACCTTAAAACAACTCAAGGGGTCATGATTATATAGCCACACTCTCAGCTACCCCCTGCTCTAAGGTTCATTGGCAAGTTCACCCAGCAGATGCCCTTGCCACTTCCCAGTGAAGGAAGCGCCTGGTGCTCTTGGCTAAGAAGACATGTTAATAAGCCCTGCAAACCCTTTTCCAGGTCTTTTCAGGCCCCAGGAGCCCAAACCAGGTCTACATCTGTGTTTTTGCAAGCAGTTGTAAGATGAATCAGAATCTTGAAGAGTCAGTCTGGGAAGAAGCCCTACCACCAGACCAGGCCAGGCCAAGGGCTTTGTCTCTAAAGGATCCTTGTCAAGTCTGCATAACCCACTTCAAGAGAGAGACAACAGCTGTGGTCATTCCTCTACCTCAGACCAACCCTCAGCAGGGTGGAAGAATAAAAATTTCTTCCTTGAGAAACTTCCAGATCTTTCCAGCCTAAGTCCCATCAGCAACTCTCAACTTTGAGCCAAGAAGCTTGACCTTGAAATTGCCATTGTCTCTAAAGAAGTTAAACCACAGAACATGGGTGAACGACAACTTACCTTGTGTCACCTCTGGAAATATAGCTCCTTTTCCTGCCTTACTTCAGCCTATCCACCAGGGCCTCCTACTGGAACTGCCCCACCCTATGTCCCAGGACCCCAACTTGTTGGCTGACCTTGATGTCCTATCCCCAGATTCCACTCTGGGAAACTGGAGTGCCTTTGGCACATTGCCCAGCTCCAAATCAGGCCATACCCTAGTTTAGCCACATCCCAGGCCTGCCTTTCAGCGTCGTTTTGGTCAGGCCCTGACCAAATTTCATTCTAGAGCTCCAGATTGAATTATCTGCCCATGCATCTGCATGCCTAAGAGTGCCTCATCCAAAGATGAACTCCCCCTCCCCTTAATAAAAACACTTGTTCCATCTCATGAAGTGGACCAGACACCAACCCACTATCCCAAGTCTGAAACTTGGGAATTATTGTTCTCTATCCCATGCCCAAGACACGCTGCCCATTCAACATCTAAATATCTTTCCAATCCACTCTCTTCTCTCTGTGACCATTTCTGCTTTCATATTTTTGCCTGCTTGATATCACTTTCCTTGGGGGACTGTTGCAGTCCTCTGCTATGAAAATGCTGTCATCTCCATGCAATTCAAGTGGAGCTGACCCCACCAACCCGATCCAGATGTGCCCACTTCTCTGTTTAAAACCCTTCAGTGCCTCTCCATTGCCTATAAAGTTCAAACTCTCTAGATGAAAGCTGGGAGGCAACTTAGAGATCATCTGGTCAACCTTTCATGCCACAACAGTCCAAATCATAGACTTTAGGAGCCATCATATTGGATTTCAATTCTGGCTCTTTTTGAAAGCTTAAAGCTTTTTTTTTTTTTAACACCTTAGGCTCAATATCTTCATCTAGCCAACCTCAGGGTTGAGGGGAGACAACATATGGAAAGTGTCCAGCACAGCAGCCAGCATTATTACAGGGTCAGAACCCAAGATGCAAGAGCTGCTCCTCAAGGTCCCACCATCAGCTAACAACAGCTGTTAAACCCAGAACCCAAATCCACAAAACGAAATGCCTGCACTCCACAAATAAGAGGTTGAAGTACCATGCCCCACTGATCAACTAACACTTCTGAGCACTGGACAGTGACTAAAACATACCAGGTCTCTGCTTCGTGGAGTTTAGTTCTAATGAGGGAATGAGACTCAGCAGTGAATCACGTAAATGTACAAAGCAAGCACTGAGTCCAGTGGCATGAGGTAGGAATGCCCAGTGAGAAGGGTTGTGTTTTTATAGTGTGGTTAAGGAAGTAATCATCTGATAAGGCTCACTTAAGGTAAGGGAGAAAGGGAGTGAAAATATTGATATTGGGGTAGCCTTCCAAACAGCAAGAGTAGAAAGTACAAAGGGCTGAGGGAGGAACAGGGAGCATGTCAAGTGTTTAGGATCCAGCACACATGCCAGCACTGCTGCAGACCGCGGGCAAGAGGGGTGGGTGGGAAGTGAGGCCAGAGGACAGGTGGTCAGCTCAGGCAAGCCACAGATTGTGAATTTTACTCTGAGAGGGACAGAAAGTCAATGAAGGGGTTTGGACAGAGGTGTGGAGAGATCTAACTTAGCCTGCCAAGCGTCACTGAGACCAGAGAGGTTGCTGCAGTGATCTTATTGGAGATGACAGCGCTCAGACCTGATGGCAGAGTGAGTGACGTCTCAGGAGAGAAGGGGTCACTCCGAATACATTTTAAAGGCAGAACTGATAGGACTTGCAGATGGACTAGATGTGGAGTGTGAACAGAAAGTTGACCCCAAAGACTATGACCCGAACCAATGAAAAGAGGGAGCTGCTATTTACTGAAATGACGGAGATTGAGGCAAATCAGAGTCTGCTTTCTAAGTTCCAAATTTGAGATGCCAACTGGATGTCTGGTAAACACAATCCATGGATACACAAATCCAGGGGCAGGGAGAAATTCATACTGGAGAGTCCCATTTGTGAACAGGAGACATTTAAACAGTCCGTGGTGTTTAAAGCCAGAAGATTAGAAGAGTCCACCTGGGAAGGAGAGCGAGGACCTCACTGGCTCTCAGAGGACATGCCAGGCCAGGGAGATGAGAGTCCAGGGAAGGAGCCTGAGGAGAGCCCAAGCAGGGAGGCAGCAGAGTAACAGTATGGAGTCCTGAAAAAGCTACATGCAAAAAGCGTTTTAAGAAGAAGGGATTGATCAACTGCCAGAAGGACACTGATTGACTACCTATGAGGAGACTGAGAATCAGTCATGGGGTTTGGAAACATGGAGACCACTTGGCAAGAGCTTTTTGGATGGAGAGGTGAGTGCAAAAGAGCCCGGGAGGAGAGAAGCAGAGACTTTAAAACTAGACAGGACTGGGAGCCAAGAAAACTGATGATACCGGAGTGAAGTCACAAACAGGTGAGAGGGGAAGCAATGTAATGAACAACAGGGTCTGTCCATGAAAGACAATCCCTCTTCATCAGCCAGGGGTCACAGGTAAGGAAACAGTCACTGGTAAGGAAGTGCAAATCATTTTAGCCTCTCTGTAAATCAATTTAACAATCATATCAAGAGCCCTGAAAAGTGCCCATGTCTTTTGAAGCATTCATTCCCCTGTTGGTATTCTGTCCTAAGGAAATAATTTCAATTACAGAAAAAGCTCTCTACATAGACATTCATCACAACTATATGTAACAGTTCTAGAAACATCTAAATATGCTGCAATAGTTGGTTAAAACACAGGATAGATGTAGTCACTGGATTGTCAGCTCCATGAGAACAGGGACAGTAAGCTATTTTATTTTTACTAGTCCCAGCTCCTACCACGGGTTTGACATACTTGTTGAAAGAACACATAAAAGTTCACATATATTTTAAGCAAAAGACAAGATATAAAGTGATATAAAGTGATCCTCCAACGTAATGTATAAATGTGTACACACTTAAGGAATGACCTCAACCATGTTTTAGATAAATGACACGATGTCTAGAAAAACTAAAGAAATGATCCTCCAAAATGTAAACAGATTATCTTTGTGTGGTGGAAATGCTCTTTTTTGTTTTGTTTTTGTATATTTTCAAAATGAACAGGATTACTTTTATTATGGAAAAAACAAATCAAGGTCATTTCTTAAAAAGCAAGGGCAAGAATCAGGCAGGATTAAGCTCAAACCACCAGGATTCGATGAGGCTTTACACCCACTGAAATTTCCCAGGGAGTCTTTGTGGGTTAACCTCCATTCCAGCCATCTCAGATGGATCCTCCCACAAAACCTCCTCTAGATGCTAAAGAGATCCTGTACACAGGTACCAGCTTTCACAAGAACATTTCTAAATTCTTAATCAGCTGTCAAAAATAACATCCTGCAAGACAGAAAACTGTTGATGGTGCAGTTTCCAGTGAAAATTAAGAGAATAAAGAAGGGCATGTTCACTGAGAATGTAACCATGCAAACTGTTTATTTGTCAAATATATACTGAATGAATGAATAGATATTTCACAAGAAATATGTCCACATGTGAGTAGAGATGAGGCAAACAGCTGAAAGGGAATCCACCTTTTTGGCATCACCACTTGAAGTTGTAGCTCCAGAGTTCACGTTTCCAGACTCTGTGCTGGATCCCACCATAAGTGTCAACGGGTGCTCACAGGGGGCTCTGGACTAAGGGGTGATCAGTTAGCTAGTGCAGGGCTTGTCAAACTTGAATGTGTGCACCATTAATTTGGATGCAGGTAAAATGGATTCCAATTCAATAGGTCTGGAGTGGAGAGATTCTGCTTGTCTAATAAGCTCCACATGAGGCTGAGGGTGCTGGTGTGAGCACATTTTGAGTAGGTGCTGGGTAACCAAGTGACCCCAAGGATCATTAGGAACCATGAGCAGGAGACAGGCAGGCAGGCTGTTTCAATCTAAACAAGGTGAGGGAGCACAGAAGATGCAGAGTGACTTCCAACCATTACCCCAATTCTTAATGCCAAGCACCTTCACCAGGTACCCAGCCTGGCCCCTCAGTTCACAAGCATGCCAGCACTCTTGCTCAGGCACAGAGATGACTGATGAACCACAAGCTCCAGGCAACTGCATGGGATCCAAAGGGGCTTAAGCACCCCACCCCCAACTCCAGGAAAGGAACTCATGGCTCAAAAAGCTTTTGCTTGGGGGTTAGTTGCACAGGTTATTGATCAGGGACCAGACCAGAGAGATGGTCAGAGATGGCTCCTGCTGTCATCTCTTTGCCAGACCTCCTGGTGCAGCCAGTCCTTGGGGCCTCACAGTGAAGCTTCTCAAGGGCTCTGGGCTCCTGAGCACCCTGCCTTGGTAGGCTACCACGGGTCCAGTCACTGTCTCCGGTGGGTCTAAGCGGGCAGAGCCAGGCTCAACAAATGGCCCAGGAATAATCTAGACATTTCCTTCCCAGCAAGGACAGGCTGTCAGGTCTACACACAGATGAAGCCTTGGATCTGGTTCAGCATCCAAAAGACTGGACCGTAACCCCCATGGGGGGGATATTTATACTTATAGCACTTGCTCCATTTTCTCTGGCTCCTTACAGTCCCATTAAGCCACACTCCAAGAACTCCCTCCCCCTGCCACTACTGAAGGCCATTGAGAGGCCCAAACTCCTGGGGAGGTTTGGAAAAACAGTGGCACATCACCCAGGGCTAGTCAGCTCAATGAAGAGTCTGGAAGGAAGGCAGGTGCAGGCCATGAGTACTGCAGGCCTCTGCAGGGTCGACACTGGGGAGTGTCACAAAGTCCCTGGCCAGCTGCCTTGTTAAGAGAGGTCCTAGCAGGCAAGAGAATATAGCTGCAGTGGCATGAGTTCTTCCCATGCTGGACCATGGGACACACAGGGCACCTGTCCTCTGCCGAGTGCTCAGTAGGGACACCTCTGGTCAGTCTACCACAGTAAACCTCTGGAGCTCACCCCCATGCCAGGGTCTGTCCAAGACATGGAGGACACAGCTCTATGAAAATACAGATGGCCCCCTCAAAGCGTTCACAATCTCATCAAGGAAAGGCACTTGCACCCTTATTTCCATTCAAGGTTACAGATGCAGAAAAGCCAAAAAGGAGCAGGGTGTGACTCCTGAATTCCTGCAGTTCAGGACAGATTTTCAGAGCGTGAACACCCAAAGCTACCAGGACCCGTTGTCTGCAGTTGGATGTGCTAATGATTTAACAGTAGATCTCATTGTCTTTTCTCCAGAGAATTATTTTCCACACACAAAGCCCATCCACAAACATGCCCTCTCACAGAGGTTAAGGGTTGACCAAGGTCCAGAGTTCTGACTCCACATGCTCCTTCCCCCACCGTCAGTGACCTCACCATGTCACCAGTGGGAGTGAGCTCCTGAGTCTCCACATAGAGCATCTGCTGCTGAATTACTAGAATGAGCCCTGTCTGCTTTGAGCGCTGGCATCTGCTCAAACGGCAAGGAGCACTGCGACCTGCAGAATCCAGACTCAGAATCCTCCCAGGAATAAACGGCTGGGCCATCTGAATGTCAGGCTTCACAATGCAAATGGATGCCAACATGGGCTTTATCTGAACCCCAGAAAGTCAATAAAGATGAAGCGCCACCCCTCCCCCAGCTTGCAGCGTGCCCATGTAGCTAAGTGAAGGAGCCTGGCAATGAACATGGTGGGAAGAAGCCCTAGCCCTGGCTAAATGGGGTTGAACCTGCCACTGAGCCTCAGAGACCCTTTGGAGACCTCCGTGTGCACTGTGGACAGGGGAAGATGTTCAGACTCCTCCACCGGGGCGCTCTGCTGGCAGGTCAGCACCAGGGCTTTAACCTCCTTCTTGAAGTTGGTGTTGAGAAAGCCATAGATGAAAGGATTGACACAAGTGGAGGCCATGGCAAGCAGGTGGCACACCAAGAAGATGAGGTTGCCGTGACAGATGGGAATGGCCTCATGGTGCCAGTCCTCCAGGCTGTTGAACACATGCAGAGGCAGCCAGAGCATGGCAAAGGTGGCCACCATTACCAGGAGAACCCCATTGATCCGCTTCATCTGCCAGGCCCGTGAGCTGTAGGTGCCCTTGCAGAACACCCGCCTCTGCTTCCGTAGGCGCCGGTAGATGCGTGCATAGCAGACCAGGATGAAGGTCAGGGGGATGCAGTACTGGAAGAGCAGCAGGAAAGTGGTGTAGATGATGCGATGGTGGTCCAGTGGCCAGGACTCAGTACAGACCACCTTATCCGCCAGAAATTCCAAAGCCCTGGAATGGTTCTTGTGAAAGACATTCTCCAGGACATTGTTGGCCAGGAGGGGCAGGGAGAGGACAAATGAAATGAGCCAGATGATCACAATCCCCAGGTAGGCCTGGGAGACACTGGGTTTCCAGCCTGTTGGGTTGATGATGAGCTGATGTCTCTCCAGGGCGACGAGGACAAGAGAGAGGATGGATACAGTTACTGACATGCATTGGATGAAGGCTGACATCTTGCAAAGGGCCTCACCAAAGACCCAGTAGTCCATGATGGTATAAATGACCGTGAGTGGCTGGCAGATGAGGCACATGAGAAAGTCAGAAAAGGCTAGGTTGGCAATGAGCAGGTTGGTCACATTGGCCTTCTCCTTCTGCCTAATGGTCACGCATATCAGGCAGAGGTTGCCCAGGACCCCCACAATGGTCTCAATGCTGTAGGAGGTGACGATGAAGACCATTGGGTCTACAGAATCCTGGCAGTGGTCAGAGAAGTTGTACAGGATGTCCTTTGACTTGCTCCTGTTTTGAGCCTGCCAGAATCCTGGGAGCAAGGTCAGAAAGTGAGAGATGTTCATGGTGGATCTAAGAAGAGTCCAGAAGACTCAGGGATGACATCTGCAAAGCAAAGAGACAAATGCTACTCAGGGATCATGCCTCCTGTGTTGAGTCCAGGGAGGACTGGGGACCAGGTTCATGGCTGTTTTTACCCCATCAGTAAAATCTATTTATTAGCTGTTATAAATATCATTCACCATGTAATTGGTCTAATTATAAAGATGAGTCTCATAGTCATTTATGTGATCAAGTCATGAATTCAACTGACAGCTTAGTCTAGTTATTTTGGCCACTGGATCTCAGAAACAGGAGGATTTTTCTGGCGCCATAGTCTTCTGGCAAGAAGAGCCATGTGGAACTGAATATGACAAAATGAAATACACCAGAGCCAAATGTAGGGTCCAGTATTTGAGTCCAGAAATAGTCACCAGTGCATGAAATGGTGGTAATAAGATGCACCGTGCCCAGGAGCAGCAAATGGGACAGAAACTTAAGACTCTGATTGCCCATCGCCTAGGGCAATGGACGCAACACTAGTGATTCCAAACTGACCAAGTACAGCATGGTCAGAGCAGAATTCCTAACTAGAGAGGGCTCTAGGAAATCCCACTTCATCTGCTCATTGCTCAATAAGCATGTCTCAAGCTCTATGGCAACCATAAGGTCTGCAAAAATGATATATCCAGTCCCTCCCAGACCAGAGGAACTGATCACCAGGAATGCAAATGAACTTTCAAGCTCACATGCCATCACCAAAACCACTATAAACGAAAGTCCTGGTTGCTGGGAGTTTAGAGAAGGAGCAGAGAGATGATAAAAGAGGTGACATTGATCCAGGGCTCAAAGGTTGAGGAGAAATCAACCATCCAAATGGATAGGGCCGAGGAAGAAATCAAAGGTACAGTAAGATCAAGTCCATTCCAGAAAGATCACTAGGATGTAGAGAAAGTATTGAGGAGGATGCCGAGACAGGGGAAGAGGACATGCTGAAGGCAGCACTGGGAATCTGCCTGGCTTGCAGCTCTTCTTCTCAGAGAACCCATGAAGAGCTAACACAAGGGATGGTCACAGTGGACAGGGCCACCCGTCACCTGTGCCTGCTGCCTAGACTACATGGATGCCTGAACCCAAACTACCCCTTCCTAGCAGCTTCTGGGACCAAGGCAGAGGAAGGAAGTGCTGGGGCTGGGACAGTATCATGGCAGGAAATCACTGGGGGATCAGGAAAGAAGCAGGAACTGACAGCTGACCCATGCATCTTTCTCCCGAGCTGCAGGGTCTGGGAAGGGCCTCCAAAATGTCCCCATTCCCTTGTGCAGAGACTGAGGATTTCCAGAGGCAAACTACAGGGGCAAGGTGGCAGTGATCCAAATGCCTGAGTCTCAGGTCAGCGGGAAAGCTGGTTTCCTTTTTTTTTTTTTTTTTTTTTAAGATTTATTATTTATTTATTTGTTTGTTTATACATACAAGCACTGGGTACAGTCAGAAGTGCGGGAAGGTGAGAGAATTCACCAGAGCGGGGAGCAGAGCAGGCAGAAGGACCGAAGTACACCGCTGAGGGGAGCAGCGGGCGGCAGGAGAGGTCTGCGCGCCATGTGGGACCCTCCTTTGGTGGCCAGGGAGCAGCCGGGGATTGAACTGGTGCTGCAGAGGCTGCGGGCAGCTTCGCAACCCAGCGCTCAACCGCTGCGCCACCGGGGAGGCCCATGGTTTCCTTTTGTAGACTGTGCTGAGAAGTGGGCCCCTGGGACATAGGAGGCTCCTGAATAAAGCCAGGTAAGGAAGTCTTGAGATAGGACTGCAGTGTAGCCAGCCCTGGTGAAAGCAACATGACCCAGCAATAACCCCACTGATTGAGGCTAATGTGCTCAGGGTTAGAGACAGTCAGAGAGCCCAGGTAGTGGCAGAAAGCAGGTCATCTTGCAGCTAGGGGAGCTTTTCACTAAGAGCGGACATGGCTCTCAGTCATCGGAGGGCTTTTTGGGTCATGAATAGGCTCACAACTAAATCCACCAGAGGTATCTGGGAAAACAGCAAAGTACCATTTCAGGACCCCAGGGCAGCATGCTTGTCCTGAGTGCAAGTCTTAGCTCTGCCACCTACAAGCACAGTGGCTTTGGGAAAGTCACCGGACCTTTCTGAGCCTCAGTTTCCTCAGTTATACTTTTGGGTGGGGGAGCGTGAGTAACACTTACCTTGCAGGATAGTCTGTTTCCCTCCTAGGGGAGTCCCACAGGGTGAAACAGGGAAGAGGGGAGTCTGAAAGGTAGGATCCTTGCATTTCCCTCCAACTCAGTCTCCAACTTGGTTCTTTGGGCAAGTGATATAATTTGATGAACCAGGTCCTGCTCGGGAGCTTTTCTTGCCACCTCCTGGAAAGCTTATTACCTACCTAGTTGCCTAGGTAGGTAATAAGACCTACCTAGTACTTAAGGGGTGCTCAGCAAATGCTAGTTCCCTTCTCTTCCCACTCATGCCACCAGCCCCATCCGAGGGAACCTTGCTCCCCTCCACCATGAGAAACAGGTCACAGTGACTACACAAACCCATGCCCAGATCTCTGAGGACATCTGGCTCTACATCTGAACCAAAGCCTCTTGAGAAAGCCCTCTACGAGGGCACAGGGTTGGGATGCATCGCCTCCAATCCTTCACCCATGCCCAGCCTCAGAGCACCTGTCTGGCTATAGCAGCCCCCTTCTGTCCTGCTCTGAGCCCTGCCCCAGATCCAGCACCCATCTCTCTCCCAGGCTAGAAAGGGTCACACTCCCACTCTCCCATTTCAGAGCTGGAGACCAGCCCATCCACAGGCCAGTGCCTGGGGGACACTCATGATGCACGTCACACTGCCTTTGCCACAGAATCCCATGCAAAGATGAAACCCCAGGACAGGGGGCAGTGGCGGCAGCATGCAAAGGTAACTCTGTCCTGTTTGTTCCACTGGAGATGCCTAAGCAGCCTGAGAGGTTGCACCTGGGAGGTGGGATGGGATGGGGGTGAGGGAGGAGTTTGCACCTATTGTACCAGAGGAGTGGAAGGGGAATTTGGAAGAGCAGGCAGGAGAGGGGATGCAGGAGCCTGATCTTGGATGCAAGAGCCCGAGGAAGGGGATCCCCTCACCCTGGCAAGCACCCACTTTCTTAGGGCAGAAGGGTCAGTTTTCACTGAGCTCTGGGCACTACACATTAATTCATACCATAGCCCCACCAGGAAGGACTTATTAGACTACACCATATGAAATTGCAGTATTTGACCATTTTCAACGTGCAATAACAGCGAATTCCTATGTTCAGATCTATATCAAACCCATTTAAAATTTATAAAGAGGAGGTCGCTCGCTGAGGCCCCCTTGGATGGAGAGACATGGTGAGGCTAGTATGTGGTGATGAGCAAGTGGCAGAGCTGAACTGAAACCCTGGTCAATCTATTTCTGAAACCCAGCACTGATGCTTCCAGACACGTCTTGAAAAGGAGGAAAGTTAAGAGGACCCCATGCAGGAACACCTGGGCACAATGGGATCTGACTCCACCAAGTGTGAAGACACCACAGGTAGAGCAGCAGCTGCCCTGGGTCCTCTGACCTATGGCCCCCACATGTTGGCTCAGAAGCCCCAGCTCCCCAGCTGCTCCAGCCCCTCATTCTTTCCAACAGACCTGGGGTCGCTGGGCCACTGTAATGACACTTTCAGATAGGCTGCCTCCCTCCCCACATGGTTGGGAACCTCGCAGCAGCCCTCACTGTGACAGAGCACAAAAGCACAGCTCCCCAGGGGAGAAATGTGGGCCATGATTGAGCAAGCGCCTGTCCCTTCAAACGTCCATCCCTTACAGACTCCAGTCCTCACCTGATCACCTGAGCCATCACATCACTCTGGGGCTGCTTCAGAAGCTTCTGGCAGGTTTGCCCCAGCAAGGAACCTCATACTAAACTGGCCCTCACTTCTCACTGCATTCCTCAGAGATGCCCAGCAAGGACAGGATCTGTTAGATCTGCCAGATTCACCCCAGAGGGCCAGAGTCAGGAGGGGAGAGGCAGATTGTAAGGTCAGTACAATGGTGTCTCCAGGTTGAGTTCCCCGGCGGCTCTCTAGACAAAGTAGAAACACCTACAATGCCTGGGGGGTAGGGGAAACCCCCCCCCCCACACACACACACACACACACACACGCACACACCACTGCCGCCTGCCTTCCCCATCATTCAGAGGAAAACTAACCAAAGATACAATAAAATCAATCTCCCAGCGAGGAAAGAATGGAGGAGTCTGCTTTGTTTCCTGCAGTTTCAGAGAACAGCTTCCAGCTCCTCCAGTCCCTGACACCTGGACACTTTCTAGGTTCCCTCCCCTCCTCCCCTCACGCTCACAGGGAGCGGCTCCGGGCCCCTCCACACCACCACCCGCTCCAGGCGAGGCCACGGCGGCTGGAGGCGCAGGGCGCTCCCCCGGCCGGCCTGGTCTCGCGGAAGCCCCCAGGGCGTTCACTCCCCGGCCGCGCGGCGCCCGCAGCGGGCTGGGCACGCGGTCTACCGAGGCTCCGGGCACCCGGCCCTCTCCGCGCCCGCAGCCCGGACTCACCTGCTCTGCGAGCGAGCGAGCGGCGTCGCCCGACCCGTTTGTTTGCCGTTTGCGGGTCGGCTCTGACCTGCGCCGCCGGCCGCGCCCGCCCAGTCTGCAGCCCGCGCCCGCGCCCGCCCACCCCGACCCGGGCGCCCTCCCCGCCCCGCGCCCCGCGCGCCTGCGGCGCTGCCCGCGGGCTCCCCACGCCCACCCAGCCCCGCAAGCCAGCGGCGGGGAACCCACTGCGCTCCTGCGCGCTCGCGCGCTTCTCTCTCTCGCTCGCTCGCTCGCGCTCTCTCTCTCTGTGTCTGTCTCTCTCTCTCTCTCTCTCTCTCTCTCTCTCTCTCTCTCTCTGTGTCTGTCTCTCTCTCTCTCTCTCTCTGTGTGTGTCTGTCTCTCTCTCTCTCTCTCTCTCTGTGTGTCTGTCTCTCTCTCTCTCTCTCTCGCTCTCGCTCTCGCTCTCGCTCTCTGTCTCCCACTCACTCTCTCTGACCTCGCTTCCTCATCCGTGAAATGGGCACAAGACCTGCCTTGTAAAAACTCCTTCACAATTATTGATCTCTGCGGAGCTCCGCTGTTGGCAAAAGGGCCGGGCAAGACAAATTCCCCCGCCTTGTGTCATTCAGAGCTCCCAGTTCTGGGGGGACAAGATCAAACAGGGACGAGTAAACGAGGAAATAAATAAGTTATTGCAGAGAATGGGGTATAAGGAAACAGGTTGGCTTTAGATGTGTGGTCCAGGCCTAGAGCACAGCAAGGCAAACACCCCAAGGCTGGAGCCATTTAGCCACTGGACACCAGGGGAAGGCAGTGTGGCTGGAGAAAGTCAGCAGGGGGCTTCCAAAGGTGCAGAGGGGCACCTGGGGAGGGCCTCCTATATCCTAGAAGGGCCTCCTGGATGGTTGCAATGAGAGTGAAATGAGAAAGCACTGCTGCGTTGACCCTCAGGTGACAAAGGACTTGGCTGAAATGGAACAGCATTTGTTACAAGGTTGTCCAATTTTGAATACACTAACTTGCATTCCCTCCCCCAAGAAGGCCACATGGTAAGATCAAGTATGTGCTCAGGAGTCGAGAGTAAGGAATCTGCTTCCAGAGCATGTCAGAAATATTGGACATGCGAGCAGCCCTCGCATAAAACCTTCTGTGGCTTGAACTGGGAGAAAGAGAGGAGCAGTTCCCAGGGGCTGGGGGGGGGGTGGTCAAAGGGTACAAATTTCCAGTGATAAAATGACCTAGTGTACTACAGCATGGTGATTATCACTAATAATACCATGTTATAGGCTTGAACATTGCTAAGAGATTAGATATTAAATTTCCTAACCCCATAAAAGAAATGACAATTATGTGTGGGTATGGGGGTGTTAGCTAATGCTATCATTACTTTACAATATATAAATGTATCAACTTGACTCTTTGTACACCTTAAACTTCTATGCCAGTTACATCTTTTTTTTTTTTTTTTTTTACTTATTTTTATTTATTTGTTTGTTTGTTTGTTTTGGTTTATACATGCACTGAGTACAGTCAGAAGCGCGGGAGGGTGAGAGAACCCACCAGAGCCAGAGCGGGGAGCAGAGCAGGCAGAAGGACCGAAGTACACTGCTGAGGGGAGCAGCGGGCGGCAGGAGAGGTCTGCGCGCCATGTGGGACCCTCCTCGGGTGGCCGGGGAGCAGCCGGGGATCGAACCGGCGTCGCAGAGGCCGCGGGCAGCTTCGCAACCCAGCGCTCAACCGCTGCGCCACCGGGGAGGCCCTATGCCAGTTACATCTTAATAAAGCAGGGGAAGAACTTCTGTGGCTCCCTATAACTCACAGGCCATGGCCCAGACCTCCCAGCCACCACACACACATTCATGGTGCCATCTGTGGAAATGATCCTGAGTTGTGAGCAGTGGCCCTTTCTAAAGTGGCAGTTGCCATTTATGGCATATGTGAACTCTGTAGTTATTACATTATTTGATGATCACAACAGCTCTGAGGTGGGCATTTTTATTCCTGTTGATGATGATGATATATTATTATTATTATTATTAATATATTATGATATATTATTATTCCTGTTATACTGATGATGCCATGTGAGAGTCAAAGATTGAACAATGCCCCTGAAATGCTCATACCCAGTCAACTCCTCAAGCCTCTGTTCAAAGGACCCTTGAACTTTCCCCCACTGTTTCTTCTTTCTGGACCCCTCTCCTCCTCCCTTGACTGCCTGGAAGACTCTGCTCCTCCTTCGCTCCAATGTCGCCTATGCCAGGAACCATCCCTGAAGTCTCCGTGCTCTGCTGCAGAGGTGCATAGTGCAGCATGGTTGCATGTTTGCACGAGCATCCTGGTCCTCCCACTCCCCAATTCTAGGGTCCCATTCTTGTCTCTGTCCCCAGACCTCAACATGGGTCCACACACACAGGCAGCGTCTGATGAAGGAAGGAATGCATTAACAGCACCTAATTGTAATGGAGGCTTTCTGACTCTAAGTGGAAAATATTTTCTGTCCAGGAACCCCTCAAATCTGGCATGGAGCCTTATAGATACCTCTTCTTTGTTCAGGCAAGAACTCAAATGCTGTCACCTCGTCCTTGTGGGGCAGCTGTGTGGGTCATGTGCTGCCTGCCACCACTAAGGCCTTGCTGGTGAGCCTTTTGGAACAGGTTACCACATGGACAAATTTGAGAACCACTGCCCAGGGCTCATGGTCCCAAGCCCTAGCCTCGTGGTCAGCCAGGAAACTGAGAGGTGAGTGGAAATAGTAAATGGCTCCCATGCCAGGCAGAAGCACCTGCTCTAATTCCATCCACGTGCCCACCTAGTGAAGTGTGTATACATTTAAAGTGAGAAAACTGAGGCTTGAACAAATGGAACGACTTAGTCACCCAAATTGTAGACCAAGACTGGGTTCTGAACCAACGTCTGAGCTCCTTCTCCAACACTCCGGTGCCCCTGAGATTGGTCAGTTGCTCCTGGTGGCAGACAATCTTAATTAAATCAAGGCATCAGGAGCTGCCTCTCAGCTCCTTTGCTTTTGCTGGGGAGGAAATAGCACCCCCTGGTGGCATCAGAGCCTTGCATCAAGTAAAGCACAGGCATCTTAAGCTCCAAGAAAGCAGAGGCCACAGCAAGAAACTGGGAGCTATACTTCTCCAATTGCTGGGGTTTGGGGACCAGGAGCTCAGTGTGGGATGCCCTGCCAGCAGCCAGACTGCATTCCACAGCCTCTGGGAAGGGGCTCAATAGGGATTTCCCTATGCCATAAAAGTGACTGAGTTTCTCTGACCTCCTAGACATTGATTCTCCTTAATAGCTTAGTGACAGCCCTCATTGCCATTCCCTTAGGAATGTTCCATGTGAATCACATTGGAGCCGAGCAGGAGCACTAATCCCTCAGGCCTTCAACATCTTGCAATGTGACCTCTTAGTCTGCTTCAACGTCAATATTCTCCCTGGACTGATGGGAAAACTGAGGGTCAGGAATGAGGAGATGGACCCCGACCAGGTCCTTGCTGGCAATTTGCTAAGATTTGGCATCGGGCGCATTTCATTATCACTTTCACCACCTTAAAGGAGAATATAGGGAGTGGTCATGATGGGCATGGGAACCAATCCATCAAGTCTTAGATTTTCTCCTATAAAACAGAGCTAATAATACAATCCACCTCGAAGGCTGTCATGAAGAGGAATGAGATAAGATTGCAATAGCTCCTAGCACAGGCCCTGGCAGGAAATACATCCTGGTGAACTGTGGCTGCTGTTACTATTCCTGGGTCCCCTGTGCTTGTCCACGACCCGCCCCCAAGCCCACCAAAGCTCTTGAGCAGTCCTTATTGATCCTGGTTTGAAAGTCTCCAGCTCTACATAATGACCCAACCTGTCCTTACAGGCCCCAAACTCAGCCATGACGAGCTTCTAAAATTTAATGTGACTGTTTCTCCTTAAACCCTTCTAGAGTGTCTCCCCAGGCTGCTTTCCTGCTCATATAGTTAATCTGTAGTGAATAGCATTTATGTTTCAAATATCCAGGCTTGTATAGATGCTTCCACAGCCTGGACTCACTGAGTTTATTCATTACTCCTAATTATTCTTGGAGAACCAGCCCATATTGTCCTCTGTCCCTGAGCCCCCCACATTCTAACCCAAAGCTGACAAGTATCTCTCTCTCTCTCTCTCTCTCTCTCTCTCTCTCTCTCTCTCTCTCACACACACACACACACACACACACACACACACACACACACACACACACATACAGAGTTCCCAGATATCTGTCCAGCTTTTCTCCTGGGAAACCCATTGCAAAGGAAAACCTCATCAACTATCTGGGGAGATCAACCGAATTTCCCATTTTTATGTGAACAAAAGATCCTATACATTTAGAAAATCAGTAGCACAAACAAGGTAGGTCAAGATATAGAAATAAAGTAACTGATGTCAAAAGAAGCTGAAATAACTCAGGGAATAGAGAAGAATGTTACAAGATCGCAAACATCCTGGGGGGGAGGAGGAGGGAGAGGGATAGGAAGGAGGGAGGGAGGAGCTCAGGGGATTGAGGTGATGGTTCTCGGGTGCATTGGTGGTGGAAATTCTATGGGGACTATACCTGGGGGGGAGAGGAAGCAAACGTTGTTTAAAAATGAACAATGGGGCCTCCCAGTGGTGCAGCGGTTGAGCGCTGGGCTGTGAAGCTGCCCACAGCCTCTGCAGCGCGGGTTCGTTCCCCGGCTGCTCCCCGGCCACTGGAGGAGGGTCCCACAGGGTACGCAGACCTCTCCTGCCGCCCGCTGCTCCCCTCAGCAGTGTACTTCGGTCCTTCTGCCTGCTCTGCTCCCCGCTCTGGCTCTGGTGAATTCTCTCACCCTCCCATGCTTCTGACTGTACCCAGTGCTTGTATAAATAAATAAAAATAAATCTTTTAAAAAAAAAGAAATAAAAATGAACAATGATGTAAAATATATATGAATAAATAAATTTTTAAAATAAAATAAATAAATAAACAGAAAGTAGCCAAGGGAAAATGTTCTTTATCCTCTCTTGAAACTTCTCTGGAAGTTTTAAATTGTTGAAATTATATTTTTTAAAAAAGAATAACAAAAAGGTTTTTTTCACTTGTGTGGAATAAAACAAAAGTTGAATACAGCAACTTCTAGAAATAGAATGTGAGTTGTTGTGGGAAGAATTTTCAATCAGTTATCTAAGGCAATAGGAATAAAGATGATTTCATCTTCCCTATTGATGAATAGTTATTATTTTATTTTTAAAAAGGAATAAATACAGCATCTAAGTTTGGGGATAAAGAATAAATAGAAGTGAAATGACACCCCACCACATAGAGGGTACAGGCACTTGGTAATGACCATTCCAGCCTCAGTTTCCTCATCTGTAAAATAGAGCCAAGCTCACAACAAGATGCAAAGGACTAAGGAGGGGGATACTATGTCAAGGACTTTTCAAAGCTACACAGAAGGGAGATAAAAGGCAGGGACCCCAGGAATTCAGGGTTGTCAGCAGGTAAGTGTCTAGCCTTCCAAGAGGTCCTCTAAGGGGTGGACAGGGCTGCTAAAGAACCACACCAGCTGTGGGAGGCGGCTCTGGGGCCTGAGGGATCACGTGTTCTTTGCCTTTGCTCCCTTCCGAGGCCATAAAGAGGCTGGGCTGTCAAATTACCTGCTCTCGGCCACAGGGTGGAAGATAAGGGATGTCACCCTGGTGGCCAACAGTCCTCCTGCCCCACCCCAGACAGCTGGTCCTGCCTGGCCCCCAGCCCCTGCCTCTCTCCAGGGCAGAGCTGGATTCCTAGTACCTTTTCCTGCTCCATTTACCAACACCTCACTCCTTTGCTGCTCCATCTTCAGGGAGGGCGATGCAGAGCATCTTCACCAGTCAGAGGGGAGGAGGAAGAAGGCATGACTGCCACCTGCCACTAAATCTCCACCCCACAGTCCAATCCATGGTCTTGAAATGGATCCGCTCAGAACAGCATCAGGAAAAGAAAGACAAGGACTAAGAGACATCATTCCTCTAGAGGCCTGGCTTTTGTGAAACCAGTGTACTGGCTCCGTGGAGGACTGGGGTGAGATAGCAAAGCCATCCAGCTGCAGTGTTTGTATCCAGTTCCCCTGTCCCTGCCTTCTGGGATTCATGCATTCTATAGTCATTCAGCCAATATTTTAAAGCATCTACATGTGCTAGACACTGGACACAGAGTCAACTCCCCAAGACATATGATAAGGGTTTTTGATACAGAAACTCCCAAAATGTGTACAGATGGGATATTAAGTAAAAATCTACTAGATTACCATATGCCTTGGAAGAAGTCGTTCTGTTCTGTTCCTCTTCTCAGATTGTACTTAGCTGTGCTGTTTCCAAGTTTACCTGATATAAAACTGTATGGGCCAGCTATTGTGGAGTAACAACCACACCAGCATAACTGTAGATCAACTGGGGTGAGCCAGTCGAGGCCGGGCTCAGTGGGGAGCCCTGCTCTGAGTTCTGAATCCAGCTGGACTTGACTCCTCTCTGAGGTTTAGGCTCTTCCACCTACTTTCACTCTGAGGCCCAGGCTGAAGGTGAAGTTCAAAAGAAGCTTTTCTCACAGAGATGGCAGAAGTGCAAGGGTACAGGCCCAGCTATGCAAGCTTGTTTTCAGCCCCATTTGAGCCACATCAGCTAATGTCAATTTTCTGAAGCAATGGCTGATTGCAGGGTCGAGGGAGAAGGAACGGCACCCCACCCACCAATCCTGTGACCAAAACAAGTCACAGAGCCACACCCAATATTAACAGAACCAGGAACTATACTCTTGTGATGAGGTGGCAGCGGTGGGGGAGATGAAGAGGTGGTAAAAAATAAAAATACGTCCAGAAATAAAGGGCACATTTACTTCTATCCCGTTAAACTCAACAACTAAGTTTCTCTCATCTTCCATTATCAAATCCAATTCTTCTTTTCCACAGAGAATTTTAACTCTTCCCCCAAATAAAGAAACCCCATTTCATTTTCTCAAAGAAAAATGAAGCTCAAAACGCCTCTTTCCCAAGAGTAGTGTCACTCCAGCGTCTGGACAATGTCTCTGTTTCCTTAGTGCCTGGCTCAATGGTGACTTTTTTCCACAAATGTTCCCAGTATGCCATGTTGAATAGGGGCAGCTGAGAAAGAATGTGGTGGACATATATATTCAGAGGTAGAGTGAAGGAGGAGGGGACACCTTAGACTTGTGGCAAGCTTTCAAATCTCAGCTGCTCCACTTTGGGCCAAGCATGCTTGGCTGGGCATTTGCCCATGAGAAGATGTGTCATTTTTGGAGTTCTATTGGGAATCTATTATTTGAAATCCTTTCTTCTCTCTCTTTCTCTCTGTCTCTGTCTCTCTCTTCCTCCCTCCCTCCTTCCCTCCACACTAATTCTATTAAAAGTCTCTCACACCGAGAGTCTGCTTTCTTTGCCTTTGTGCACTTAGATGACTGGACCCTTGTGTAGCCCTTAAGTTTGGGGGCCCTGAATATCCCTCAGTTGTATGCTTACACTAACCAATCATGAAGAGTCCCCATTTTACAGATGAGAAACAGACTCAGTAAATAGAAAGTACATGCCCAGGTGCATCAGTAAATGGCATCTATTGGGGTGAGGAACTTGGGGTCACCGCCTTGGTCAAAGGCATCAATTGTATACAACACCCTGCAAACAGTGAGATCACTGTGTCCTCTCCAGGGTCTGAGTGATGCAGAGGAATGACATGGGCTCTGCCATGGCTATAAGTATATATCGACCTGCCCCTTGGGTATTTTCCCTGCCCTTCCCTCTCTCCCACCTCCATGCTACTGGAAGCTCCATCCAGTCCTGTACCCAACATTGAGGACCCAGAGGTTCTCAAGGCAGAGATCCAGTAATGAACCGTAACTCTAGGAGATGTGAAATGCCCCAGGAAAGATTCAGGAGACACCAAGGGAAACAGGGGCAACCTCACTCATCCACAGAGGTGAGGGGCAGCTTTCAAATAGAAAGCACATTTGTGCTGAGTAGAATTTCCTCCTGTAGACACAGGGATGGGGCGGAGGGGAGGAACTGCTTGAAAATTGACATAGATCTGTTGAATGAGACTTCACAATTTTTCAAGGACACAAAAATGATTCATCCTGTTATGCAGCTATGTTAGGCACAGACGGATGAGAAGCTTCCTTCTCTTCCTAATAAACTGGCATGCTGCCACGCTCTCTCACCTAATAGACGATGAGTCGGTTCCTGGCCAAAGGGTCCTCTTGTCTCTCCTCCCACCCACCCCTGCTGCCTCTTTCACCTTCCAGTTGTCCAAACAAACTGACTGCACAAACATTTCCCTTGCTCCTCTAATTTCTGATTAACAGCATTTTCTCTGCAAGCAGAACTACACTAATTCAGATGCATCAGGGGAAGCTGAATCTGAATGTGATTGAGAATCTGTGTATAGAAACCCTGTGAAATACAGCCTTGGGAGGTTGGGAGAGCCCCCAAGGGGATTGCTCAGATAGTAGTGAGCTTTAATAGCATCCTAGAACTTTCCACCAAGTATATTTCTTGGCTTGGTTGTTAGTTCCTTGTGGGTGGGGGCTCATCTTAATCATGTCCAGGAGGTCAGGCACACAATAAATGTTTGCTGAATGAGTAGTTCACAAATAGGTCGATTTTTGTTTTATAAATATCGTGAGTTTATAAAAACACAAGCTGTCATCAATTTCTACTTTTAAATGACTTGCCCTTTTGTATATCTTACATACGTACGGTCTTGCATCAACCAGCTTCAGACCTTTGCTCACACCGGCAGAGATGGGTTGAGTTCAAATTGCCCCACCCAACCCAGGCAGAAAGTTCTCCAGGTCTATACAGCAGTATTCATCCATTATCCAAATGCTTTGTATTCATTTTTGCCTGGTTTTATTAAATTTTTACTGGAAAACTGAGAAAGTGCTCAGGGCTCAAGAATTACACAATTGAAATGAGGTTAGAGATCTTTGGGTATGCCAAAGCAGGGGTGCTGAGCTTCCTCTGGGTACCCACAGTTGTTAAGCCACTTGACTGTGTTCATATGTGAAGGAAAAGAATAAAATTAAAGCACATGTTTGAAATGCTAGCAACAGAGCCTTGAATAATGCCGCATTCAGACGTGGAGAAGGAAGCAAGGATTGTGCCATCTGTCCTCTCCTCCTCACTCTGGGAAGCCACACCCCCATACCTCTCAAGTGCATCCTTTCTCGGTCTCCACTAACCACACTCTGTGAAGGTGGACAGGGAAGCCCCTGTTGTGTATTTGAAAATGGTGTGTTTCCCAGGAGCATATCACCCGTGGCCTGCCATGCAGTGTTGTACACGTTCTTCAGTTACTCAGTAAACCTCTTGCTTCTGGAGAGCAAAGGTCACTGGCAACCCTACCTCTGCCAGGACCAGGTGAGGTGGGGCAGGAGCCAGGAAAGCTAAGAATGGTGGCCGGGGCCACAGCTCAGAGCCCTGGCTCTGGCCCTAGGAGCTCCAGACCTCAGGCAATTTGCTGCAATTACCCAAACCTAGGTATTTTTCCAGTGTAAAAATGGGTACAAAAATAATATCCTCTCTGGACATTATGAGATGACACAGATGATAGTGCTTTGGAACTCACAAAGTGTTGTTTCAATATTAGTTGATCCTTCAATTAATAACTCCTCTCTAATTACATATTTGCACAGAATGAGTCTGTGTGTCTATTGTACTCTCCAGCCAGGGAAAACAGAAATATCTCGAAACTCCCTTCTTTGCCAGAGCAAGCTTCTTTCTCAGGGTACCCCAGCTCTCTCACAGACCCCTGTAGGCACACTGGCCCCCAAATGGGGAGCAGGCCTGTCCAGCCCAACCAGAGGGGATCATGGGCTTTGTCTGTGGCCACTTTCCACACTCCACTGCGGTGATTCTGACGTCCCCCCACCCTGGCCACACACGAGCGCACACACACACTGGTGTATCCCAGTACTGACTTGCTCAACTGTCAGCTTTCAATTGTTTATTGAACACCTTCCAGCACCAGGCACCAGACCATCTGCTTTATGTAAAATCCAGACAGACACGGAACCAGAGTCAGTCCTTGAATAATTGTGAAAAAGAGAGAGGTTGACCAGGGGGAAGGGAATACCAAGCTGGGTTTCCTTATGTTTCTCCTGCTCCACATCCTATGCTTCCACTCTGACGTCATGTCTTTCTAAATTGTAGAAAATTCTGTCATTACCTCTTCTGCTGCTCCTTCTCTGCCATTCCCTCTCAACATGGTTCTTCTTTTCCATCTTTTCATCTGCTTGTACCTGTAAGTTGTTTTCTGTCTTTCAAGTCAGAAAATTCTTTGACTCTCTTACCTATTGTTTTAATTAGATATTTTATATCCATATTTCTAATAAGTTCTTTCCAGAACCAATCTATTCTCAAGTCATATTTTTCTCACTTCTTGTAATTTTTTGTGTGAATATTTCTTTTCCATTTTGAGACCCCTACTTAAAAGTTTTTAGATTCTTTTCATATTCCAATTCCTTTAGCAGTGAATTCAAGTCCTTATGGTCGATTTAATTTCTCGCTTATCCTGTAATTCCTTTATAGTTTGCAATTGGAATTCTGTTTTCTTCACTGTTCTCACTTCAGTCACCTCCTGGCCTACCACCCCATGCCTCCCCTTCCCAGGACTTTGTAATTGCTCCCATCTGGCCTTGCAGAGTACTCAGCCCCAAAACAAGTTTCGCATGAGCAGCTTAGAGTTTCTAAAATGTTGGCATGGAGGACACTATGGATCCTGTCATTGGCCCAGGGCCTGGCCCAGGAGCTGCCTGTACAGCTTTCTCTGCACCTGCTTGCCCTCTTACCTTTAACCATGGTTAGCAGTTCCAGTTTCTTCCAGACTCCTATCAGAGATGGATAGATCTGCCCAACTGCCAAATTCTGAAGTTACTGCCACGAGTAAGATGGCTTCGGTTCCCAATTCCTGAATGACAGGATCCAATGCCAGCAGACCCATGGCCTCACTGCCCTGTGTTGTGGAACCCTAGAGGACAAAACCACTAACTGCCCCCCAAGAAGTCCAAGAAAGCTGAGAAGGTGAGTTGGCTTAAAGGTCACTACTATGGGCCAAGGCCAAGGCAACTGTCACCTGTTAAATAGACCTATCAGAAGCACATCAAGGGGTAAGATACGGAAAACAGGAATGCTGAATCTGGGTAAGAACCAGCTTCAGCTGTCTGGCAGCCCAGAGTTATGGCAGGGACAGGGAAAGGAACAGGGGGAAGGGCTTACAGGATCCTTAGCCCCAGCACCAGCCCAAAGGCAGGAAGTCAAGAATAAAACCTACCATTTAGGAAAGCTGATCCAGAGGCTGACTGGAGCCACCATGAGGCCAAACCATAGAATTGCATGGCCCTGACTGCTTCAGAGACCTCCCTTCATCCAGGGGCACATCATTTTGACCAGACCCTCCCATCCAAGATGCATAGTGACATCTGGGCCAGCTGCCCACATCACGAACATCAGTAAAGAACATGAATGTTTTATTAATCAATTGCCATTTGTATGACTACTTTTCTGTACTAAATATGCAACATGCATTTGAGATGGATCAGCCAACATGCATTTGAGATGGATCTAAAAGGATAAATAGGAGTTCCCCAGGTGTGCATTTCAGAAAGAGAGAACCCAGGACTTGGAACATTGGGGAATGGGTAAGAAAGCCAAGACTGGAGGGCAGGCAAGGTTCAGAATTTTGAGATCTTTCCTGTGTTATTGGGAAGCCTTCTGAGCCTTTCAGCAGGAGAGAAACAAGATAATATTTACATCCTAGGAGGAAAATGGGTGGGTTTGTGGAGGAGCTGTTGGAGAGGGAGAGATAAGAGGAGGGAAAGTTGCCATGTCCAGATGAAATTTGATGGGATCTCACAATTCTAAGGATTAAGCAGAAGAGAAGAGGTGGGGGAGGGGGAGAAATAAAAGGAGGGTGAAGAGGCAGGTGGGAGGGGAGGAGAGAGGATGAGGTGCTCCATTCTCTACCAGATCATCACCAGTCTGTACCAGAGAGATTATGCTCATTTTCCTTTCCTGTCTACACCCTGTTTTTCCAGTCCCCTGTCATGCAAAGCAGCTCCCAGTGCAGCCCTTATCAGGGAGTGGCCTTCCAGAATCTGGATCTGGGACACAGAATCAGGGCTGGGAAGGCTTGGTTCCTCCAAGCATCCCTTCCAGCATCATGATGTTCTGACTGGACTACTCTCGAAGGAGACCTTTCCCCAGGTTTCAATTTTACACCCTTCTGAGAATTCCTCAGTGCTGACCTTGGGTCCAGGCCCACTTCTTCCATGCTGACTCAGTAAGCCACATTCCTCCTTAAATCCATCAGCGTTTCCATGGCTTGAAGTCACAGGTCTAATGCACACAGTGCTTTATGTGTTTTGTCTCCCGTAATTATCACATCTTTATAAAGGAAGATCTCAAACTAGACAGAGAAAGTGCCTGGCCCCAGGACACAGCTGTCAGACAGGCATTGGGATTCTGACTTGACGAGTCATTCCTCGCTCTCCCTACAGCAGGAGGCTGAGAGCAGCAAGTGAGAGGTTCCCAATGAGTGATGTGATCAGTCTAGCTGTAGTTATTAGACATTTTAGTTATTTAGACATTTTGCTGTTTCTTGAGTTTTATATTTACCAGAGCTGTGAAAATTTCAAATAGTGGACAAACAGGCGCCTCCCTGGTGGCCGAGGGGTTGAGGCTCAGCACAATTCTTAGGGGTAAAGGATGTTCTGAGCTAATCCCATGCAGGCTTTGTGGACCCCACCCCCACTCCAGACCAAAGCCATCAGGACATTGGGAAAGACAAATCCCGTCACCACCAAAGGGAAGGTGGCTGGGACCTGAGGGTGGAGTTAAGCAGCCAGGTTGGGTATAAAAACCAGACACGTGGGTGGGCCTTGGGGGGGCTCTCTCCTCGCCTCCTGGCTTCACGGCTCCTGGCTCGCGGCCAGCTCTGAGAGCGCCATTTGGGATTCCTGATCAGCGGATCGGGTAAGACACATTTAAAACTTTGTCTCCCACTTTTCTCCCTGAATTGTACATTTCCTCATTTCCCCTTCCCTTGTAAATAAACCTTTTGTTAACCTTTCGTGTGTGCCTGCAGTAGAGCATTGATAAGTCCTTTTAAGCCCGCGGGTGAGGACCCACAGTCAGGCACCCCGTTTTGTATCAGGGCTGCCCTATAACACTACCACCTCAAAGCCCCGAGTTCCATCCCAGGCCAGGGAGCACATGGCGCAGCAGATCTCTCCTGTCTCTTTCGCTGCTCAGCAGTGTACTTCAGTAGAATCCTGGTTCAGCCTCCTACTAAAGGTGTGGTCAGGGTCAAGTATCTTTACCTTTCTGAACCTCAAATTTTTCTTTTCTTTTTTTTAGATTTAGTTGATTTATTTATGCATACAAGAACTAGGGTCCAGGCCAGAGGTGCGGCATGGTGGGGAGGGTGGGGTGAGAGGATTCACCAGAGACAGAGTGGGGAGCAGAACAGGCAGAGCTACTGAAATACACTGCTGAGGCGAGACAGGAGAGGTCTGCTGCACCATGTGGGTCAGCTCCCTGGCTGGGGATCAAACTCATGCCTCAGTGCCACCACGGAGGCCTGAACCTCAACTTTTGCGTCTGTGGAAGAGGGTGAGCCAAAGCTCTCCGCAGGTTATTTTAAGAAATCCCTACAATCACTACTGCAAAGTGCCCAATATTTGCTAAAAAGTTCTGATTCAGAGTTGACAGTATTAATGTACTGGTCACCCCTTCCCTATCTTCCTGTGAGTTCCATGGGGAGCGAAACCACAATTGTTAGGGGGAAAGGATGTCCTGAGATAATCTCATACAGGCTTTGTGGACTCCACCCCCACTCCAGACTAAAGCCATCAGGACATTGGGAAAGACAAATCCCATCACCACCAAAGGGAAGGTTGTTGGAAGCTGAGGGTGGAGTTAAGCAGCCAGGTTTGGTATAAAACCAGACATGTGGGCCTTGCTCTCTCTCTGGCTCGCGATCGCTCGCCTCCTGGCTTCACCGCTCCTGGCTGGCGGCCAACTCTGAGAGTGCCATTTTGGGATTCCTGATCGGCGGATCGGGTAGGACTCATTTAAAACTTTGTCTCCCATTTTTCTCCCAGAGCTGTACATTTCCTCATTTCCCCTTCCCTTGTAAATAAACCTTTTATTAACCTTTCGCGTGTGCCTGCAGTAGAGCATTGATAAATCCTTTTAAGCGCGCGGGTGAGGACCCACAGTCAGGCACCCCGTTTTGTATCGGGGTTGCTCTACAACACATTGATTCTGGTCTAGAACTGTTATAGGACAGGGAGAGGGGCAGCTCAAACCCCGCAAACCTTCCTATTCTATATAGGGTTCTGCCATCTGCCGCATCAACACAAAACATATGAGACTTTAATGGGAAGGAACTTTAATAAAACTAGGAAACAATACAGGAAAGGCAAGGAATCTAGTTTCTAAATGAAGCACCCAAAGTTACCCGTCCCCTCGTGGGTAAAAGTCCATCCATATGGGATCGGCCAAGAGCAAAATGCCCCAAAGCCTGCCACAAGCCCAAAGCATCTTCCAGTGGGGACCCACAGAAAAGGATCAGAAACACCCAGACAAGTCCGGAAGGAAAAGAGCAAAATCAAGATAAAAGCTGCCATTGTCTCCTCCCCACAGTTCTCACCCACATCTTTGTCACCCAGTCCACGACCAAAAGGCAAGCGCAGTTTTTTCACGTGTCTCTAGGCTCCATGCGCCTCCTCCAGGTCTCCTGGCTCCATCCTGCCTCCTTCCTTAGTTTCCTCTGCAGCTTCTTCTCTCCCTGCTCAGCTCTACCCTCCCTTGGGTGGGGCAGGAAACCTGGAACCTCCCCCTTTCCTGGGGACCACCCTGTTACAGAACCAAGGCACACCTCAGAATTGCATGAAAGATAAATTGGAGAAATGCAAATGATCACAGCCCTCTTTGCCAGTCGAAGCATTAACTGTGACTCCTTTGAGAAACCAGAGACCATGCTGGTGAATTCCATTAGCCATCAGAACCAGAATCAGCTCTTCCCACCCAAGCTCTGGATGGGCCAAGAGGCAATGTGGGTCTGCTACTCCTAGGCAGTCTATTTGGCCACCATTTTGTCACCTAAACAAGGTCAAAGTGGTCTGGCCAGTTAGGAACAGGAGCCCAACCCTTAAGCCCTTCAAATCAAACAAGAGAACAAAGCTGGATCACACTGGGAAGGTTATGCATCACAAGATATGTCCAGAATGCCCTGTGGGCCGAGGACTGATGTATGACAAGGGACCCCAGAAGCTGATCAGTGGAGCGCCTTGTTGATAAGATCAGAACCATGGCTGGGGATTAGGGTGTATCATCAAGTAGATTAGAAGTGCCTGGAGGGCAGACTCACAATCCCTAATCTTCTACACCCTTCCCCTTTCTTTAATCTCCTTAATTTCCTTATAACCAATTACATGTGTGAATAAAAGGCCAGGATCTTGCTCTTCAGCAGCATCCTGCATTGTGCAGCCTGCTCCACAACTCCCATTTGTCAGTGTGGTGTTGTCCGACGCAACAAGGTAGCAAAAGCACGGGAACAGGAAGTGAGAACCAATCATGTCTGTAGGCTCCCCTTCCACAAAGCCCTTCTACCTCAACAATCCCTGGGGGTCCCTGCCCCAGACTTTGGGAACAGATGCTCTCAGAAATTTTGGAGCTTCTCTCCTCCCCAGCTAGCCTCAGAATGACCAGGCTCCCAGCTGCTCCCCCTCTAAATCCTGCCTATGGAGGAGGGAACTGCTCCCACATGGCCCCTGACAACAACACTGTCCTTGACCAAACTCTAGTGAGGCTCCTCCAAGCCCTCTAGGACTCCACCCAGAAATCCATCCCTGCTGGGCCTGCGTGGCAGGAATCTTTCTAGTTAGTTTGGCTAGAATCCCCCACCCTTGATATCTGATCACCTTCAATATCTGATCAAATTCCTCACCCCCTCCCTGGGTATCTGATGACTCTGGCGTCTAGTAGGTTTAAGTAGGACACTCCCCAGTCCTGTCTTTCCTCTTAGTAATTTTCCATCCACTGACCCCCACCCTCACTATGAATCCCCACTTGTCCATGCTGTATTGAGACTGGAGCTCAGTTCTATACTAAGTCTCTTCTTCCCTATTGAAAAATCAGTTTTAAAATTCTTTCCAGCTCTGTTAGTTATTAACAGCCACCACAAGCCCTGCCCAAGGGGTCCTCTTGACAACTAAAACCTCTCTCTTCCCAACCTCTAGCAAGGTGGAGATGCCAGGCAGCACATGACAGGGGGAAAGACCCTACCTCAATGAACTTTAGGCCCCAGGGCCACTTTGACAGCCAACTCAGCTCAGAGGCTCCTCCTCAGCCCACTGCCCGCCACTGCCTCCCTGTGCTTTCTTTCTGCCAGACAGGGTCAATCCCCTGAGAGGCGGCGGCCATCCTGGCTGCTCTCCCATGACCCAGGAAGAGGACCCTCTCGGGGTAGGACCCTCTCTGGGTGCGACCATCACACGACCTAGAGGCTCCAGGTAAATAAGCCAAAAAAGGGTGACAAAAGCACAACCGAGTTCAGGGTGGAATGACCAAGGCTCCCACATCTAGCCCCCAGCGTCAGAAGTGTAAGTACAGCAAGAATGGCTTCCCGTCCAAGGGCCCCTCCCAGGACTCCAGTCCCGACACAGTCTCCATCTCTAGCCTCTTCTCTGGAATCTTCCATCTTGCAGCCCTGGTTGGCGGGGAGAGTCCAGAGGAGCGATCAAGCTGCAGGACCTTACCTGGTAGTGACACTCAGCCGCTCCCCTCACCACCTCCCACCCGCCGCCCCGCCTCAGGCGAAGACTCTGGACTGAACCCCGGGCTGATGCCCTGGAGGGATGGGGGGTGATAGACGGGGGAGGGGATGGGGGCAGAGCACGGGGAGGGGGAGGGCTGGAGGGTGTGGGGGGAGGGGTGAGAGGCAGGTGGGAGCGGGGCCCGCGTTGGAGCGGCTCGGTGGCCAGTAGGGGGCGCCCGGGCTCCTCCCCGGGCCACCCGCCAGCTGCCGCCCGACTCCCAGTTCCAGGTCCCGACCCACCCAACCGGCCTGGAACTGCGGCTGCCAACTCACCACCCCACCTCCAGCTCCCGAGAGCTCTATCCTCCCGGGAGCCGCCCTGCACCTGCCAGGGGTAGGGGTCTGGAGCCGAGAGAAAAATGGCGTCTTTGCTCGCAGCCCGGATGTCCTACCGCAGGGGAGCGAGACCCTGGGGAAGGAGACCAGGCAGGGACCAGGCACAAAATTTTAGGTGTCAAAAGACTCTGTCATCAAGATAGCATTTTAGTACGTTTTTAAATCAGGATTAATACCAAAAAATTATCAAAAATTCCAATAAAGGCGGGTTTCAGGAGAGCCAGCCTGACTTTCCTGCCCTTCAGAAGGTGCATTGTTCAAGGTCCAGTAGTTAGTTGCCTAACCATGTCCCAGCCCTGCTGTATTAGGGAGGAGACAGGGTCCTGTGCGTCTCAGGAAACTCCATGATAGGGACATGGACTCAGGCCGAGGCAGACTGTCGTCATAAAGTAGAAAGCAGCATCTTCTCCACTGAAGATGCAGGCAAGGTCAGCTGCCCACATTCAGATGTGACTGTCCCTATCTCTAGGAAGGATTATCTCCCCAACACAAACTCCAGATAAAGTTTTTACCACTAACCTTCTCTGCTAATGATAGGGCATCCACCCTGAAGAGGTCACAGGCACCAGATCACAGGTTCCACAGATGGAATGAGCTCACTGAAAGAGTGAAGAACTCCAACCCTCTAGTTACACTGGGTAAAAACTGCTTAACTAAAGTTTCCACCCGTTTCTCCGAGAGCAGCATACATATAGATCCTGTCCCTGATGCTGACTCCCTTGTGCTGAGTTGCACAAGCTTTCATAAATCCTTACTTGGCACCCACAGGATTAGAGTCTCTATTATTTCTGTTTCTCAGAGCACTCAAGAACCCAGGATCCAGGGAGCGCCCTAATGGCTCCCGCATACACCTCCCAACTCAGTGGGTAAACACGGAGGCAGCTTGGGGTCAGTAGCAAGCTAGAATTTATGGACTCCACCTTCTTTCGCTTTGTGTTGTGTTGCCCCTAACAGCCCTCCTTGGCTCCCACACCCACATCCCCCAGGGCTCCCGCCTCTCTTCTTTCGTGGTATCATTACTAAGGTAAAAAAACTGAGCGCCCACTCCCTGCCCAGCAGACAAGTTTGGGAGGCTTAACTGGATAAGGGGAGTGGATGGGACTGCCTTGGGAACCGGGCCAGGAAGCTGATAATCCTCCTGTGTCAGGACATGTCCAAAGCCAGATATCTTAGCCAGTCACTGATGCCTGGCGTCTAGGGCCTAGGGACCGTCTAGGCTCTCCCATCACACCTGCTGCTTGGCTCAGGAGTGTATTTCAATAAATTCCTTTTCTGTTCTCCATCTGTCTCTGGTGAGTTCACACACACACACACACACACACACACACACACACACACACCCCTCCAGCCTACACTCTTTTTGATTCTCTCCCACAACATCTTCCACTCTAGTCATTTCTCCAGTGTCTCCTGGCCCCCCTTGGCTTATGACAATGCCTATCCTGCTTTAGAAGTTGCCCAGTGTTGCATGAGTCCTTTCCACATCAGTGAGTACCAGGTTCTTGGGGGTGGGGAAAGGTACGCTAGGTGTCAGGTCCTGGGTACCTAGGTGCAGAAGGGGGCCCAAGTAGCAGGCTATATCTGGGCCCTTACTCCATGCTCCCAAGCCAGGTAACCCTAAACAGGCTCACCTCCTGCTCCCTCACAGGGTAGGCTGGCAGATTCTGTCCCAGGAGCTTGGGTTCTTTAGCGATAAGCCCCTGGATGAAGACACAAGCCCACTGCCATCTTCCACAGGCCTTGACATCCTAGGGCAATGAAGCCAGGCTTTGCCAAGGTCCTGTATACTGGTTTCCCCACTCCACTCCCCCCCTGAACCCCTAATCCCCACTTTTGGCTTATATCAGTCATGTGGGCAGGACTGGGCAAATAGAACCACATACTTCCCTGCCATCTATAGCTCACAGCCAGTCATATCCCACCCCATGGGGGTCTTCACCCTAAGATCCTTCCCTTTATCCTTACCTACACTCCCTCCTTCAAAGAATTACACCAGCTGGAAATAAACCCATAAACCAAAGGAATAATAGTGCAATCTCAGGCACTGCAACATATTTGGGGACAGGTGGCCACCTGTTCATCCCTTACTGAGTCCAGCCTCTGACACAATGACATACCTGGGGGTTGGCCCTTAGAAGTACCCCATGCCAGCTGGTGGCCCTTCTATAACACTCAGCACCCTAGTACCTCACACGCTGAGGTCAGTGAAGGCACCAGTAGCCTATCATTTCCTGGAGGAATCCCCAGGACCTTGCACAGAGAACGGGCCCAACAAATTCTTCTTGTTCATGACTGCCTGTAAGACACTGTGCCATGGGGAAATGTCCCAGGCTTCAGCCAGTCCTGGCTATGACTCTGCCAGCTTGAGGCACATCAGCCAAATGCCTGTGGTTACATCAGCAAAACAAGTGAAGAGATAAAGAACCAACAAGGTGATGGTTCACCGTGTGTGGCAGGCAGGAGGCCCCAACAATGTCAGTTCCCTTCCCTAAAGACCGAGGCAGTACCTGCCACTTGGAGCCCTCTTGCATGTCAAGAATTTGTTATATTTTAGCATTGCTTTAAAAAAAAACCACCAAGAATCTAAGGGGGGAAGTCATGGTGGAGTTGGGAGGAAACACTGAAGAGAAGATCAGGTACCTTTAGAGAAAAACCAGCATTTCCCTTATGCACAGTGCTGAGACCCTGTCCCAAAGTTCAGAGCCCAAGATGTGCAGAGATGTGGTTCTTGGAATCAAGCCCTTAAAAACCAGTCCAGCTTCATGGAGCAGGAAGCCCCCAAGCTGCAGTCTTGAGGTCTGTAGGCAGCAGACAGCTGAGATATGTCCATGGCTGCCAGCAGATCCAGTGGGCAGTGTCTCCACTGTCTCTGTCCTTAGCCCAGGGGCAAATCCATGGCTCAAGGCCCACTCTGACAGCTACAGCTCATCACTCAGGGGCTGCACTGGAACAGCCACAGCAGCTGGGGCGCCGCAGGGACTGCATGACAGCTCGCAGTGGCCCCCTCCGGCCCTCTGCAGACAGACTATCTTCACTGGGGGGCACCCGCTGCAGTTGCTCAAACTGCATCTCCAGGTGCTTCTGGATGGCCACACCAAGCACCTCAGGGTCCACAGCAGCTCCATACACCTCCCATGTCATGCCCTCAGCATCCCATCGCACATCCCGTACAGGGGATGGTGCTTCCTCTGGGCTAGACTCCAGAGCTACCTCTGGAAATGTGTGCAAGGCCACAGGGGCTTCCAGGGGTGGACTGGTGGCCACAGCCTTGCAGGTGGCTATGGGAGCCACCTGCACACCAGCATCCTGGGATGACGGAGGAGATGCCCACGTGGGGGCCAAGTCACTGGCTGAGGTCATGGTACACACATCCTTGGTCCTAGAGCCAGGCTCTGTGGCTAACCTGGTAGGACCCCAAGGGTGGGCACAGCAGTGGGAATGCCCAGGAAACCCTCCAGGCAATGTACACTGAAACTTCACCCCATGCTGAGCCTGCAACCCAGATTCACTCACTGATGCCACTAGTTTGGGAAAGGTCAGGATCCGTCGGGCAGGCAGGGCATGGCAACAACCACCAGCTCCCACCTCCCTCACGCCACAGAGTAGAGCTGCTGGGGGGAGGGCATGGCAGGAGGTGGTGGCCAGCTGCCCAGTGGTTTTGGGCATGGCCAGGGGGCTGCTGCTGTGGGCAGTTGTGCTTCCCAGGTCTCCCAGGTCTAGTGGCGGCACCCACACCTCTCCCAGGGTCCAGGCTGAGTCTGAAGTTCCATCCTCCGGACCCAGGTCCCTTTCCAGACCTGAAGGGTCCTGGTCTCCCTGCCCAGCAGTACTGCTAGGCTGCAGACGAGTCCTGTGGACCGGTGAGCTGCCAAGGGCTGAGCAGCTGAGGCTGGCCTTCTGAGCACCACCGGGGCCCCGGGTCTGGGTAGTACGGACCAGGTCCGAGTGACTCCTCTGCACAGCAGTGGCGCTGGGGGCCCGCAGGCAACACAGGTCCCTACCACCCACAGTGGACACATTGCCCACAGTGCTGCTCCGCCAGTGGCCCACAGCACTGGGCCGGGGGCTGGAGGCCTGTGCCTGCTCCACGCTCTCAGTCTGGTGTCCCTCTTCCTCCAGGACCCTGGGACTGTCACCAGCTTCAACTGGCTGGGCCTGCCACACAGTGCTGCTGGCAGTCTTGCGGAGCTCTGGTCTCTGCCCCCGGCCTTCACTCAGCAGGCTTGAAGAGCTCCGGGACAAGGGCTGTGAACGGGGGCTCAGAGGTGTCCGGGCATCTGGCTTGGGGTTGCTGGTGCTCATGGCTGCCTGCTGGAGAAAGAGGAGGGATTGGAGTTGAGTTAGGTGGCAGCACCTCAGTGGATTCTGCTGTGAGCTCACATGGTGCTAGACACTACGAGGGGACAGCTTCAGTCCCAGATGCCGAAGGGTCACAGCCACACACAAAACAGGTACAGGACGTCACACTTCAAATCAAAGTCATCACACATGCACAGGGATGACATAACAAACATCTGTAAACAGTACAGAATCATTAGACTCAGTCCTAGAGTAGGGTCCTGAGGCCCTCCCACCATGCCAGCTATTGATTTTATTGTTCGACATGGAGAGGGAGGTGAATCCAGGGCAAAAGCCAAGTCCACTGGGGCTTTGGGGGCAGGCCCTTTGGTACAATAGCTCTTTTTTTTTTTTAAAGGTTTATTTATTTATGCATACAAGAGCTGGGGCACAGGCCAGAGATGCTGGGGAGGGGGGTTGGCGGTGAGAGGATTCACCAGAGACAGAGTGGGGAACAGAACAGGAGAACAGGCAGACTGACTGAACACTGCTGAGGGGAGCAGCGGGCAAGACAGGAGAGGTCTGCTGCGCCATGTGAGTTCCTCTCTCTGCCGGGGATCAAGCTCATGCTGCAGAGGCTGCGGATTGCTTCATAGTGCGATGCTTAACCCCTTGCACGACCAGGGAGGCCCTGGTACAACAGTTCTTAGTCCGTATTTTAATAACCAGTGATGCCCAGTGGGTAAATACTAGCCGGGTTCCTCCCAGGACTGTTAGTAGCCATCTCAGTCTGCACTGGGGCCTCCTTGTACAGAGGCTGGGAGGAGGTGAGGGGGATGAAAAAGCAATGAATAGAAGACACCATGAGGACCTCACTGAGTTCTCCCATAACACCTCTCCTCCCCCTCTGGCCTAGCCTGGCTGAGCTGTCATGTCTCCAGGACTCAGTCTTGGAAGCTGGAAAGGAGAAAGGAGCTCCCTGGTTGCAATCTCTGCTTCCAGGCAAGGGAGAGGGCCTCACATCAGTTCTTCATGCACTGATGGCATTTGTTCATTCCACAGCTATCTCCTGAGAACTACAGCATGCCAGCATCATCTCTGGCTGAGCACTGTCTGGCCTGGATGGAAGAGTCTGGCCAACTGCGAGCCTCCCACCAGCCAGAACCGGTCAAAGTCAGCCTTGTGGCCTGTCCCCCACTGTCTGCCCAGCATCCAGCATTGACCTGGCACACAGCTGGCATTCAGAGAATGTTATGACAGAGAGAATAAGTGAATACAACAGTAAACCCACAGAGGAAAGGGCTGAGTACCAAAAACAGGGTCTGAAGGAGAGAGGGTGTCTTTAAAGCAGGGGAGCTCGATTTGTGTGACGATCAGAATAGTCTTCCTGGCGGACCAGCCATAAGAGTCCTCAAGGCCTGAGGGAGAGGAACGAGAAGCTGCCTGAGGGTAAGGAACTAGGTGAGCAGAAGGTGGAGGTCCTATGGTCAGAGCACAGGAGAGGAGCAGCAGGCTGGGGGCAGGGAGAGGGCCCAGAGGGAGTGAGAGGGGTCAGGGGAGCTGGGACTGTTATCAGGTGTGTATCAGGAAAACCACCCTGGGACTCCCTGCCAGGCAAGACTGGCTGGAGAAACAGGGTGGGGGCACAGGCAACAGTCACAGTTTGGGCAATCCTAGTCCTGCCCTCCCAGCCCTGGGCTGATAAGAACTACCAGGAAACCAACTGCTCTGGCCAGGGGAGAAAGGCCACATGAAAGGGGATGTGGGAAGGCTTTCTCAGGAACTCAGTTTCTGCATAATTACACACACTGGCCTTCCCGGGGCTCAGGAGGTGGCTGGCAGCTGTTCGGGCCAAGGTGCAGATGTTTCTGGAGCAGCAGTCCTCCAGGAGCTCAAGGTTTACTGCAGAGTCCAGCTCAGCACACCTCTTGTGATGCTGGAAGGATTCTACTTGGCACCGTCCACTTGGGACCACTTGGCAGGTCACTAATGTGACCGAGAAACTGAATTTCTAATTTTACTCAAACTAACTAATTTCAACTTCAATGGCCACGTGGGCTGATGACTACCATACGGTCCTAGCCTGGACAGGAATGTCACACTGGTCTCTAGAGGAATGAGGAAAAGGAGTAGGCAAGAGAAGACTAGGACCCAGGCCCTGCCCTCCAGAAGTTCTAAGGTAGACATAGGGACAGAGAAGGATCACAAAGTCCTAACAATCACAGTGAAAATAATAATAGCTTATGGTACCCAGTTACCCACCATGAGTCGGGCTCGTGCCACATTCTTTCCAGCATTGTCTTAACTGGTTCTCAGAACAACCACATAAGATAAGCATCAGGGCCTCTCTGGTGGTGCAGGGGTTAAAGACAGCCCAATCAAGCTATCACCAGCCACTGCAGCATGAGTTTTATACCTAGCCAGACTGCTAACCCACATGGCACAGCAGACCTCTCCTGTCTCACCAGCTGCTCCCCTCAGCAGTGTATTTCAGTAGATCGGCGTGTTCTGTTCCCCACTCTGTCTCTGGTGAAACCTCTCACCCTCCCCCCAACACCTCTGGCTTATACCCCGGTTATTGTATGCATAAATAAATAAATCTTTAAAAAAAAAAAAAAGATAAAGCATCATCCCCATTCTAGGGCCAAGGAGGCCAGAAGAGCAGAGAGGTTTAGTGACTTCCCCAAGGGCACAGCTGGCGAGTGGCTAAACCTTCCTGCCTGAGTGTCTTCAGGTGGTCGGTCACCTTATCTCTTTGAGCCTTAGTTTCCCCAATCTGCAAAATGAAAGTAAATCTCGCCCTGCAGGATTATTGTGAGGACTAAACATGATGGCATATGAACTGTCTAGAACTGATATTGTTAATGATAATCTGTCTCCCTCCTTCCCATCAGGAGTAACTTGTGCTAAAGCTATCATTGCATGAAAAGGTCTTTTAGGAAGTCAGAGACACCCTAGTGTCTAGTCTCACTTCCCAATCCTTTCTACCTTCAGCCAATCATGGACCTCGTCATCCCCAGCATAGATAAAGTCCCATTCTACACTGAGTTAACCAGCCTATTTTAAGCCTTAATTTGGGAGGATGCACATGCATGTACATGCATGCACGCGGGCACACGTGTGCACACAAGCTTGGGTTCTTCATTGCAAATGCCCAGACTCGCAAGCCCACAGACCTTAAAAACCATGGGAATGGCTATGGCTCTACTTTCACCTTAAAGAGCCCTAGAGGAATGAGGAAAAGGAGTAGGCAAGAAAAGTAGTAAGATGCTTTAGCACAATATAAAGGACAGTCATGTAGCAATATCTAAATCCTTAGTTCTTTGGGTGACACCTTACGTTGTCTCTTACACATTTGACGCCAATCAAACCTGTGATCCAGGCAATGTCCTGTGACCTCAAGGCTGCTTGTCGGTAAGTGAAGATTCAGTGAGCCTCACATGCAGCAATCAACCAATGTCATTTTGAATAAAAGCTCCCATTTCTGCAGAAACTTCCAGAATGGTCCATCCAAAGAGACAATTAGATCAGCATAATTAGAGATTCTGTCACTCCAACAGAGAAGTCCAGGCCTTTGAGGATGTGCGGGGACTATTAAGGTGACCACATGTAGGCCCCATCTCTGACCACACGTGGCATCCAAATAAATCACCTTTCATTAGGATAGGTAACTGAATGATGACTTCTGCTCAGAAAAACTAAAATAGGTAAAGCAAACCCACATGGTCATGAGGGAAAACTGTCTAAATGTTAAAAATAGCCTGACACCTCGGCACCAGGTAGGGTTGCACACCCCACAAATCCAAATCCATAGTAGGGGGGTGGCAACCTCCAGCAGGTGGTCTGACTCATCCCCGCACCACAAGGGGGCTAGCAAGGGAGCTGAAAGTCAAAATTGCACAAGGCAACTAAGAGCACACCTGAGCTACTGAAGAGTGTTTGGAGGGGACAAAACCAGCCCATCACAGAAAGGATAAAGGGGCCTTACAAAGGAGATGCCTCAGATCACAAGCTGCACCGAAAAAAGATTTGGGAGTAACAGTGCAACAAGGTCTCAAGGACTTGGCTCTCTCACCAGAAAGGTCCAGGTCCCCAGCAGCCCCAGCTCTTCCTCCTCAGAAAAGGATTTGCTCCTACATTCCAAGAGACACCTAGAGTGAAGAATAAGCCTCCCCACCCAGCTGCCCAAAACCAAAAGCTTCCCAGGTGGCTGGTGTGTCCCCACCTTCAAGCTCACAGCCACCCATGGACTGATGCACCAGCAAAGGCATGCTTCCCACTTTGGACACACAAAGGTAGAACCACAGGTCCCCAGTGCTGTGGGAGCAGGCAGGAAACAGCATCTGCACAGCTGCACTCTGCACACCAATCGAGCTGTCTCTGGCTGCTAAACCAAAGGCCTGAACACAGCACACCATACACTCTCCCCCAGGGCTATGCTCTGTTCCCTAGGCCCACCCAGATTCAGGGAGAAATACTCCACACTGAAACTAAGCTACCGACCTTCCCAGCAGCAGAGGCAGTGGCTGGACACGGATCTGCGGGGCAGGAGAATGCGGGCAGGGAGATCTGGGCTAGGGGCGGTGGGAGGCGAGTGGGGTGGGAAATGGCGAAGGGAAAGGGGCGCAGGAATGCGAAAGAGAAACCACAGGAGTACGAATGGGGGCAGACAAAGTCGGGGCCCTGGGCTAAGTATTGAAAAATGGGAGGATGGGCAGATGAGCTAAGAGGGGGCCGGACAGGCGGCGAGAAGAGACGGGAGGAAGGATGCTGCCATGGGGAGCGCGGAGCGCCGGGCAGGGATGGGAAGGGGCTGAGCGCAGGGCGAGGCGGAGAGCGGGGTTCCGCCGCGCTGGGAGTGGGGCGCCGACCACCCCCCCCAACCCCCTGCACCCGCGCACACGGAGACGCCCTCTCACCCTCTCGCCCACCCGAGGGCAGCGCGGGTCGTTGAAAGCGCTGCTCCTGCGGCCTCCACAGGTGCCAGCACTGCGGCCCAAGATGGAGCCGGGGCCAGACCCGGCCTGGGCCCAAGACGCCACCAGCCGCCGTCCGTCGGACCGCGAAGCCCGCGCCGGGGAGGGCCGAAGGGCGGCTCGCGGCCGGGGACCCGGGGAGGCGGGGCGGGGGGCGGTGGCCCTGCTCACCTGGGCCCGCCCCCGCGCTGCTCCGCCCGCCGGCCGGCGCCCAGGCCCCGCCCCCTGGCCGAGCCCCGCCCCCTGGCCGAGCCCCGCCCCCTGGCCGAGCCCCGCCCCCCGCCCCCCGGGCCCTCCGTCCGCGTGTCCGCCTCCGCCCATCAGCCCTTCCCTCGGGCTCCCCGCCTCTGCCCCCAAGTCCCCGGTCCTCCCTCGAGTCCCTCCTCACGCCGGGCCTCCACTGTTCCCTGTCTTTCTGCGCTGCTCCCACCATGAACCCCTTTTTTATAGGCTTTCCCAACAGTGTACTCGTCTTCCACCCGACCCCGCCGTCCCCAAGACCCAGGCTCCGCTCCCCAAAATCCTCCAGCCCCAGACCCAACCCCCAGGCCCCTTCCTCAGAGCCCCCCTGCTCCCCTCCAGCTCCGCGCCCCGCACCGTGGCCCACCAGCCCCCTGGTGACCTCCTTCCCCACCACCCGGCCCCCGTCCGCCGTCATCCCGGCTCCGCCCTTCGCAAGCGTCGGGCTCGTGTCCTGGAAACCCCAGGCCCCAGGACCCACTCCCTCAGATACCAGGCCTGCTCCCTCCCGGTCGCAGCCCGACGGACCCCCGTCTCCAAGCCCGGGATCCCACAGTCCCATCCTCTCAGCACCGCAGACTCCGAGACCGAGACCGATCCCTGTTTTTTCAGCTCCGCCTCCAGGGCCCCTCCGCGCTCCTGGTCTTGTCCTCAGAGGAAGCGACCCGACTCCCACTACCCCTGCCTCTCAGACCCATCCCCAGAGTTGGGGCCCTGCTCCAAGCCAAGACCCCAGTTCTCCCACCCCTTCCCGGCCCCTTCCCTCTCCCACTTCTACCTCCTCCTCCCCAAACCAACCCCCAGCCCATTCCCAGGTGCTCAGAGCCTGCAACACTTTCCATGGCTCCCTACAGCCCCCAGACCCCCCTCCCGCACCCTATCCCTGGAGCGTGCCCAGACCCACTGCCCTTTGCTGGCAGGGGGGCCTTAGCACTCGGTTCCCTCAACATCCCCCAATCTCCAACGGTCACTATCCTGCTTCCCGTGCCCTGACTCCACAAAAGTCCGCTAGCCCAGGCTAGTCCCCGCCCCTTTCACCCTGGAGGGGTTTCTACCACCCACCCACTGGAACAGGCGGTAAAAGGAGCTTGTCTTATCTCTGGACCCCCATCACCCATGAAGACCCCCATCACGCCATCCAAATGTTGACCCTCCGCCATTAACCCCAGCTTCCAGGACCCCTGACCTCCTTCCCCAGACCTTTATGGAGGGGTGTGCACCCCTTCTGTCCAGTGGCCTGAAAGCCCAGGCTTCTCTGCTCCTCCAGTTTGAAAAGATCTCAGGTCCCAGCCTCACCTCTCTGGCATCTTCATGCCCTGTCCTGTGGCATGAAGCACTAGGGGCGGCCTACAGAAAATTCCCCAGGTCCTTGGAATGGAGGCCCAGGCAGAAACAGACACTCTTCATTCCCCCCACCCCACCCCATAGTCCCTAGCCTGGCACCTAACCCAGAGCGGGGATGTGACTCAGACCTCACACATAGCGGCATATTCTCTGCAGGCTTGGAACCTCTTCCAGCCTTGGTGCCCGGTCCGTAGCTCTGAACTGCCCTCCATCAGATTGTATCATGGATGGGGAGAGACAACATGGTCTCCTTGGACCATGAGAGGAACACCAGGCCAAATACCTCTAAACATGCCCACACCCACCAGTACCACACACCATATACTTTCCCCAGAAAGTGGTGGCTGGGTGGCCAGACACAGGCATGTTGTGACAACTGGTCATATTTGACAGGCAGGGAGAAGACCCCATTAAGAGGGAATGGCTAAAGAACAGGAAAGAGAGGGACTCACTGGTGGCATAAAGTCCCCAAGGGACTGAGGCCAGAACATGTTAAACAGGAGTAGGGGCAGCTTCTCTACATAATTGCAGATCAAAAAGAAATGATGGGGTAGGACCTTGGTAAGTCCTAAGTTTGGAATTGAAGTTTAATCGTTTCTGTTTCCTTATTTGATGGTTTCTGTTTTCTCTGTGAAATAAAAGGTCAGATCATGTGCTAAAACCTTAAGGGAAGATAGGAAGGTTGGAGGGGTAAGGAGAGAGGGGGAGGTTTGAAATAATCCTTGCAGGAAGATGGCCAGGCCAAATTGGGACCCACAGAAGATTTGTGACCAGCAGGATTACCCCCAGAAAGAATCTTCATCAGAGAAGAGCAAGTTTTAGTTAGGACTCGCAGTTGTAAAAGAGAGAAAAGAGAGTCAAAGGCCATAGCATTCTGGAGGCTGTCATCAGGGGGACACGGTCCAGCTGGCTGGGCGCTTCTTGGGTCACCAGCTGAGCCTTGGCTTACCAAGTGTCAGTTGAGTTTGTATCCAGAATTACTCCACTGTACATGTTATGATTTAATTAAATAGCACATGAACTGATGGAATATGGGTTTGAAAAGGAAGTTTTGTTCCTGTGAAAACTAGGTTAAATGCTTTGGAACGCGAGTCACAAACAACTGCTGTCAAGTGTGGGAAAGGCAAGTTGAAAAAGAATGGGAGGAAAAGCATCTAGAAATATTCTGAATCAGTTTGCTTCCCTTCTGTCTTTAAGTTAACTGGCCCGCATTAGCATTAACCAATTATCAGACCTGACTATGCATAGAGAGGCTAGTATTGTAGAGTTGAGACAAATAAGATAATGTGCTGAATCGAGCTTCAGGCATTGCTAAAGCCAAAGGCTCAAATGATGTGGACTGGGCTGGGTCTTGCACTTCTTCCTCCTGACTCCCTCTGGGTTAGTCATTCTTATATAGGCCCTTTCCTCCTGGAAAGTAAAGTGGCTGGCACCCCCTAAACTGCATCTCTAGATCTGAAAATCAGATCTTACTAGTCTTGCTTGACAATTCTAACCAGGGGAGAGAGTTCTTCAATTGACTAGCTTGAGTCATGTGCTCTTCCCAGTAGGGTGGAGACACTGCACTGTGGCAACCCCCACCAGAGAGTGGGGGCCGCACCAGCCCCCAGTTCCAGAGAGTGCTGCAAAGACAAAATGCTGTAGGGAAAGTGACAATGAGTTGGCCCAAAGCACAGAGGATCACTGGGAGTCTCAGCAAATGAGGTTTTTGTGTTTTTTTATTTTTGAGATAACCTTGGTTTACAAGGTTATCTCATATGATTTAGGGGACTAGTATATGATTTAGGGGACTAGTTTCACACATCAGATGTCACCATACCACACCAACCACCAAAGCACCCATGGTCAGAAAGAAGATTCTTTGTTTTTTAAAGATTTATTTATTTATGCATACAAGAGCTGGGGTACAGGCCAGAAGTGTGGGAGGTGAGAGGATTCACCAGAGACAGAGTGGGGAACAGAACAGGCAGACTGACTCAAATACACTGCTGAGGGGAGCAACAGGTGAGTCAGGAGAGGTCTGCTGAGCCATGTGGGTAGCTCCCCAGCCGGGGATCAAACTCACACTGCAGTGGCTGTGGCGAGCTTCATAGGTTGCATCTTAACCCCTTCTGCCAGCAGGGAGGCCTCAGAAAGAAGATTCTTAAAGTAGAAATGTGAGTGTGTCATCAAGGCATAAAAGGGAGAGAACTTTGACTAAGTGAATTGTATCTGTTTTTCTGACAAAAATATCCCTGGAGTGTGAGAGAGAGTTATAGCCATTAAAATTCTGACATATAATGGATGCTCACTGAATAAATGGATGCATGGATAGGAATCAGAGCGTGAAGGAGGGAAGGAGAGAGGGAGGAAAGAAGCCATGAAAGATAGTGGACAAAGAGGGAGGCACCAGGGCCCAGAAGAAAGGTCATGGAAAGAGCGCTGTCATCCAAGGTATTTGCTCCCCTTAGAGAATCTTAGCGATTTCTGACCCTCCAGAACTTACTCAATGACTGCAGTCAACAAGTGACTATAATGGGCTGTCATTTTCCCTTCTTGTGGATGAGTTTCCTACTTTGTTACACTACTCTACCAACTACTGTGTACCAGGTGAGATGAGGCAGAGAGCTTGTGCATGCAACTACAGTGAATTACCTCACCCAGCCCCACCAGTGCAAACTATCCTTGTGCTGAGAGCTGGGTGCAGGCAATGGACAAAACTTTGGGGATTTCTCCCCCAGGAAGAGGACATTTAAAACTTTGGAAAAATGAGGCACGCATATATTTAGTTGGTCAAAGGATAGAATGGAACTGAAACATCTCGTATTTCCCCCAATGGTCATGATCCCCTTCTACATTGAAAGAACCCCTGCTTTTTTTCTGGGGACATGGAAATCAGGGAGAAAAGATTGTATTTCCTCATCTTCCTGGAAGCTATGCTTGGCCAAGAAAGTGACCGATAGGACTGAAGTGTGGAGAGGTGACACCTTTAACCATAAGGGGTGAGCTCTCTTTCTCTCTTCTGTTTCTAATGGCTGGATGGTAGGCGTGGTGAAACATCTCAAACCACAAAGATGCACAATATCTAGGGCTAATGAAGCAACAAGATAAGAAAAGATCTGGACTCCCAGGCTGCTTACCTGCAGACAGGTGAGACTTGCTTAAGCCAATCTTATCTGAAGACTCTCTTCCAGCAATTCAACCTATATTCTAAAAACTACTCACCTTCTCCTCTACTGGACATCCATGTGCTTTGGGTAGGGCTCAGAGGAGGAGCATATGACTAGGTCTGAGCCGATCACTGCATCTCATTACCTTCTAAGGAAAAACATGCGTCCCACTTAGAGCCCAGTACACGCAATAAAGAATTTCTCTGGGAGTCCAGATGATGACACTCACTCTTTCCCCTAAAGGGATGTAGGAACTGAAACCATCATCTTACACAAAGCCTGATACTAGAGTCAGCCTAGAGAGTGACAAAGTAAGGATGCAGAGTGAGGTCCTCAGCACATCATGTGAGCTTTGAATTCAGTAAAAACTAAGGGTGATCTCAGATCTCATCACTTAACTTCTCACTAAAGGGAGTCAATAATTTTTTGTTGTTGTTGTTTAAACTGGTTTGGGTTAAATTTCCAACCTTTGCTACCAAAACTGGCCTCAGAAAAACAGCCTTCAATTAAGCCTGGGAGTATAGTAGAGGCACTATGGAGGGAAGACAGATGCCTGAGTTTAGACTTGCAAAGCAAGACAGAGACCATCCGAAGCTTGCTTGGCAAAGGTGGGCAAATGGGTTTGTTGTTAGGATCCACGTGGATTTGGAGCAGAATTGGAAAGTTTTCAGGAACAGGCAGGACAAATCCAGAAATGTCCATTTCTGCATTGTAGAGCCACGTGAACCCTCTCCTACTCTTCTCCACTCTGCTCTTTCTGCCCACTAGCACCCTCTACTGACACAGAATTTCTGCACTTCAAAACCTCCAATCATCAAGCTCTTCCTGGTGGCATTTCTTAATGCATCCCTCACACCTCTTCCCCTGCGGCTAGCTGCCTCCCTCCTGCCGTGTTCAAATAAGAGCAGTCTGATAGATATAGGTCATCTTTAATGCCAGAGAAAAACTTACATGTCTTGGCCAACCAGTGGAGTCAGTGCCACACTTGGGCCATTGGCAATGAGAGGAGAGAAGAGCCCTCCCAGAACACAGGTATGGTACCATCCTAGTGTGAAACTGTGGCCCTATGGTCTAAAACATGTCCACTTACTGGCTGCCCCCTCTAATGGGACTATGGGCATGGTGGACACAACTGCTTACATGACTTGTGTGGCTACACAGAAATATTGTATCAGTCAGAACTTTTCTGACTTCATGAGGCAGAAACCCAACTCAAATTGGCTGAAGCACGGGAGGTACTCTTTTTTGGTGTAAGTCAGGAATCCAAGTCAATCAGGCTTGGCTGGATCCACAGACTTAAATGATGCCATCAGACTTGGCACCTCTCCATCTGTTTGAGCCAGGCTTTCTGTAGAGTGGGCCCTTAGCAGCTCCTGGATTATAACCTCAGAGATCTAGTCCAAGTTTAAGGCTTTGAAAATAATGCCAAGTTATTGTATTAGCCATTCTTGTTATTAGCACTCCCACGGTTCCCCCAAAATCTAAGTCTGAGTCATAGTGAACTAATGTGAGTTACTGCCGGGGCTTAACCCATCATTACAGCTTAAGAAATAAGAAGCTTACTGGCCAGCTCCGTTTCTCATTGGCCCTGACCTGTCCCTTTGCCACTGTCTCCCCCAACATACCCCTGCAGGTTGGAAAGGGAGTTTCAGAGGAAGCAGGGCTGGGTTCGAAGCAAAGGGTAGGATCAACCACACTTGATCCATTGGCAATAAGAGGAGAGAAGAGCTCTCCCAGAACACAGGTATGGTACCATCCTAGCATGAAGCTGTGTTCCAACAACCCCAGGCATCTTCCCTTCTCTCCCCATTTTCACCACCCAAGCCTTGGAGTTTCATCCCTCCCACAACAACAAAGGCTGCTCTAAGTCAGACAGTAAGGAGAAGTGGCAATACCACCCACTTTGAGCATAACTTTGAGGCACTGGGGTGGGGGAGGGTGAGCAGAGGAGGACAAGAGATGTAGCTCTTCAAAAATGAGCCCTGCTCAATTCACCTCTCTAGTCTCAAAAACTAAATAAATAAAAAGTAGGCCTCCCCTGGTGGCATAGGCGGTTGAGCACCATGCTGTGAAGCTGTCCGCAGCCTCAGCAGCACTGGTTCGATCCCAGCCAGCCGGTGAGGGTCCCACATGGCGGTGCAGACCTCTCCTGTCTCGCCCGCTGCTCCCCTCAGCAGTGTATTTCATCAGTCAGCCACTCTGTCTCTGGTGAATCCTCTCACCCTCTTGCACATTTGGCCTGCACCCCGGTTCTTGTATAAATAAATAAATAAATCTTTAAAAAAAATTTTCGAAGAGATTGACTGTGTTTCACTCATTTTTGTTGCTCACAGCATCTCTATGGTAATCATCTGAAGTGTTTCTATCGCCCTCCTGTGTCTGTGGGTTGGCTGGGGACGGTTGGCATAGGCTGGACTCATTGCCTCTAGGCTTCTGGTCCAATCTGCCTCTGGCCCACAGATCTCCCATTGACCTGGGACCTGCAGCCACCTGGGGCATGCTCTTCGTACACACACAGTGAGGTGTTTCCAGCACCTACTCGCTTCCTCTCTGCTAACATTCTACTGGCCCAGGTAAGTCACATGGACAAATTCAAAGTCCCTGACTGGCTCAGACTATCAGATTCATCCCTGAGGGCTGGGCAAATGCTGCTGCAAACATTATCTGGGTTTTTTGGTCTTAGCAGTGGAGAAGCTGGAGGAGTGGCAGGGTGGGCACTGGAGGCTGAGTAGGAAATGGACTGTGTTCACCGCAATGGCTATGATTGATATGACCCCATCCCTAAGGAGCCAACAATCCTTGGGACTGCTTCATGGCTGGAAGTGACAATCAGTCCCTGATTTTTGCTCTGTCTGAGGTGCAATCTTAATGGCCAAGAGTCTAAGAGTCTAGACTAGCTGATATCAACCAGCCATCCATTTCCCAGGGAGTGGCCTCAAGCAACTCATCAATTAGGGGTCCCCCACTTTTCACTGGTCTAAAATTGGAATAAGCCTCTCAGAGCTTACTGACCCTGCCTCACACCACCCTATTCATCCATCTCCTGCTTTGAGTAACAATTAAGACTCTCAGTTTCAAGTGGCAGAAATCAACTCATACCAGCTTAAAGGGTGGGGCACAGAGGGGAAAATGTCATTGACTGAAGCTTCCTGGGATATGGCTACCAGCACATGGGCACCAAGGGTCGGGCAGCATCATCAGGTTTTGTGCCACACACACTCTTCCACATGGGCGCTCCCAACAGCCCCAGACTTAGCTTCTTCAGCTCAACAACTCTCACCAAAAAAGAGAGAACTCACAAGAATTCTAAGGTTGATTCTGATTAGGTCACAACCCATCCCTGAACCTAGCACTGTGATCTAGGTCATGTGCAAAGTCCCAGAACAGAGGTGAGGATGCGGACACAGAAAGGAGAGACTCATTCCCCAGGGGCAAAAAGCAGGATGCAGTTGCCAACAGAGGGAGAGAGGCTGCCAGGCAGGAAGGAGGGAGAGAATCAGGGGAGACAGGGAGTCCTGAGCTCTGGACTCCATTGTGGGACCCTGGGTGGTTGGCCCTAGGATGGGATACATGAGCCAGCCTGATGGAGTGGGGCCAAGTGGGTAGCCTCTGACCCAACAGTAGAGATACCCTTTCCAGCCTCCTCAGAGGGGCTGTAGGAAATTAATGCTGAGATCACGCTAACAAAGCCAGAGGAAAGAGATGATGCTGGGGGTAGGGGAGAGAATCTTCCCCACCCACTAAGAAGGGACCTGGAGTGACCAAGCTGGGATTAACATAAATGTGAGAAACACAATCTTCCACGTGTTTCTCAACATGGCCTTTATCCTGTGCTGGCCTCTCTGTTCCTAAGTGATGAGAGATGACACTTCCTCAGACTGGGCTGATTCTTAAGGTTAATTGAAAGTGGCCTTTCCCGTGAATCATCCATTGCACTGAATTATTAATCACCTGCAGACATTTGCAGTCCTTTAAACACTTGGACTTCCTGCAACCCTCCTTGGAAATGCTTTTGCCAATGGAAATATAATTTCCTTTGGCCATGGAAAAGAGAAACCCTGCCTGCTGCGGTTTCCAGAGTTCCCAGCTCCCAGACCCAGCAAAGAGCTGAAAACAGGAAGCAGGGCCAGGGCTGTAGGCAGAGCCGGAGGCCATTCTGATATTGGCTCGGGCCAGCCTGGTCTCAAAGGCCCCGTGAGACTGTGGACGGAGCAGAGACTGACCTCAGTGCCTGTTGCTCTAGCCTAGTTCATGGTTATCTTCTGGGGCCCACTGTGAGCCCCTCAGCTGGTCAGTGTGAAAGAGAGGAATGAGGAGGTCAGGTGCCTGATCTAGCTCGACTTCTTACTGGTGTGTCATAGAATCTCTTTGCTTTATTTTCCTCTTCTGAGAGGGTGTGCAGAGCTGACACCAGGCAGGGTTCCATAGGAGCATATCCATCAAGCCTGCTTCATGATGTCCGGGAGATAAGAGGCAACAAGAAAGGTGAGTTCCCGCCTGCTCTTGTCCTTCAGTGGAGGAAGAAAGACTCAAGCCTCAGTGGGCTCACCTGCAGGTGAAGCAGCCAGCAACATAAGTGGAAGCCCCAGCAGCTGGTCTCCAGGGCAGGGCCAAGGAACTCCTGTCTGGTCCCTAGTGTGTTTCCAGGATGAGTATGGTGCATGCACAAGGTTGGCAGGAGCCGGGGGGCAGCTCTTCTTGAGGACACAAACTCTTCATCCACCACTCAGGACAACCTGGCCACATAAGTGGGTACTGGGCATGCAAGTTGAATAAGACATGACCCCTGAATTCACAGAGGTCCTGATCCACTGGAGAGACGGTGACAGGTATAGAGTCCTATACCTGGAAGGACAGGAAGGGCAAGAGCTTCATGGAGAAGGAGATCTGGAGGTTTTTTTTTAAGATTTATTTATTTATGCATAAAAGAACTGGGGTACAGGCCAGAGGTGTGGGGGTGGTGAGAGGATTCACCAGAGACAGAGTTGGGAGTAGAACAGGCAGCCAACCGAAACACACTGCTGAGGGGAGCAGCAGGCCAGTTAAGAGAGGTCTGCTATGCCCTGGCCGGGGATCGAACACGTGCTGCAGTGGCTGTGGATAGCTTCATAGGTTGCGTCTTAACCCCTCGCGCCACCAGGGAGGCCCTGGAGGTTTATTTTGAAGGGGGAAGAGTAGCGAAGGAGGACAGCACCAGGGAAGAGAGTGAACAGCATGGGTCATGGTGGCTGACACATTAGCAGAATAGCCAGAATTAGCTCACCAGTCTGGTAACTGAGCACTACAAAGAAATGGGGGCGGGAGCACCCAGGTACATAAGCATAAGGAGAGAAGCCTGGAAGCTATCAGCTAGGGTGGGCGTAGAGGATGAACTCTGAAAAACAGAGAGGAAGTCGATGCACTGGCCAGGTGAGGGGTGGTAGAGACCTGGGTAAAGTGAGTGGTGATGGAGATGGACAGAAGAACTGGAGGACTTGACCACTGTTTGGATGTGGGGATGAAAGGAGGCCAGACAGGAAGATGGGGACCCTGGAAAGACAGCTTGGGGCTAGAGAAGCATGGGCAGGTCTGGGCCTGGCACTTCCTGACTAGCCACAAAGTATTCTCTTTCCCCGGAGCACTTACTTGCCACCCTACATCCAGAAGAGCCCTAGGCCAAACTAAGCTCAGGCCCAACTGTGGAGTAGCCAGATATGAATGGGTGCCAAGGCCTGAGGGGGCTGGTCAGGTCTGCACACATGGCAGCTGAAGGGCTACCATGCAGGAAGTAGGTGGGCCTTGCTAGCTGTGGCTCCCAGCCTTGGGGTTCACTAAGAGCTCCAGCAGCGGAAGGAGGGAGAATGTAAACAATTGCCCCCAGAGGGCTGCATGCACACTGTAGTCAGCACAATAACAGCTCCAAAGATGTCCATGTCCTAACTCCTGGAACCTAAAAATAGTTACCTTACAACTTTGCAGATATGATTAAGTTAAGCACCATAAGATGGAGAGATTATCCTGGATTATCTGGGTGGGATCCAGGAAATCACATGGGTCCTTATAAGAAAGAAGAAGGCAGAAACTGCCATACTGCCTAACGTACTACCCCCAGCCCCTGAAGAAGCAGAGTTCAGGGTCTGAGTTCTCAAGACATTCCAGCCATTATGGTGGTGGAGGAAAATAACTGCTTCAACCAAGTTCCTTGAGGGGTCCCTGGTGGAGTGGAAAGGAAGGCCCACCCCTCGGGGACAGTGGCTGGGTGAGGGTGTGGAGCCCTGCGTTCTCGCCACTCCACTTTGGCCAGACTCTGCAAAGAGAGTGACCACACTTCCTCTGTACACAGGCAGCTGGAGGTGCCCAGACCCCAGCCCTACAAGGTGAGGGGGACCCCAGTTTGCCACCCATGCCACCTGGAGTCATTCAGGACTCAGACAGACTGGAGTCTCACCCACACTGATGGCCTGGAGGGCTCTCCCTCCCTCTTACCCACATCCCTCCAACATCCTACAATAGGCAGTAGTGCCACCAAGAATCTGGTACTCAGGCTCCCTTATTGGACACAGTTTTCTAGGCTGTAAAATAACAAGCCTGATCCTCCCCCACCGGACATCTCCCATGCTTCAACACACTTACAGCTGCCTCCAGATCTCAAAGGCTCACACCAGAGCCCCCTGCAGGGACACTGGGCCAGCACCTCAGAGGTGTACATGCCAGCTGGGGCGCATGCCCCTGGAAATGTGCACGGGACACGGAGGGCCCTTCCATGACCTTCTGCCAAGGCTCAACTGGTCAGGCCCCATTAGTCTGACAATAATCACTATAATGATAAAGGCTGTGAGTGCAGAGAGGGCCTCAGGCGACTCTGCCCTCTCTCAGATGAGCATCATAGTAATGGTTGACAGGCACTGCACCCCCTTCCTAGGCCTGCCCACAGTTCTAAATGACCCTCGCATATCTTAATCCTATTGCAAAAGTGAGCCCAGAGCACCCAAGTAAGTCGTCCCAAATGGCGCAGTTGGTGAGTGGGGAACCAGAGTTGGCCTCCAGGTGGTCAGCTGCGGAACCCTCGCTTTTCAATGCCTCATTATTTGCTCTACTGAGTAGGCGAAGGAGTAAACTCTAGCGCAGCACGGTGGGCTGGAATCTGGGAAGGCTCCGGGGAACAGGCACGGACCTGGGCCCGGGGTTCGCAGCCTCATCCTGCTGAGGATCAGCGAGCCGCGAGGCCCATCGCTGCGTGAGCATGGCACCTGCCGAGGCCGCCGGGTACGGAAGGGCAGGCGAAGAGCCCGCTGACAGAAGCGGGAGAGCTGCGCCTCGCACCCCACCCGAACCGCAGCGGCAGTGAGCACCGAGCGCGCCTTAGGGTGAGCCAGGAGCAAAGGGTCGCTTCCACAACCGCCTGCGGCCAAGGCGGCCCGCCAGCCCGCAGCTTCGACTGCTGGGTCCCAGCAGCCGCCGCCTGCGCCACAGTGCGCGAGCGAGGCGAGGGCCCGCCCCGTGCCCGCCCGACGGCCGCGCTCTGCGCTTTAAAGCCTCCCGGCGGCAGCCAGGGGTGCCGACTCCAGACACCAAGCCAAAGCCCGCTCCGAGCCACTGTGGAGCGAGCCAGAGTCCGCGCGCCAAGCAGAGCCATGGAGGGTGAGTACCCTGGCCTCCCCGCCCCTGCGCCCAGGCCACCCCCCGGGGACCTTCCACTGCCTCCACCCCATACTCGCTGGGGCGCGCAGACCCTGTCCTGCCCTGCCGCCCTCCTAGCCCGACACCCGGGCAGAGTAGAGGTGCCTGCTCCTCCAACACAGCTGTGCATCAGGAGGTGGGAATCTCCCCTTCTCACCACCCCGGGAGTCCAGGCCCCACAGCCAGAAGCTTCACCCGCACATGACCCGAAGAAGGCACCTTTTTTTGCCCAGCCTGGTGGCTGACTCCATACCCAGTGTCTGAGCACTGCCACAGGCCAGTGGAGCCTCCTAGGTGCCCACAAAAATGTGGGGTGTAGATACCAGCAGCAAAGGGTCCTGTGTTTTAGTTACTCATACCCACTGCCCTCCTTACTTACCCACATCCCTCTTCCCTGCCTCCCACTGACTCCCCTAAGTGGGCTTGCTTTCAGAGAGGGTTGGGCGGATGCAAGGGATTTAGAGATCACTACAGAATTAAAGCATGAGTCCAGCCTCTCAAGAGAATCCAGGTCCCTAGGGATCTAGTGGGTGCAAACCAGGGCATCCTCGCATCCCTGTTTCCCTTAAGTGCACATACCCACACACCCAGGCTCAGCCTCAGTCAGAACAGAAACCCAGGCAGGGAGGATCTGGAAAGAGGTTTCATCTCTATTCAGCAGCACAAGGAAATGGTTCATTTCAGCCAGCATCCCAGATCCGGGGTCTGCTGTTTTCCAAAGGAAACCAAAGGCTCTACCCAGGGACTGAGACCCCAAGGAAAATGGTTTTTCTGCAGCCAACAGAACCCTGGACTCGGGAAGTCTGCTTCTGTGTCACTCCTGGGGTCCAACCCATGGGTAGGGTTGTTGCCTGAAAACTCCCCCAGCAGCCAGTGGTGTGAAAGGGGGAAGCTTTCCCCAGGCATCACAGTCCGGGTGGTCTCTGTCCCCAGAACTGGTGGCCCTGGTGATCGGGGCCAGTGCTGGGGGGCTACTGCTACTGCTGCTGATCGGGGTGAGCTGCTGTCTCTGGAAGAGGTTTCGTGCCACTTTCATCTATGAGGAGCTGCCAGGGACCACGGCTGCCTCCAGCATGCAGGGGGACAATCTCTGCCCGCCAAGTACCAGCACCCACACAAGCAGGTGAGGCAGGACGAGGCCACGTGAGCTTCTGGCCATGCTTAGGACCCTCTTGTGGCGTTTCCCTTGGAGTGGGTGGGGATGGGGGGGCCTGTTTATGACTCTCATCCTCTGTGCCACCATGCTGGGGGCTGAGCGCTATCACAAAGAAACTCAGCATCCTCTCCACAAGCTGAGGCAGGCGTTATAAAGCCCATTTTCCAGCTAAGGGAGCTGTGGCTCAGGGTCCAGACAGCACAGCGAGCAAGTGGCGGGATGGCAAACTCCGGAGGTGGTGCTCCTTCTCCACCTCCCCGCTGCTGCAGGCACTCAACACTCTTGGCTGTGTGTGTGTGTGTGTGTGTGTGTGTGTGTGTGTCCTGGCGTGGGCACAGAAAATTGTGCTCTTGCCTCTTCCTGGCTCACGAGGACTTTTCTTCATCCAAACCCTGGTATTCAGACTCTCTGGGTTATGTGCCCTGAGGCCACACCTTAACCTGCTACTTTATGTTGTTTCCCTACCTCTGAACAGACAACCAGCTGTGCCTTTTGTGGTACCCGCTTCCCTCCAAGGCCGAGACTGTGTGCCCCTGCATAGTAGAGAGTGGGCCCAGGCCCCCCAGTACTCCTGCACAGCCCCAGAGCTCCTGGGCCACACCTCCAGCGGCAGTAGCAGCAACCGTGGTAAGTGCTCCTGCCAGGGCCTGTCCTGGGGTCAAGTTGCTCAAACCATGTGGAACCATCTGCTTTCACTGGGTCTGGCTCCAGAACACAGCCTGGACCACCTAGTGATACCAGAGTTGCCCATTGACCATTCTTTTCAGGTACTTGGGGTTACCATGTGCTCCTGCATCCTAGCCCCAGCATTTCCTATGCTATTTTGGAGTTGGACCACCTCATGCCTTTGGGGATGATTATCACCCCATTTTACACATTCATTAACTGTGACTTGAAAGGTTAATAGTGGCTTGCCCAAGGTCACAGAGTCAGCACCAGATCTGGGGCTGGTACCCCAGTGCATCCCCTGGGTACAGAGCCTATACTGGGTTTGGACTTTGGCCAGTCCAAAGGGTAGAATATGGTAGGAATTGGGCATACAACTTGCTGCCCGCTTTTCAAGACCTCCCAAGAGACCTTCCCAGGAGCCACCCAGTAATCAGTAAGGTCCTTCTAATTTGAAGAGGAAGAAAGGAGGCAATACTCTGTCACTGAGTCATCCTCGGGACCCCATGGAAAGGGGTCAGGCCAGTGCTGGATCCTTACCCCAGAGATAGGGCTCAATCCCAGGGGACAGAGGTTGAATGAACACCGGGACCAGGGAACAGCAAGCTGGCTGTGCTTCCTTGGCCGCCAGAGCTCCCGGCCCCTGTGTCGTAGGAGATGGCTGCATGGTGGGGACCATCAGCCCTGCGCTGTACAAGTTCCCGGAGGACCAGAGTGAAAGCGGCTTCCCGGAGGGCTGCCTGGGACGGCTGTGGTTCTCCGTGGAATACCAGCAGGAGGCCGAGCGCCTGCTGGTGGGCCTGATCAAGGCACGGGGGCTGCAGGCCCCCAAGGAGACCTGCAGTGCCCTGGTGAAGCTCCACCTGCTACCCGACGAGCGGCGCTTCCTCCAGTCTAAGACAAAATGCCAAACTGCTGACCCACGGTTCGATGAGCACTTCGTCTTCCAGGTAGGAACTGCGGAGCAGGCAGGACCTGGTGTCGTCTGGCTTGGGAAGGAGCAGACACTGTGTGAAGGGCCGGACCCAGCTAAGCCTCCCCTCCTGCCAGGCGGGGGCCCACGAGAGCCCTGTCCCCTGCTGGCAGGCATGTAAGAGCCCTGGGGCTGAGAGGGTAGAGGGCTCCTTCCCTCAGGGCTGCCTGGAGAGAAAGAGGAAACACTTCCAGTGTCCACATTCAGCAGGGGGAGCCTCAGCAGATTGGGTGATTTTGTGTGTGGGTGCGGGGGGGGGGGGGTGTTGGGTGGGTGTCTTCTGAAGCCAGCAATCAAGAGCTACCAAGAAGCCTTGGACAACATTTTGAAGCGTTGGGTAGCAGGCTGACTGGCAGGTCGGCATCTGGGAAGAGTGATTGCTGAGGCCAGAACCCCAATTCCTGCCTGCCTTTGAAGCTGAGAGCTGAGTGGAGGGGTGGGGTGGGGCGGGGTCAAGGCTGTAAGATTTCTCAGGTGAGCCTGCTCCTCTCAAGGTCTGAGGGGTGCAGCCTTGCAGACCAGCATGACTGCACATCAAGCTCATATCCTTATTTTTCTTGAGTCATCACTTTCCCGCCTTATGCCAGCTCCAACTTGATCCTGGCCTCTCTGTCCTCTGTGGGGAAGGGGAAGAAGAAAATCAATACTAATTGATCATCTGCCATAGGCCAGACACTGTGATTGAGATTTACAAGGTGGAGAGCAACAACTGCTGTCCCACTTCACAGCAGGAGGCTTCGTCTCAGGGAGATGAGAGCTGGAGTGCCCGGCTCAGCAGAGACAGGCAGGCTCCCTGTCTCCAGGGCCTGTGCTCCAGCACGCGCTCTCACGTCTATGTGCAGACAAATTACTTGGTAGATTCTGCTTCCTGGGTCTGGGCTGGGACTCAAGGGGTTGCATTTCTAACAAGTTCAGGAAGGGGTGGATACTGTTCCTCCCCAGACCACACTCTGTGTGGTGAGGCCCAGTAGTACTGGCCCCAGTGCTGAGAAGGGTCCCCTGAGGATGCCTGACTTTGGGGTATAGAGGTCCCTGGTTGAGACACCCCTCACCGAAAAAGCTCCTGTATCCAGGACAACATGCACACCATTCAATCCCCTGCCCCCCATCAGATCCCAGCCCAGGTCTTTGTCCCCCTCAGGTGTCCAGCAAGAGCATCACACAGAGGGTACTGAGGTTCTCAGTGTTCCACGTGGACAGACAGGGGAAGCACCAACTCCTGGGTCACGTGCTGTTCCCCCTGAAGAATGAGACCCTGGTAGGCAACTGCCCGCACATCGTCTGGAGAGATCTGGAGGCTGAGAGCCTGGAGGTAAAGGTCAAGGTCACTAGACATAAGCCACCTGTATAGACTACTGGGGGCAGGCAGCAGGGGCACCCCGCACCTGTTGACCAGTGTCGGCCTTCAATATACTGCCCGTCACCCCTAGAGTGTGGCTCAGGGTGGTGGACCTCAGACACAGCGCATGTGATGAGTGAGGGGAAGGATGGAGTCACTTCTGGGCAGGGTAGGGCCTCTGGGGGTTCTTCTGTGCTAGCGGTGAGTCTACCTGAAGGAACCTGGGAAACGCACGCTTGGATTCCCATGCAGATCAGACATCTGAGAAGGGTACCACCCAAAGGGGTCAGCCAAGGCAACTATTTACCCATGTTTCCCTGGCCCCAGGAACGCCTTGAGCAACTCGGAACCCTGACTGAACCCTCAGCTTTGCAGCCCTCAGTTTCCCCGTCTATAAAATGGGGGGTGACTTTAAAGGGGAGGGATGTGGGCGTCACGTGGTAGCCGGGCCTGACTGAGAGAGGAGGAAGGATTTCTTCAGCACCTCCAGCACCTGCCAGGGTGACAAGGGTGCTTTCCTCGCTACCTCTGCAGCCGCCCTCAGAGTTTGGCGACCTGCAGTTCTGCCTCAGCTACAGCAACTGCCTGAGCCGCCTCACCGTGGTCGTGCTGCGTGCCAAGGGCCTCCAGCTGCGGGAGGACATGGGTTTTGCCAGTAAGTTTTCCTGCTGGGGCCTATCCTGCCCTGTGAACTTGGGGCCTGGGCCGCCCATCCAGCCCATCGTGGTGTGCTCCCTGCCCCTCAATCTCGTCCTCCCTCTGTGGACTGTTATGGTGTGAGAAGCTACTTCCTTGTGTGGAACCTAAGGCTGAGGCCCCTTGGGCTCCACCAAGACCTAGAGACACTTATGACCAAGTCTGCCTCCTCTCCCCCAGGCAGCATCTTGGCTTCTTAGACCATGCTGCCCCCTCCAGCCCTGCCCTTCTAGGTGGGTTGCAGTTCCTCCAAAGCAAGGCCCTCCGGCTCCCCGGCCTCGGGGGTGGGGTAGGGGGGCCTACACATGGAATACAGCTGGAAGCAATGGCACCCCAGGGCAGCATGTTGCACTGCTCCCCTGGCCTCCCAGGCTCCCCGGCCTCCCAGCTACCCCAGCTCACCCCTTGCCCCCCATTCCTGTGTGCCTCCAGCAAGGTGGTAGTGGTCTGCCACCCACTTTTGATCCACTAGGGATCCCAAACGCATCTCAACCACAGCCCTCCAAAACTTGACCCTCTAAAGGAGGCGTTTAAGGGAACGCTGAGTGTCTGCGCACCCGGCAGACAACATCCGCCCCCCCCACCCCAGGCAGGGAGGGACAGGCAGGTGGTGCCAGGCTCCGATAAACAAGAGCCAGCCCAGCCACAGGGGCACTCAGGAGACGAGAGGAAGGAAGGGGAAGGGAGCTGAGCATTTCCTTGGCCCTAAGTCCATGCGCTAATCAGCCCGGTTTCCTCTTACAATGCCGCCTGATGGCAGTGGCTGTGAGTAAGGGCATCCTGGCGCCCGCAGTGGGCATGTTCCATCCTAGCCAGGCCTCCCACAGGCTGGGTGCTGGGTCCCTCCCCACCTCTCCCAGCCTGCTGTCTGCACTGCCCCTCAGGTGTGTTTGTAAAAGTGTCTCTGATGAACCAAAACAAGTTTGTCAAGTGCAAGAAGACTTCAGCTGTGCTGGGCTCCGCCAACCCTGTGTACAGCGAGACCTTCAGCTTCAAGGTGTACCCTGCCGAGCTGGACACGGCCAGCCTCAGCCTGATGGTGCTGCAGGGCACAGAAGGGGACAGTAAGCCTTCCCCCTCCCACACCCCACCCAATTAATGTTGGGGCAACTGTCAAAGGCGGGACAGAGCAGCAGGCAGAGTGAACCCTTGGAGGGAGGTTTCTGTTCTAAGGAAACTAGTGCTCAGAGAGGCTGACACGCATGCCCAAGAACACAGGGCTTGCTCGTGGGAGAGCTGGGATTCTCATGCAGCTTTTGTCCATTTTGAGCATCATGGCACACTAAAAACAGCAGGGGGGAAAGCCTCTGCTACCGCCTCCTGGGCAAGTCACAGCAGCAGGGAGGCCGTATGGCTGCCTGCACCCAGCTAAGTGACCTGCTGCTGTGGGTCATGGTGTGCCCTGCATTGTCTCATGCCTTCCAGGCAAGCCTTGAGGATGGTGGGTCAGGTCTGGGATACAGACATGTTGGAGTTACTCCATCCAGCTTTCCTGCACTGCCCCACACCGCAGGGTCCCTTGTCACTGGGGAAGCAGAACCGTATCATGGGCCAGAGCTTCAGCTCCTTCTCCACTGTGGGAGCTGGTGGGAGAAAAGTTGAATGTCACCACTGAGCGTACAAGTGGACTGATGAAAGAGAACTTCTTTCTGGAGGGCCCCCGCCCTCTCTGTTCTTCAATATGAGGCAGACTTAACAGGTCCCACCAGGAGGGTGAGGCAAAGTGGGTGCCTCAAAGGGCAAGCTATTCACCTCGGCCAGCCCCAGCACCAGAGCAAAGTCAGGGTCACTTGGGGACTGCCAGCTCATGCTAGAAGGGGGGTAGGGGGTTGCTACTTCCTTCAATGGGTGGAGTAATAGAGACACACTAGGGGTTTCTTGCTCCAGAGAATAATGGTGCTTTGCCTCCCTGCAGAGAGCCACCAGCTGGGCCGGGTAGTGGTGGGCCCCTACATGTATGCCCGTGGCAGACAGCTGGAGCACTGGAACGAGATGCTCAGCAAGCCCCAGAAGCTGGTGAAGCGCTGGCATGTACTTTGCTGCACCACTGTGCCCTGAGTCCTGGCGGGGATCTCGGGTCTACTACACGCTCTCCTCACAGTCACGCCCAACACCCGCAGGCCTGGATGCTTCCTCCCTCATCCCCTTGAGCTGCAGGGCCTGCAAGACCCAGGGGAGCGCCAGTGCTGCTGATGGGCAGGCACGGAGAGGGGACAAGAGGCCCCAACCCTCCTGATTCACTCCATCCTTTCTCATCTGTGACCCTGAATCCTGGTACGTGGCCATCACTGTCCCAATCTGGACCGACGCGTCAGACATTCTGAAGAAATACTCTGTTTAGAGAGAGCCCCGCTATGTATGCTAAATGGAAGTGCGGGGTACACTTGGGTTCCATCGCAGAGAGCTGAAGACGTGTTGATGCTAAACCTGCAGTTTTTCAGCTGTGGTTTCTCTGTCTTCAGCCTAACAGAGCGAGCAAAGTGCTGGGGGGCTGCGGGGGAATGTCCACTGTGCTTATTTCAGTCGGTCCACAATAAATAGCAGTGTGAGAAGTGGGTTCCGCCTATAGGTTGGAGCCATGCCAGGAGGCCTGGGCGGCACAGAGTGCCCACAGCTCAGGAGGGAAGCTCTCAGGGACTGCAACTCGCTGGCCTCGGCACCTGCACAAGAACGCCATGAGCCACCCACCCAGGCTCCGCTGCCTCTGCCAGGTAAGGGGTGCCTCACCTATGGATGTCAAATCCAGCCACCGTCATTCCAGGCACTCTGCCCTTCACCAGCTTCAGATCTTGCCCTGGGCCCACCATTCCTGGAGTCCTTATGCCCCTGCTCTTACGGGTGTGCTGCTGTTGGGTCTCCCTGGTTCACGGCAGTCAGCTCCTGGGGCTTTCACTTAGCACAGGAAATGGTGGGAACATGTGGCCAAAGTGTAGCCCCCAGGGCTGAGGGCTTTTCCTATAAACCTTGTAATTTAATTCCATTATGATTACTGTTGTGGTAGGTGTCGGTGACCACTTTCACTAGGGTGGAAGTGCCCACAGGCCACCCCGTCAACTCCCTGTGATGCTGTACTCGGGTCACGGGGAAGTCCTTTTGCTTGTCACTTGTTACTTAACAAGCAGTTTGTATTTTGCCCCCTAGTGCTGTGGAACTTGCAGAGTCATTGTGTTACTACATAACTAGAACAAAACTGTAAACCAGAATCATCTCTTCTTAAGCAATGAAGCAACTTCAGCAAGAGAAAAGAGTTAACGTTCATTTCAGTTTGTGGCTCTTTGCCTTCACTTCCAGTCTGTGAATGCACAAACTCAAGCTCTACCTGGCCCTGGTCCATGTGGACAGAATAACATGTACTTGTTTTTACTCACTTATTTCACGTGCAGATTTTCAATGTAGTCCACACTCCAGCAATTTCTAATAGCACAATGCACACAATTGGAGTTTCCCATGTGTTTGTATAGCAGGCTACTAAAATGAAACTGTTCCCATTCACTGGGGATCCTGAGACAGTCGGTGCCAACCACTTCCACACTTCAAGTGAGATTCATGCCTATCAGTGGCCTTCCCAGTGAGATTCATGCCTATCAGTGGCCACTTGGAAAAGTTGGTAAGCATTTCCTTTGCAGGACAGAGCGGACTGGTGTGTCTGACTCAATAGCAAAAGGCTGGCAGACCTGTGCTCTGATGGGGAGCAAATGGGGCTGTGCATTGGGCTGGCTGCTGTCTATAGACATGGACAAGACAAAAAATATACAGGATTTGGATTGTCTCAATCCTGTCCAAAGACCATAGTTCACGTTTTGGTTCACTCTTGGTATTGTACAGACTATGTGTGTGAACAGATTATAATGTGATACATTACTATATTTTTAAAATATGTTTGCAGTCACGTTCGTAAAACATTTTTCTATAATTTTTTATTGTAATGCCCTTACACGTAAAAAAGATACATGTTCTGCAGCTATACCTAAGTGGTCTGTGTATTCCTAAGGTCAAGTTTGATAAACAGATTAATCTATCATCTGTACCTTTACTGATTTTTTTTGGCCTTTTCCTCCTCATTATTGAGAGGCTAAAAATGTCCCCCTGTGATTCTGGGTTTCTTTATTTCTCCTTTTAATTTGGTCAATTTTTGGTTCTATATATGTTTTATGTTATTAGGCTCATACCCATTTAAAACTGATATTTTTCTAGGGGATAGAACCTTTTATCATGAAAAAATGGCTCACTCAACCACTCATACTCAAACTGGCATTTTTTTAATTTACCCTACTTTTTTCAACTTCCTTATATCTATGGTGTATTTCTTAAACATAATTTTGTATCAAGTCTGTCAACTTCTTTATTTTGTGTATTTGCTTCATTTACATTTAATATAATTACTTGTATAGTTGCATTCATGTGTGTCATCTTGTTTCCATTTTTCATATCTGATTTTTTTTTTCTCCTATGTTGCCTTCTTTTGGATTAAGTCATTTTCATTTTATTCTTTCTCTCTCCACCCATTAGCTGCTACTTACAGTCAGTTATTATTCCTTTAGTGGTTCCCCTAGAAATTATAATTGACATCCATTATTTATTACAGTCTAATACAAATTTTGCTTTTTTATCACTCCCCATATAATGCTGTGGTCTTAAAACACTATACTCTACTTAGCTCTATCCCAATTTCTTTGTATTATTAATGTATTATTAATGTTAATTCCACTTATATTTTACACATAACAAGACATTACTGTTATTGCTATATTCAATAAATATTCACCTATATTCACCCACACATTAAGTCTTCCATTTGCTTTTTATTCTTTCCTGCATTTCTGGGATTCTACTTGAGATCATTTTCCTTCTACCTGAGGAACATCTCTTTAGTATTTCTTTTAGTACAGATGTGCTGGAAGCATATTTTCTCAGTTTTTTAATCAAAATGTCTATTTCAAATTCTAAGATATAGAATTCTAGGTTGACATTTTCTTTCTTTTAGCCATTTAAAAATGGTATTCATTCTCTTCTCATTTCCATCATCTCCATTGACAAGTGAATTATCAGTGTTATTGTTTCTCCTTTGAAAATATGTGTCTCCTCCTATTCCCCTTCCCATTTTTAATATTTTCTCTTTCTTTCATTTCTAATAGCTTAGGTATAGGTAGTCCCTAGATTGATTTTCTTTTTATTTACTCTGCTTTGGTGTCAAAGTTTCATCAGTTTTGGAAAGTTCTCAGCCTATATTTCTTTTTTTCTTTCTTTCTTTTTTTTTTTTGTGGGACCCTCGCCGGCGGCCGGGGAATGAACCCGCCCTGCAGAGGCTACCGGCAGCCTAGCAGCCCAGCACTCAACCGCTGCACCACCAGGGGAGGCCCAGCCTATATTCTTTAAATAGTGTGTCTGCTTATTCTTCCTCTCTTCCTGAGATCCCAGTTACACATGTTAGCTCTTTCCACAACTTCCCTTAGGACTCTTAGGCTCTTGGTTGTTTTTATGAAGACAGCTGAGTTTTCATGCTGTCCTATTAACCTTCAATAAATCCTCTGTCTCATTGTAGTTAACCTATACACTGAGTTCTTCATTTAAATGACTGCATCTTTTCAGTCCTAAGTTTCCATGTAATACTTTGTTATAGATTACAGTCTTTTCATGAAAATTTCTATTTTATCAGTCAAGTCTGAGTTGGATAACACTAGTATCTGGGTCACTGCTGGGCTAGTTTTCCTGTGTTTATGGTTCCCCTCTTGGCCCTGTGGCAGCCTGCTGCATGCACCAACCGAGGAGAGCATGCAAGTGAGGGGAAGCCTAACTGCAAATGAAGCTGGAAGTGTAGACTTCCCACCACATGAGATGGGATATTTTACATGCTGAGCAGAAATTGTTTTTTGTAACCGGGAGTTACAGGAAAAATGTATTGTTACCAAGAGTGATCAAAAAAGTCATAGGACTTGCTTTAGATTTTCTCCAAAGAGCAAGGAGAAGAGAGCTGTCGAGCAGGTTTGAACGGGTAACTGGGGAAAAAAGGATGAAGTAGTCTGTTAATTACATTTTATAAGCCTGACTCTTTCAACATAATATGCTTCTTAATTGAATTTCGTATGCCATTATGAAGACAGATTGTAACATCCGCCAATTGTGGGTTCTTTCTCTAATTTTAAAGAATGGAATTATGTTCCAAGATCACTCTTCTCATCCCCACTTTTAGCTTATTTCAAGAGGTATTTTCTCAAAGGGGAAAAAGAAACTAGCTCTTGGGAACCTCCTGCCCAGCAGCCCACGAGAAAATACCCCCACATTTAAAAAAAGAACGTGCGCATTAGCAAGGAGGTGTCATTTTTCAGAACCCTTACCTAGGAAGTGGAGGAGCTGAAATTTCAATAGATTCCAGGTGTCTGGAAGTGGCATCATTATTACATATTGCCAGAGAGATCCCAAAAAAGAGATTGCGCGTCCGTGCCACTGTCCCATAGCTGGAAATCTATGAAAGGGCCTTTAGGTGCCTATTACATAGAGCTGCTCCCGTTTGTGCAGTTCTTAGTTGCTAGTGAGACTGTGCACTTCTCTACCTCTCTTCCTCTCTGCCTTCCACTTCCCTTTTCCCCTTCCTTTCTTCTCCCTTTCATTCCTCTTCTCTAGCCTTAATTTCTGCCCCCCTCTTTTCTCTCTCCCCTTCCCATCTGTGTAAATTACCTGTTCATCTCCATTGATGAGAAAGTATAATCTCACAAGTGACCAGAATTTATTTCTATCAGCCCTTTGTTTTTGATAATATCCTTTACCAGTTTGATGACTGCCAAATCTGACAGAGAGAAGGAAGACCCAGGGGTGGGGCACTGATGCAGACCAGGCTGAGGCCTGCAGTAGGAGTTGCCCATGTCAGGAAGGACAAGAGAACATGACTGACAGGCTGAGCTGGCCGCAAGGTTCCCAGGAACAAGGCATCCAGGACGTGCAGCCCGAGTGGAGGGGTCTCGGGCTTGGGAGGACTGTGGTGCAGCTACCAGGAATCAGGGAGATAAAAAACAAAAAGCGTGAGCCTTGCGCCGTCTCCAGCGCCCTCTACTGTTCAGTGTTAGAACTAGCATCAGCGAATTTCCTGAAGGGAAAAGCATCAATAGTTCCCTGAATGTCAGCTCACTTCCTTGTTTTCCTTCTTCTGAGATCATGGACTGTCAAATGCTTGTCAATTTGGCAGTTCTTCAATAACTTAAAAAGAGGTGCTCCTGGGTACATATTCTAGTCATTCGAAATAGTGACATTTTAATTTACATAAAACTTCTTGTTTACAACTACATATTTTTCTTCTCAAATCATATGCCCACCATTTCTAACGCTGCACAGACACTTCAGAAATATATATAATACATACATAGTATGTTTGTCTGAATTTTACGAGAACATATATATGGTTAGTATAAAATACAAACAACTCAAGTGTGCAAATGACCTGAGCAGACACTTTACAAGTGAGTTGTACAGATGGCAAATAGGCACATCAAAAGTTGCTCATCATCATCAGTCATCAAAGAAATGCAAAATGAAGCCACAAGATATCACTTTACGTTCACTAAAACAGAAATGATCAACCCTCCCAAATGTTGGCAAGGATGCAGAAGAACTGGAACCCTCATAGATGGCTTGTGAATTATACAGTTTGGATCACTGCTTAAAAGTCTCTTGTAAAGCTAAATAAACACCCATCCTATCACTCTCACCCTGGTATTTACCCACCCCCTCCAAATCAAACCACAGTGAAAACATGTTCACACCATAAAAAGGTGTGCACAGCGGCTATTCATAACAGTCCCCTCTGGAAACAACCCAAATGACCTTCAATGGGAAAATGGGTGATGTAGTATTTTCATACATTTGTGTAGTACTCAGCAATAAAATGAATAATCTGTTGATTAAAATAAAACCTTCAGGGAATCTCAAAAACATTGTGTCAAAACAGAAGCCACAAAGGAATGATTTCATTTATATGAAGTTCAAGAACAGGTGAAACTAACCTATGGTGCCAGAAATCTGAATAGTGGTTGTCTCTTAGGGATAAGGAATGACCGCAAGTAGAGATGAGGGGAGTTTTAATGGGATAGAAATGCTCCATTTGTTGTCTGGGGTGTTGATTACATGAATGTATTTGCTAAACTCAGCAAACCTTACATTTAAGACTGTATTTTGCTGTACATGAATTTTTACTCAATTTTTTTAATAAATTCTAGGGAAAAAGAATTTGACTGATCCAATAGGGAATTTGTGTTTTCTAGAAATTAGGAATTCCATTAGATAAACAAACAACTGCAAAACCGTATTTCCATATTAAATCTTTCTGCTAATAATATTTATAGTGGTTGAAATTCACTTTAACAGTTTCTAGATCTTTTCTTAAAAACCGTGAAGTGGATGAAAAAATATCACTGATTCCATAGCAACCTGAAAGCAGAGGTGACCCCCTGGCAAATACATTCCTTAAGAATTAGCTTCTCAATAACAAACCAGGTTCAAGACCTCCAAAGACAGAATGACAACTAATTGGCAAACCTCATTCCCTTTCACAGATTTCTCCTCTTGTTAACATTAAAATAGTGGCCAGATTAAACTGCCAGGAAAGATGAACACTTTATTCTAATTGTTCAGGTTCATGGCCTGTATTGTGTTATCTAGAAACGCTCCAGGACACAAATGTATCATTCAAAGTGAAAGGCACAGATGATAATTTCTGGAGATAGTTAGATTCCTCCAGACAGGAGGAAGTAATTTTCAGGCTAAACAAGAGTTCCTGGAAATACCTATCAGTCTCCACCATGAAATATACATTGAAGGCTATGAAGAAGCAATGGCATGACCTGGTGTTGTCTCACTTGAAATGGCTTTAAGACACCTTCGAGGGCCTCCCCGGTGGCGCAGCGGTTGAGCGCTGGGTTGTGAAGCTGTCCGCAGCCTCCCCGGCGCCAGTTCGATCCCCGGCTGCTCCTCAGCCACCGGAGGAGGGTCCCACATGGCGCGCAGACCTCTCCTGCCGCCCGCTGCTCCCCTCAGCAGTGTCCTTCGGTCTTTCTGCCTGCTCTGCTCCCCGCTCTGGCTCTGGTGAATTCTCTCACCTTCCCGCGCTTCTAACTGTACCCAGTGCTTGTATAAATAAATAAATAAATCTTAAAAAAAAAAAAAAAAAGACACCTTCGAATATGATGTGAAGAATCATCTACTCCAGACAACTATATTTGGGCTGATATAAGGATTAGGCTTATATTGACTGGACAGAGCTTATACCAGTATTTGGAATTTGTTTCTATTGTGGTTATGGTTGAAATAGCATGGGTTAGAAATCATAAGCTCCAGACTCATGTTTCATCATCCATTAGATGAATTATGCAGGGAAGCCAATTATTTTGTTGGAATTCAGTATAATTAGATACAATAAATCTTAGCAGCCATTTGATCTAATCCCCATATGTTCCCCAGGAATTAACTCACCAAGTAAAGTGTTTGTTCCTACCATTTTTGGTTTTGTTTGTTTTGTTTTGTTTTATTTGTTGTTTGTCAAAGATACCTCTATGGATTTGTTGAAAACTCTGGACCCTTCTCCACAGAAAAATGTGCCTTTGTGCAGGTACTCTCCTACACACTTTTTCGTATTATTTTTGGAAGAATCACAAAACTCTTGCTAAATCTTTCTGCTAATAATATTTATAGTGGTTGGAGTTCACTTTAACAGTTCCTAGATCTTTTATCAAAAACTATCAAGTTGATGAAAAAATATAACTGATTCCTTAGTAACCTGAAAGCAGAGGTGACCCCCTACCCAAGTCAAGTTTTTAAAAACTTGAATTGCAGAAAACAATTTCAGTGAACTAAAATTTTTTAAAACAGAGTAAAATAAACATTTCATTATGAACATAGTTATTTCCAAGCAATATCATTACCCTATTAACACTCAGCATGCTCCAAGCTTACAGTGAAGGACCACTCCACATTTCCTTATCAGTGGTTACCACTCCCATGCACTCCTACAATCATGAGAGAACAAACTGCTATATGTTTGCTGGCAAATAAATTCAGTAAAGGACTCAAATTCCAGAAATGAACTAACAATAGGACTCCTTTCCTTTATAATGACTTGAAACAACATCTATTTCCTTCATTTCCAATGTTTCTTTAGGGAAAGACATGCTTGTCTTGAACTTGTCTAAACACAGACTTACACAAATGAATCTATAATCACGTACAGCTATAATCAGGTAAATCATTTCATGTCAATAGTTTACTAGAGTAGGAAATAAGGGAAAGAAACACCTGTGGATAGAGCAGGAGCAGAGAAGCAATTCCTGAGGAAATATCTTATATCTGTATCCCCCATGCTCGATAGAGCCTGGAGTAGAGCCGGGACTACATAGAGTGACCCTTTCATTCACAGGGAACTGTGTATGTATTGCCCTTATTGCTAAATCATCTCTCTTAGAAGCAAGAGAGGGAGAAACCAGAAGTCAAGAACAACAACAAAAAAACTAACAATATTTCTCAGAAAAAATAGTTTTAATTTACATATTTAGCACAAGTATCTTTATAAAACATTTAAAAACTCAAGTCCCATTCCCTTTATTTCAAGAGACAAGTCATTTCAGTATTTCTTCTGTGAAGTGCCTGCAATTTCTTCATTGGTCTCAGGAAGGGCATAGGATGTCTGCTTTACTACGGTGTCAGGATAAAAATCCAGTAAGGAGAAATCTTGTTGCAATGGGTAGCTGTTTTCATCTAGCACAAAAAGGCTCTGCACCTTCATGACACAAGGTGCCCCGCCGCCCGCCAACAAGGAGTGGAATAAATCTGCCGTGACCATGCCATAGGTGATCCCTGAGGAAGGGGCTGAGGAAGATCAAAACACACAGAGCTCTCAGTGTCCCTTCCAGGATGACAGGAAGGCACATATTAAAAGGGTTCATTACTTCCCCTGTTGTCTCAAATCCCAAACCCACTTTAGATTTCTCTATCATTTCTCTCTCATGTCACAGGTTGCTGAAAGTACTCGTGAATGATGACACCAATTCCTGCTGGTCATAGCAAGGTACAGATAACCCACTCTTTAGTCTAGCAGCATATCCTATTATGGCACAGCCATTGGTTTCTTAAAACAATAGAGGAAGGAGGGCCTCCCCTGGTGGTACAGCAGCTGAGTGCTGGGCTGCAAAGCTGCCTGCAGCCTCTGCAGCGCTGGTTCAATCCCTGGCCGCCGGCAAGGGTCCAACATGATGCGGCAGACCTCTCCTGTCTGGCCCACTGCTCCCCTCAGCAATGTATTTTGTCAGTCTGACTGTTCTGTTTCGCGCTCTGGCTCTGGTGAATTCTCTCACCCTCCCACGCTTCTGACTGTACCCAGTGCTTGTATAAATAAATAAATAAATCTTAAAAAAAAAAAAATAGAGGAAGGAACTGAGATTAATATTTTCCTAAGTTAAGCCTGAACCAAAAAGGGTGTGTTCATATCAGAATACTACTCTCATATTTACCAGCCTATAGTTCTTATCACAGCTATATATACATAGTTATTATTTGTATAACAGAACCCTGAATCAGTTACTTAATGAATATCAAAACTTGATAATATAAAAACACTAAAATTGTAAGTAAATACATCATTGTATTTGACAATTATCCTGTATTAGTCCTCTCATATTTTTAGGACAGCTAATCAAGTTATTTAGCAAGCTGCTCAACAGCAAACTGACAAGGCATCATTGATTATGCCAAACTATCCTACTTCCCTGACCAATGCCACCAGCCTTTCTCAGATTGGGTCATTCCTGGAGGACAATGATATATTTTTGGAGGTCTGAGAATCATCTACAACAATTAAATTTTTTGTATTTCCCTTTGATAAGATAAAAAATAATCAAGATTAGTGATAATCTGAAGACTCTGATGACCACTTAACTGGTGTCATATTTTCACTTATGGTTACACTTTCATTAAACACAAGTATGACTGTCATTCTGAGGAATACACTAATCATAGAAGTATGTTTGATATGAAAATGATGTTTCTTTGACAAATAAAGACTAACTGACATTGCACAAAAAAATGAAGAGACAAGATTAAAAATATAATAAAGAACATCAAGAAAAGGATTGAAAACTGTCAAAAAATGAAATAAAGTAGTGAAAGAGAATGGAGAGACTTCCAATACAAAAAGCTGGAAAGAATGTCACTCCCACACAACCATTACTAGAAAAAGCTGAATAAATTACAAAATCACTATCTTCTTGAACATACAAGAAAGTGGAAGTTGTGCAGTGGCCAAGAAGACTGAAATGTAAGGAGAGAGAGAACTGCAGGTTTCCTGGAGCAGAACTCAAGGGGAAGACAGGTCCACCAGACATGCAGGAAAAAAGAATGTGCCTAAATTTTTAATGAATTGCTAAAAGCCAAGTAAGGGGCAGCACTACAGATAAGAGGAGTTATCATTCTCCCAGGCTCTTCTTGCCTCTACCAAGCACTCCCAAGGATGGGCAAAGGACAAGACATCAGAGAAAGCTTCCAACTATGGTGAAGATCTGGAGAGGGGAGAAAGTGTCACATGAAAAAAGCACAAAACACCACTTATGACTTCCCCTTTAAGAAATATAAGCCTTAGGTATGTCGAGATGGTGTACTCCTAAGGAAGTGGGAAGCTCTCCCCTACATCACATACCAAGTTACCCAAACAGTAAAAAACAAACACAATTTTTAAAAAAGAAACAAACAAAAGTCTTAAATTGCTGGAGGAAGGACAGCAAATCCTGTGACCTCCGGGAAGAGGTGAGAACCCACCAAAGTTAGGGAAAGATAAAAGAAAAATCCCTCTGTCCCTGAGGCAAGGATAGAAAACCATCCTTTGTGTCCCCTAAGCTGAAAGAGGGGCAGAACCACACAGACCCACCAAAGATACAAGGCCGAGCTAGGCTGCCCTGGCAGGAGGGGCAAGGTTCTTGGGACAGGGCCACCTCTAAGGCCAAGTCACAGGGCTTGAGTAAGATTACTCAGAAATGGGAATCGCTCCTGCTCCCTCCAACAAGGCTAGGATGCACCAAATAACTACCAACAAGCCTGTACAACTTGGGAAGGCACAAGAACTCAGAGAACTTGGAGAGAAGTTCTCTGAGACTCAGGTGCAGAGTGAAAGGTTTAAGCTAGTGATGAAACAAAAATATTAGGGAAAACAGCCTGTGGCAAATCACTCCTTCCATGAGGATAAGATAATGCTAGAGGAACTTAGAGCCAGTGGTGACCTAAAGGTAACAGTAATAACAAACTCAAATCCAGCTCAATATCTGACAAGATTGACTCTACTCAGCACATTCCTCACACTCAGTAAGGATCTAGGGAAAAAAAGCCATGCCCATTTCAGGTACAAATTTTCTTTACCTCAGCCTGCACTGTTCTATATGCAGTATTTCAACATTCAAGCAAAAATCACTGGACACATACCAAAAATGCAAGAAAAAAAAATCCACTGTTAAGAGACAAAGCAATCAATAGAACCAGATTAGCTCATCTGCTCAGAGTCTAATGAGGAAAATGAGGCTAATGAGGAAAAGTATGGAGTCTGATCATCTGACAATGGGTTATTTTTGCTTTGATGCTGACCACTGACTATTCCTAACATCATAGCTGAAGATCCTGTAAATACACTGATAGTGGGCTGTCTTCATAAATACAGTTTCACACATTCAATTCCTTAACTATTATAAAAACTGAGGTCCTAGCATGTTTGCTTAGCATTAGAAATTTAGAATGTGGAAGATTAAATGCTAGCTTCCCTCTATTCATGTTCTGAGACAGGTGTGGAGCAAGTCTTACCTTCCAATTTACATAGACTTTTGTTTCACCAAGTGAAATTATCTTTCTGCTTTTAGAAAGCAAAAAGAGAAAAAAAGAACTTAATTTATAGTATAGTGGCCTTTTGTTCCAATATACTATCTACATTCCTGAAATGAAAGATTTCATCAACAACCTCTTGCTGTTGTGTTGATATTTTACCTATAATTCTGTTGAGGTAGTCAGGAGGAATGTTGAGAAGAATCTTCTCTATCAGCTTTGCTCCTACGTGGACACAAATTGTATTTCTTCCATCATGTATGGTCATTAAAGCTGGCCTAAAAAAAAAAGTAAACAGTACTTAACTTTCAAAAAGATTTTCAAATGAAGAAATGCTTAAATGCAATATAAGCTCTGGATGAAAGTCCCTAGGACTTGCCAGTAGATTAGACATGGGATGAAGAAACCAGTAAAGGGTTTGATCACCCTTGATAATTATCATGCCTATAAATCTAGCTCAGACCTCTTTTATGATTTGTATCTCTGTATCTACTTTCCAGATTTCTACCTCTCTGAACCTCAAACTCAATATCATCATTCCTCCCATTGTTACTTATCTAAGTAAATTATCTTATTCATCCAATTATAAATGACCTGTAATATATCCTTAATCTCCCTTCACCTGCCACATAATCACTAAATTTTGCCAATTGTGTTTCCCAACTACTCTCAAAATCTGTCCATTACCATTATACTTTCATCAAATGACCTTCATCACTCCGCTAAACAAAGCCTCTTTACTCAACTCTGTACGTAGCCTCATTCTAATCCACTCTCCAATGTACAGCTAAACTTGCTTTAAAGAATATAATTTGGCAGAAGTGATACCATAGGACGTCTGAGCTATTCATAGGACGTCTGAGCTATTCATTTTGAGAGAAAGTTCAGGCAGCCTGTGGAGACACCCATATGAGAAGGAATTCAAATTGACTATGAGTGCATTACCTTAGAAGTAGGCCCTCCAACCCCAATCAAGCCTTCAGATGACTGCAGCCTCAGGAGAGGCCCAAGCATTCCCAGTTGCCTTACCTATAGTATATTTTCTTCATAGTAAATGGCAAGCAGCTAAAACACTGTTTGTAGATCTTGTTCTCATCTGTTTCTAGTTCCAATCCACATTTTGCACAGCCGGTATATATAATGTCAGAAAGAGAAGAGTAAATACTCTTCAGAGAACTGTGAGCATTCAGAACTATCTTCTGAGCTGAGGTAGCAGGAAACACTAGCTCTAAAATCTGGGCTTTGATTAGAATGACTCCTAAAAAAGACAAACAATACTTTAAATTACAGAGCTAAAATTATAACTTTAATTTACAAACATGGTTAATGATATAGTTGATTTACAGTTACTTATAATAAAGAATACACTGAAGGTCATGGTCTTGGTCTTGTTACTTTTTTTCTAGACACACTCACTCATGATTCAGTATTTACTCTTCAATGTAAGGGGTGACCTCCCAACAACTGAGAGTGAAAATTTATGACTAGTCTAACTGATATAATAAAAGTTTGACAGTATAAAATTTTTAAGCTTTCTCATCTGTATTTATCTTCCAGAAATATTAATCTAAATTATTAGAATTAATTAATGTAGAACTGGATATAGAATTTCTTCTCTGAGAAACTGTATTCAATTAAAAGTTGGGTTTTTTGAGAGGTGCTGTTTTCATATCCTTATTTGCATTCTCCTTAGCTTAGCTGTATAATGTTGTAACACTAACCTATAATCATAGCTTGGAATACACACACATACACACAGATATATAGCTTGGAATATATATGTGTATATATACATATAATATATATTACATATATATATATACACACACACACACAAATTTACACAACTTGTAAAATTTTAATCTGGCATTTCACCTTGGTAGAGTAAGGAACTGAATTTATGCTCCCACCTTCTGCTATAATAAAAAATGGCCTTCATCTTCATTTCCTGGCATACAACTCCAAAACCCTTGAAATCTCCAGAGCGACTAGAGTCTTCAATGCTAATGAGATAAGTGATGACTGGAGCTCATGTGTAGCTTCAGGATGGGGGCTAGTCACCAGAAAAGTCAAGGCAAATTTAGAGGACTGGAACTTTCTCCCCATACTCCAACCTCAGAGAAGGAGGAAGGAGCTAGAGATTTAGTTAATTACCAATGTCCAGTGATTTGACCAATTGTGACTGTAAAATGAGACCTTGATTTAAAATCTTAAACTACAGGGTTCAGGTAGCTTCTAGGTTGATGGACACACTGTGATGCTAGGAGGGTGTTAAAATTTGCCAATATCTGAAATTTTTACCTCAAAACCTTCTTAAAATTGTTTTTATTTTTTGTTTTTTTGTGGGACCCTCACCGGTGGCCGAGGAACGAACCGGCGCTGCAGAGGCTGCCAGCGCTCAACCACTGCGCCTCCAGGGGAGGCCCTTAAAATTGTTTTTTTTAACCTGACACTCTGTTCCACATTTGAAAAGCACTTACTCTGGAACAGCCCATGCTCAGCATATGACACAATTTTTACATTTCTGTAGATGCACCAAGAGGGGGCACAGCAAGATAGTAAAAAAGCCCCAGATATATACTTAAGAATCTTAGCCTGTGATCCCTCAGGAGTTTTAACTTATTTCGTATTGGACCAAATTCTCTTTATTAAAATCTATTCTTATTTCACTTATACCTATACCACATATAGCATTTAACATAGATGGTATAAAATGATCTATAATAACTCAGAAAAATATTCATATAAATGTGAGAATAAAGTTAAAATTCAGTATTATCTAGATCCAAAGTTTCTGAGTTACTTTTAATAACTTGCAAGTGCACCAAAACAAATTCTGAGGAAATTTTTTGACCAAATATTTTCTTCATTAAAAATTTTAAATTACAATAAAACTGCAGATAATATCCCATATTTCCAACCCTTATTTCCTCTCTAAATACATTTACAATAATATCTACCAGTAAACTTTTTATTAGTTTCCAAAACCAGAATCACTGACATTTACTAATTACTGGTATTTAGGAACTAAATGTCATTTAATTTGTTAAACCTTCAACGAGGAGTTTATGTTTTTTTGGAATCATCTCTGTAGTTATGAAGCCAGTGCAATTCAGTGAAAAATTATTTTCCACTGAAATTGTAGCATTTGATCCAGTTATTTTTTTTTAAAGATTTATTTTAGGCATACCAGAGCTGGGGTGTAGGCCAGAGGTGGGAGGGGAGGGGTGGTGGGGAGGGTGAGAGGATTCACAAGAGACAGGGGAGGGGCAGAATAGGGGGATGGGGATCAAACTAGTGCTGCAGTGGCTGATGACAGCTTGATAGTGCTGCGACTTAACCCCTTGAGCCACCAGGGAGGACCAATCCAGTTATTTTCATTACTTTATTCTCTCTTCACTCCAAAGCACATTGCTTATTGAACCAAAAACATATTCTTTTTACCACTTCACTCATAACATATTTGTTTAATTATATTTAGTTAATAGGAAACATGTGAGTATTCATAAAAATTCATCATCAAAGGCATTCTTCCAAGTGCTATGTCTTCCAAGTGCTGAGGATGAATTTTATACATACAAATATATTCAAATTCAGGAAGTATGTCTACATTTTACAAAGCATTAACTTAATTTCACAAACTGCCTATCAATGTTGAATTTTAACAACTGTATATAGATAACAGCTAAGTAACTTGGTAAAGTCACAACATTGACTCATTAGGGTCATTTTTCTATTTCTGATTTATTAAATGATGAGCTGCTATAACTATACAAAAAGTATTCTTGGGCTTCCCCTGTTGGCGCAGGCAGTGAACACAGTGCTGTGAAGCTGTCCACAGCTTGTGCAGTGCCGGTCTGATCCCAGCTGGCTGGCGAGGGTCCCAAATGGCGGGGCAGACCTCTCCTGTCATGCCCACTGCTCCCCTCAGCAGTGTATTTCGTCAGTCTGCCTGTTCTGTTTCCTGCTCTGTCTCTAGTGAAACCTCTCACCCTCCCGCGCATCTGGCCTGTACCCTGGTTCTTGTATAAATCAATCAATTAATCAATCAATCAATCAATCTTCAAAAAAAAAAAGTATACTTAAGTGATCCATAATAATTACAAATAAACTCCAAAAGATTTCAGGCAAAATGGTAATATCCAATATGTGGTTCAGCAAGTTACAAAAATCTATATTTCACTTTTATATTAGATTTTACATTTTCCCACAAATGGTAGCTTCTTTGTTTACATTAAAACCAGCAATATCTTACATATATAAAGAGCTCACCTGAACATTTATCCTCTAGGTGTTTTGCTAAATCTGACATCTTCACAAAGGAGGGCGTACTTTTTTGAAATTTTGCTTTAAATGCAATTGCTCTTAAATCATCATCAAACAAGCACTCACAGGATGACCAGTATGTTGTATGCAATTCTAGGTTTTCTAGGATGCAATTGCGCTGAACATAAAGATATTTAAATTCCCAAATATAATCTTAAACAAATAAAAACAAAAAAAAAATCACTCAAAAGGAAATAATCTAGGCTCAGATTCAGCTTAAATACATTGATCTGATTAAATCAGTTAAATACAACTTTTGTCACATGAAGGAATTTGAGTATAAAGAGACAAAATACAAGTCTGTATTAAAGCAATAGGATAAGGGTGCTAGAAATAATCTTAATAAATTTTTTTTCCAAAGATTTCCTGTTCTCCTAAACAGTCAAAATTTATTTCAACCAACTTTTCTTCAGACTAGCAAATTCCATTTCAATATCTACAGGCAAAGTTTTTTTTTAAATAATAAAAACACAGAAATGGACAAACAACTCTCTATCTCACTATCTCTCATGGAGTTTTCAATATGTAGTTTTCTTATTTTGCTAATTTTTCCATAACAAAAATAAGCATTTAGATACAGTTGCACCCTATTTTTAATTCCCTCAATAATTTCAATTCTTAAAACCACAGTAGCACAGACTTTCTTGTAAATAATCACATTCTATATTAATAAATGCAACTTTTAAATTATATTAAGGCAAAAAGGTTTCTTAGCACTAAGTTTTCAAATAGTAACTTCTGTCTTCTTACTTCAGGCTGTAAATCTAACTTACACACTCCCACCTGCCTCCTAAGTTTCTTTCATTGGACATTTTTTGTGGAGAATCTTAAAACAAGTCAGTAAATCTGCATAGACAGGGCATCATTAGAAAGAATTAGTACATATATATTCCAAGTTAGTAATTAAAATCAATCACTATTTTTAAACTAGATTTCTTGTTTTATTACAAAATATATGCTTAGAAATCAAAGATAAGCTAAGTAAATAAATAAACAGTAGCCACAATCTCAACACCCCAAAATAAGTACAGTTAACATTTTGGTGGACATACAAGTCTTACAATTTTTTTTTTTTTTTTTTTTTTTTATAGAGGCATGCTTTATTTATTTGTTTGCTGGTTTGTTTGTTTGTTTTGTTTATACATGCACTGGGTACAGTCAGAAGCGCGGGAGGGTGAGAGAATTCACCAGAGCCAGAGCGGGGAGCAGAGCAGGCAGAAGGACCGAAGTACACTGCTGAGGGGAGCAGCGGGCGGCAGGAGAGGTCTGCACGCCATGTGGGACCCTCCTCTGGTGGCCGGGGAGCAGCCGGGGATCGAACCGGCGCCGCAGAGGCCGCGGTCAGCTTCGCAACCCAGCGCTCAACCGCTGCGCCACCGGGGAGGCCCAAGTCTTACAATTTATTTGATTTTTATTTAGTATGTATGTCAAATATATGTTTATAAGCCACTAGGTATTATTGTTTAACATTATTTTAAAATACCATTTTAATGTATTTAATGGCAATTATTATTTAATGGCATAATATACCATTGCATAGATATACCAAAATCTTTTAAATTATTATACCAGTTCTCATATTTTGACTTGTCATGTTATGCTTTATTTTTCACTATTACAAACAATATTGTGATAAAAACATTTTTAGCTACATTTGTGCTTGTTGGTAGTCAGATAAGTTTCCTATAAACAACAGAAGTTTGGGATTTCTTCTAAAACCTACACAGTCATTTAGACCTTTTAATCAGTGAATTCATACCTTCAAGGTTATTATTGAGACAGAGGTACTTACTGGCATTTTGGTTTTGGTTTGGTTTTCTCTTTTTGTTATTTGACACCTTCTTTTTATGTTTTGTTAAGTTGCATTTCCACTGTCTTAGATGTTACTTCTATTGATTTTTGTCTGGCTGTTTAGCTAAAATTGGTATATTATGGGCTATTTTTGTGCTGATTAAATGGTCTGGCCTCCATTCATGCTAACGGGTCATATTTTTACTCTCCTTCCCCACAGGCAAAATGTCGGTTCATTGTTTTATAATTTAGCTGTCAGTTACATTTATATTTGCTTTGTTGTTGCTTTATAATAGTCCCTTTGATACTTCCTTCAAGTCCAGTTCAATGTTGACATATTCTTTTAATTTTTGCTTTTCATTAAAATTCCTTATCTTCTTTTTGTCTTGAATGATGGTCTTGCAGGATAAAGTATTCTCGGCTGGAAAACTTTTTATCTGAGTGCTTTAAATGTCTTCTGCCATTCCCTTCTTGTCTGTAAGGTTCCACTGTTCACAGACAGTTCACACAGATCTATCCTTATAGATTTCTCATTGGCTCTCAACAATTTAATTACATGTCTTGAAGTGTATCAGTCTGGCATTATTTGGTATGGAATTCTTTGAGTCTCCTGGATCAATAAGTCTGTTTCACTTCCCAGACTGAAATGCTTCCTTAAATAATATTTTTTTTTTATTTTAAATTAATTTTCTCCTTCTGGAACTTTCATGATATGGTATTATTTCTCTTTACATTAACCCAAAGAACTGTTTTCATTTTTTCCCCTTTTTATTGTTTCATTTCTGTGTTCTCCATCAATGAGCTTGCTAATTCTCTCTGTTACTGGCATTTTTCTGCTGTTGAGTTCCTCTATTTTTTTAAAATATGATTATAGTGTTTTGGACCCGTTAGTTTTATAAAATAGTCCATATTTTCTCCAAAATCTTTATTGTGTTCCTGTTTTTGATCATCCATTGTTTTTCTTAATTCACCAAGCATGGTTATAACTGCTACCTTACACTCCCCATCAGGATAGCCTATAGTACTGCTAGATTGAGACTTCTCTGGGGATTTTTTTACTCCAGCATTTGTGACATGTTTTGTCTCTTTACTTTCAGTTTTTATGGGTAATAATAGGGAGTTTCCTTTATGTTAATAAATTGTTTTATACTTCTACAAGAAACTGGGCTTAATCCTAGGGTTTTGTTTTTTGGGTTTTTTTTTTAATCCAACGATCTTTAGATGTCTATTACTTCATAGATCATTGCCTTTGAACCTGTTCAGAGCACCTGGGCACTGGTGCCAGTAAGAAGTAATAGGAAGGAACTAGGGCAATAGGGGACCAAAAAGTCATCTCCAGGGAATATCAAGGGTTTAAGTTTCTTACTGCGCTGCCATCCCTGAGTTGTGTGGAGCAGAACCACAGTGATCCCCTCCCCTAGGACAGCTAATTGCTTAGCCAAAACTTCTCATACAGTCTCCTGCCAGCCTCAACCTTTGTGGTTGAGCAATGAGGACAGTAGTTGAGACAGGGTCACAGGCTGGAAATTGTTCCCTTCCTTAAAGAGCAGGGAACATTACCCTGGGGCAATTGCTCCTGCTGTTAAGATCTAGCTGCTTCAAGCCGGTTAGTGAGAACATTCAGTTGCATTCTGGTTTGGGCCCTTGATGGAGGTAAGGCTGATGTTTTACTATCACAGCCTTAGGCTGCAAATATAAGCTCTTCTGTGAGGAGACACAGATCACACAATCTGGCTCTTCCTACCAATTTGCACTTCAACTGTTCTAGCGTAGAAGCTTCAGGATCAAGTCAATCATCACTATTCTGCACCTTTATTCCTATAGTTCTCCAGTGATGTGCCCTCCATCCTGCAAGCAGACTCTATACACCCCTTTCTCCAATGTAAAGCCTGGTTTTAAAGTCCCCTGGTAGGCAGAGCCCTTGAATTAACAAAGTGGCTCTGTCCAGCAGAGGGGCTCTGTTCAGCAGCCACAACTCCCTCTGGTAGGTTGTACTGCCCTGGTATCATTCTAAACACAGTTCAATTACAATTTTTCATAGCCCTTTCTACTGTGTTGTTGCTCCTGATGTATGCAACAATCATCTATTTATCTTTCAGTGGTTGTTGTCTTGTTGTGTTGTAATTTGGTGGTGAATATGTGGAGGAGGTGAGCCAGCTCTTTACTCTGCCACCATCTTGCTGGACTTTGCAATTATTTTATTTTATTCTTATCATTTTAAGTAAGCAAAATTTTTCCTGCTCAAACTTGGGTGTCTTACTCTTTAAAGATAGTGGAATTCCTTCTCAAACTTGAGTTGCTCACTCCTAAAAGATAATGGAATTGGGCCTCCCCGGTGGCGCAGCGGTTGAGCGCTGGGTTGCGAAGCTGCCCGCGCTGCGGCGCCGGTTCGATCCCTGGCTGCTCCCTGGCCACCAGAGGAGGGTCCCACATGGCGCGCAGACCTCTCCTGCCGCCCGCTGCTTCCCTCAGCAGTGTACTTCGGTCCTTCTGCCTGTTCTGCTCCCCGCTCTGGCTCTGGTGAATTCTCTCACCCTTCTGCGCTTCTGACTGTACCCAGTGCATGTATAAACAAAACAAACAAACCAGCAAACAAATAAATAAAGCATGCCTCTATAAAGAAAAAAATAAAATAAAAAAAAAAAAAAAAAAAAAAAAAAAAGATAATGGAATTTTGAATGGCTGCCTGATCTGTACCTTACTCTTCTTTCATTCATAAGGAAAATACCTACTATGGCAGGCACAGTGCTGTGTGATAGCAATACAGTGGTGAGCAAGCTATTCAGTGTGTTTGTACTTATAAGCTTACAGTCTACTAAGAAAATTAGCTCATTACTATGCAAGTAAATAAGCTGCATAGCTCCAACTGTGTTAAGTGGCACCAATGTCTATACAAGTATGAGATATCTCTCTGTGGATATGAAGTTGGATCTGAGCAGTAAAAGCTATTCATGTGGGAGAGATGGAGGAAAAAGCACTCCAGGCAGAGAAGACAGATAAATTCAAGATCCTGAAGCAGGAAAAAGGTTAGCATGTTCAAGTACAGAAAGGAGTCTTTTTGAGGGAGTGATATTGAGACAATCTGTGATACATTTCTGTATTTGAATTATGAATTAAGGGTATGAATGTATTTCAATGAACTATGATTTTGCATTAAGTATAATCACAAATGTTGGTTATCACTTGCCTTAATCTCAGTTACATTAGTAATGTCACGAGAGTACTTTATTTGCTATATTTTTAATATATTACACTTTTATTAAATAATTTCAGGAAACTACTGCATTAGAATGGCATTTAGTTCTTAATAGCTAATTTTAGGTCTACCCAATCATTTCTAATAAGTGCTGTCTATATCTTCTCTACCCTGTAACTTACTCCACCCTCATTGGGACCTAAACTGTGATCAGTGGTTTCTATAGATGAGACATACCAAATTTTTACCAGCAATGCTAACTTCAAAAGAAAGTGAATTTGGGATTTCTTAACATTCTTCCCCCCCCCCAAAAAACAACTCTATTATCTCCAATATTCAATAGCGCCTGCTTGATTATCATTTCTGACTATATTACCTAAATATGAACTTGCTTTCCTTGGGAAGAAAAATCAGTGCTATGTGTAAAGGTCAACACAGCAAATGCCTCAAGAAATGAATACATGGAATGCTAAAAATTTCTGGAAATGGAAACACTTACTTAGATGAACCTTCAAAATTGATATTTTCCCACTTGAAAAAGAATGATTTTGGGGTATTGACATGGATATTAAAACTTTAAAAGAATGGCTATAAATAAAGTATGCTAAATAAATTAGTAAACAAAGAAAAACTCTATCCTAATTCCTAGATTCATAAATTTTCAATATTAAATTCCAAAGAACTATCTAGAAACAATTTTAACTTATATTAACTAAATTAATATTAATCTTAAAAGGAATATTCGTATGAGGCATGGAGCAATGCTTTGCTGCAGCTCCACTGTAACTGGAGTAACACCTTTAACCTACATTTTGTCCAACATGCGATATGCTCATGCTCCCAGCTATGATATGGTGGTCAATAATGATGGTTAGTCTATCAATGGCACATGTTTGTCAGATTTCTCAACCAAACAAATATTTGTCTCTTTTTGATCCTAACATAAAAGTCAAAGTCAGATTTATCTCAAATCCTAGTTATAGGCTATTAATGATTAAGAGAGGCAATGTGACAGATCCCATGCCTAGATAACCATTTTGTAGGTAAAAGTTTGGGAAGAGACATTAACTCTTTTGGGTAAAAAAGAATGGTTCACTCACTTAATCAATCTCTGAGTTAATTTAAGATGGTAAAATAACTCATACATGACTAATTAAACTGTCCCTAATTGTTACAGCTAAAGGATCTCACAACATCAAAAGGAAGACATCAGACCATTTTATTGAAACATCAATTCCATTTAATTCATTAAATCACCAATTATTAACTTCTAACTTCTGCTTTAAAGAAATTTTGTAATCATGTGTCCTACTTTAACCAAAAACTATGGATAAGTATTGCTCCACACTTTTAAAACTTGGAATAAAAACCAAGTACATAAAGCAATTTATTAAATAGTAACATTGTGACTTGAAAGAGTTAATGCAACAACCCTAACATCTGCTTTATAACCAGAGAGTTTATTTACCAGAGTAGGTTGGCTAAATAAAAATTGTAGCAGCTTCTCCAGAATTTAATTTTTTAAGAACATTATTTGAAGGAGGTAAGATCTTCACTTAAAAGGTAAAGTCGTATACCTGGGAATGAATGGAAATTTTTTTAAGTGATTACTGGCTTGTATTTTGCCAGCATTAATTATAGATGATTTTTCAAATTACTTGAATTGCTTACATGAGATCTAAATTATAGCAATAAATCTATAGAACAGTCATGACTACTTATATTTTAAATGTCTAATATTTTCAGATTCTCTTCAGCTTAGCTCAGAAGCATTAATCATTCACTTAACTGTAAGTAGGTTAAATGTTTTTTGATGTATTTACCTTTTTTCCTTTGAAGCTGAGGGTACCAAGCTGCTCCAGGCCCCCATAATACAAGCACATAATGTTGACCTTGGGACTGTTCCACTGTTAACATAACTTTCCTTTGCTTCTGTCCTCTATAACTGTATAATGCCTCTGAAAAGAAAAAGGAATGTTTTAGTTGGCATTACCATGTTTTACATGTCATATAATACTTCAATGTCTAATGATCATGATAACCAAATGGTGCACTAAGATGGTCTTTAAACTTAAATTTTTTATAATGTACAATTAAGGAGGTGCCCAAAATGTTTACCTGTTAATATAATGATATCAACAACTCTTAGTACCGCATGGACCAATGTGTCAGGTTGAAGCTGCTCCAATTCTACAAATTCTATACTGTTGATTTTCTGAGGCTGCCTTTGAGGAAGATCTCTGAGATAGGAATGTTTTGAAGACACATACGCCAATAAATCTTGAAGTACAGTATCACTAACCACTTTGGAATCTAAGAAAGAAAGAAAACATATGCCTGTAAGTGAAATTACTCTCCAAAATATTAGTCCTGTTACCTTACTGACCTATTTTGTTAATGATACCATTTTTCCACCAATTACCCAAGACCACTACTTCTCTTATTTTTTGACTCCTCCATTACTTGTTATCTCCTATCGATTCCTTAGTCTTGGGAATTTGACTTGATCATGTCTTTCCCAACTATCTCAATTACTGCCATTCTTCCCCAAGATCCTTATCATTTCACATCTGAAATATTCTAAGAGTTGTCTAACTGGCAATTTTCCCCAAACCTGTCTTACCCATTCTCATTTTTAAGCCTCTTGTCTCAACATTTGCACTGGCTGCAACATGGTGATTCTCCTTTCTAACTATCCAACTCCCAGATAAAATAGCAACCACTCTAGGTTCCCAGTGATTTCTCCCTCCCCTCAACATTGAGAGCTTTTGTCTTTAACTCTCATTTGTCATTTAAGCATATGCTACATTATAATAATCCTCTTAATTATGAGATCCATTATTTAATTCTTCAGTCATTATGCCATCTAGATGTTTTTCTCTTTCCTGTCCCAATTTTTTCTCATTTTTTACTAAGGTATACTTTACATAAAATAAAATGTACACATTTTAAGTGTACAGATTAAATTTTAATTTCCTTAAAGGAAAAGGAGGTATGTTTTTTTTTTAAAGATTTATTTATTTATGCATACAAGAACTGGGGTGCAGGCCAGAGATGTAGGGGGTGAGAAGATTCACCAGAGACAGGAGTGGGGAGCAGAACAGGCAGATCTACTGAAATACACTGCTAAGGGGAGCAGTGGGCCAGACAGGAGAGGTCTGCTGTGCCATGTGGGTCAGCTCCCTTGCAGAGGATCGAACTTGTGCTGCTGTGGCTGCAGACAGCTTCATAGTGGTGTGTCTTAACCCCTTGCACCACCAGGAAAGCACCAGGAAAAGGAGGCGTGTTTAAATAAGGCTGTTGACCAAAGTAAGATATCAGCAAAAAAAAAAAATTTAAGTATTTTAGAAAGCAAAGTCTATTAACTGATAACAGTAGAAAAAACAAATCATTCTTCTTTTCTTTCCTATTAACATTCTCAACCTCATGTATTTCTTATGCCACTCTAACACCTCATTATTCACTCATTCATCAATAAATCATTTCACTATGTGCCCGGCACTGTACCAGGTGCTGAGAATACAAGGACATTTCATGTCACGATCCCAACGTTAAAGGAATTATCAACACAAAGATAATAAGCAGTGGACTTGGGAGTATAAGAGATATGTGTAAACATTCTTAAAAACTTGCAAAAGAACTGCCTAGGGAAATTGGAAAATTTATTGACAATATCTAAGCTAGGTTTTAGGAAAAATGTCTAAGAGTTTTTATGGAAGTAAATGGAAGAGGGGGACATATTTTTCAGTTAAAGAGAAGGGGGTTGTAATCTTTTATGTACCATAGATGCATTTTGTAATCTGATGAAGCATGTGGACGCATTATTAGAATATTTTTATAACAGTTTGATTAAGCTGCAACTCACATGTCTAAAATTTACTTTTTAAAGTATACAATTCCATATTTTTTATTATTTTAAATTTGTGCAACTATTATTATCTAATTTAGAAAATTTTTAGTATAGAATAATATTTTAACTGCATATAATGAATAGGGCTGCAAAACCAGTTATATGGAAATATAGTAATCAAAATATTTTTTAAACTGTGAGATAATTTACTTACCTAATTAACACATTAAGTAACAAGATATAGCAGAGTATCTAATGACTACTATAATTTCAAGGTAGTGACATACAAAATGATACCCAAGTTATCTTCAAAACTGTTATGTGATATGAAAATATACAGTTACTATTTGTGACCAAGTCACAAGTAGCACTAATATTAATGTGAATTGTTGCCTTATCCATAATGAAAGAAACTGTTAATTTTCAGTTAGCAATTAGTGAAAATAAGATAAAATATCCCATCCAAGTTTATGAACACTTCAGAGGAATCAATTTCCCAGAAAAGAGTGGAAAGATCATTTAAAAGCTAGTGACCATCCAGCAGGAAATAATGAGTTTTGGAAACCAAGCAAGACTGCCTGAAGAGGGAAAGATGACAGGATTGTGAAATAATTCAGGGGTACGCTACAAGGTAAAATGAGATGTGGAAGGTAAAGAAATGAAGATTAAAAATGACATTCAGTTTTCTAGCACAGATGAGTGGATGGATAAAAAATAAACACAACAGACAGAACTAAACCAAAACAAACCCTAGAAATCTGTAGAACTGAGGATACCAGAGTGGGAGGATGTGAGGAGGCACGAAGGTGGGGGGGCAGTGACCTGTGGTGGAGGATCACGGTGCTTTTCTGAGGGGTGTGGTACAGTAGCATACACATGAAGGGGTATGAGCCTATGCCACTAGCTCATGTACAGTAATGTAAAACAGTGCTACCTCGACAAGTAATACAATTTTTAAAATAATCTTTTAAAGATTTAAGAACCCGATACATGAAATACATTCTAATTAAGATTATTCACTTCCTATATGTTTTATAAAATAATAGTGATATCAAAGACAAAGATAATGCGCATAAGAGAAAGGAACAGACAGCATGAAAAATCAATGAGACAGAAGGGATGAGTGGAGATAAGGCAAGCAATTAGATTACAGCAAAACCAACTCCAAATATCCCCTTTCACAGCTCCAGTGTATCCACCAGGCCTCCTGAGTCCTCTTTCACAGTACTGCCAGCTAGGTTCAAATTCTGATTTTGTCAATAAGTTCTGTGAATTTGTATATAGCTGTTCTGGGCTTCATTCTTTGTTTACAATATGGATCTTTTGGGGAGGAAAAAGATCTTTGATATCAAATTACCCCTATTTTCATAAAAAGTTGTAGAGAATGATTATTTTGATTCCAAATAAAATAGTCTACTTCACAGAAACATTGTGTTAAACTTTAATTTGCGTATTTAACAATATTTAAGATGCATTTACATCCTATCACATTATCAGGACTAGGTTTGTAAACTATGTAGCAAATGAATAAAGAACAGAAGACTTTTGGGCCTCCCCAGTGGCGCAGCGGTAGAGCGCTGGGTTGCGAAGCTGCCCGCAGCCTCTGTGGATGCGGTTCGATCCCCGGCTGCTCCCCGGCCACCGGAAGAGGGTCCCACATGGCGCGCGGACCTCTCCTGCCACCCACTGCTCCCCTCAGCAGTGTACTTCGGTCCTTCTGCCTGCTCTGCTCCCCGATCTGACTCTGGTGAATTCTCTCACCCTCCCGCGCTTCTGACTGTACCCAGTGCTTGTATAAACAAAAAACAAACAAATAAATAAATAAAAACATGCTTCTATAAAAAAAAAAAACAAGACTTTTCTAAAAGTATTACATATTGACCAGAAGAATGTTCTCACCTATTGTAACTACTGCAGAAACAAACAAAAAAACCTAACCATATAGATTTACTCTTTCAGAAGAAAAACAATGGCAATATTTTTAAAGTACAACTGATACAACCATCTCACTAAGTCAAACAACAAAAAACTTAGATAAAAGCCTTTTTTAGCTACTACAATGCAGAAAAACAAGGCAATACAAATATTTCTCTGTAAATATAAAAACAATGAATGAAGTAACCTCTAAAGGTTTTCTAATTAGTTCAAGGTTTTTCACATAGTTCGGCAAAACCCTAAAGCTTTCCATGGGTCCATAGGGCAGTCTTCATTCAGAGATCACTGAACTAGATCACCTACACTTAAATCTAGATCAGTCTGTTAAAGCCAGAGCTATTTACAACATGCATCTTTTAAATACCTTGGAAAATATTTGATAACCATCTTATTTTCTTAATTTCAAAGCATGCCGTACTGTTCCATTGTATCAACATCTATAACATACAGTAAATTTTCATTAAAAGCCATTGGTAAGATGTGGCAACTTCAATTATTCATAAGAGACTAAACAAACCTTTTAAAGAAATTCCAAACTTTTTTTTTTTTAAAGCTTGATTACATCTTAATGAATTCTTTTTTTTTTTTATTTGTTTGTTTGTTCTGTTTATACAAGCACTGAGTACAGTCAGAAGCGCAGGAGGGGGAGAGAATTCACCAGAGCCAGAGCAGGGAGCAGAGCAGGCAGAGGGCCCGAAGTACACTGCTGAGGGGAGCAGCGGGCGGCAGGAGAGTTCTGTGCGCCATGTGGGACCCTCCTCCGGTGGCCGGGGAGCAGCCGGGGATCAAACCCGCGCCGCAGAGGCCGCGGTCAGCATCGCAACCCAGCGCTCAACCGCTGCGCCACCGGGGAGGCCCGAAATTCCAAACTTTTAAAGTTGAGCAATTTCAAATGGCCTAAACCACATTGTTTTTAGTTACTATATACTAATTACTATATACTAGCTACTATATACTAAATTCTAATCTCTGATAGTACAAATTTTTCCTCCCTGCTCTCCTTTTTCAAAATACCTGGCTGTTTCTTTGCCATTTATTCTTTCACATATCAGAATAATCTTATAAAATTTCATGAAAATCACATTGGGAATTTTATTGGATTTGCACTGAATATATTGATCAACTTGGACAACTCAAATGTTCATAGTATTAAATCTTTCAACCAAGGGACAAAGTATATATTTATTTAGTTCTTTAATTTCTCTCAATTTTTATATTTTTCCTTTAACAATGAAACTTAAATTTATTACCAAATACTTAGTACCATATGGTAATACTGTAATGGTGCTTTCTCTTTCTTCTTCAAGCATTACAAGTGTTAGTTACTCCACTCTGTAAATCACCTGACTTATACCCATTCATCTTGCAGAAGTTTCTCATTATTTCTAAATATTTGCTTATAGTTTTAAGAAGGGGAAGATTTTATGTAATCCATCATATCATCTTCAAATGACAATGACAGCTTTTTCCAATCTCTCCGGAAATTTTTTTCCCTGCTTTATTGCACTGGTTAGTATCTCCAATATAATACTGAATAAAAGCAGCAGTAGCATCCTGGAGGAAGGATTCTTTTTTTTTTTTTAAGATTTATTTATTTATGCTTCCAAGATCTGGGGTACAGGCCAGATGTGTGGGAGGGTGAGAGGATTCACCAGAGACAGAGTGGGGAACAGAACAGGCAGACTGGCTGAAATACACTGCTGAGGGGAACAGCAGGTGAGACAGGAGAGGTCTGCTGTGCCATGTGGGTAGCTCCCTGGCCAGCCAGGGATCAAACTTGTGCTGCAGAGGCTGCGGATAGCTTCATAGTGCCATGCTTAACCCCTTACGCCACCAGGGAAGGCCCCCTGAAGGAAGGTTTCTAATGGTTCTCCAAACAGGAAGATACTGGCACTTGATTTTTTTACAGGTACTTTATGAAGTTAAAGAAATTTCCTTCTATTTCTAATAAATGGGTGTTTAATTTTATCAAAAGTTTTCTTTGTATCAATGAGATGACCCTATGACTTTTTTCTTAAATGTTACTTTTACAAATATTTGCAAAAAGAGTAGAGGTACCTAATATCCCTTACACAATGTCCTCTAACATGAACATCTTACATAATCATAGAGTAATTAACAGAAAATTAATTTTGATTAAATATTATTAACTGAACTACAGATCATATTCAAATTTTACCAATTTTCCCACTAGTAGCCTTTCTCAACCTAGGATAATATCCAGGACTATACATTACATCTAGTTTTTATTTTTCTTTAGTCTCCTGCAATTTGTAATATCTCATCAGTCTTATCTTTCATAACCTTGACACATATGAAGAATATTGTTTTGTAGACTGCTCCTCCATTTGGGTTGTTCCTATTTTTTCTCATGAAAAATAAGGTTATCCAATTTTTGGTAAAAATACCACAATAATTATGCAGTTTCCCTCTCAACGTATCAAAGCAAAGCATTCATGATATCCATATATCTTAATTCTGATATCTACCTTAACATTTCTTACTATAATAACTCTTTATATAAGTCAATAACTGAAATTCATGTTCATTTTATTCTATTTTACTTACTGAGGCAACATTGGTTTACAATACAATATATGATTTAGAGGTGTAAGATCTTCCCTACAGGTGTATGTTACCACACCACACCCACTGCCAAGGCACCCAGAGCCCCCCACCATAGTGCACTGTGCCCCCTCCCCACTTTGCTCTCCCTCCTCACCCTCCCCAACCTGGTAGCTTCAATTCTACTGTCAGATTTGTAGGGGTTTTTTATTCATTTAGATTCATTTGTGTCTTTATTTTAAACCTTCCTTCTGAGTCCTGGACTTTGTTTCCAATCCCTACATGACCTCTCCACTTGGATGCCTCAAAGATATCTAAAATTAACTTGCCTAAAACAGTTCCCTTAATTTCTCTCATAAACACACTCCCCTCAGTCCTTCCTAGTAAGATCTATCTGGTTACTGAAATCAGAAATATAACAGCAATAGATTGCTCCTCTCCCCTTATCACCAAATCCACCCCATAAGAAAAACCTATTAAATCTATTTAGATCTATATCTCAAATTCACCCATTTCTGTCTCTGCTCACTTTCCATCATCTCTCAACCTCGTTTAATGACAACTTCCTAACTGCCTGATTCCATTCCATGACCAGTGCTCACAACCAGAGTCAAGGTGCTTATATATCAGCCTTTTGTTAATTTCTTTCACAGCATTATCATCTGCAAAGATTTTATTTGCATGTCTGCTTAGTTTTTTCTTCTCTGCCTTCCACACAGGACTGTGCAGTCCATGAAAGCAGGCATCAGGTGCATGTTATTCACCAACATGGGCCCAATGCATACTGCCTCAGTGTCATCATTTAATACATACACACTTAGGCAGATAAAGAATTTCTTTTCAAGTTATTTCATGAGAAAATGCTAGTGCTGATTTTCTACAAACTAACTTCCCTGGGATTCAGGGAAAACTTACCCTTTCGAAATACCATTATTGTTTTAATTGTTGTTCTTCACTTCCTTTTACTTTGTCTTTGAGAATTCTTATTATCCACAGGTTGTCATTCGATGCTGCATCTTCCACAAATGTCACATAACTTTCCTCTTATTCTAATAATCTCTTATATAATCAGTACATTTTCCGAGCTATTTCTCTAAGACACTATTTCTATATTCTATCAAATACATTTTACTAACATTGCTCTTTCCAAAATATATACAGACATGACATACCTATATATATTAGGAAAGAGTTAAAATTGTTATTTATAGTATATATAGTATATAATAATTATGATATATATAATTTAAATACTAAGAAAATATCATATTCAAAATATGTCTTACATTCTTTAGGCTGGACAGACGAATAACAACCAAGATTTAATAACTGACTGGTAAATGTTGATTGTAGTACTGTCTCACCAAGCCAATGATCCTCACGAATAGTAACATCTAGAAAGGAAAAAATAAAGTTCTGATCATGCAATAAATTACTTCACACTGTGAGTGATCAGTTAACTTATTAATCATAGCAAAATATTTTGTATGCCTCTAACATGAAAGGCAACTGAAGTTCAAATATGTTGAATGATATACCGAATAGCACAAAGTGACAAAATAGTAAATCCAAAATCTGAACCTAAGTATGTCTGTATGCAGGTAAATTAACAAAATTGTTCTGTATATTCAAACAGTAATAATACAGAAATTTACTCCTTCTACAGAGCCCATGTTAATTGTTTTTGTTTGCATAAGGTAAACATTATATATATATCCTGATAAACTAAATCTGTTAGGGCCGGAAGCAAAGTAGTGGTTTCAAATTAGAAGAATAAATAATATTCAGTATGCATTTAGCCCTTCTGTTATAAATGTATATAAATACAATAAAAAGCATTTTTTAAAGGAATTCATTACCATAAATAATATAATATGGTAATCATCTTCCATAGATGTTAAAAATGAAAGATTTTAGAGGTATGGAATACTTTCCAATGGGTAAAGGGAGCTGAATGATCTAAAATGTACAGAAAAAAATCATTGAGTGGAACTAAACTAACAGGTAGAAACAATTCTAGGTAGAGCAAAAATTCTGCATTAAAGAAAGACAAAAACAGATCAATCCCAAGCAGAATATAATCAGTGTATAAAATATTAGTTACATACAGGTAGACTTTATGTAGCAGTAGTAAAATAATTCAGACAATAAAAAAAAAGAGGGGGGCCTCCCCCGTGGCGCAGAGGTTGAGCGCTGGGTTGTGAAGATGCCTGCAGCCTCTGCATTGCTTATTCGATCCCCGGCTGCCCGGCAAGGGTCCCACATGGCACGACAGACCTCTCCTGCCGCATCCGCCGCTCCCCTCAGCAGTGTATTTCACCAGTCTGCCTGTTCTGTTCCCCGCTCTGGCTCTGGTGAATTCTCTCACCCTTTCACGCTTCTGACTGTACCCAGTGCTTGTATGATTAAATAAATAAATAAATCTTTAAAAAAAAAAAAAGGAGTAACAAGGAAAAGCTTCTTAACGAGAAGATGAGTGAAAGAAGGAAAAATTCAGGTTAGAACACAGCCCAGAAAAGGTAATGCAAAGGATACTGGCAGCAATGGGGATACCACCACTTATGCTATAGCGATCAAGGATGCTGCCTATCAGAGGTAAACGGTAAACAGCCCCCAAAGGCTTAAAGTAAGAGGGGGAAAAAAGTCCAGTTTCATAAAAAATTAATGACCATTATACCATGATAACTCACCTGTGAGTAATATTATGTCTCCAAGAAACACTGTAAGTGCCCAAAATGCTGCAGTCCTCCACAGGACAACCTTCTTCTTAATTTCTGATTGGTCAATTACTACAATTGTTGCCAAAGGCACTGTAGAGCCAGAATTTGGTCCAGATTTTATATTTATTTCTTTCACGTGACATGGAGATAACACCATGACTAAACAATTATACTTCTGACTTTCAGATTCACAGTTTTTTATTAAAGATGTTTTTTTAATACTCTTAAATGGAGACACCTTCCTCTGGTCCACTGCTACAGTCAGACCTATAGCAGGAGCTCTTGCATCAGAAATCAACTTAACTTTCTTAGATATCTGGAGGTCTTTAGAGAGAGATTTAGAAAGACCCAATTTATCTTCAGAGGTCCAACTCCTTTTGATAGAACTTTTGTGGAAGGTGTTTAGTTGGGAACACAGTATTCCTGAGTTACAGGACTCAATACATACTTCATTTGGTGGCAGTTTATCTTCAGAAGTGGAAAGTTTTTGAGACCCTGTATTTTCTTCAAGACATTTAGCTGAGTTTATGTAACTGTGGCTGCTTTCCGTTTCAGGACAAACAGGACTAAAAAGCTCAAGGGAACATGCTTGGTTTTCTTCACTTTTACCTTTTTCTGCAAAATTATCATCAGGTTGAATCAAATTATCTTCAGTTACTCTTATTTCCCCCTGCCTTGACTTTGGTTCAGTCTCCGAGTTTATGGTCCCTGCATTCATAGAATTCAGTCCTTTATACTTGTTTTGAGCTAAAAAAGCAACCTGACTGGAAGTCATTATACTGAGAAATTCAGTATCTGTAGACACTGAAACCTTCTCGGCTGTTCCCACAGATGTTTGCTCATCTGTTGTGTTGGAGGGAAACTCAAGACATGGGCGCTGTGATTCGTGACGTTCTGTTGGTATAGACTCCGTCCAGACAGTTTCTGGCTTTGCATTAATCTGTTCAGGACTACAGACCGAATCCAACGGAGTGACACACTTATTAGCTAACGGAAAAGAATACTTTTTAAAGTTCTGACCACATATATCAGACTGATCTTTTTGTTGTTCATCTGTGATTGTTTTCCTTTCACTGAAAAGCTTTTGATACTTGTCTTCTTCAGTTAAATGCTGAGCTGGGCCCTTAAATCCACATTCTTGCATATCAAAATTAGTTATACCACTCATCCCACAGGGATAAATCTGGGATTTTATAGTCTGTGTTTCAGAAATACAAGGTATAAAGTCGCCATTCACATGAAGGGATGTAGTCATAGAGTTTGCTAAGAAATGACCATTAGGAAGATCTGGAAGGCCAACAGCATCTAGAACTTGAGAGTCTTCAAGGTTTTTATGCTTGCATTTGTTATCCTTCAGCTGTAAATAATGTTGATTGTATAAAATTTGAATTTGTTTCCAGGGGTCAGCAGTGGATGTCAAACAAGGTGGTTCCAGTGATACTGTCATTTTCAATGGACCAACTGGAGCCCCCCAAAAAATGTGGACTTGAGATCTTCCATTCATGGTTTCTGAAAGAAATGAAATATCTAAGTAAGTATTTTGTCAATATCTTTTACACACTGATAGTAAGTTAATGTCAAAAGCAAATACAATATAAACTTTTAACAAAAACCACAATTATAATAGAGATAATTTATTCTGTTATACTATTTAATTATAAAATTCATAAATATACAGGAAGTCATAGGAAAAGTCAAAATAGCAACAAAAATATTCACATAAAGACTTTTTAAGGATAAAGCTAAATAACACAAATGAATAAATAAATTCTTAGTTTATAATTTATAAGAATTTATAAATTCTTATAATTTATAAGAACTAAACAAACTAAACTAAGAATTTTTAGTTCTTATAATGTATAAGCACTAAATATACCTTATGCATAACTTATACCTTATTTAAATAACAAGTTAGTAAAGAAGGGGAAAAGGCATTATTAAAATTGTATTATTGTCACATTTAAATTTCTTATTCTCTTAACAGCACAAATTATTTTACTATGTTTAGGACCTCTTTCCTTCAACTCAATTTCCAAGACTTAAGTAGAAGGTTCAAGCAAGAATGCAGAGAAAATAAAAAACTGAGACACTCTTCAAAATGTACAAAAGACTATTACCTATTTCTGTTAAAACAACCAACAATTACTTCTGTATTTTTTAATTCCAATCTGTTAGCACAATCAGTAATTGCTTCTAGGTTTTTTAATCTTCTCTAAAATAAAAATTCAAGGATAGAGAGAAAAGTCAGTTTATAAAATATGAATAAAAGAAGTTCATTATAATGAAAAAACTTTTTTTACTAACTGTGACACTTAGTAAAATTAAATCTAAATAAGCATCATGAGGGGCCTCCCCGGTGGCACAGCGGTTGAGCGCTGGGTTGCAAAGCTGCCTGCAACCTCTACAGCGCTGGTTCGATCCCCAGCCGCCAGGCAAGGGTCCCACATGGTGCGCAGAACTCTCCTGCCGCCCACCGCTCCCCTCAGCAGTGTACTTGTCAGTCTGCCTGCTCTGCTCCTCGCTCTGGCTCTGGTGAATTCTCTCACCCTCCCGCGCTTCTGACTGTACCCAGTGCTTGTATAAATAAATAAATAAATCCTTTTTAAAAAATAAATAAATAAATAAGCATCATGAAAAGTCCAATAGGAGTATGCAGATAATGAGGGATAAGCCAAGAAATGACAGCTATAATTCCTAGACATTTTTAATATTCTTTAGTTCATTCATTGTCACCTCTTCTAAAACTAATAGCATACTCACTCATTAATAATTTATGTGATTTCAGTATCAATGTGGATGAATTCCTTTCAATGCTCTGGCCTCTTGGTTACTTGACCTCCTCTACTTCTAATTCTTCCTCTTACTTCAATTATTTATTTTCGAAATATACCTTACCATTATCAATAACTACACATCCTTGCCTAATTTCAAGCTTATGTGTTTTTTTTTTAATAGAGGCATGTTTTATTTATTTATTTGTTTGTTTGTTTTGTTTATACATGCACTGGGTACAGTCAGAAGCGCGGGAGGGTGAGAGAATCCAGAGCCAGAGCAGGGAACAGAGCAGGCAGAAGGACCGAAGTACACTGCTGAGGGCAGCGGGCGGCAGGAGAGGTCTGCGCGCCATGTGGGACCCTCCTCCGGTAGCCGGGGAGCAGCCGGGGATCGAACCGGCGCCGCAGAGGCCGCGGGCAGCATCGCAACCCAGCGCTCAACCACTGCGCCACTGGGGAGGCCCTCAAGCTTATGTTTTCATCTTGAACTATTATCTTCCAATTTACCCCCCTCCAGCTGCGCAACGTCAACAACTTGTTGATCACATGGGACCTACAAGAAACGCACTGATAATACCACACACATTTTTACAGCCTTACACTTCATTTCCCTGCTTAGATTTCATGGTCCATTATTATAAATACTACCTATCATATATCTCTAATTTTATTGCTCTCCTCTCAAAGGTATTTGCACAGCTGAACTCAAACAACTGGTTGAATAATCTCTTAGTCTGCACCTGTAGCTAGAAGTAACAAGAAAATAACACATAATCATCAGAAAATAGTCCCATTTTAAATTCATTACTACTAACTTCAAGGGGGAACCTAGCAATCTTATCTTTCTCTCTGCATTTACTCTCCAATATAACTTTTACACCTATACCTTTTTATTATTTAAAAATAAATAATCTCCTCTCCAATCCAAGATCTCCTCTCCAATCCTCAAGTGGTGACTACCCCTATACTCTGGCAGGAAACCATGCCACCTACTTCTATTTACTAGTTCTCAGCACACGTTTACAAACCCAAGTTGCTAGTACCTATGTACTTAGCTACTTTCCTGTTACTGTGGATGAAATTCCATGCTTCAGATCTTATTCCCTTTTTCCCAGGCAGAATCCAATTCTCCCCTCCTCAACTACATCACTAATTTTTCTTTCTGTACTAGGTCATCTCCATCAACATACAAATAGACTGTTATTTTTTTTTTCATGCTGTTATTTCTTGTCTCCCTTATCTCTCTACCTATTGCACCATTTTTCTGTTCTTTTATAGCAAAGTTCTTGAAAGAATAATCTACACTCCCTCTTCTCACTTTCTCTCCTAAAACCACTCCAGTCAGGCATTGATTCAAAATGCTCCACTGAAATAGCATATTTCATGGTTTCCAACAACCTCCACATTGTCATCAGTCAACTCTCCATTTTCAGCCTATCAGCAGCATTTGACATCACTAATCATTCCTCCCTTCTTGAAACACTTTTTTCACTTGGCTTTAGAGCTACTTCATCCTCCTGATTATATTCCATCTCAAACTATCTCATCAGCTGCTCCTCAGTCTGCTTTCCTAGCTTCCTCATCTTCTTGCTGAAGGGCCCAGTATTTGAATCTCTCTGTATTCTCTCTCCCTAAGTACTTAAATTCAATCTCAGGGCTCAGAAAACCTTCTATACACTAATGACTACCATGCTTACATCTTCATCACCACCCCTCCTCTGTACTCCTGACTACTTATCCAATTTTCTTCTTAGTCCTCATTGCAATGAAATGTCTAAGAGGTATCTGTGCAGAAGGAGTTAACAGCAGGCCCAAGACAACAGTACTTAAAAAGATCTGCTTGCAAGGTGAGTCTCTGGCTGGCATCTGTGAATTTAGATTTCAAGAGGGTTCCCACCATGCCTTGATTAGAATGACTCACTGTGCTTAAACAGTCTATGTAAACAAAATCATGATGATCAATTGTGTTTCTTCTGAGAAATTGGAATTTCAGGATTAATATATGGCAGAAAAAATAAGTCAGTGAATTACATGTCAACATGGATACATCTTACAAACATAATTTTTAAAAAATAATTTAAAGGATATACAACTTGTGATGTTAATGTTGAATTTTATTATATAAGACACTAAATTATGGTTAGCTTTCAGCATGAGGAATGGGAATGTGACAGGCAAAGGGTGCACAGGGACTTAAACTGCACTGAATAAGTTTTAATTTTTTAATTAGTTTTGATTATAAAGGTGTTCCTTATATTGGTCAGAAATATTTTATAAAATAAAAAAATCCTAGAAGAAAAACATTGAGAAGTAAGAGTAAGGATGATTTTTTTAAAGATTGATATATTTTAAAAGTTTTATTATGATGAATAATGACTATGCATTATTTTCATAACAATCAAATCTTTTTTTGCTTGGAAACTCAGGCTTTTCTTTCACAACCTTCAAACAGAATATGTTCCAGTAGTTATATTACAATGGAGCTGAATCTATCATTATAGACTAAGAGTTGAGAACAATGATGAGAGTTAAGAACAATATTAGGGCCTCCCCGGTGGCGCAGCGGTTGAGCGCTGGGTTGCGAAGCTGCCCGCGGCCTCTGCGGCGCCGGTTCGATCCCCGGCTGCTCCCCGGCCACCGGAGGAGGGTCCCACATGGCGTGCAGACTTCTCCTGCCGCCCGCTGCTCCCCTCAGCAGTGTACTTCGGTCCTTCTGCCTGCTCTGCTCCCCGCTCTGGCTCTGGTGAATTCTCTCACCCTCCCGCGCTTCTGACTGTACCCAGTGCATGTATAAACAAAAAAAAAAAAAAAAAAAAACAAAACAAACCAGCAAACAAATAAATAAAGCATGCCTCTATAAAAAAAAAAAAAAAAAAAAAAAAAGAACAATATTAGCAGCTAAAACAAAGACACACTACAATTTTCAGTTGAAAATTGTAAAAAAAATACTGAATTATTACTAAGGAAACAGTTACTCTAAGTTCAGGTGTAAGTTTTGAACCACAGAAAAAAAATCAAAGAGGAGCTAAGCATCACTGTAATTACTGTAACCACATAGCTCGTAGAGTCCTCACAGAAAGAATAACCTGCATAAAAAATAGCTGGTAAATGAGATTAACTAATGTTTTACTATTTATATGTCATTATTAGATTGGTCACTAGGGGGCCCCAAACAGCACAGCAAAAACCAAACTCAAAAGATAACTCAAAACCAAGTGGAAGAGAAAAATATTACCCAATATGCAGGTGGGAAATACTCAGGTAAATTCCAATAAAATGCATTAAATTACTGTAATGAGCTCCTTTCTCTCAAATCTTGTACTTCTTACCAATAGATTCTTCCTTTTAGCGTCAAATCTTTGGGAAAAACAAAATTCCATGTTTCTTTGTTCTTATTTCCCATGCAAACATAACTTCTCCAGTCATTTTGCAATTATGCTTTTTACAGAGTAAATCAATGGCCTTTAACAGTCAGACCCAGGGCCTCCCCTGGTGGCGCAGGCGGTTGAGCACCCTGCTGTGAAGCTGTCCGCAGCCCCTGCAGCGCAGGTTCAATCCCGGTTCTGGGGAGGGTTCCACATGGCGCGGTAGACCTCTCCTGTCTGGCCCACTGCTCCCCTCAGCAGTGTATTTTGTCAGTCTGCCTGTTCTGTTCCCCGCTCTGTCTCTGGTGAATCCTCTCACTCGCTCGCGCATCTGGCCTGTACCCCAGTTCTTGTATAAAATAAATAAATCTTTAAAAAAAAAAATAGTCAGACCCAAAGGTCAGTTTCATTCCTTATTTTGCTGCCATTTGAAACTGTTTATCAATTCCTCTTCTCTGAAACTTTCTACTTTTTTGATTCTATGAGACCATAAAATTGGAATTCTTTTGTGTTTAAGAGAGGTATTAATTATTGGCTTATTTATTCAATCTTTCATGTAACAAATACTCAATAGTATGTGCCAGGCATTAAGGCACATATTGAAATCCATGGATTTCAACAGTAACAACAAGGAACTTTAAGGAGTTTATAGTCTAATGGGAGAGATTAAATGACAACTATAAAATAGTGATACTGAGCTACCACAAGATTAAACACAGGGGTGTGCCCAAAAGGGCAAAGCCTGAAGCAAATCAACCAAAGTAGGACAGCCCATTATCCACATTTTCCTTAGGCCTTTTGAACTATGGTAATGACAAAATTCTAAACTGAATTTAAATGCCGTTCAGAATTAAGGGGTACAGTACAGTCCCAAAGTCATCCCAACTGCCGCCCACAAACACAGGAGCAAAGAAAGCCTAAATTGCCTTATCCAAAGGATAGGTAATGTCTAAAATGTTTAAAGAGAGTGTAAGACATTCACTGCTTCTGTGTGCTTACTTAACATTTTCTTCAAAATATCATGTAATCTGACTTCCATTTCCTGTCTCTATTAGACATCAGTGAAGTCCAAACTATCTAGTAAGTTCTTACACTGCTGTAAAACCCTTTCTTTTGGTTTCTAGAACCCTATTCTTTTCTAAATTGTTCTTTGATCTCTCCCTTCTCCCTTAGGCCATTTCTGTTTTCATTCTAGACATCACCAAAGAATTTCATCCAAACTCATTCACTTAACTACTGAATATCTAATTATGTTTTATTAATCTATACTGATCTCCCTAACATCACACTATTATTTCTAGTATCACTCTATTTACCACAATCACAGTAGAAAAAAATGCAATGCCCTAGTTAGCCTCCATCCTGAAGGAAAACTGACTAAATGGCCCCATAAGTAGATAGATTTCATAGTCCTTGGATTCAAGTTTGTTTGGTATGGTTTATGTCATGAGACCACAAACCCCAGATTCCCAAGATTCATAACCTGACTACCTTCTAGGCAGGGGGAGATGGTGAAGCAGTCTTGAGAGTTCAGAGATCTCCCAGGCTAAGAGATGTCTGCAATGAATCAAAGTTCTATAAAACACAAGGCTGTTCATATACAATAATTACATCGTTATGCCTTCACTTATTTGCCTATACATGCCTGTGAGATTTCCTCCTCCACAAAATATTGACTAGAAAATATGGTCCAGCTAATTCAAAACAGTACTTTTTATCTTTATATGACTGATGCTACTAAATCCTCTTATTCACAGGAGTTGTGAGTGTGTAAGCAGACAGATGAAATGTGCCAAAGGCAGGGAAATAAAATACTTGTGATAGGAAAAACACACAGACTAAAACATTAAGTTATGGACAACAGGTAAATTTCAATGATTTTGGACTGTATTGCGTGTTCTCAGAGGGTTAAAGCTCATTCAGATACCAGATGAAACTTGCAAGTACATATCCATTACCGTAGTTAATGATTACACAATTTCTCAATCTGCAGAAGGCCACTTCAGTGAGAAAGACCAATACAACCATAACCCTTTATCTTTAGCGTGGTCAGAGTCTGATGAATGGGTCAAAGATTTATAAAACAGGAAAAACTGTATCAGCAGGTTTTGTCTTTGCAGAACACTGCAACTAAAAATGCTTGTTACAAAACATATGTGATTTAGAAAAGGTTTTCTCCATCTTATTACCAATCAGAAAACTCAGCTTTAAGCCTTTCCTTGACTATTTTCAAAAAACACTAAGCATTATAAAATTACTAAATAGCATCAAATGACAAAATGAAGAGGAGGTAAAGGATTATAATTAAAAGTATAGCTTTTTAATACCTTTTGAAATAACATGTAAGTTAAAGTCCTATTCTCCTGAGTCCCTGACACAGAGTAACTATAATGTAATAAATTTGTTCTATTCATTCACTATGTATTGGGGAACTTGTTTTGAAGTTATACAGAAGTTATATAGTTTTTGCTTTTGTATTTTTAGATAGATGATCCACTGTGAATTAGTTTGCATGTTTGAGTGAGTTTAAGTGGTAGTTTGCTCTAACGCATCATGTTAGAGCAAAACTATTCTTTCCTTCTACCACTGAACTGACTGATACTTCAGTGGAAAAAATGTCTTGAGTCTATTTCTGAAATCTCTATTAGGTATCAATCACCTATATGTGTATCCTTATGCTAACACCATACTGTCATAGTTTCTTGATGACAGGAAACTAAAGGCCTCCCATTCAGTCCTTTTGCAAAATTATCTTGGCTACTCTTAGTCCTCTGAGTTTCAATAAGTTTATATAATCAGTAAGTTTATCAATTTCTTCAAACAAATCCTAGTAGGATGTTAATGAAGACTGCACTGAATCTATAGATCTGTTTAAAGAGATTCCATCTTAGCAAAGTTGTCTTCCAATCCATATATAAGGCATCTCGTCACTCATCTAGGTTTATTTTTAAATTACATAAATAATGTTTTGTACCTTTGAGTGGTGAGAGCACATTCTTGGATTCACTCATGGTATTTGGTGTTCTTTTCACACTATCAGAAATATTTTTTGTCAGTTGTCAAGTAGGTTGTTCCTAACAGAGAACTACAACAGATTTTTGTATATTGCTAAATTCGCTTATTAGAATTATTTTGTACATTCTGTGGGGTTTTCTATATTTATAATCATGTCATATATAAAAGATAACAGTTTCATTTCTTTTCCAATTTTTTAATTTGCTCTTTTTTTTTTTAACTTTTTTTTGCTTTTTGTACTTTCTAGCCCATTAGTTCAATGTTGAATAAAAGTGGTAAAAGTAAATTATATACCCATATTATTGTTTTAAAATCTGTAAGATCCATACTCAAAATTGGCAAATGTCTTCAATAATCAGAAAGTAACTATTTTAGGTTTTGCAAGCCATATGGTCTGTCACAACTACTCTATGCTGTGGATATAGCTCGAAAACAGTCACAGACAATACATAAAGAAATGAGCATGGCTAGGTTCCAATAAAACTTATGGCCACCAAAATTTGAATTTCCGATTATTTTTACATATCACAAAATATTAGTTACCTTTGATTCTTTTTTAACCATTTTAATATATATCAACCATTCTCAGATCACAGGCTACTCAAGAATTTGACCCAAAATTTGCAGGCTGTAATATCTGCTTTAAATCATTGATTTCTTTCCTCTTTTCTAACATAAGCATTTAATGTAAATGCTCCCCCCACCTTAAGCACTGCTTTAAATGGATTGTTATTTGTTTCATTTCTGTTTATACTTTTTTTTATTCATTGCTGTAGGATTTTCAATTTATATCTTTAACTTATCTCTTAAAATAATGATATACCGGGCTTCCCCGGTGGCGCAGCGGTTGGGCGCTGGGTTGCGAAGCTGCCCGCGGCCTCTGCGGCGTTGGTTCGATCCCCGGCTGCTCCCTGGCCACCGGAGGAGGGTCCCACATGGTGCGCAGACCTCTCCTGATGCCCGCTGCTCCCCTCAGCAGTGTACTTCGGTCCTTCTGCCTGCTCTGCTCCCCGCTCTGGCTCTGGTGAATTCTCTCACCCTCCCGCGCTTCTGACTGTACCCAATGATATTATAAATAAATAAATAAATAAAATAAATCTTTAAAAAAAAAAAAAATGATATACCACTTGTCATAGTCTAAGAACTTTCATCTTCCCATTTTGTGGTATTTATGTCACACTTTTTACTTATATAGGTTATAAGCCTCAAATATACTGCAATCAGGGCCTCCCCGGTGGCGCAGCGGTTGAGCGCTGGGTTGCAAAGCTGCCCGCGGCCTCTGCGCCGCCGGTTCGATCCCCGGCTGCTCCCCGGCCACGGGAGGAGGATCCCACATGGCGCGCAGACCTCTCCTGCCGCCCGCTGCTCCCCCCAGCAGTGTACTTCGGTCCTTCTGCCTGCTCTGCTCCCTGCTCTGGCTCTGGTGAATTCTCTCACCCTCCCGTGCTTCTGACTGTACCCAGTGCATGTATAAACAAAACAAACAAACAAACAAATAAATAAATAAAACATGCCTCTATTAAAAAAAAATTAAAAAAAAATATACTGCAATCATGTTTGATTTACATAATCAATTATTGAGTATGATATTAAAAATTAGGAACATATCTTTAATATATACCTACATAATTACTATTCTGCACTTCGTGTGTATATTCCCTTCTGGTATCATTTTCCTTTTGCTTGAAAAACTTCCTTCAGTGTTTTTTATAGTTCATATCTACTGACAATAAATTCTTTCATCTTTGTTAGTCCAAAAAAATTTTAAAGATACTTTTGTTGAGGATAGAGTTCTAGGTTGACAATTTTTATTTTTCTTTCAGATTGCTCTATTGTCTTCTGGCTTGCCTAGTTTTTAATCTTAGTTTTGTTCTTCTTTAAGTTATGTGTCTTTTTTCCTCTGGCATCTTTTAAGAATTTCATTTTATTACTCAGTTTCAGAAATTTCATTACCAGGTATGATTTTATTTATGGCTAATTTACTTAGGATTCATTGAGTTCTTGGTTTGTGGTTTTCCTTAGATTTGGAAATATCCGATCACTATTTCTTCAAGTAATTTTTCTGTCTGTCCACTCTCTTGTTTCTGGAACATCAACTATACTTACTTTAACAACTTAATGTTTTCCATAGATTACTGATGTTCTATTAACTTTACACTTTTTTTTTAATTTTGCATTTCATTTTTTTTTTTTAATAGAGGCATGTTTTTATTTATTTATTTGTTTGTTTTGTTTGTTTTTTTGTTTATACATGCACTGGGTACAGTCAGAAGTGCAGGAGGGTGAGAGAATTCACCAGAGCCAGAGCGGGGAGCAGAACAGGCAGAAGGACCGAAGTACACTGCTGAGGGGAGCAGCGGGCGGCAGGAGAGGTCTGCGCGCCATGTGGGACCCTCCTCCGGTGGCCGGGGAGCAGCCGGGGATCGAACCGGCGCCGCAGAGCCCCGGCAGCTTCGCACCCAGCGCTCAACCGCTGCGCCACCGGGGAGCCCTGCATTAATTTTTAATCAGTTCTATTACTATTAAGCTTAATGATCTTTCTTCCCAGTATCTAATCTGTCATTAATCCCATCCAGCAGTTTGTTTTGCATTTTCAAGTTGTATTTTTCATCTCTAGATGTTCCATTGAACACTTTTTTCTATCACTAATTTCTTTCCTTATCACATTTGTGTCTTCTCGTACCTTCTTGAACATATGGGGCATATTTATAATAGCTGTTCTAATATCCTTGACTGACAAGTCCATCATCAGAAATATTTCTAATGATTCTACATTTTTAGGTTTCTTTCAATTGATTGTTTTTTCTCTGATTAATGATCTCATTTTCCTGTTTTATTTGTGTTCTAGTAATCTTTGATGTTGAACATTTTAATTTCTAGGTGCTATTTTTTTTTTCAGTATACCTTTACAGGGTATTGAATTTAGTTCAACTGAAACTGTTTACAGTTGAGTTACTTATAGTCAATTTGATACATTCAAAACGTGCTTTTAAGCTTTGTTAGAGTAAGTTTAGAGAGGACATTAGTATATGGCTAATTTAACCACACTCCAAGGTCTCTAGCAAATACTTTATGTATGAAACACTCAACTGCCTAGTAAAAACAAACTATCTCCAGCAATGACTGAGCTCAACATACTGATTTCCAGTGTGACTTTCCCTAGCACTGTAGAGTAGCACATTTTCCTTGTGAAAATGGAGTTTTCAACAATATTCTAGAGGACCTTTCTATAAACTCTAGAGACATGTCCTAGCTCCATAGATTTCTGTATAGTTCCCTCTGCACCAGTTCATGCCTACAAATGTTGTCATTTTAGCATCCCCAAAGCCTTCTGGGCTTTATTTGGGTTTCCCTACTATGTGCTGCAATTGGAAACTGCCTCCAGGCAGTTTTCCTGTAGGCCTCATGTCATTTACTTCCCTTCTCTCAAGGATCAGTATCCTGTGCTGACTATTGTCCAATGTCTGAACACAGCTGTTTCTATTTTTATCCTGTTCCCTAGTTGTTTATAATAAGAGGACAATTTTCACAGCAGTTAGTCTTGCATAGACAGATGTACTGTTTTTAAGTAATCTTTGTGCTTTTTTATAGTAGTTGCTCTACCAATTAAAGTATGTACCTTGAAGTTATTACATTCTACCTTCAAATAAGACTTTATTAATTCAGTGTATGAAACATAAGATAGAAGAATTCCACTTCCCTTCTTTGCATTCTCATGGTTTTATACTCTACTTCTGCATACCCTATCAAATTCATATATATTAATATTTTAATTTTAATCATCAGTCATCTGTGTGTGGACATTATAGGTGAAGGTACAAAAACTTATACCTAAAAACTTATATTTAGGGCCTCCCCGGTGGCACAGCGGGTTGAACACAGCACTGTAAAGCTCTCCACAGCCTCTGCAGCACGAGGTCAATTCCTGGCTGGCCAGGGAGATACCCACATGGTGCGGCAGACCTCTCCTGCCTCACCCATTGCTACCCTCAGCAGTGTCTTCGGTCCGTCTGCCTGTTCTGCTCCCCACTCTGTCTCTGGTGAATCCTCCCACCCTCCCACGCCTCTGGCCTATACCCCAGTTCTTGTATAAATAAAAAATAAACCTTTAAAAAAAAACCATATTTATGGGGCCTTCCCTGATGGCTCAGTGGTTGAGCTCTGGGCTGCAAAGCTGCCCATAGCCTCCACAGCGCGGGTTCGATCCCTGGCCACCGGTGAGGGTCCCACATGGCGTGCAGACCTCTCCTGCCGTGCCCGTTGCTCCCCTCAGTAGTGCACTTCGGTCCCTCTGCCTGTTCTTCTCCCTGCTCTGGCTCTGGTGAATTCTCTCACCTTCCCACGCTTCTGACTGTACCCAGTGCTTGTATAAATAAATAAATCTTTAAAAAAAAAAAACTTCTATTTGTATAGATATTTATTCTTTCTGTTCTTCATTCTTTTCTACTGACCCAACATTCCATCTGGTCTTTTTTGTCTATTGCTCATAGAACATGTTTTAGCATTTCCTGACAGTTTAATTCTACCAGGGATAAATTTCAAATTTTAACCTGTCTGAAAAGTCTTTGTTTTCCCTTACTTTTAAGGCTATGTCTGCTAAATATAGAATTCTAAGATGACATTCTTTTTTTTTTTTTTTTTTTCAGTACATTTGGATATAAAATTCCACTGTTTTCAATTCTCCACTTTCTCTGGTGAGTATTTGTCATAATTCATATTGTTATTCCCATATATTTATCATGACTTCTATTCATCCTATTGCTTATAAGATCTAGTCTATAGTTTTCAGCAGCTTGATTATGATGTGCTTAGATCTGCAATTTTTGATGTGGGGGTGGGTTTTTTTTATTTTGTTTTGTTTTGTTTTGCTTATATGTTGGTTTGTTTTTGTTTTGTATTTAACTGACGGGACTTGTTGAACTTTTAAATTTGTGACTTGTTATCTTTCACCAATTCCAGAAGTTCTTGACCATTATATATTCAAATATGTCATCTGCCACTTTATCAGTCCATGGAAGTTATTTTCTTCTTCTTCCCTACTCATTCTCTTTTGGTTGTTTATCAATTTGATATGTTCTATCAACATGTATTCATATCTACTGATCCTTTCTCCTGATGTGATGAGAGCTATTTGGTCAAGTAATACATTCTTTGTTTACAATATAATATTGTATTTTTCATTTCTTGGTTCTTTGGCATAGTGTCCATGATTGTGCTGAAAATCTCCATCATTTAATACATTTTGTCTACCTGTACCATTAGGTCTACTAGCATTGTTTTTCATAACTAACTTGAAATCCTTGTCTGATGATTCCACCATCTGGATTATTTCTAGGTATCTACTGACCTTGTTTTTTGTTTCTTCTTGTTTGTAATTTTTTTTTATATGCCAGACATTTTATATAAAAACACCTCAGGAGTTAAAATAAGTAATATTTTTCTTCTAGAGAGAGATTATGATCCTTCTGTCAGACCACTAGAATAAAATCTAAACTGATTTTATCTGCAATTGAGCTGGGTCTAGACTTTGATATAGCTGTAATTTGCTTCAGTTCATCATAGGCTTCAAATTAAAAATTTAGAGGATGGAATCATGATTTTCACTTCAGCAGGGTCTCAGATTTGAGCCCAAGTAGGATTCCAGAGATCTGTGCATCACAGCGAAACCACCAGCTTTCAAATCTGTAGGAGTACTTTACATATACACAGGAACTGAACAATCAAGTAAACAGATGGCAGATGGTGTGAGCCAGTTTTTTCACTATTGGAGTAAGAGTATATATGTAAACAAGGGGAAGAAGGTCAGGATGATCTATGTGATAATGGATTCAAGTTGGATACATCACTATGAATTAAAGGTTAGGTGAATACACACAGAGATGGATATACAGAGAAATATTGATAGACATGTCTATACACAGATTAGTATATGTACATATATTTTCTGGCTCTATCAGCTGAGAGAGCCTACAGCAGTAACACCCCAGTAGCAACAGCATAGCTAACACCTATGCCTTGATTTCTCTATTCTCTAATAAAAGGAGAGAATGCTCCTTAAAAAATGATTCTAGGTTTGGAGTAGAAAATATACAAGATGAACCTGGAGCATCACGCTGTGCCAATAAGTAAGGAAGTGCACCAGCACACGCATGTTGATAGGAATATGTCAGAAACACAGGAGTCAAATGAAAGAGCTTCCAATGGCCAAAGCTGGAACAAGTTCACACACACAAACACACATACACGTAGCAACTGGATTATTACCTAAACTACCTAAATTTAGAGGATGGAATCATGTTTACTCGTGGGTAAAGTAATTATCCATGAGTCCATAGTGATACAAAAAAAGACTGAATAAATGCATAAATGAGGAAGAATGGACAGACCTCCAGCACAGGACAATGTCAAATAATTTTTATAAAAACTCCATCCTTGATAAGGGGAAGCATAACTATCAACTCCTTAAGTGTGGCTACAAATAAGTGACTTCCTTGCAAGGTATATAGCATGGAGCCGAGAAAAGATTAGCAGTGGAGATATTTGACAAACGGCAGCTCAACCAGGTGCTCAAGGTCAACATCAACATTGATAAGTCATACTGACATCTTATTGCCTTAGTAAGATGTGATGAAAAGAGCATTTAACCTCTCTGGTCTTCCTTATATAACCTAAGACACCAGCCCAATCATAAGAAAAACATGAGACAAATACCAATAGAAGCACATTCTGTAAAATACCTGAACATTACTTCTCAAAACTTTCAAAGTCATCAAAACCAAGTTTATTTAAAAAAATAAAACTGGGTGCTCTCTCTCTGCATTAAGCATGATTAGAGAATTCTCTTTGCTTCCCAGTCCCACACTTTGCTTTCTATGACCATTCACTCTCATTGAGCAAGTCAGCAATTAAAATTGAAAATTTTCTACCAAACATACATTAATTAACTCAGTACACTGAAGCAAACATTTTTCCATTTCAAAGTAGGTAAAGTCTCCATCTAACTATGCACAGGTTGTGTTCTCCCAAGTTTAGTTGTTTTTATACTTTGCTATAAACTTGAGGAAAAATTTTTCAAAGAAACAAAATTATAGAATAAAGTTGAAATTCTGGGCAATAAACAAAGACCAATTTAAACCATAAAGTACCTAAGAACTATGGAAAAAGAAAGGGATCAATATACCATGTTAGTGACTTTCAACCACATCTTTTGTGCTCCCACATAGCATATCATAGCTCTTATTTGAGATGAGGGACTGTGCCACACTTTGTTTCATTCATCTTTGTATCCTTATAAACATCAGAAGTTTAAAATATTCATCTAATGAATGAATAACTGTACAATTCCAACTGTACTCTTTCTATGGAGAATAGTAGAATTTCTAATTGAAGGAATGCCATTCTTTATCTTGGCAACAAGACAAGAGCAAAAAATGTGTGAGTATATATTCCATCTATACAACTATTCCTCCTAGAAATCACCTTTCAGTCACAGATCTCTTATACTGTTTCTAAGTAAATATAAGTCAATAGGTAGGATTTTAATAATATAAAATTGACTTCCAAGATATCCTCAATTTCTTGCCTTTTACCAGTACATTAAATAAAAAGAGCAGTTATCAACATTTTATCTGGGAAGAATTTTGTGGGGGGTTTTTTGGCCAGTTTACTGATAGAATTAACATACAACATTGTATGACTTTAAGGTATACAACATAATGATTGTTACATATATCAAAATGATTACCACAGTAAGTTTAGTTAATATCCATCACCTCACAGTTACAATTTTCTTTCTTATGATTTCTCTTAAGATTAATCTCAAAATTCAGCCACACAATACCAGTATTGCTCACTAGAGTCACCATGCTGTACATTACATCCCCAAAACTTATTTCTCTTGTAAACAGAAGTCTGACCACCTTCATCCATTTTTTTTTTTCATGCCCAACCATATGCCTCTACCACCAATCTGTTCTACTTCTATGCCTTGGATATTTTAAGACTTCACATAAGTGATTTCATACAGTGTTTCTCTGTCTTATTTCACATAACATAATCCCTTCAAGGTTTTTCTGTGTTGTCACAAATGACAGGATTTCCTTTTTATGGTTAAATAATATTCCACTGTGATTATAGACCCCATTTTCTTTACTCATTCATCCATTAATGAACATGTAGATTGTTTGTATGTCTCAGTTATTATAAATAATGCTGCTTTGAACATGAGGATGCAAATATCTTGAGATAATTAATTCTGTTTCCTTTGGATATGTAGCCAAAGTAGAATTTCTGAATCATTTGTCTTTCTACTTTTTAGGTAGATTTTTTTATTTGCAATATCTGCACTACTTGTAATTAGTACTGAAAGTTATCTGCAAACTTAACACTAATACTGCTAACTTAATGCTTCCCCAAAAAGTATTGTGTCAATATTCAGGCCAAAATCCTGAGTGAAATCCAATTAATTCTCTAGCTCAACTGCACCAGAAGTGAAATAGATGAAAAGCAGCCAACATACGTACAGTAACAAATAATTTGAGGCACCAAAATAATTGTAAAAATAACTAAAATCACAGGTTAATATCATAGAATTTAGTAAACATGTTCAATTTCCTCGATGTTACTGGCTTTCATAGTTTTAGTTTAAAACCAAAGAGAAATTCACCTAAAAAAGAACTCCCTCAATTTTCATTACTCTAAGAAAATGATTCAATCTCTATAAAATATCCTTAGGCCTCCCAGGTGGCGCAGCGATTGAGTGCTAGGCTGCAAAGCTGCCCACAGCCTCTGCAAGGCTGGTTCCATCCCGGCCGCAGGGCGGGGGTCCCACATGGTGCACAGACCTCTCCTGCCGCCCGCTGCTCCCCTCAGCAGTATACTTCGTCAGTCTGCCTGTTCTGCTCTCCGCTCTTTCTCTGGTGAATTCTCTTAACCTCCCATGCCTCTGATTGTACCCAGTGCTTGTATAAATAAATAAATAAATCTTTAAAAAAAATAAATAAATAGGGCCTCCCCGGTGGCGCAGCGGTGGAGCGCTGGGTTGCGAAGCTGCCCGCAGCCTCTGCAGCGCAGGTTCAATCCCCGGCTGCTCCCCGGCCACCACATGGCGTGCAGACCTCTCCTGCCGCCCACTGTTCCCCTCAGCAGTGTACTTCGGTCCTTCTGCCTGCTCTGCTCCCCGCTTTGGCTCTGGTGAATTCTCTCACCCTCCTGCGCTTCTGACTGTACCCAGTGCTTGTATAAATAAATAAATAAATATTTAATAAATAAATAAAATATCCTTAAAGGGATAAAGATTAATTTATCCTAGAGAGTCAGAGCTCAAGTCAAGCTTTACAGATGATTGATAATCACATTTCTTCTTCCAAACATAAATTAATATAAATTGTCACCTTAAAAGAGAAAAGGCATGAAAAGCACTTAAGAGCCAACCCAGCATTAAGAATTACTCCATAAATATTTCTCTTGAGTGCTCTTTCTGCTTTGATTCTGTACTCCAATGAAACCAATTAACTATCTTTATAATGATTTTATGTAAATTTACAAAAAAAAAATATGCATTATGACAAATGTAGGCTGAAAGTTTAAAATGACTAAGAGCAACAAAAGCAGAGAGGCAGTGTAATCAGTGGAGGAGACAAAAGCATCTCAAACCACTTACAATATCTTTCATACAAAGATTTTTAAGGGAGGTCTTTATATAATGTTTGTGAAAATATTTTCATATTCAAGAAAATTTAATCACAATTAAATCTATTTTGAATTTCAAGAATATTTTTTGTAGAAAAGAGCCATGCTCAATTTCTCTGCATTAGTAAATTGTGTAATAAAACATGAAATTCACAAAGGAAAAGCAAATCAGGCACTTTAATATGTCACTTTAGTGATCTATCCTTATGCAAAAGTACATATCACCATTCCAAGCATAGTCTAAACTTTTTTTTTTAAAGATTTATTTATTGGGCCTCCCCGGTGGCGCAGCGGTTGAGCGCTGGGTTGCGACGCTGCCCGCAGCCTCTGCAGCTCTGGTTCAATCCCCGGCTGCTCCCCGGCCACCGGAGGAGGGTCCCACATGGCGGCCGCCCGCTGCTCCCCTCAGCAGTGTACCTTGGTCCTTCTGCCTGCTCTGCTCCCCGCTCTGGCTCTGGTGAATTCTCTCACCCTCCCGCGCTTCTGACTGTACCCAGTGCTTGTATAAATAAATAAATAATCTTTAAAAAAAAAAAAAAAAAAAGATTTATTTATTCATGTATACAAGAACCCAGGTACAGGCCACATGTGCGGGAGGGTGAGAGGATTCACCAGAGACAGAGTGGGGAACAGAACAGGAAGACTGACTAAAATACACTGCTGAGGGGAGCAGCAGGCCAGACAGGAGAGGTCTGCCACACCACGTGGGTATCTCCGCGGCAGGCTGGGATCGAATCTATGCTACAGAGGCTGTGGACAGTTTCGCAGTGCTGCGCTCAACTGCCTGCGCCACCAGGGAAGCCCATATTCTAAACTTTTAGGAGATGTGGGTGAATGGAAGAACAAGAGGGCATAAAAAAACTATACTATCTTTACAGTGTTGGTTTATATTTTATTTTTTTTAAAGGTTTATTTATTTATTTATACAAGCACTGGGTACAGTCAGAAGCGTGGGAGGGTGAGAGAATTTACCAGAGCCAGAGCGGGGAGCAGAGCAGGCAGAAGGACCGAAGTACACTGCTGAGGGGAGCAGCGGGCTGCAGGAGAGGTCTGCGCGCCATGTGGGACCCTCCTCCGGTGGCCGGGGAGCGCTGCAGAGGCTGCAACCCAGCGCTCAACCACTGCGCCACCGAGGAGGCCCGGTTTATATTTTAATATTTTCATTCTTAAAACAAACTGAGACTCCCATTTGGCTGTGGATGGGCTGTCATGAGCACTAATATTATCAGGATAATATTTTAATAAACATGTCTCTTATTTCTTTCTAACTATGTTAAATAGTATTAAAAACTACATAACATGATATATAGATATGCTGCTTTGGAAAAACAGTTTGGCAGTTTCTCAAAAAGTTAAACAGAATTAGCCAGTCATTCCATCTTAGATATAGACCAAGGAGAACTGAAAAATATGTTCACATAAAAGCATTCACAAATGTACATTCAGCGGGCCATTCGGGGCCACAGACTCTCCATTCTAGAGCCATGACCCAATTTGTCCATAACCTCAGGGAGAAGGGCCCGGTGCTGCTGCTGTGACTTACTCGAAACCTCGATTGGCCACATTTTGGAGCTATGCCAAGGTTGAGCTGGTTCCTCCAACCCCTGCTGAGATCCCTGCAGCTATTCAGAGCCTGAAAAAAATAGTCAATAGTGCTAAAACTGGTAGCCACAAAGAGCTCACAGTCAAGGAAGCTCTGCTGAACGATTTGGTGGCCACTGAGGATTGGATGTGGTTCTATATTGACGAGATCATAGGCAAGCGTGAGCTCATTGGCTATAATGTTGGAAGACCAATCTTTAATATCTGATTATATTTGGTTTACTATTTGTGTATTCTTGGACCATGTGTAATCAGAAGGGTATTTGAATAATGAATGTGTCAAAATGTAAAAAACAAAAAAGCAAAAAAAAAAAAAAGCATTCACAAATGTTCACAGTGTACACACAACAGCCAAAAAGGGGAAACAATCCAAACATCCATCAACTGATGAATGGATAAACAAAATGTAGAATGGAGTATTATTCAGCCATAAAAAGGATGAGATACTGACATATGCCACACCCTAGATAAACCATGAAGACATGCCAAGTGAAAGGATCCAAGATGTAAGGCAATATGTCATATGATTCCACTTATATGAAATATTCAGAGTAGGTAAGTCCATATATAGAGACAGAAGCAAATTACTGACTGCCAGGACTGGGAGAAAGAGAAAATATGGGTAACTGCTTGATGGGCATAGAGTTTCCTTTGAACATGAAGAAAAAGTTCTGGAATTAGATACTGGTGATATTGCACAACATTGTGAATATCTTTAACACCACGAAACTTTCATGTTCTATGAATTATATCTCAATTAATAAAAGAAACCTTACAGAACAACAAAAAAAAGATGCTAGCATCTTATCTGAAAAAACTAACTTCCAAAATAAATGTTGATTTTTTGGTACCTCTTTATTTTTCTTTAATTGAGGTGACCTTGGTTTACAGCACTGTACATGTTTTAGGGTTATAGGCTTACCTCTTTGAATACATATTACCACAACATGCCCACCACCAAAGTACCAATTATCCTCCACCACAGTGCAATGGGTACACTTCACCCTTTGCTCCCAAACCCTGGTGGTCTCAGTTCCCTAGTCAGATTGCAAGGGTTGGGTTTTTTTGGGGGTTTGGGGGGAAAGAGTGGAGTGGAGGTTAGTTTTGTCTGTCCCTTTGCTTGCTTTATATTCCACATGTAAGTGAAATCATCCATTTTGCGTCTTTTTCCTTCTGACTTATTTGTTTAGTATAACCGCTCCCCCCCCCCCCCCGGTTCCATCCATGTTATCCCAAATAACAAGAGTTCACTTTTTTATATAGCTGAGTAGTATTCCACTGTGTATCTGTATCACATCTTTATCTACTCATCTATCACTGGGCTCTTCGGTTGTTTTCATAACTTGTCTTTTGTAAACAGTGCTGCAGTGAACATAGGCATGCATATATCCCTTCAAATTAGTGTTTTTATATTCTTTGGATAGATGTCTAGGAGTGAAATTGCTGGATTATTTGGAGGTCTGTTTTTAATATTTGAGAAACCTCTGTATTGTTTTCCACAGGCACTAAACCAGCCTACATTCCCACCTAAGTGTATGAGGGCTCCTTTTTCTCCACACCCTTGCCAAATACTTATTGGTATCTCATTGTGATTTGATTTTGATTTGCATTTTCCCAATAAGTGATGATGAGCATTTTTTTCATGTGCTATTGCTAAGACAGCACATGGTAAGATATCGTACACCTACATATCTTATTTAGAGAAATGTCCATTCAGATCTTTGGCCTATTTTTTGATTGGGTTGTTTTGTTTTGATTTTTATGAGTTCTTTGTACATCTTGCATATTAACCACTATCAGATGTATGAGGTACAAATATTCTCTCCCATTCAGTAGGATATCTTTTTGTAAAAACCTCATTGTTAATTTGATAAGAACATAACACCAAACATTTTTTCAAAATTAAGCCTTTTTCTATAATGCCCAATGCAATCCTTAAGCTTTTCTATTTGTTAAGAATTCCCATAAAACTCTTAGCAAGAGTTTTGCAATGTTTAGTAGATTCCTTCTGCCCAGTAGGAATCCAAACAATTCAAATGAATTTTAAAATGGACAGTTTATTGCCAGCATCATCATATGAAGAATTTTAGCATAGGAGAAAAATGTTTATTTCCAATGAAAAAAGGCAAAAGATCAAAAACTTTTAAAACAGCAGAATTTACTTGGTCTACTTTAGCACTCATAAACTTATCTTTGACATGCTTTTTTTTTTTTAATTTTGATGTTCAACAGAGAAACACAACATCAAAAAATTTCCAGACCAAATGTAGTAATGGTCAATTAACCTACTTTACTTCAAATACAAGAGAAAATACCCCTTCTACTGACCCTAATTCTAAGGCAGGGCCAAATGCTGTCACCCATAATAACATGCCCAATTGTTTGTTAACAGTTCTTCCTGTCTATTCCCAGTGGGTTGGAGTAGAGTAGGTTCTCCATATACAACAGTTCATTACATAAATTACCAAATTAAATAAAAGTTTCAAGCTAAAATAATAACATCTACTTTGGGCCCACACAAACCCGGCAATAGAACTCAATGCTTTATACATATTATTAACTTATTCCAACTTCATGACACCTTACTGATAGTTAAGTAACTTGCCTAAGGCCAAAACTCTAGACACAGCAAATTCAGGATTCAAGTCAAGATCTGTCAGACATAAAATAATTTTCACTAAAATAATCCAAAAATGGACTACAAAGGAATACATTTTCAATATAATTCGCAAACATTCGTATTCTCTAGAATACAGTTTCTAAATATTTAGGGAATGAGAAAGAAAAAAAAGTTGTTGTAAAGGACATTACTGAAGAATGAAGAGAGGTGTCTGGGGAAACATGCAGTATATTGTGCCTACTATGTGCCAGGTGCTGTACTGGCTAGTTTAAATGCATGAACACATAACTGGTGCAACAATTTGGGGAGATACAATCAATACCTTCTTTTTTACAGAAGAGGAAACTGAAACTGAGAAGGTTCAGGAGGGTCCACAAGGTTATAGAAATTGCAAGGAACTAAAGTGAAATTAGACAGCAAATTTGGTCCAGTAATAAATATTTAGTGATTATCACTACTATGTATCAAAGCTAGAAGAGGCACTTAGAAAATTAAAGATTCCATACATACAGCTCAAACTAAAGACATTTTCCTTTTACTTAGGGGTAAATCATTGAAAAATTCTCAACTAATAGCTTTGTTTTAAATGGTTTTTCATGCTTTGGTTATGTATATATTGAATATTGCCCATAAACCCCAAAAGGTGATTGCCATGAAAACTGAACAGACCTCCAGTACAAAGCATGAAAATATAAGCAATTCTGTCCCGTGTGCATGATTTCAAACATATTAGTAGATGGAGAAGGCCACTTTGGAAATGTACTTCACATATTCTGGAGAATGATTTAAACCATTAAGCATTCTACAACGCTTTTGAAGGGCTGTCAGATTTTAAACGCCAACAGTGAAATTTTGAAAAGAACAGGAGAAGTCAGCACCAAAGCTAGTTTAACATTAATAATAAGTGATCTAATAAATAGGTCTATGTTTGCCCAGTCAGGTTTTGCTTATTATGTCAGTTGGAAAGCAGGAAGGAAACTGGTTTTAACTCCCATACAACCTGGATCATGACAACATCTCTTTATCAGCAATGTAGCTAACGTCAGCATAACACTGAGTACGTTCAAATTTAAAACATCTTTCTTTTCCCACCGTTTTCATGATTCATCCATGATATAGAATTGAGATATTTTCTCAGGGGGAATATCTATTTATCTATTTATCTAATATCTATTTATCTAATATCTATTTATCTATTTATCGAGATTCTTCTATGTGCCAGATACAACATGAATTTTCTCATTTAATTCTCACAGCCACCTGACAAGATATTAATCTTGCCTTTTAGAGGAAGAAACAAATTTTGAGCAATGAAGTAACTTCTCTAAGGTCACATAGCTAGTAAAGAGGCAGAGCCAAGGTTCAAACTCAGATGTCAATTATTATAACATTCCACAACACTAAACAGCTGTCAGGTTCTTCACTTATAAAGAAACTTTCATTAAAAAAAATTATAATATTATAATCAGAGCAGAGCAAACAGACTAAGTAGTGATTTAGATTATAAACTGGTTTGTGTCTCAAAAGTATTGCAGAATAATGTTGCCCTTTTTAAAATTCCTAGAAAGGTCATTGTAAAGGAGAATATGAAATGCCTTGAAGCCTAAATTCTAGGTTTTCAAAAGTAACAAATATAACATTTAATATTATCAACAGAGAACCATGTTTTTTGAAGAAAAAAAAAAAAAAAAACTAACTCTACCCTAATACAATGGTGTTTTAAAAATAGTGTAAGCTAGCTGAGAGCAGCATTTCCAGAGTTAACGGAATACAAGACAAATCCCTACAAAAATATTGAAAGATAATGAGCTTCCGTAGTCAAATAAGCTTGAGAAATGTTTGGTTTAATGCTGAACCTGTGGCTTTATCCATTGCAAACAGCACAATGTTGTGCCTGAGAGTCCTCTGAAGTCAGTCTATCTGGGTTTGATCCTTGGCTCTTCCACCTACTCTCCTAGATATGTCATGTTAGGCCTATTATTTAACACTCTGGACCTCAGTTTTCTCATCTGTCAAAAAAGAAAGAGGGAGAGAGGTAACTAGATAAGATCCAGTTTTTGTAAAGATTAGAAAGAGTAATACATGTGAAACTGTTAAAACAGAGCCTCAAAATAGTTAGGGCTCAACAGATGTTAAATTATTAGTAGTAACATCACTTCCTTGAGCCTTTATTAAGCTGACAAAGTCAGCATTCCTTATAAATTGCCAAAGGGAAGAGAAAGGAATATAAGTATGCCGTTTTCCAGGTTTATATGATTAAACTCCCTTTTTTTACAGGCTATCCCTCAAGAAGACTAAAGTCTTTTCAAAAAAAAATACTCTCAGAAATAATAGAGAATTCCATCAGTAAAAAAAATTTTTTTAAAGATAAGCAGGGCCTCCTTGGTGGCCTACGGGTTAAGTCACAGGGCTATCACCACACACCCTGGGCCTGGGTTTGATCCCCAGTCAGGGAACTGGCCCATATGTGGCACAGCAGACCTTTCCTATCTCACCAGCTGCTCCCCTTAGCAGTGTATTTCAGTCAATCAGTCTCTTCTGCTCCCCACTCTGTCTCTAGTGAATGTTCTCACCCCCTACACCTTTGGCCTGCACCACAGTTCTTCTGTGCATAAATAAATAAATCTTTAAAAACTTAAAAAGATAAGCACATCAGTGTGCTAGAAGCATAAAACAGTAGAGAAAACATAGAGCTCTGTGCCCCTTCTCTCCATATCTTGCCCTACACAGTTGGCCATTTTGAGTTGCATACTTAATAATAAACTAGTAATTCTCCTTACAGATTCTAGCACATGGATTCTGTGTCTGGATCCTATCATGTAGTGGAATGGAATATTATTTTATTTTCCATTTGTGTAGCCTTCAATGGCTTTAAGAGATAGAAGAGTTATTCAATTATCTAAGATACTGTGAGGAACTTACTCAGTCATAACCCAGCATGGAATTATTTGAATAAGGACAAGAATGCTTTCCATTATCAATATATGGCCATCTAAGTCTTGTCTTAACTTGAAGTCAATATTAGAGTGATGCAGACACCCTGCATCATGAGAGCATACTTTAAATATGCCAAAGATTAGTGTAATGTAACCTCTGATTTTAAGAAAGGCATTTTGGGAGAGGTAAAACCTTTAGGGTATTATTCTTGGGTATTATTCTTTTCTTTTTTTTTTTTAGATTTATTTATTTATGCATACAAGAACTGGGGTACAGGCCAGAGGTGTGGGGGTGAGAGGATTCACCAGAGACAGAGTGGAGAATAGAAAAGCTGGATCTACTGAAATACACTGCTGAGGGGAGAGGTGGGTAAGTCAGGAGAGGTCTGCTGTGCCATGTGGGTAGCTCCCTGGCTGGGGATCGAACTCGTGCTTCAGTGGCTGCAGATAGTTTCATAGGCTGCATCTTAACCCCTTGCACCATCAGGGAGGCCCTCTTGGGTATTATTCTTAAATGACACATGTTCTAATTCCAATGATAAACATTTAATATATAGCATTTCACATCATACTTTATAAACCAAATATGATTTAAATACTGTTGTATTACTATTGGACATGTCTTCATATTGCTATCCCTTCCTTTAGGGACTCAGAACTTTCTGCACTCCCCCTCAATATGGCATCAAACTTCGCAAGGGCCTGACAACCTAATGACTTCTCACCCCCACTTTGGTCTCAGGGCTATCTCTACCCAAACTTGGTAGACTTGTCTACCCAAACTTGGAGTCAAGTTTATCAAGGTTAAAAGATCAAGTGAGCATCAATTGTTTTCCATCTCTTCCTTCCTCCTCACCCAAAGCTAAGCCTTGCCAAAGGAAAAAACAGCTCCATGCTAGGGTTCTTTAAAACATGCTAAGAACTCCCATTCAGTTAGCCCTTTCATTTTCCTCAATGCCCTTCTCAAAGTTATCCTTTTTCTCCTCAAACTTGCCACTACGATCACTACCTCATTTTCCTGTAATCTCAGCTGTTATCCCCCAACTTCATTGAAAACATTCATCAAGTGTGTTGATAACCCATTTCACCTACCACCCAAACTCTTTTCTCCATCTGCACTATCCCTTCTTCCTTCACTCCTACTTCAATGGAAACCATATCCCTATTCCTACTCAAATTCAGTATGTTCAGTTTACTCCCTCTAATCTTAATGACGTCAATTAATCTCACATACATCTCCTTTCTTCTATATCTTCAACTTCTTGCTTTCTACTGACCTTTTCTATTTAGCATATAAACATGCTAAAGTCTTCCTCCCTATCTTGATACAAGGTGTCTTCTACCTACTATCTCAAATCTTTACTTTTTTTCAAAACTAAGATTGTTGAAAAGGATGTCTGCACTTATTTACATTCCTTTACAACTAGTTACTCTTTAGCAATCTGGCATTTATCCCTGCCTAGGAGACTCCACTGAAACTGAGCTATAGAACATGATCAATAAGCTACTTGTTGCTTTGTCCTTACAGTTCAGTATTTGCCACATGTGACACTGCTACCACTCTTTCTTAAAACTTCTCAGTCTTGATTTAACATTTAATGAAAATCTACTATATGACAAGAACTGCGGATAAAATGATGAGCATGAATAGTCACAGTCCTCATGGAGCTTAGAATCAAATAGGGGAAACTTCTATGACAATTCATACTCTTAACATCTCAGAGCATTCCTTCCTTTCTCCACTCAATCCTTAGAAGCAAATATTACCCCAGGGCTTCTTTCTTTGCTTTTCTCACATCCAACCTGGAATTACATATTTATATTACCCATTCACTAATGATGATTCTGAAAAGATTGTACTTCGATATTTATCTTGATAGTGTCCTTTGATGCAAAAAAAAGTTTAATTTTGATGAAATTCAATTTATCTATTTTTTCTTTGGCTATTCATTCGTGCTTTTCATGCCATATTTAATCTGAGATCATGAATACTTACACCTGTGTTATTACTAAGAGTTGTATCATTTCATTTATTATATTTAGTTTTTTAATCCATTGAACCCAGAATTCTTGAAACTAAGAACTCCAATGGCAGTAATAAAGGGCTTAAGCATATGAAGAGTTTTTAATTCTAAAACTATGGTTTAAATATCACAAACCAAAGCAAGAACACTTAGCTGGCAGAGTTTACACCATAAACTACAGCACAGAGGAAATGACAGGTGATGACGTAAGTAAGTGCAATTTTCCCATAACAGTTGGAAAAAACATAAGCCTAGAGGAGAAGTTAGAAAGCGAAGGTAGGACAGCTTAGGTATAAGTCCAGGATTCTACCTCCCATCCCACTGGGCTAAGTCTTGGGATAAAGAAGGGTAAGAAAGATCTCCAGTATGTTTAAGAAAAAGGACCCTGAATAGAAGATAATTATGTTTCTTTTTCCCAAGTTATGGTCCAGGGAAATGCAAGTCTTACAGCAAAAACTTACACCTAACCATATCAATGTATAGTAAACATGCCCAGACCATATTCCTGAAAAGCTGCCTCAGACTCCAAGCATGCCGGCATGATGTAGAACCATGATGTAAACCATTAAGTTTACTTTGGGTACAAAAGAGCCTGGAACTGAGGAAGAACCAACAAACAGATCTGTTGACCAGATGCCATAGTAGTACCAGGACCCCAGATGCAGCAGAGCACTGAGTGCCATTCAAGACTAGTCAGTCAAGGTACAACTTAGAAATGGCCAAGGACAGAGACTATCACAAAAATGAGATGTTCTATCTTCAGTGCCAGGAAAAATTATGAGGTTTCTCTTACCAATACCCTCTACCCCAGGAAAAAAGAAAAAAGAGGGAAGCTAAGTGGAAAAACTGAACATTTATTCAAATGGCTGATTATTTACCTAGGGATCTGAGTTAATTTGTAATTAACTATGTTAAACCAGAAACTACTGACTTTATCCTAAATTGGCAAGATTTTTTTCTACTTCCCAAGAGAAAGCAACAGCTCCAGAGTTAAGGTAATTTTAGTTATAGAGAAATTAAGTTACATCTTTGCACATTCAAATCTGTAGTTTACAAAATTTATTCCTGCTATACTTCCAATGCGGTTTGCTGCTGCATAGACAGTAAAAGGCAAAGCTTTGTGTGTGTGTGTTAGCTACCTTTCCAAAAATCACAATACGATATTCTGCAACTCGACGACCGTAATTATACTGGTTTCTATCCATTCCTAAAACATGTCAAGGTCCTTCCTATATCATGGCTTTTCTATGTGCTATTTTCTTCATTTGCTATTTATTTCACTCTATTTCATTTGCTCCAACTCAACTTTTAGTTTCTATTTAAATATTTGCTCCTTGAAAATAATAAAAATTAAAGGTGAAATAAATGAAATAGATGTATGAAATAAATAAAATAGATGTATAATGAAATAGTCCACAATATCAATGAAACCAAAAGCTGGTTCTTTGAAAAAATAAACAAGATAGACAAACCTCTAACTAGGCTCACAAATAAAAAGAGGAAGAAAATTCAAATAAATAGAATCATAAATGAAAGAGGAGAAATTACAACATAGCAAAAATCTAGAGGATAATAAGAGATCACTGTGAACATTTAAATGCAAACAAATTCTGGATGAGATGGGCAAGTTCTCAGAATTATATACTACCCAAGGTTGAATAAGGAAGAACTATAAAGCTTGAACAAACCAATTAAAAGAAAGGAACGTGAAAAAGCAATCAAAACCCTTCCTAAAAACAAAAGCCCCGGTGCCAGATGGTTTCATAAGTGATTTCCACCTACTTTCAAAGATGAACTAACACCTATACTGCTCAAACTCTTTCAAAACATTAAGGACATTTCCTTATGAGGTCAACATCACACTAATACCAAAACCAAACAAAGACAACACAGAAAAAGAAAAGTACAGGGCATCTCCCTAATGAACCCAGCTGTTAAAAATCCCTAAAATCTTAGCAAGCCAACTGCAACAACACATTAAAAGCATTATACACCATGACCAAGTGGAATTTATTCCAGGGACACAAAGATGGTTCAACATCCAAAAAGTTGATCAGTGTAATTCACATCAACAAAAAGAAACAAAGAAATCATATGAACACATGATACGCAGCAAAAAATCATTTGATAAAGTTCAACTCCGATTATGATGAAAGCCCTTGAAAAACTTGGGAACCTAGCTCTACATAGCCATATATGACAAACCCACAGCTAGCATCATTTTCAATAGTGAAAAACTGAAAGCTCTCCCATTAAGATCCAGTACAAGAGAAGGATGTCCATTCACACCTCTACTATTCAACATACTACTAGAAGTCCTTGCTAGAGCAATTAGGCAAGAGAATTCCAAATTGGGAAAGAAGTAAAACTATCATTATTTGCAGATGATATAACATATAGAGAGAATCCTTAAAAACTCATGGAAGAATTAATTTTTTTTAATGCTCGACGTTATTTTTTTTTAAAGGTTTATTTTTTATTTATACAAGAACTGGGTATAGGCCAGAGGCGTGGGAGGGTGAGAGGATTCACCAGAGACAGAGCGGAGAACAGAACAGGCAGAATGATCGAAATACACTGCTGAGGGGAGCAGCAGGTAAGACAGGAGAGGTCTGCGGCGCCACGTGGGTTGCTCAGCGGCCAGCAGGGATCAAAACCGGCACTGCAGAGGCTGCCGACAGCTTCACAGCGCTGAGCTCAACTACCTGCGCCACCAGGGAGGCCCCCAAATTAATTTTTTTAATATCCAAAGGTCAAGTTTACTATAAAAAGGGAGAGAAGAATAAGGGACACTTGCATAGACACAAGAGGTGTCCCTGAAAGGGACAGGTTTGTTAAGAGTGACTTGGATAGTCACAGGCAGGCAGCCTTGGGAGGAGAGCTATCTCTGCTGCTTTGCAAAGTGAGAAAGTGGGTGAAGTAAAACACCTGCAGAGTCACAGATGGGCAGAAGAATTGCTGCCCCGTGGAAAAACTAATTAAAACAATAAACCAATCAGTAAAGTGGCAGGTTACAAAATCAATACACAAAAATCAGTTGCCTACCTATATGCAAGCAATCAGCCTTAGGAGGAAGAAATTAAGAAAACCATTCCATTTATAATCATACCCAAGAAATTTATATACCTGGGAATAAATCCAACTAAGGAGGTGAAGTACCTACACAAGGAATTATACTGTTAAAAAGAAATAGAAGAGGGCCTCCCCGGTGGTGCAGCGGTTGAGCGCTGGTTTGCGAAGCTGCCCGCGGCCTCTGCGGCGCCGGTTCCATCCCCGGCTGCTCCCCAGCCATTGGAGGAGGGTCCCACATGGCGCGCAGACCTCTCCTGCCGCCCCCCGCTGCTCCCTCAGCAGGGTACTTCAGTCCTTCTTCCTGCTCTGCTCCCCGCTCTGGCTCTGGTGAATTCTCTCACCCTCCCGCGCTTCTGACTGTACCCAGTGCATGTATAAACAAACAAACAAACAAATAAATAAATAAATAAAGCATGCCTCTATAAGAAAGAAAGAAAGAAATAGAAGAAAACAGAGAAATGGAAAGATATTCTCTGCTCATGGATTAGAAGGATCAACATTATCAAAATTGCCATCCTACCCAAAGCAATTTAGATTCAGTGCAATTCCGATAAAAATCTCAATGGCATTCTTCAAAGAAATGGAACAAATATTGTATGGTGATGGATAGAAATTAGACTTTTAGTGTAGTATATGTAATGTATACAGATGTTGAATTTTAACGCTATATATCTGAAACTTAAGTAATGACATAACCCTTGATAATGATAATGATATGTTATCTCAATAGAAATTTATTTTAAAAACAAAATAATTTCTAAATTATTTCAATACAAATTATTATTTCAAAAACAAATTATAAAAGTGGAAATTTGAATATACCCAGTGATTACGTTTTCAATTAGCAGTACCTTAATTACATCATGGAGTGCTTAATAATACTACATGCATATTTTTATGTATTATTCTTTTGCTTTTCAGAATTTTCAAGTTTTATCTTATTTTTAAATTTTCTAATTCAGTTATTACTGCTTTATCTGATAGAGAAAACTTAGAAAATTTAAATGTCCCAAAATGAGAGCCAGTATGAAAAAATAATGATATAGACTAGAAATAAGAATCTATGAAAATAAGCTAGGAATAAAATCTAAATATAGCTTGCTGCCTCATCTATTCTGTTTCCAAGATCAAACATAGAGAGTTGGGTCAGAAATGTAGTTGAAATGTGGAGAATGAAGGAGTCAGTCTTCTGTTATCCTCACTTGGTAAACTTTTTAATATCTTGCTAAGGAAACATTAAAATAAGTAAAAACCATAATCGATAAGTAATTTTGGGGGGTTTAGGTTTTTTAGTGTTTTCCACTTCAACTTTTTCTAATTAACTTAAAGTTAGTTGTGATTGCTTCTTTATGAATTGGTTCCTTTTTGTGTGTTTGTTGTACCGAATGTAAAAATGAGACATACAAAATATGAAATTACAAAAGATAATCAGAGGCTATAATTCATTAGAGAAGATATAAATGTAAATCACTATTATTCAAAAATAATTTCATTTTATACCCAACCTAGAGAAAAGCGTGTGAGGGTAGAGATACCTGCTTGCTTTAATTTGAGCCTTTCATTACAACTTTCCTCTTAAGTCCTGAAACTTTTTTAACTCCCAGATTGAGAATGGGTTTCTGTTCTACCCATTTATATGACAACAGAATGAACATCACAACTGGGGTTATTGCCGTACAGGCTGTCAGTGGTAAAAAAAAAAAAAAAAAAAAAGGCTATTCAAAAAAGGAGGCATAATCTTAAATCTATCATTATTTATAAAGTAGTCCCCCTTACGTGTACCATAACCCCCAATGGATGCTTGAAACATCCCTATACATATATCTATTCCTTTACATTATACCTATGATAGCTTATAAATTAGGCACAGTAAGAGATTAACATAATCATACCATTAATTAGAACAATTATAGTAAGATATTATAATAAAAGTGGAGTGAATGCACTCTCAGTGTCTCTCAAAATATCTTATTTTAGATAATATTTTTGGACCCTTGCTGGCCACAGGTTAACTGAAAAGGCAAAAAGCAAAACTTATACTGTCCAGGATCTCAAAAGGAAGTAAAACTGCAAATCTCTTAATGTAAATAATTTGAAACACACTGACAGTTTTCAAAGTAAACTAGAATCTGCAGATTTCTCAATGCACATTAAACTGCAAGCATCATAATTCCCAGTGTCGTATTAAAGGATGTATTATGAGAAAATATAATTATCTCCATAAGATAGTACACAGTAGGTCAGTTCTTTTCAGTGGCAAATGTTGCAAAGACTACTGCTCAACAACTTAGCAATTCCCTTCATCCTTTCTTTCTTGTTGGCAGAACCTGCCTATATTTCAGAAGTTAAAAGTTCCAGAAAGTCCTTCTTATAGTCTCCCTTACAGCAAGGACATGGACAACAAATATAACCCAATTCTAGCTACTGGAGTCTAAGAAAGCTGAAGTTGACTGGCAAGACTTTGGCAAAGGTTTTCTTCATGAACAAAGAAAGATGCTGTTCTGTTTGATTTTTTTTTACAACTTATTTATAAGTTAAAAAATAAAGAAGATTTAAATATAAAAGCATCTACTTTATCACATTCTTGTGGTGCCATTTTGTAAGTTATCTGCACAGAGAAAACTCCCAAAAATAATGGCCTCACTCCTTCCAAAGTCTTTCCACCTTCTTGAATTCAGGTGAACAAAACTGGAAGAAGCAAAGTTAAACATTTATTTTTCTGAAGGTTATGGTTATCAAGAAAGAGATAAACAAGGGCAATAAATTAAGCTTTTAAACCACTTTCCTCAAAACATACCAAAGAATTTAATCTGAAGAGAAAAAATGTCCACATGTTTACTGATGATAATCACTTTATATTCTGAAATTCCAAGATGGGGGTTGAATTATAATGTAAAATGAAAATACTGTCAAATGAAAAGGAAATTTGATATCTTAAATCTTTTTATCAACACCACAAATTCAGGGCACAGTTCAGAGGATGTTTTTCGCTAAAAGACACAATTCAGATATAAATAACTACCATTTATCTGGCAAAGAAAGTAAAATATAAATTCCATCTTTTTTGCTTTGAGGGTACACTTAGATGAATGTAATTTAATTGACCTAGATTGCCACCTTACCCTTAACAGAATACTGTGAGAATTAGAATATTCTTTTCCATATTCTAATAGATGAGTAAAGCGAATTTTAAGGAAGCAAAGTAGTTTTGAGGATCAAAAAGTTGCCATTTTAAAACCACCGGAGGACACTGGGTCCATTTAAGCGAGTAAGGGGCCTTTGGCAGGTTTTCTTAAAAGTCTGAGTCCTAGGGCACCCACAGGAGTCTAATGTAAGTGAATAATTAAACCCTCAGGTAGCTTAAAGTTTGCCAATCCTACCCTGAAGGATTTAGCAGAAATAGTACTGAGAAAGGACTTCCTGGGATATTTTTGCATTTCTACAGTAAGTGACCTTGTTTTTGGGCCATTTCAAGAACGTTTCTGAAAGGAGGAAGCACAGTAACTGACAGGAAGATAAAACAGTGATTTGCCTAACTATTTTATCTCAGCCTATTTGAGTAGCTGAAAGGGACAAAATCAAAACCTTAATTCAAGTAGCAAAGTCAGACAGCAAGAGATCCCCAACTCCCAGACTTTCTTTAGTTTCTGCAAGTCCCCCAAAACCCTGACTCTGGACGACATTAACTTCCTCGCAGTGCGGCTGACAAGCCAAACCCTCAGCTCAGCCTCCAAGCGCCACATCTTGAACTTCTCCTCCCGCCCGGAGCGAGAGCCCCGCGAGGGGCCCTCCGGGCCGCACGAGGACAGGCCCCGGGCAGCGGCCCCGCCCGAGGGCGCGCGGGCGGAAGGAGGGACACCCATGACTCACTCGCCCCGGGCCCGCGGCCAGACCGCACCATCCTCACCTCCGCACGTCCCGGCCCGGCCTCGCAGCGCCCCCCGGAGGCGGCCAGGGAGAGCGCGCCTCAGGGACACCCCCAACCCGGAACTGGGCCCGGCCCGGCCTGGCCTCTCCCTGGGAGAACCCCCCCCGCTCGGGAGACCCCCCGGCCCTGGCTCCCCTCACCCCCACCGGGGGAGACCCCGGCCGCGCGCAGACCTGAAACAGCGGCTCCCCGCAGCTCCCGGCAGCCCGCGGGGCCCGCGCCCCTCCCACCGGAGCCGGAGCGAGCATGCGCGCCGGGCGCGCCCCGCCGGCACGCGCCGCCGCCAGGGAGGCCGGGCGAGGCCGCGGCGTGGGCGGAGGCCGGGCTCCCTGGGCGGCGCGCGCCCCCCGCCCTGCCATTCACTGGCGACGTCGGCCCGCGGTCCTCAAAGTCCGTCCTCTCCGTTAGGCGGCGAGCGCCGGAGGGGAGGGGACAGTCAGGAAGGCAGGAAACTGCGGCTTAAAAAGGCAGCCCGCAGCGGGCCCTTCCTCCCTCTCTCGTCCCCGGGCTTCCGAGAGCGCCTCGGCTCCGCGGCCTCCGCCCCGCCGCCATGTACCGCTGCCTCGGGGAAGCGCTGCTGCTGGCTCGCGCCGGGCCCGCCGTCCTCGGCTCGGCGGCTGCCGACTCGGCCGCGCTGCTGGGCCGGGCCCGGGGCAGCCCGCCGCCGCCCCGCAGCCGGGCTCGCGCTGCCCGCCCGGCGACACTACAGCGAGGCGGTGGCCGACCGCGAGGACGACCCCAACTTCTTCAAGATGGTGGAGGGCTTCTTCGATCGCGGCGCCAGCATCGTGGAGGACAAGCTGGTGGAGGACCTCAAGACCCGGGAGAGCGAGGATCAGAAGCGCAACCGGGTGCGCGGCATCCTGCGGATCATCAAGCCCTGCAACCATGTGCTAAGCCTGTCCTTCCCATCCGGCGCGACGACGGCTCCTGGGAGGTCATCGAAGGCTACCGGGCCCAGCACAGCCAGCACCGCACGCCCTGCAAGGGAGGTGAGCGCCCCCCCTCCCCGAACCGGCCCCCGCGCTCTAACCCCGCGCCCCTGCTCCACCCCGCCGCTTCGCAGCCGGGGGCCGCCGCTCGGGCCGCCTCGCGGGCGCCGGGCCCCTTCCGAGGTCGCCCACCTCCCACATCGGGTGCATCAGGCTCGGGTGCCTAGTAATTTTTCCGCCTTAAGACCACCACACGGTTGGTCCTGTCTCCTTGCCCCCCGCGAGCCATCATCCCGGTTTTCTGCATATGTTGATGCTGTGTGCAGAACAGACACTGCACCGCTCTTCTTTTGATCCAGGATCTGTGACTCACAGGGTGGGTCCTGACAAAATGCACTTCTACGAGAGGGAGTGTCCGGCCCATCTGATTGTGCCTGTGCAAGTTTTTGTGGGCTTCTATGACTCACACGAATGCAAACTATGAAATAATTGTTTTCGCATTTTTTTCCACTCTTTTTATAGTAGTGGCAGATCATGCAGGAACGTCCAAAATTAATTGCCCCCTAGGTTTTAAATGTAGACAGTTTTAGGCAAATGAATATATTGATTTTACCTTGATCTTTTAAATTAGGTCATTTTCTACCCTGTAATTTCTGTTTTGTGCAAAAAAGGAAGCAAGAAAAGTAATACAAGAGCAATGTAACATCTCTGACAAATAAACACCGGGCGACCTGACAGTAAATCTAAAGGGTGTAGACTGCTGGACATCCTGCCAACCAATGGAATGAAATAGCCCTGGGGGTGTGTACTAGTCCTGGCTAGCACCAGGTTTGAGCTTGGGGAAAAGATAAAGTACAGGAAGAAAGGCGTTGAGTCAGTTATAATTTGGTAGTCACCAAGTTGTACTATAGTTGAAATTTTTGAATTTCTGTAGATTTGGCTTCTGCGGGCAGTTTGCTTTCTCTGAGCAAATAAAAGCTTTTTTCCCAGTAAGTCACATAATTTAAAGGTCCTTTAAAGTAACCTAAAAATAGAAAGGGCAAAGCCACTTTTTTAAATTTAAAAAAGAATCCAGGTAGGTGAAGAGTCTTGCTGAAGGTTTGATGGTGTGTAGACCCTTGTCTTTGGAAACCTGGCCCAGGATGTGCTGGCTGGCATTCCCAACCGGGGAACAAAGGTGGTTTTAAAGTGCTTAATGATTTACTTATTGCTAAATTTGCATTGACCCCACCCACTTCCGGCATTTGTCTTTGGAGCTTAATTATCCTCTTGCTGTCTTGGTTCCTTTTTCAATCTTGTTGACCTCCAAATTCCCTCACCAGCTCCAAAATTATTATATAAACTGTGTTGTCAATATCCTACATTGCCTTCCTTCTTCCTACCACTTCTTTATTCTCTAAACCAAGTTCACGCTCAAAAAAAAAAAAAAAAGGCTAAGCAAGTATGTTGAGGAAGAGGCAAAGTTAATATAGTACATTGCAATGTGTTGTAAAATGGACATCAAGTTATATTACTCTATTGTTGGCAGTATTTCCAGTCTCTTAAAAGGCTTACAATAACCTAATATTTCAGTTTTGTTTTTCTGCAGGACTTGATTTTTTTCCTTGAAGTTCTTTGTATTTTTTAAATGCCAGGTCCTCTCCTATCTTTATAAATCACAACTTCACAGTCATTAAAGCAACTAAAGTTTACCGCAATCCTCTTCCTCCTGTTGCCACAGCAGTTTTAATACCAAATGTTGAACCCAGCAACAAATTGCATCAACTATACCTAACCACTGTTACTGTAGCACTTACTTATGCTAGAGTGTAAGAAACAGTTCTCTGTTGGATTTGAGAAACTGAATTGCAGTGAATAATGGCAACCATTACAAGATAATATAATATGAAAGAAATGTATTATCTTCGGAATTTGAAAAACTATGGAGAGAATAGGATGGGGGGGGGATTAGTTAACTATGAAAGAAAGTCTTTATGAACATATCCATCTGTTGAAGATAAATAAACAGAATACTAAAGAGGTGATCAGCAAAATTTAGGTCCATGCTTTGCTTTCATGACACTCCACAATCTTCCTACCCACTCATAACCCTCTGCAGAGAATGTGCTTTCTAAGAGGAACTCACTTTAAGTGGGATTTTTTTTTTAACAGTTAAACAGTTAAAACTTTTTTTTATTTGTAAAAAAGTTATTAACCCCTTGCTCCCATTCTTCCCTTAGAAATGCAGGCTATATTAAGTGAAAAAGATTGTAATTTTCCAATCATTACTGTGAACTTCATCTTTCCCACTTAAGCACACTGTTCTCTCCCTAGCCACACTCAACAAACTATCTTCTCTACCAACGTTCTTTTCAAAAGAAAAAAACCCCAAAACTTTGTCTGTTGCTTTCATCTTTTTCCCAGTCCTCAGCTTTTTATAATCTTTCCGCAGGGTGACCTTAGACCTATGTTTTCTGAAATAAAATTCTCAAAGTTGAAGCAAAGCAACCAATCTAATTATATATGGGCTTTGTAAGGGAATCTTGTAAGGTAGTTTTAAGACCTGGGGATGGCTGGTATATACTTTGTTCCAAGTAAATATTTAATAGTAGTATTCTTGTGCTTATTTTCCTATATGCCACATTTAACAAACCTTTAGATTAAAGATTTTCAGAAGAGTGTATTATAGGCTCTGAAGAAAAATTTTTAACAGACCTTAAAAAATATTTCCAGCAAAAATGAACATTGGGAGAATTTCTGCTTTGAGAAGACTTTTTCAAAGGTTCTTACATGTTTGAAAACTTTATCCATGATTGATTGTACCTATTAACTTTCTTAGAATCAGTTCTCTGTATTTCTTTGGCCTTGGTTCTATCTGGACAATCCAGAAGGATGTTTGCCATTTTGAAGTCAGTTGGAGGGGAGGGATACAGATTGATAATATTAATAGAGAAGTTGATTTGTTTTTTTCTTTGAGACTGTCTTCCCCCTGCCACTGTCTTAATTTTAAAACTTAAGTCAGAATACCCTGTGACTGACTCTTCTATCACTGAACTTTTTTTAAGATTTTTATTTTATTTATACAAGAACTGGGGTACAGGCCAGAGGCATGGGAGGGTGAGAGGATTCACCAGAGAGAGAGTTGGGAGCAGAACAGGCAGATTGACCGAAGTACACTGCTGAAGGTTGCAGCAGGTGAGTCAGGAGAGGTCTGCCACGCCATGTGGGCATCTCCCTGGCCGGCTGGCAATCAAACCCGCACTGCAGAGGCTGCAACAGCTTCACAGCGCTGCACCACCTGGGAGGCCCTATCACTGAACTTTCTAAAACTGTAGTCATTTAACTCAACTCAATGACCTGTGAGTAGTGGACACCTCTAATACACTGACCCTAAATCTTTTATTCAACAACAAATAAACAATAGCAAGTAATGCTTCGTTCTTATCTTTGTTTTGTTGTTGTAGTTGTTTGTTTTTAAATTTATTTTCTTACATCTTTGTTAATATTTGGACATTATTTGATTTCTTCCGTCATGTGTTATCCCTGTAGTTCTTAGCACCCTGGATCCATCCCCCATTTTGACTCCACTCCCTCCCGGTCCCCTGCTGTATGCCTCAAATCTGTGGTCAGCTTGCAAGTTTTTGTCTTTTCTTTGAGTGACAGCATGCAGGAGTGGAGGGCAGGAGAGGCAGCTAAGGATTGAAGTCAGTGCAGTATTAGTGCCCCTCCACCTCTGGGATATAATTGTGTGGTAAATGGCAGAATTCTGCAGAAGACCAAATAAGTACTACTATACTGTTTGAAAACAAAACATCCTCTCCCTTCACTGAAAAAAGGCTTTTGAATTGACAACCATCAAAACATGGATAACTTAGAATAAACCACACTTTATAATATTTTTAAGTCATGGCTATGTTATGTGTCTTAATCTGTCCTCCAAGAGAAAAAAATGTAGCCTTTGTACGCTTTTTTACTTTAGGATTTAACTCAATCTGAAAGTTCTCTTAAGAAAGGTAATTGGTGGGCCTCCCCGGTGGCGCAGCAGTTGGGCGCTGGGTTGCGAAGCTGCCCGCAGCCTCTGCAGCGCCAGTTCCACCCCCGGCTGCTCCCTGGCCACCGGAGGGGGCTCCCACATGGCGCGCAGACCTCTCCTGCCGCCCGCTGCTCCCCTCAGCAGTGTACTTCGGTCTTTCTGCCTGCTCTGCTCCCCGCTCTGGCTCTGGTGAGTTCTCTCACCTTCCCGTGCTTCTGACTGTGCCCAGTGCATGTATAAACAAAACAAACAAACAAACAAATAAATCATAAATAAATAAAAGTGCATGCCTCTTTAAAAAAAAAAAAGAAAGGTAATTGGTATGTCTTCTAGTACTTAGGTCTGAGAGGTTTGTTGTTCACAATTTTTAGTAAAATAGGGAATTTAAAATTCTTTTTGTTCCCAGTATTATTTTTTTTGTCCCAATTTTTACTTCATGGAAAGCAATTTCCTATAATCCCTACTCCCAGTATACTAGGTAATGAAGAGCTACAATAATGGTAGAGACCTTTTATCAGATTGTCATTAAGTCTTCCTATCATTTTGTGTGTGACTCCATCTAACCAGTTTGCTTTGGCAGTAAAAACCCCACATTTTTACCAGGAAGACAAACAATGCTCAATCGCTATGCAAAGTATACTTTGCAGGAATTGGAGCATCAAAAATTAGAGGACAAGCACCAGTATATATTAAACTCCAACAGAACTGTCAGTGTATTAATTTGAAGTCCAAGGAATAAAAATTAAACTTGAATTTTCTGACGTATCCTGGAAGAAATTGGATTTAGCTCTGTTGATAATAATTCAGATTGCTTGGGAAAACTTGTTTTTATCCATTTATGTTAAAAATACTAAGGGCCTGAAAAATACCGGATGGTCTCACTCATAGCAGGAATCTAGAAAACTTAAATAAGGGACCAGGAAAATGAATAACTATAAGAAAGTGAAAATCAAAATCAACAAAAAACTATGAACCAGAGACACTTTTTTGGGGGGCGGGGGCGGGAGGGGAGGGATTGGGGTCAGAATGGGGGGGCTGCAATTGTATGGGGAATATAACAATAAAATTTATTATTAAAAAATAAATAAATAAAAGCAAAAAAAAATACTAAGGGCCTGTCAGGAACCAATAAAGTACTAAATACTAGCTTTTGGATGTTGAGAAATACCTAGGCTAAAATCTCTAACTTGAGACTTTTTTCTATTTAATTTGTATAATGAGATTCTCATAATGCAAATTTAAAAAAGTAATTATCAGTCTAATGAAGCAAACAGATTCATAAATGACCCAGAATTGTTATGCCCAACAAGTTGCTATTAAAATACATATGCATAATCAGATAGTCCATTGGAAATGAAAGTTATAAAATGAAAAGTAAAGTAAAGCACACTATCCCCAACCCTTCCCAATAAGATAACCATGAACAGGCTTGAATCCAAAGCTGTTAACCTCATACTGACCTAACTAACCAGAGGTAGGACTTAATGCTGATTGGAGGACTCACTATCAAGACTGAGGTGGTTATGTATGAAATACTGCTGATAAAGATAGGAAAGGTTTTATGATGGGCAAAAAGACAATCCGAGAGAGGGCTGCGCAAGAGCTTTTCAATTACCTTTCAAAAAAAGCATCTGAACCTGAGATACCACCTTCACAAAGGTCAACTGGCAAAAGAGGGGCTAACAACAGCTAGCATTTTATTCATCTTTGTGACCCATGAAATAGACTTGTCCCCAACTTTCAAATGTGGATATTAAGGCTGAAGAATGAAATCTTTGGCAAGATTACACAGCTTAGTAGTGGCGCTGGTCTTGGGATTCTGGTCATCTGATGACTACACCACCTACCTTCTTAATCATCATTGTGTGGCCTCTATTCATGTGAAAAGTTATAGATTGTATCTTGGAGTAAACACTGATTGAGAACCAAGTCAGATCAGCCACACAATGATTCCTAACACTTGGGATCATTTGAAATTTGTTACAAGCTTTTAGAAAACCTGCCTTCTTTCTAGAAAATATAAATGCATGTTTATAGATTGTATCTTTAGAGGTCCATTTATTCTGCTTGTTTGTGTAATGAAGTAACACTTTAAAGGGAGTGTTCCACTGAAAGAGTTGAAGAACATTAGTGTTTAACAATTTAATGTGTTACCAGAACTGCTCATTTCCCTACCAAAGCTTTTCCATGTATCTTAGGGTTTTCAATGGAGTAATACTAAAAAAGCTTTATTTAGGGTGCCTCTTCCTTAAAAATGGAGAGAAATTTGAATTGCAGTTATTTCTCTTGATTATTGGAGAAAGTCTGTCAGACCTTAGCTAGAGGAAAATGTGAGAGATAATTAGCAAAAGTTGTTTGTAGTATGACTCCTTTTGCCATTTTTCATTAATACAATTCAACAGACTTCTAAAAAAAACTTTCGCACATTTGGGACATCAGCAGGATCTATATGAACTCTTTTTTTTTAAATCCTCTTTACCAAAAGAGAAACAAGAACATCATCAGTAGTGATATATCCATATTGAAGGTTTACTGACTAGGAACTGTATTCCTTTGAATTTTAGACTATATTCCAAATAAGTCACTTTTTCCATTATGTGTTTTTTCCCTGCCAGCAAGAGCTTTAAACTTTATGTTTAATTAAGGAACATGCCTTAGTTCATGGAGACTTCTGGTAATTAACCTGTTCATTGCATGTTTTTTTCACTGTCTGTTCTGGTAGGTACTGTGTTCTAAGGAACCATATACATATATATATGTGTGTGTGTGTGTATGAGAGTTTTTTTTATTTATTTTTTTTTTTTTTTTAAGATTTTTTTATTTATTTATTTATACAAGCACTGGGTACAGTCAGAAGTGGAGGGTGAGAGAATTCACCAGAGCCAGAGCAGGGAGCAGAGCAGGCAGAAGGACTGAAGTACACTGCTGAGGGGAGCAGCGGGTGGCAGGAGAGGTCTGTGCGCCAGTGGGACCCTCCTCCAGTGGCCAGGGAGCAGCTGGGGATGAAACCAGCGCTGCAGAGGCTGCGGGCAGCTTCGCAACCCAGCGCTCAACCGCTGCGCCACCGGGAGGCCCTGTATGAGAGTTTTTTAAAAAAGCAAACCAAAGCTCATAGCTCAAGTCCTTTATGTCTTAAAATATTTTTCATTTGTTTTCCCCAAAATAAAACAATCCAATCTCTTCACTATGTCATCCTCTTGTAGTGTTTATTAGCTCAGTGTTCTGTTTCTACATTTTTCCTTTCCCAAAACCAGCCAATAAATTACACATTTGAAAATGACACTATAAACAACGTGTTGCTACAGTAGTGTGTCAAAGGTACCAGGGACAGACAGTTTTTATCTGGAAATAGGAAAAACTGGATAGGAGTTGGATAGTGGAACAGTAATTCAAGTGAAGAAAAGTGGTTTCAGTACAGGCAGGAGGCCTGCACTGGTATGATGTTGATCATGGGGACAGAGTTGTTTTTTGTTTTTTTTTTGTTTTTTTTTTTTTTTTTTTTTTAATCAGAAGTAAGGTATTATGACAAATTAATACCTGACAAGTGTGTGTGTGTGTATGTGAACCCCTAAAACCTTTGTAATTTCCTAAGTGATAGGGGTTCTAGGAGCATCTTTTGTTCTAATACTTGGTTTTTCACCCCAGATCACGACATAATTCCTAAATCCCTTAGAATTTCCTGGGTGATGAGTGTCATTTATTTTCTAATGAGGCAACTCTTCACTCTTTCTCGGGTTCCTACATAGCTTCAGGATGGCTGCTGATCACCAAAAGACTAAGGCAGTGGGGCCTCCCCGGTGGCGCAGCGGTTGAGCGCTGGGTTGCAAAGCTGCCCGCGGCCTCTGCGGCGCCGGTTCGATCCCCGCTGCTCCCCGGCCACCGGAGGAGGATCCCACATGGTGCGCAGACCTCTCCTGCCACCCGCTGCTCCCCTCAGCAGTGTGCTTCAGTCCCTCTGCCTGCTCTGCTCCCCGCTCTGGCTCTGGTGAATTCTCTCACCCTCCCGCGCTTCTGACTGTACCCAGTGCATGTATAAACAAAACAAACAAACAAACATAATAAATAAATAAATAAAAACATGCCTCTATTTAAAAAAAAAAAAAAACAAAAGACTAAGGCAGTGATTAGAAGGGAGGGAAGAGATGCTGGAGGTTGAATTAATAATCCATCATGCCCATGTGAGAAAGCCTTCATAAAAATCCCTAAACTACTAGATTTGGAGAACTTCATGGTACACATCAAAATTCCAGGAAGATAGAATACCAACTCCATAGGGGCACAAAAGCTTCTGCAAGTAATAAACCAATTAATGTAAGCAAATATTTACTTGGGTTTTGTGAGCTGTTATAGCGAATTACCAATCAAACCTGAGGAGGGGGTGTGGGAGCCCTGGTTTGTTGTCAAGTTATTTAGAAATGTGGGCTCCCTGAGCACTCAGTACTTGTCCCTGAAATGGAGGTTGGTCTTGTGCATTTGAGCTCTTTCCTTTTGGTGTCTGCACTACAAATGGATTAAATTGTAGGACACCAAGAGAACTAGAAAATGTCGTAATGTGATAAAACCATATTTTGTATTAGAAGTGTGAGTAAAAGTTTTCCACTGAAGTTTGTTGGATAAATAATGATAAACCTAAAAGGACATAGAAAGCCAGGTAGCGTTGGGACTAAGAATGAAGTGATAGGTAATTGCAGAGGAAATGGAAAGTAAAAGACAGATAAGAAAAGATAGTTCAGATATATGGAATAAAGGAGAGAAAAGTCAAAGATAACTCAAATTTCTAGTCTTAAACTCTAGCAGATAAAAATGATGGTAGCCTTTGGTACCCACCCTTACCAGCCTCTAGTCTCTATAATTCTCTTCCTCTCTTAAGATCTTTAATATCAGCTAGATGTATAAATATTTTTAATGAAACTGGGTATCTGAAATATTGAACATTTACTCCTTTGAACCTTATTAATATCTTTTGCTTTTTTAATTATAGAACTTCATTTTCACCAATTTAACATCATTTCCAAGACCTGTTTGGTATGATGGTGTGATTAAGTTTAATGTTAGTTATTACTGGAATAAGGAATAGCTATAAAAACTAACAAAGTCTCCCCTTTAATGCATAATCTTTCCTGCATGCATAGGTGAGTCAGTTAAACAATTACAATACAAAGCTGTGTGTTCTGTAGATTGTGTGTGTGCATGCATGCAGATAAATGATTTGGAAAGCTATAAATACATTTAAATCACTGAGAATGATTGTCTCTTATGGGGATGACTGGTGTCACGTGGTGTTGAGGGGAAACCTCACCTTTTTCTGCATTTCAATTTTGGTGAAAACATACATGTGTTATAATTTTAAGGTTTCAATGAGACAAAATATTTTCCATTTTATTTTTCCAGCATCAGCTGACCATTTGCTTCCCAGAAAGCTTCTTGTTTGTTTCTTCAGAAATGATCCAAGAATTTTGATAATGAGTTAAAACTGTAAAGTATTTGTTTGCTTGCCTTCCTACACAGAGTAGTACATGGATAACTGTGTAAAGTAATTAAAGAGTATGATTTTCCTTAGCTATTATGTTAAATGCTCTTTCCTAGTGCTAAAAGTTTGACATTTTTCTGAGACTTAAAGTATTTTACATGGTCATTACTTAGTGATGGTGACTAGTTCCTCACTTTCCCTCCTTCCTCATTTTTAATTAAGTGGTGTTATTATTATGAAATAGGAAATTGCATTAGTGTTAACTGAGAAAATAGGTTTTAATGATTTAATGGTGAGTGTTAGTGCATGGTTTTTAAGGATTCTAAGGCCATTTTGCTTTTCTGGGAGTTCCATCCTTGTGGTAGAACTAGTGGTTATTGAGTAAGTAGTTTCTGAAAAGTGAGAGAAAACAGTTGGAAATTAGGTTTCTGGTGAATAAATCAATTCCTATAAAAAGCTCCGGGGTCAAGTGCTTTTAAGAACCATTATAAATCATGAATGATTTATCATAAAAAATAATGGTAACTTAGTTGCTAGGAGCCCTTTTGTATGATTCTGGTTTTGAGTCAACCAACAAAAGGAAGAAAAATTCAAGCTACTCAGTTGTGGTTTTCACTGAATCTTTCTCAACTGTTGTGCTTTCTTCATCACCATAGCAACTTCAGCTCGTTTTGCTTTTGACTTTTATTTCCCCTGGAAAAACTTAGTATGCACCAATCATTGGACTCTTGAGGATAGTAAGAAATGTCTTTGGTATAACTAAATTAAAAGGCAGAAAAATGCTTTCTGCTGTGTATAGTTTGCAGATGTCTGCATTTAAATGTTTTTCAAACATTTGGATATCAGTTGATTAAAGTAACTGTTTAAGTTCATTTTCTTGAGAATAAAAGGTATAATTTCAAAGTTCCAGTTGTAATAAGTACTTTATTACAAGTCATACCTTCAACCTTACCAAGTTGGTAAATAATAAACTTTGTCATGGGTGGTGTTTCTTTAATTTCCTTTGAACTAGAAGCACAGGTTACTGTTAGCTGATCAGAATGTGTGATTGTTGATTTTAGACCTATTTCTAATGGCATCGATGCTGTGGTTTGCACCTTGTAATCACCCTACTAGGTTTATAGTTTAGAAGGCAGTGGGCTTTTCAAAGTACCTACCTCCATTGTTAGGTGAATGATAATCTATTATTATACCTGCTAGCATTGTTGCTCAAGACCCAGAGATGATCTCTTCCCAAATACTAGCAGTTCTATTATCAACAGAGGCTAACAATGGTCTAGAACTTTAGGAGACTTTTTAACAAAACCCCTAATTTTCTCCATTTCTTAGATAAATTTCGTTCCTTCTAGTTTCTGCCCGTATTGCCACTATTGATCCTGCTCAACTTTAGTCTGCACTGCCAGACTTCTAGCCAATAGAAAAGGAAGAAAGGCTTGATTTTATGAAAAGTGACAATACTATCTGATTTATAAATGTAACTATTTCAGGCATTTTTTTGATTCCCACTGAATGCATTAGATATAAGCACTAGGTAAGGAAAGTAACTTTTGCCCTCACTTAAGAAAGCAAGGGAAATTACAATAACTTAGTGTCTATACCACGGGCTGTAAAAGAACAATAGGGAAAAATGCTTCACAGGAGAAATACTGATTCTAAATATTGCATTATTACCCCCATGAATTTATCTTGAGAAACAAACAAGCCTTATTATGCTGTTTAAACTCCTATCATTTTAGATTTTGATGAGTAAATTTCTTGTTATTTGCTACTGCTTTGTAATACCTGTAATGTGATAATAGTTGAGATTGCCAGCTGCCTCTCTCGGTGGTCCCCTGCTGTCCTGGCAGGATGCCTAGAGTGGTGTTACCCTCTGCCCGCGAGCAAGCAAGCATAGGTGCCCACAGCTATTCGAGCACTGGCTTCACTTGGTTAGAACACTGCACCTTATTATTTAACAGCATTTTTGTTTTAAAGATAGAGTATTCCAAACTCTTTGGAATACTGTTTTTGTGCCTTGTACTTTTGCTTTTTAGTACTTTCTAGTACTTTTACATGTATGGGCACTTAATGGTAAGTTACTGAGAACTTGCATATAATGTCAAAATTTTTAGTGACCATGGCTTTTCTGTCCTCAGATTTTAAGTCAAAAAATAGTCATACAGGGCCTCCCCAGTGGCGCAGCGGTTGAGTGGAGCTGCCCGCAGCCTCTGCAGCACCGGTTTGTTTGATCCCCTGGGTCCGATCCCCGGACGCAGACCTCTCCTGCTGTGCCCACTGCTCCCCTCAGCAGTGTACTTTGGTCCTCCTGCCTGTTCTGCTTCCCGCTCTGACTCTGGTGAATTCTCTCACCTTCCCGTGCTTCTGACTGTACCCAGTGCTTGTATAAGTAAATAAATAAATAAATTTTAAAAATGAATAAATAAACAAATACATCTTTTAAAAAAAAGAATAGCATTAAACCTATTTAAAAAAATAGTCATACACTTAGAGAAACACATATTTGATCGCCTAAAACATGCCATTTTCTGTGTTAGGCACTAGGAATTAGGGTAGTGAAAAAACGAGGTCTGTCTTAACAGACCAGCTTACCTGGAGTGGGCATCAAATAGCAGACAAATACATAAAGTCATTGGTAAAATATTAAATAATGTAGAAGAGGCTATAGAGTAGGGATGAGGAAGCAGTCAGTGCTCTTTAAAGTCTTCTAACTATAACCATTTTATTTTTCCAGTAGGCCAAAGGTAGAAGTTCTGCTTTCTTCTTCACATGGTCTTTTGATTATATATACAATAGATAAAATTCTCTTAGAACTTAATCATTTATGTTTAGATATGTGTTTTCTGAAACACAAAAGAAGCCCTGCTTTAAAAATGACTAATGGTGGTTTCTCAAATTGAGTGGACTTCCTTAAAAAAAAAAAAATTCATTTTGAAGGTAATGTTTGTCTTGTAGAATCTTAGGTACTGTTCGGCATAAGTCTCTGGAGGATAGGACTGTGTCTTATCCTCTCTAAATCACCAGGATCCCTGCTTATCTTCTCCTACCAGAAAGCAGAAACTGAACTTCAACACCAAACTTTTTCTCTTAACTCTCAGAATACTTAAAATCAAATATTTTGCTTGTTCTATAGCTATGGGTGTGTAATTAGCAACTTTTCCTCTTGACTTTTTTATGTTGGCTTTTTATTATAAGCTACTTCAAGTGTTTTTGAAAGTATAGACATTTCAGAGAGAAGCTTTTTAAAAAAACTTGCCAGAAGGATGTTCTAAATAAATCCCTTTCTTTCTCAACCCACCTACCCCACCCCACCCCCGCCTTTTTTTTTTTTTTTTAATACTCTACCAGGTATCCGTTACAGCACTGATGTAAGTGTGGATGAAGTAAAAGCTTTGGCTTCTCTGATGACATATAAGTGTGCAGTGGTTGGTAAGTGATTGATTCTCTTTTGTTAATACCTAATAAAAACTCTTGGGAAATATGTTTATATGCAAGGTTACTTTTAAAATGTACCTCATCTAATTTTTAAGTGTAGATCTTTATTTCAATCCCTTTCCATACTCTGTAAATATGACCAAATCGTAGTAGAAGGAAAATAAGTATGCTGTTGTCTTTTAGAAGTGATAAAGCACACTGATTAAATATGCATGGTAACTTGTCTAGCCTTGTAACTTTCGTTCATGAGAATATTTATGTATACTATTTTAGAAGGGATGTCGATTCATTTCCTTCATGAAATTCAAGCTTAATGCAACATACTTTTTTTTTTTTTAATATTTTGTAGTGCTTTCTACTTTTCTAGTATTCTTACCCTTTATATGGAAGTAACAACTTTCAGTTTTCTCTTTCAGATGTACCATTTGGGGGTGCCAAAGCAGGTGTGAAGATCAATCCCAAGAACTATACTGTAAGTATCAAAAGTGAAATTTGTGTACACACTGCATTTATAGAGGGCTTGAAATTAGAAAGAATGGAAAAACAAGTAAATAATTAACTCATTGGGTATTTGGCCACATTAAAAGGTTACCTGCTTAATGTCAATGTCCTTTTTCATTTTCTTACTTGGTTAAATGGTAATTAATACCTTCATATTTTTAAACATTTAATCTATATTTATATATTACTGTGAGATTTTTATGTCTGGTCTTAGTGACACAAATAGTTTAATCCAGTAGAAATTTAGTTGTTTTTCTCCTATCTGTTCCAAGTTAATTAAAGTGATTTATTACTAGCTTTATTTATGGCTGTTATTTATATCTGTACACAAACATAATAAATATATGATTTTTATAATGTACCCTTTAAATGAAAATATACCATAGAGATTGCTCATTGGGTCCTATGTTAATACAAAGAGAACAGCAGCTTGTACTTGAGCCCTAGTTCTAGCTGCTGATTGTATAACCTAATTTCAGATCTCACATTTTCTTACTTTTAAAGTCAGAATATATAAGATCTGAGGATCATACAAGAAAATATATATTAATGTCCTATAAATGGAAAATATGCATCTGTTACCTCCAGAACTGGTTTTTCTGTGAAAATATTTTTTCATTATTATTTTTATCTTTTTCTTTTATAGGATAATGAATTGGAAAAGATCACAAGGAGATTCACCATGGAACTGGCAAAGAAGGGCTTTATTGGTATGTGTTGACTTGTAGTTTACTGCCTGGAGTGGAACATTCAGATTCTTGCTTTATGTATATATACATGGATAGGGTTGCCCTTTTACTTTGAGAAAGTGCATTGAGGTCCTTGGGTTGCAGTGTGGGTACCATAAGAAATCACGTCCACCTTTTCTTCATCAATATAACAGCATTGCACAATCTCTAATGCAACATCCAGAAGACCAAGGCCCTACTTCTAGGAACTTAGTAATACCTATATTATTTAAAAAAAAAAAATTTAACTTAAAAAAGCAGCTTTACAATACTAATCCGTTCTTAAAACAGTGAGGTATCTGATACCTTTTGGAATCGGAGGCATGAGCAATCCTGTTCCTTGAAAGCAGGTGGGAGATGGAGAGACACTTGGCTGATGATTCACTATGCTACCACTGGCTGATTTTTGAGGATTCCTTCCTGAGGCTCCTAATGTTTTATTCCTAGGAGCTTTTTGCCAAGCATACTGAATTTCTGAGGGTACAGAACTTCATTTGCTCGATGTTTTTGTATCATACTATTATATGTGTCATGTTCTTTCATATGAGATATGAATATGAATATCTCTAATATAAATATTTGTCATATAATCTTTAACTTTCAAATAAATTAAGTCTGTTTCTTTTGCTCTAAAATGATTCTGATTAATTTTAATAAAATAGACAAAATTATTTAATAGAATATTTACCCTTTTAACATCATTAAAGAAGACTAAAATTGGGGAAAAGATCTACTTTTTCTGTTTTCCTAACCCTGTGTTTTTCTTCCCTAACAATCCCCCATGTGTTTCCTCTTAGCTCAAATCTCAAATTTATTTAATAATTTTAAGTGTTTTCAGATTTTATTCTGTCATATTTATTGGCCACGTCTAGATACATATAGCTTAATTTTCTGGGTATTGACAAGTACTACACAGTTCCAAAAGCTTAAAAAATGATTCATTGAAACTAAAAGCTTACATGTAAAAGCTTCATTAACCTACAATGCAAGTAAACTGATATCTGGACCCAGAAAACTTTGTCTTGGAGAGACAGAAGATTTTTATTCTTTCGTTCAGGTCACAGAACTACTTAGTCCTAGGCAAACCTTTGGAATTGATATGATTTCTCTGTTGTTTTCTAATGTCCCTCAAACAGAAAGTTTGAAATTAGACCTGAGTGACCCTGTCTCACTGAGTATAGGATCAGCTTTCAGTTTCTACAAGAAAAAAGTAGAGTTGTGTGAGGTGAAAGGTAGGTTTGGAGAGGTTAGACTTTAGGAGAGTTTCAAGATGCATGCCTAAGGAAAAGAGTACTAGGATACAGAAGAGTTACAGTTTGCATGGGGGAGTGGAATAGAAGGGTTGTCAGAATCAATCCTTGACATTTCAAAGTTGTTTATCAGTTCTGTATGCATTATATCACAACTTGTAAGTACCTTTAGCTAGAACCTTGGCCCCTGAAATGTGGAAGAATATTAAAATGTACATTGTTCTATTGGTTAAAAAATGAAAGTTACAGGAAGAACTCAAGTACAACATTTAGAAAGAACTTTATTTAGAGCTGTGTTTTTTTTCTTTTTTAAAGATGAGTTTGTAGTATAGCATTGAAACAAAACAGGTTAGCCATATGGCTGAAATCCAACCTGAGTAAGTTCCTGCATATCATTCCAAACCTCTGCACATAGACGTACAAATAGAAGTGTACCTAAGGTGTTGATATAATGAAAGTGTATACATATACTGTACGGAACCTACTTTTTTTACTTGTATGTTTGGTGATTTTCCCAAGTCATTCACAAAAACACAATCCTTTTTAATGTTTGCATGGTATTTCTTTAATTGAACCTCAAGATAATTGGGTTGTTTTTATTCTTACTATTGTTGATAGAAAAATTTCTTTATTTCCTGTCCTAATAGATTTGAGTGAGCATCATTTAATACATTTCTACCTGAGATTGCACTGTGACCATTACTAATAGTACTGTCACCAGTATCTATTACTGCCCTTGAGCTGACTTCTTGTATTCTCGAACTTTTTAATTTGCTGTGATCTGAAAAATTGAAAGTCAAAGCCTGAAACTTTATGTACACTGAGTGAGTTTTCACAGTAAGGTCAAAACAACATTCTACTATGATTAAAAATATTATGGGCCTTAATATAAGTGCTTCAGTTGTGTGGCTTTCTCAAGAGCCCTTCTTTTTTCTACTTGGTGAAGGGGTCTTATACTCCCAGTGAGTGATATAGTACTGTGTTATACACATCTACTCAATAACCACAGCAATCCTCTTCATATAGGGTGAGGTGGTACTGTTATCTCTAATTGCAATTTAAGGAGCTGGGGTCAAGAGAGGCTCAGCTGATTGGCCTGTGCTTGCACATTCAGAAGTTCTACTGAGTGGTTTATATCTGTTGTACATAGCTAATTTCCAAATATATAGAAAGTAAGTGCAACAAGTGAGTTTACCTTAAAAGCTGTGTGTGCAATGCCCTTTCCCTCTGCCCCCAGGCCCTGGCATTGATGTGCCTGCCCCAGACATGAGCACTGGAGAGCGGGAGATGTCCTGGATTGCTGACACCTATGCTAGCACCATAGGACACTATGTGAGTACAAACAGAAGTGTGAGGGCATCATTTGCTGTCTATAAGAAATAACAATTAAACTGATCATATATTTAGAATGGGGAATTCACTGGATTTTACTTCCCTCTATTTGTAAACCATGGATGTAGTGAATATGGATTAAACTTTTAACTTAATGTTGCCCTCTCCTAGATGCTAGGATGGGAAACTCAAAGAAAGATCATCAGCCAGGGCAGGGCACACCCCTTAGAAACTAGAAGGGAAACAAAGAAGCATTTAATTCTATTATTTTTTCCCCTCAAAGACTTTGATTTAACAGGAACTACACACATAAACAAACATGGCATGAAAATAGTGTGATAAAAGGATAGAGAGTTATGATTTCTGAAAGAAAGCTTGTTGAAAGAGTTGTTTGGGCTAGACCTTTGAAATAGTTAGAATTTTAACAGAGATTTGAGAGCTAGGAGAATAATTAGTAGAACTCTGATTTTCTGTGAAAATAAGGCATATTTGGAAAGATGAAGAGATAAATGAGCTAGGATTATAAAGTGGTTTTGTCATATTTGCTAGTCAGAGGGAAACTTTGAAGCTGACCCTTCCATAGGACAGAGTGGGCTCGCAGCAGGAGAGGTTGCTGGAGGAAGGAAACAACCTCATGCTGTCAGGCCTGTCGTGTGGAGCCTGGGGAGAAGCACTGGCACAATACAGGGGTAGACTGAGTGGGTTGAATGTTTGGGATCAAGGAAAAGGGCAAGGTTGAGTCATAGAGAACCAGGAGGACTAGAATATGGGGGACTGAGCAGAAGCAGTGACTTTATACAGAGCACAAGAGAAAAACTCCTTGAAAGGGATGTAACCTTTAAAAAAAAAAAATTGAAGGAGTGGAGAGAGAAAGAAAGTTAGAAGATAGTCATTTAATTTAAAAGACGTATCAAGGGCCTCCCTGGTGGCACAGGGGTTAAGCACCGCACTGTGAAGCTATCCACAGCCTCTGCAGCACAAGTTCAATCCCCAGCCAGCCAGTGAGATACCCACATGGCACAGTAGAACTCTCCTGACTCACCCACTGCTCCCTTCAGCAGTGTATTTTGGTCAGTCTGCCTGTTCTGTTCTCCACTCTGTCTCTGGAAAATCCTCTCGCCCAACTACCCCACCCCACCCCCCACATCTCTGGCCTGTACCCCAGCTCTTATATGTATAAATAAATCTATTTAAAAAAAAATAAAAGACATAATCAAGGAAGGGGAAGGAGGAGGAGCAAGCACAAAGTGGGGAGGGAGCAGGCTGGACTATGGTCATGGGCATTGGGTGGTAGGAGCACTGTGGGAACAGCAGTGGAAAAAGGGGGATCCTGTATTTCCAAAATATAAACAACAGTGTAAACCAATGTTACTCAATGAAAATAAATTGCATGCACAAAATATAATAACTACATATCATGTACCTACTAAGTGCAAGCTATTGGGGGAACTGCTAGGAGAAGTTGTGATGCCATGCAAGAGTAATGAGGGCCTGAACAGTCTCCACTTAAGAAAAATGGCATCAGGAAAGAGACACCCTAAAAGGTGGCTATTGGACAGAGTATAAGGCGTTTGTTATTGTTTGGTGTGGAAAGATCAACCATGGAGAAAAAGAGGCATATTTTTCCCATGTGGGAAGAAACATGAGGGAGGGGCTGCAGGTGAAGGAATTTAGAGATCAGTGTCATTTCCTAAGTGGTACGATCTGTAATTCAAAACATAGGCAGACAGCCTGAATTCTAGAACTGGCTCTCTCACATATCATTTCCACGATCTGTGGCCAGTACCTTACATTCCCTGTACCTAGTTTCCTTGTATGTAAAATAATAACAATAATACAAACTACAGTCATGTAATTAAATGAATGCACTTCCAACAGTACCCAGCCCTTAGAAAGCAAAAAACAATAAATGTTTCTAAACACTTTATCAGATTATTTGCACAAATCCCCTGAAATAAAATGGGAGCAGTGGAAAACTGAAGAATTTTGATTACGATTTCCCAAAATGAGGTTTTCCCTGCCACCATTTTATGTTAAAATGAGTTCTGTGTATAGTCACTCATTCCTTTAGAGCAAGACACTAGATTGAAGAGGGCAAAGTAGTAGGCAGCATATTGTTAGTCATAGCTCATCCCCAGTGGTGACAGCAAAAGGTTTTGTGAGGCACCAACAGCTAAAGCTTGGACTATACCAGTAAAAATTTTCCTCCTTAAAGTGACAGGAAATCCAAAATCAGAAATTTGTTTAAAATAAAAAACGCTTAATCTAAGGAAGACACAGTTTTAGTGACTTATTTCCAGACATCAACCTGAACCATTCACTTCTTCTGTCTTGCCCCACACAGAAGAGCAGGTGTTGGAGGGAGAGTGTGCTCCTAGTCTTCCAGGACTAATAGGTATGCTGGGGAGCTGTGCAGCTGGCACTTTGCCTGACCTCGGACAGGATTGCTGTCAGCTCCAGCATTTGCACTCACTGTTTAAAAGCACTTGGCAGTAGGTTTGCAATTCTGTATTCATAAGTGCTAATTATTCATGAAAGAAAGGCTGTGGGAAAACTACTAATTCTATAAATCACTTTACTAGATTGCCTTTTTTTTTTCACTTGCTCTTGTTTTTGTTGGTAATTATACAAGTAATACAATTTTAAGTTCTCTCTGTAAAAATATTCAAGCAATACAAATAAAGATCAGGTCATTTAGTACCTCACCCAGCTAGAACATATATTGGGGGCTAGGGACTATGGGGTAAAGTAAGGCACTTTAACTTGTTTCACATGGGTGGCAAATTGCCTCAACAAGATTATTAAATAGTCCATACTACGGCACTGTTTTAAAATGCTACCTTCGTTTTATATCGATTTCCTATATATCATAGGAATATCTCTTAAGTTTCTCTTGTGCCACTGATGGATTTATCTGTTCTGTCTGTACTTTGGTTGCTGTTAATGGTATATTTGATACCTTGGAGGGATGCTCTTCCCAAGTCCATTTCTTTTTACAAGATTCATCAGTTGAAATTGTACAGAAAGGTGGGTGGTGAAGACTGTTCCCCTCCCACTCCTCTTTACAGAGCTACCCTGTTCACCCACAGCATGGCCCTCTGTGGTCACCCACATGTACCTTTTTTATCCTTTAACCCAAATGATATACTAGATACATGAAAAATTGAATTCCTAGAAGTAGACTTTCTGGATTAATTTAGATTTTTGTTTTTTGTTGTTTTTGAGCTTCTTAAAAATACCTGTATCATAAGTTTTATTAAATACTGAATATTTTTATTTTGATAAGGACTCCAAATTGCTCTGGAAACATTTTTTAAAGTGTCATTTTATTGAATATCTGGTTAATTTGATGGCAAAAATACTTTGGGATCATTGAGTCTTATCCAGGAACACTATGTGATACCTCTTCCTATCTTTAGGCTTTTGTTTTGGTGATATGCTCACATCTTTGGAAATTTTAAGACACTTACATGGTTGGGATGTATTACCCTGGCTTCATAAGGCTTAAATATTTGTTGCAGGAATAATAGTTTTAAGCTCACTTATCTCCACTTTCATGATAATGTTATTTGTACTTATTCGATGTTAAATTCCTAAAAACCTGTTTCTCCCATCAGAAAATAAAATCTACTTTATACTTTCTAGGAACACAAGTCTGAAAAAGTATCCCTTTTGATGAAGGTGAACCTTAAACACAATTAATTAAATAAATGTTTCAACTTAATCCTTCATTATGTTGGTTCATCACAGAAACACCCTGGTATTTTAGCATCTAAGTTTTGGTATTTTGACTTCTCTTGCAGGATATTAATGCCCATGCCTGTGTTACTGGCAAGCCCATCAGCCAGGGTGGAATCCATGGGCGTATCTCTGCTACTGGTAGGGGAGTTTTCCATGGGATTGAAAACTTTATCAATGAAGCTTCCTACATGAGCATTTTAGGAATGACACCAGGGTTTGGAGATAAAACATTTGTTGTTCAGGTAAAAAATTTCATTTTCTTAAAGAATTACAGATATACATAAAATTTTTAAAGTTTTTAGATTTGCAGTTTTTTGAAGTCAATAATTTTGAATCTCATAAGTTTTAGAACTTTTGTTTTCATAATAATAAATACTTTATTTCTTGAAATTTGGTTTAATTCTTGAAATTACAACTGCTTTACGTATCTCTCAGATATATAGAGGGCTATTACCAGCTGCTTTTGGTCAAAATTTAAATCAAAATTGTTTCCAGAATGTGAAAAGTCTTAAACTAGTAAAGGTTTGCAGTGTTCCAAATTTCAACTTTCAGGTTGCTATTTGATTATTTTAATGCTACTTTATATAATAATTTATATTTCTCCCAGTTAGCAACTTATTATTTTACGGTCATAGGGTATCTAATCATCAGGAACTAAGGACCTTGGTGGTACGGTTGATACCACTGCCATGTCTTGGATTCCCCATTCTTAAAATGGAAATATATAGTTAAAGAGAAGCATTTAGTTCATTTTAGATAAAGGATTTGTGAATTGCTTCTAAGCTAACAGAATGTATGTTAGTGAGAATATGGCACTTGCTTATATCTTCTATACTAGAACTTTGATTTTTATGTCAAAGTTATATAATTGTTCTTCACAGGGATTTGGTAATGTGGGCCTGCATTCTATGAGATATTTACATCGTTTTGGTGCTAAATGCGTTGGTGTTGGTGAATCTGATGGAAGCATATGGAATGCAAATGGTATTGACCCAAAAGAACTGGAAGACTACAAATTGGTATGTTAATCTAATGTCTGGACTGTTTTCCCTGAATATTATTAAAGTAAATTTTAACAATATTATTTCCCTTGCTTATTTTTGGAAGTGTAACTTTAAAAGCTTTTGACAAATGAGTCTCCATATAATGGATACCAAGCATAAACATTTAAGTTCTGCTGAAGTCATTAATCCTAATTTTCCATCAATTCCAGCAACATGGATCAATCATGGGCTTCCCCAAGGCCAAGCCTTACGAAGGTAACATTTTGGAGGCTGAATGTGACATATTGATTCCTGCTGCAAGCGAGAAGCAGCTGACCAAGTCCAATGCACCCAGGGTCAAAGCCAAGGTGAGAGCATGATGGAGACCTGGTTAACCTTATCAGTGTGGAATTGAAGGTCATAGAAAAACTATAACTGTATTTCCTCTTTTCTTTTTAGCACCTTTTATTGGCATAACTTTATACCTCACATTTCGTCTAAATATACAATTTAAGGGCCTCCCCGGTGGCGCAGTGGTTGAGCGCTGGGTTGTGAAGCTGCCCGCGGCCTCTGCGGCGCTGGTTCGATCCCCGGCTGCTCCCTGGCCACCGGCGGAGGATCCCACATGGCGCGCAGACCTCTCCTGCCGCCCGCTGCTCCCCTCAGCAGTGTACTTCGGTCCTTCTGCCTGCTCTGCTCCCCACTCTGGCTCTGGTGAATTCTCTCACCCTCCCGCGCTTCTGACTGTACCCAGTGCATGTATAAACAAAACAAACAAACAAATTAAATAAATAAATAAATAAATAAATAAATAAAAACATGCCTCTATTTTAAAAAAAATAAATAAATAAATATACAATTTAATGACTTAATAGAGAAAAATAACCCTTATTAATTTTTTTTTTTTTTAAGTTTTTTATTTATTTGTTTGTTTGTTTATACATGCACTGGGTACAGTCAGAAGCGCGGGAGGGTGAGAGAATTCACCAGAGCCAGAGCGGGGAGCAGAGCAGGCAGAAGGACCGAAGTACACTGCTGAGGGGAGCAGCGGGCGGCAGGAGAGGTCTGCGCGCCATGTGGGACCCTCCTCCGGTGGCTGGGGAGCAGCCGGGGATCGAACCGGCGCTGCAGAGGCCGCGGGCAGCTTCGCAACCCAGCGCTCAACCGCTGCGCCACCGGGGAGGCCCACCCTTATTAATTTAATTTTAACCAGATGTATGCTTCTCCCCAGAACTCCATGCTCATATATATATACACGTCTCTCGGATTCCATGGAAGAGGTTTGACAATGTTACTGACATTTTTGTATGTTCCTCATTCTTTTGCAGATCATTGCTGAAGGTGCCAATGGACCAACAACTCCAGAAGCTGATAAGATTTTCCTAGAGAGGAACATTATGGTTATTCCAGTAAGTCATCCATGTTTGCCAGGTTTTATGTGTACTTGAAATCATAATTGCCTTTTGCAGGGAATTGGTGCAAAGGGGTAAGTGTTAGTTTTCCAAATTATAGTGAAATTTTTAATCTTTATTTTACTTACGAAGATGCACTTGGGCCTCCCTCGTTGTCTAAGGATTAAGTCTCAGCACTAAGACCGCTATGGCCTGAGTTCAGTCACTGGCCAGGAAGCTAACCCACATATGGCACAGCAGACCTCTCCTCTTTGGCCAACTGTTCCCCTCAGCAGAGTATTTCAGTAAATCCACCTGTTCTTTTTCTGCTCCCCACTCCATCTCTGGTGAATCCTCTCACCCTCTCTGCATCTCTGGCATATGCAGTACTTCTACGCATAAATAAATAATATTTGAAATTTTTAAAAATTAAAAAAAAAATGCAGTCAAAGTGTGGGTAGACCTGAGTATTTTTTTCCAACTTCAGACTCTTCAGTATGTACCTGGTCTTTTCATTCCCCACCACCACCATCCCTTGTATCCCTTGGTCCCTTTCCCTCCCACTTAACCTCAGAGTCCTAAGATATTTATTGATGTCCGCTAGTTTCTCCAAGTGTTTTATGTTGTCATATTATGTGCTATGTAAATATCCGGTATTTTTTTATTGTTCTGACTTAATTTGTTACATATATAATTCTCTGAAATTCCCACCATTTTGTTAACAATGACTATATTTCATCTTTTCTTGTGGTAGCAGTACCGCACTCCATGGTGTGTATTGTAGTTAGTCTTTTTAAGAATTCATTTATATAAATGTGTATTGTGCTATAATTACTATTCTAAATTAAACTCTAAGATATTCTGTGATTTCTAACCTAATGCATTTCAAGTGTCCCTTGCTGCTTTACTCAGAAAGCTATGATAAGGAATATGTATTCAACATTTTCAAAGAATAAGAATGGGGTCTATACCAAAGGTTATTGGAAATTGGAAGATAATGTGGACTTGGGATACATTTGAAAAAGCCACATGGCTGAGAACACTTATCTTCAATCTAACTAAGATAGAGTGCCCTCTGGTAATGAAGAGGGAGTATTAATTTTCTGGTAAGACATCCTGTGGACAATCTTATCTAGTGGTTAGTGGGCAAGCAGTGTTATTTGAGAACTTTTTTGGTGAAGAAGAGGCACTAACAAAGTTGATTAAATGCTTATTGACAAATAAATTGCCCCAGAATTTTTTCTGAATTGAAAAAACTTCAGATAGGTTGGGAAGGGGGTTGCTTAAGTATAAATACAGAGTTTCTAAACCATCAGAGAGTTTGAAGAGTAATCTGCTTTAAAAATTAAATCTTATAGTCATTGTAAGCGCTTATTAAAACCATTGTCTTCTCACCTTTTGATGTCTTTGTGTAACTTTTTGTGCATAGGATCTCTATCTGAATGCTGGAGGAGTGACAGTGTCTTACTTCGAGTGGCTAAAGAACCTAAATCATGTCAGCTATGGCCGTTTAACCTTCAAATATGAAAGAGATTCTAACTACCACTTGCTTAGTAAGTTCTGATGAGCTGTTTTCCAAAAATTATCTTTAGGCCAGCTTAAAAAAAAGAAAAAAACACCTTATATTTAAAAGGTTGTAATCCTAGAGAATTTAATCTCACAACAACATACTGATTCTGTCTAATGAGACCTAGACCAAAAATGTAGAATTTCTTTATGGGTGTTCAATAGATTAGCACTCACATTATTTGTAGTCAGATATTCTTTGATGTAATGTTCCCAAAACATAATGTTCAGCTTAGTAATATAAGGAGTATAATTTTAAATCATGAGCTACTGTTGATACTCATCCACTTCTATCTGTGGTTGCTCTTAATAAAGAAAGACCTACCTATTGTCAAGAAGTTTGAGTCTTCTGATGAGAAAACTGGTTTTCTTTGACTAGAGTAGGCTGCAGATTTAGCAGTAGAATTTATCGTCAAGTTGAAATAAGACCAAGACCTCCAGCTGAGCTTCTTACTCAGCCCACTGAGAATCTGGGTAAAGTGTTCCATCTATTTCCTTTTCTTTTTCCCTGAGCAATTTCTTTTTGAAAGAGCCAAGGAAAAACCCTGGTAATGGGTGTTATGGAAACTGAGCAGTGACCTAAATTCATGTTTATATAGGAATTTGGCAAATTGCTTTATTTCTTTTAACTGAGTTTTAAATGATTAACTGTTTTATGCCTTTGGTGTCAAAGGTTTTTTCTGACGTTCCTTCTTGGCCTGTGTCCTATGAATATATGTTTCAGGACTTCTTTTGGTTCTGCTTCATTTTTTTTCCTAGCAGTGTCTTATTTTGATCTCTTGTTTTTTATAGTGTCTGTTCAAGAAAGTTTGGAAAGAAAATTTGGAAAGCATGGTGGAACTATCCCTGTCGTACCCACAGCAGAGTTCCAAGACAGAATATCGGTGAGTGAGCCCGTAACTGAGTTGTATTTTGCACACATTGCCTGCTGTCTGTAGTCTCAGACCAGGTATATTGATTTGAGTTGAGGGGTAGTAGTCAACATGACAGTAATTATGAGACCTGTGTGTGCTTGTACCTTCTTTTGTTATGTTCTAAAATTGGACTAGCGTTCTAGCTTAAAATAAATAATTGATGGTTCTGCTTTTGATACTTTCGCAACACAGATGACTCAACAAGTGAGTCTAACATAATTGTGAAGCATTATTATGTTTTAATTCTTAAGTTTCAGAAATAGGATCGAAAAGTAAACATTAGATATATGAAAAATTGACTTTGCTGTGTGAACACAAATAAGAGAGTTAGAGAGTTAAAGAAAACCGATTTTAAAAGGTATTTTGTGTTAATTACTGACAGTATATTAATAATGCATATCACTGACAGAGTATATTAATAATGCATATCACAAAAAGAACTCCTAAACAGCAAGTGCCAGAAGACATGAACAACAAAGTCAGAAGAAGTAGGCCTAGAAACATAGTTTTGCCTTGCTGTTAAAAGAAATACAGATTAAAATAAACTTTCTTTAATGCACTAAACTAGCACAAATAATTAATGAATTCTGTACTCAGAATGTCTGTGGTAAGGCTGCTGTACCTCTATTCCGATGACGGTGCACATCAGTGAAGCTCTGAGAATTCTGAAGTTATTGAAATGTTCCTGCTCTTAAACTTGACACTATAATATTGTGCCCTGTAAGAATTTATCCTAAGAAAATACTTCTGAAGGAATAGAATGTCTCCATGTATGATGATGAAATTGGAACTATATGTACAGTCACTTTTTTAAATTGATTTGGTTAAATCTAATGTATATATATGGCAGAGAAATAGCTAAGTAATTATATTTTTTCTTAAAGATTCAGTCATGAAAAATAATTGAAGACTATATTTCAACATGGGGAAGAGTTAGGGTTTTGTTTTGAAGAAGGAAAGATCATTTCTGTACTCTGGGTTATTCCCTAAATAAACCTTCCTCTTTCTCAGAACCATGTCTCTTAGTTCTGGCCTCTGTCGGGAGTGCCCTGACCCATCCTGAGTTTAAGTATCACCACATCTCTGATCGTCACCCTCCTTGTGCCAGAAATTCATACCTCCTTCCATCACAAGTAGCTGAATTCATCAGCTGCTGTTGCTGCTCTTAGATGGACTTCTTACTCCTCCCTGTGGTCACCCCATGTCCCGACACATGTCTGGACCATAGCTTTCACTCAGATTGAAACTGAGAGGGAGTACAGAAAGAAGACAGCCAGTTGGTTAGGAAGGCAGATACTGTAAATGACCTTTGTCCTTTACTGACTAACTTTAGTCCCTCTCATCCCCTGATGTCCTCACTTCTCTCGTTGTCTAACTTAAATTCCATGTTCCATCACTACAGTCACTCCTGGTCTTGTTTTGCTTCCTTAACTCCTTAACCCTGATGAAATCCAACTCTACCCTCTCCGTGCCTGTACCCCCATAGCTGGAGACCCCGCTGGCTCCTGAAATTCTGACCACTGACCTCAAGTAGGCTCTCAGGGCCACCCAGCAATCATTCTACTTTTCCTAGTTCCATTCCTCTCTCATTCTCCTGATTGATCAAATAATTTCTCCTCACTCTCCTGCACTCCAGCTCATGATCTGATAATCTACCCAGAGGAAAACTGAAGCATTCAGACAACGTCCACGTTCCGTGGTTCCTGGTACCTGTACTGTCCTGTGTCATCTCTCCTTTTGATATAGATCAGCTCTGCTTTAAATAAGCCCCAGGCTTGTTCTGGTCATTAGATGGCTTGTTTTCCAATTCCCAAATGTACTGCTCAGCAGATCTTCCCCCCTCTCCTATATCATGTCTTCTACTCAGTCAGTCCTATTATCTTTTAAAAAAAAAAATAAATCTTAATCCCAGTTTTCCTTCCCGTTTTATTTGTGTTGTATTTTTTATTTCCCTTATAGCAAACCTCAAGAGTTGTGTATACTGGTTTTGTTTTGTTTTGTTTTTAATTTTTTTTACATCATTGTTCATTTTGTATACTCTGCTTCTAATTCTTTCTTCTTTCATACTGGAACCTACTCGTATGCCCACCGCCCACCAAAACTTTTCTTATCAAGGTAATGAATAGCATCAGCATTGCCAAATCCAAAGATCATTTGCAGTCCTCATCTTGCTTACCTGTCAGCAGCTCATCATTAATGGTCACTCTCCCTTGAAATGTTTTGTTCCTAACTTTTTTTTTTTTTAAGTTTGATTTATTTATGCATACAAGATCAGGGGCACAGGCCAGAGGTGTGGGGGTGAGAGGATTCACCAGAGACAGAGTGGGGAACAGAACAGGCAGATCGACTGAAATACACTGCTGAGAGGAGCAGTGGGCGAGTCAGGAGAGGTGAGGTCTGCTGTGCCATGTGGGTAGCTCGAACTCATGCTGCAGTGGCTGCGGACGGCTTCATAGGCTGTGTCTTAACGCCCTGTGCCACCAGGGAGGCCCTGTTTCTAACTTTCAGGGCACCACAGTTCTGTGATTTTCTTTGTACCTCACTAGTCATTCCTTTTCTTGTTATCTCACCCTCTTCACATGGGAAAGCTTTATCCCTGAAACACTTCTCTATCTAAAATTCAAAATTTTAAAACAGGATCTTAAATCTGTGTATATGCTGTCTCCTTCCACTAGAATATAAATTGTGAGAAAGAATTTCCATTGTTTTGTTTTCTGCTGTATCCCCAGTGCTGGGAAAGAGCCTGGCACATAGGAGGTACTCAATAAATGTTGGGTGAGTGATCAAATGAATGAAGCAGCAGTATTCCATCAATAAAGCAAAACTTTTTTTTCCTTCTTTTTAACTTGATAGAATAAAACAAGGTTTAATTCTTTTTTTTTTTTTTTTTTTTTTTATAGAGGCATGTTTATTTATTTATTTATTTGTTTGTTTGTTTGTTTGTTTATACATGCACTGGGTACAGTCAGAGGCGCGGGAGGGTGAGAGAATTCACCAGAGCCAGAGCGGGGAGCAGAACAGGCAGAAGGACCGAAGTACACTGCTGAGGGGAGCAGCGGGTGGCAGGAGAGGTCTGCGCGCCATGTGGGACCCTCCTCCGGTGGCCGGGGAGCAGCTGGGGATCGAACCGGCGCTGCAGAGGCTGCGGGCAGCTTCGCAACCCAGCGCTCAACCGCTGCGCCACCGGGGAGGCCCTAAGGTTTAATTCTTAATTCATGCAAGTGTCGAGCCTCCCTAGTGGCGCAGGAGTTGAGATAACAGCCACTGCAGCATGAGTTCAATCCCCAGCCGGGGAGCTACCCACATGGCGCAGCAAACCTCTCCTGTCTCACCGCTCCTCCCCTCAGTAGTGTATTTCAGTAGATCTGCCTGTTCTGTTCCCCACTCTGTCTCTGGTGAATCCTCTCACCTTCTCCCCGACCCCTGCACCTCTGGCCTGTACCCCAGTTCTTGTATGCATAGATAAAATAAATCTTTAAAAAAAAAATACAAGTGTCATAGAAATATGGTCTTTCAGGTCTCCCTGGTGGTGCAGGGGTTAAAGTCTCAACACTAACAAGCTATCCATCCCTTGACCCACATGGCGCAGCAGACCTCTCCTGTCTCACCCACTGCTCCCCTCAGCAGTGTATTTCAGTAGATCCGCCTGTTCTGCTGCCCACTGTCTCTGGTGAATCCTCTCACCCCTTGCACCTCTGGCCTACACGTACCCAGTTCTTGTATGCATAAATAAATACAATAAATCTTTATTTAAAAAAAGAAATAGCTTTCTTAATTGAATAGAGTATTACCTGGATGAAGTTCAGCCTAGATAATTTTTCACTGATTACCCACTTTTAAGTTTTTATCTAGCATCTGTGTTTTATAGCTACATAAAACATACTGGGAGACTTAGTGATAATTGATTGTCCTAAAGTTTTAGACATTATCCCAAACAAATTAGATACTAAGAGGAACCTAGTAAAACAAATTGACTTATAGAGATATTTGGCATAGGAAAAACATTAGCTGAGTTTGGTGGTCAAAAGCCCTAGGTTATATCCTGGCTCTAAAAATAGCATGCCTCACGCTCTTCAGTATGTTGTTGACTGTTAATATGTTAATTTCTTGGTCCATATTTTTCTGTGTTGGTTGTATTACTGTGATCTTAAGAGTATTGTAGGCTGTCAGAAGCAAAACTAAATTTTCATTAAAATGCAACTACTTAATAGTTATCATGATACTGTACAGAAATTAAGTATGTCTTTACTGAAAGACTAAACAATTCTTCCTGGCTATATATTGCCTTAAGAATCCTTTGCACTCTTAGGTATGAAGCATGTCTTTGTGCAGCTTTGTTAAATTTATGTTCTTTTTCCTAATAGGGTGCATCTGAGAAAGACATCGTGCATTCTGGCTTAGCTTACACTATGGAGCGTTCTGCCAGGGTAAGTGTGCAGAGCTGTTGTGTTTGTGCTAGTTACATGAAATGAAGCTCAAGTGTGTCATCTCAGCTGCCAGACTGTATGTGTAGCGACAGAAATAGCCATTTGTTTACATGTTCCTTGTTTGCATATAGCAAAATGCATGCCTCTTCAGTCTTAAATGATGAGCAGTGTTTTCAGGCTCTTCAGTATGTTGTTGACTGTTAATTTCTCAGTGATTATATAATTGGCATGCCATAAATTCACTCCTTAAAAGAGCACAAAGTAGCCATCACCACCTGTTTTTGTCACCGCATTCTTTTTTCTTTTAAATGATAACACAGTGTAACAAGTGAACTTAATCCAGAAAACAGGATGTACAAGAGCTCAGAGAGCTGGTGTCTAAAACTCTTGAGTGTCCTACTGCGTGAGTAGTTCTCTTTGGCTGGCCTAGTCCTGCACTGAAATGGAGCAGGGTAACTTGTCATAGGCCCATATGTTACCTGTGAGTTTGTGGCTGTTAGAGTCAGAGTGGTCTTCATCGCCTCTCTCCTGTTGCAGCAAATCATGCGCACTGCCATGAAGTATAACCTGGGATTGGACCTGAGAACGGCTGCCTATGTCAACGCCATTGAGAAAGTCTTCAAGGTGTACAATGAAGCTGGTGTAACCTTCACATAGATGGATTGTGGCTGACTTCTTCACTACCCTTTTCACCTCTTCATCTGCAGACCTATCACGAGTTTACATGTAACCACAGAAATCTCTCTCTCATGACTTATTAGATAATGGACACCATTCTCAACAAGCCAATCCAAATCAGCCCCTTAAGAAGAAAGAAAATTAAGGTTAGGGGATCATGTGTAAATGGATAAGTGTGAAAGTAGAAATTACCTATTCCAGAGAGCCATTTGGGTACTTTGCCTTTAAATAAAATGTCTCTTCCATCTGGCTGTGCTGCCTTGCTCCATGGCTGTTTCCCAACACGGTGAAAGCTGTGGCCCAGAAAGCACCTATTGTCCAAGAATAGTCAGTTGCTTGCTGCTTTAGCTGTGGACAAATCTGAGACATGCTGTGACTTTGACACATTTAAGAAGCAGATGTGTGGCATTTTCATAAGGTAGCATGGTCCTTAAGTGAGTTATTGGTATTTTACATCAGCAAATTAACTCCATTTTACAAGTTGCAAACAAAAGCTATTTCTCTTTATGCATTTTATTCTTTTAGAATAAAATAAATACATGCTGCTGTAATAAAATTGCCTTTAATCACTTAACAAGCCTAACTTTGACTGAAACAGTGAATGCCTATAAACATAAATGGAAAAAAGCTAGTATTTTTATAACATAAAACAGTATCATTTATAGCTTATCAATCATGTATTGTTGTCCAGCAAATATAAGATGCCCAATGGAGAATTACCTGCAAATGATGGAGGCTATTTTTATTAAGACTGTTCGAATTTACTAATTATGACATATAGTCCAAAGAATGCAGTAACCTCCTTATCATGTTAATTAATTGTTCTTCTCTTTTGAAGAGCTATTGTGTAGACTAATTGAACGATAATTCAAGTAGAGTGTCCCAGAAAAAAAAAAAACACGTGGTCTCCCTGTTTGGAGTCTGGCTGGTGGCTCTGAGCATTGCCAATGGCCCCCACTCAGCCTGACTGTGTCCTGCACACAGCATCATTAACAGTGGGCTAGAAACATTCGGTTGAGTGTTTTGTTTGGAGTTATTTGGCCAGGGCCTTTTTTAAACAGTAGTGTCCCAATGAAGTACTAGATGTTATTTATGTAAGAATGAGCTTTTTTTTTTTAAAAAAAAACAATAATATCCTTTCAGAAATTTCTAACTACTTTGTAACTGCATGACTTAACCTGGTGATAAAAGCAGTTATTAAAAGTCTACCTTTTCCAAACCTTATGTTTCTTTTCTGTGTTTTCACATTTGGTAGTGTCTCTTAGTAGATGATAAAACTACGGTTGGGTTTCTGAAATTTTTTTAAAGTCATCTACATAACATTTCTTTCCAGTGTATTGTAAATAGCCCAAATTTTATTCTATAATTCTTTTGTTCTATTAAGCTCTATTAAGCAATATCCATGACTATTCTTGGAAAAGAGATTTTCATGCTTAAAACTGATATACTGAAGTAATTCCTGTGCCTTTTTTTAATGAAATTTTTATTAAGGTTTTATTTTGTAGCTTAGAGACAATTACTAATTTAAGACAGAATACTAACCATAATCAACAGAACTGGATATGAGACATGATTCTACCAATTACTTAGTTACCAAATCTGGAGCTTAGCTTTCAGTTAGACTTTGTGTCTGTTTTGTCCAGAATCTGCCTCATTCTGAGCATCTAGTCAGGCAGTAGGTAAATTGCCACAACAGGCACACTGTGCCCTTCCCAAGCATGACAGTATCTACTTGTACTCTAGGTGGAGCACTGAGATGCGTTGTGGGACAGAGTGATGTGAAAATTCAGTTTCACAATATTTGGAACAATACCAGGTGGACAGTAGATTCAGATTACTGCTATTCAGCATTGTGCTAGAAGCACTTGTGCTAGAGCAATTAGGCAAGACAAATAAAAGCCATCTAACTTGGAAAGGAAGAAGTGAAACTATTTCTATTTTAAGTTACATGATTCTATGTATAGAAAATTCCACAGAATGCACACACAAACCTACTGGAGCTAATGAATGAATTAAGCAAAGTTATCAGGTACATTACCAACACTTAAAACATTTTTCTATACACCAGCAGTGAGCGTCTGTAAAGGAAATTAAAACAATTGCACTTACAATAACATACAAAAGTAAAATAGGAATAAATTTAACCAAGGAAATAAAGGTGCTATAAACTGAAAATTAATATTTCAAACAGCCATTTGTGTTTATAGATTAGAAAATCTTACTATTGTTAAAATGGTGCTACTCAGTTTACAGATTCAAAATTCCATTGGCTTTTTTTTTTTTTTTTTTTTTGCAAAATAGAAAAACCAATCCTAAAAATTATATAAAACTGCAAGTGACCCCAAATAACCAAAACAATATTGAAAAAGAACAAGCTTAGAAGATTCACAATTCCAATGTCAAAACTTAGTATAAAAACTACAGCAATTAAAATGTTACTACTGGCATACAAGCAGACTATGGAATAAGATTGAAAGTCCAGAAATATCTGGTCAAATTGATTGTCAACATTGATTCCAACACCATTTGTTTTTGTTTCCTGGGATTGCCTTAACAATGTCCAACAAATTGGATGGCTTAAAAACCACAGAACCAGGAACTAAAAATTGAGGTGTGAAAAGGCAAGATTATGCTCCTTTTGAAATCTGTAGCAAGAGAATTTTTCCTTGCCTTTTCCTTATTTATGGTGGTAGCCATCAATCCTTAGCATTCTTTGGTTTGCAGCTACATCCAGCCTCTGCCTGGTCATCAGGTCATCATCCCTCTGTGTGTCTGCCTTACAGTGACAGCAGTCATACTGGAGTAAGAGCCCACATCCTCTGCTGTATGACCTCTCCGAGACTGGTTGCATCTTCAGTTACCCTGTTTCCAAATAATATCACATTCTTTAAGAAGTAGTGGGTTTTGGACTTCAACATACTCTTGGAGGATGCAATTCAACCCCTAGCACCATTCAATGAGGAAAAATAACTGAACAAAAGGCAGACAAATGGCTATCCACGTGCAAAGGAATGACTTTGACCTCTTATTCCATATACAAACATTAATTCAAAATGTTTCAAAGATCTAAAGAGTAGAAGGAAACAGGATTTGAAAATGCAGTCTTAGGTTTGACATTGAAAGCAGTCTAAAAGGAAAAATGGATTCATAAAAATTAAAAGCTTTTTTTTGCATCAATGGAATTTATCAAGAATGTGAAAAGACAACCCACAGAATAGAGAATATTCACAAACCATGAATGAGTAGGGTATAAAATCTTTTCCTCCTCCTTTCCTTACATTTCACTCTATTTGATGTGCATGTCATACTTTTAAATTATTTAAGGGTAGTTTCTTTTAGCTCTTTGAACATGTTTAAAGTTGTTGATTTAAACCTTAGTCTGTACTTCTAAATTCCAATTTCTGGACTTCATCAGGAATGGTTTCCATGTTTCCCCCTTTAAATGGGCCATAATTTCTTTCCTTGCATATCCTATATTGCGGGGGCAGCGATTTGCTGAAAACTAGAGTATTAAGCAATATAATGTGGCAACTCTGGAAATGAGATTCCTTCCTGCCCCCCACAATTATTGTTTAGTGACTTTTCCAAACTTAATTCTGTCGTCTCTTTTCTTTCTTGTATGTGACCACTCAAGTTTCTATTTCGTGTTCAACTAATGATTGGACAGATTCCTTAATGACCTGAAACAGTAAATCTCTCACCTTTGCCAAGTGATGGGGTACTTGTTGGACCTCACCTCCAGCATTTAACCAAGCAGCTTACATCTCTGCTTTGGTTTTTACTTCCCACTTACATGAAGGCTCAAAGTCAGAAATGAGCATTTTAAGCCTCCTCAGGTCTTTACTGAGCATGCACCCTGCTCTGAATGTGTGCATCGGCTTCTAGATTACAAGGAATATGTCAATCTTCAAAGTCCCCATGAACATTTTATTTCCTGGTGTTTCTTTTAAGTTTTCTGGTTAGCCCGTTGTTTGCCCAAACTGTTAACCACTACCTCATGCAGCCACCAACTTAAAAAATTGCCTCTAAATGTTTTTTGACAAACATCCCCAGGAAAAATTTCTTTGGCATTAGTTGAACTCTTGAGTCAGGACAAATGACAATTTTGCAATGGGCTCTTCCGGGGAACCACCAGGAAAGTCGCATAATGTCAGTTTTCTGGTAATTGAGCTCTGAAGGAACTCTAACCATGACTGCTCTTTCTAGTGGCTGCCATACTGTTGGTTTTCACAGTTATTGTGAGCTATTGATTTTCAAAACCACCGTGGCACTGGATAAAGGGGGAGCGGGAAGGTGAAAATCAAATAAGGAAGGTTAAGAACATGACAAAACCGGATGTTCTTGTTCTTAACAAGATTTTGTCTTCAGTTTGTTTTACATAAATGCTCCCTGCATTGCTATAAAACTTGAGTTGATTTTCAGAGTTCTGAAAGTAGTTAATTTTGACTGCATTCTGCATTTTTTTTTCTCGTTGCTTTTATGAAGGAGGGAATTTTTTGGAGGACCTTGATCCGCTATATGCACTTTTGCTTTTAAAAAGTAAATTTATCTGAGGTTGATGCCATGCCCCTCACGCCACCACACAGTACTCATTCAAGAATAGCTAGCCCACTGGAAGGAGAAGCTAGGGGAACGTGGCGGTGCTTCTCCAACTCTTATTGTAAAGGAGCAGTTTTATTAATCTGATTCATCTTGGTATGTGGTCTTATTTCATGTGACTAGTTCACATGCAACTTGCTGTGCAAGTTCAACAACCTGAGCTGGTCTTTGCTCTGTTCAAGAATTGTCCAATTGCTATTAGAGTTTCTAAACACTCTCAGTTTATTTATCTTATCGCTAAGTAGTAACAAAGTTTGCAAACCAACAAACTTTGGATAGCATTTACTCAGAAACAATCTTCAATCAGCTAGTGCATGCCTACCACTACCACACTTTAAAATATATCTACATTGATTTTCTCTTAAATTCAAGCATCATAGAAATATGTAACGTGGAAAATTAGGATTCCTCATGATTCCAGACTCAGAGATGAACACTTAATATATTTGCTGTTTATGTGCTACCAGTTTTTTTCTATTGTAGGATTATGTGTTTGCTTTGTAAAAAGGGACTGACTCTGTATGATTCTGTGTACATATTTTGCAACTTAATAACTTACTTGGATATGTTCCCATATATGTGTACATTTTCCTCTTTCTTTTTGACAGTCATGGAGGATATTGCTTCATATATATGCAGTAATTATTAATCGGTCCCTGTTGGTAGCTATTCAGGCATAGGTACCATTTTTGCAGCTCAGGCATTGCAACACAGTAGATGTGACAGCTACCAATTCTCTGTAGTGTGCCAAACCTAATAGAGGCACAAAACTTATCATACAAGTAATTTCCAATAACATTTTAAGGTACATCCAATCTTTCTCTATTACAAACATTCCTTGATAAACCTGTTTGCTCAAACTTTGGGCTTCTGTATCTACCTGTGCACATCTGAGAAATAAAGTTTGGTAAAGGATTTACCATTCAAAGAGTATATACTACTGCCCACAATGTTCTCATCTTTTTGAGCTTGGGTTTGGATTGGGGTGATTCAAAAGTCTTCAAGATAGGTGGTCCAGACCTAGCTGGATAGAGGCAGACATTCCCTAGCCAGGACATGGATAGTCAGAAATGTGTGAAGTCAGGTCTAAAAGAACACCATAAACATGGTGAGCAAATCACTCACTGCTTAGACAAAACATGTTTTCCTCTAATTTCTGCTGAGAATAAGCAGCTTCCAGAAAGGTAAACGAGCAATGCAATCCATATCTTTACAAATCATTCCTTGTTTTCAATCCAAAATTTTAAGCTAAATGTTACTTAAACTTATGCTTAACTTTTGCGGTGCTGACTCATAACTGCAAGGAGAAGCCCTGGCAGTCTCACCCACTACCACGCACTCCACTAAGGACAAACGCGAGCTCCAAGTGGAGATGTAACAACGGCTTCAACAGGCAGCAGACTCAGTTCCTCCTGGACCCAATCTGTAACTGTCCTGCAGAAATGCTTCCTGAAGCCTTCTTCAGAGCATGAAGCAGCTCAGTCTGAACCTGCCCCTCTCAATCAGGTCAGTCCTGATAGAACATAACAGGGAAAATTCAAAGAACATGGAGGAAAATTCTGGTCCTCCTTTGGGGTATCCTTGAAGTTTTGAGGTATCTGAATATATATAACTATATATATATATATATATATATATATATATATATATATATATATATAGTTCCTTGGAAAATAATCTTGTAGGAAATGTAGCACCGATACTAATAATTCTTTAAGAGCCCCTTGCTGACATGAAAAATTTTAATGTGATACCTGCACATCTGACTAATCACGGGAACCTACCAGACCCTGAGGGGTGCCAACATACTGGCCCCCCCAAACCCGGCAAGAGCACACTCAGGACACTGCTGTGTTACCATCCAAATAGGAATAAATCCAGGGGTCAGGGTATATATGTCACAGTTTTTTTATTGAGATTTAGGAAGAGTCAGCCGGGCGTGCCCCCTGTCCCAGTTTGCCCAGGCCTTCTGCTGCGTTGGTGACAGCACTTGAGACTGTGTGGGACACCGTTTCAGTGACATCCTTCACCACTTTGTCCCCTTTCTCCTGGGCCTTCTTTAAAGCATCCGCAACAACTGTCAGGAATAAAGAATGTCTCTGTGAGCAAAGTAGACATTTAAAGTCACATGCTGGACTTCTGTCACCATACGTGGCCTGCGGGATGTCAGATGGTGCCGTGGCACAGAGGGCAGTGGAGCCCTGGAGGAATGCATTTAACTTTGGTTTTATTTCCCGAACAGCTTTGTTTATTCAGTTCTGAGCGAGCATTTGCTCATGAATGTTTAGGTACTTCCTGTGAGCTGCCTGCTTATATCTTTCAGTCATTTAGGTCATATTGGATTATCATTTCCAGTACAAATATTTTTCTGCAATTGTGGTTTTTCTTCTGGCTTGGCCTGTAGACTTTTTTGTTTTTATTTTTTTAAGATTTATTTTTATTTTATTTATTTACGCATACAAGAGCTGGGGTGTAGGCCAGCAGTGCAGAGTGGGGGAGGGGTGGGAGGATTCATCAGAGGCAGAGTGGGGAACAGAACAGGCAGATCTACTGAAATACACTGCTGAGGGGAGCAGTGGGAGAGGTAGGAGATGTCTACTGTGCCATGTGGTTTATTCCCTGGCCTGGGATCGAACTCGTGCTACAGTGATTGGAGATAGCTTAATGGTGAGAAGACTTAACCCCTTGTGCCACCAGGGAGGCCCCTGTAGACTTTTTTAATATGGAAAATTGTGAAGCTTTATATTGTCAAGATCACCTAATATTTCTTTTATGGCCATTGGGTTTTCTGTCATAGTTAAAAAGATCCTTCCTCCTCTGAGATTACACCTATGGTCTCTTCAAACAATGTAATAATGTAATGCATTTATATTTAAGTCCTTGATCCATTTGGAATATACTCTGTTATAAGCAATGAGGTATACATAGGCTTTTTACATAGTTCTATTCACACACACCGCAAACATTTATGTAAACCTGTATTTATATAAATATATAATTTTATGTGTTAAATAGTTTGCTGCCACATAGTCTTTTGTGACATGATTTTCACAACATTCCACAGAGACAACTATCAGAATGGGCCCTGCTTTAGCAAAGTATGGCCTGTTGCCTTGATGAGCACAGATAATTGCATACCAGCTAAAGGGATGCAACGTCAGGGTTAGAGCTTGACCTGGTTAGGCAAAGAACAGGTTACACCCAGTCTCTAGCTTCCTTCCTTCCCTCCAAGCCCCAGCCTCAGCAATACCTTTCCCTCCAGCCTCCTTGGCGTGCTCCACCACTTCCTTCACCATTCCCTCCACGGCATGAACTGTGAAGATGAGACAAGGCCAGGGTGAGGACACCAGACAAGCGGATTCTCTTCACAGAGGGGCCCAGATAGCTCTGGAATGCACCCGCACCCCCACCCCCTTGTGAGAAAGACTCATAGATGGCTTCTCTACAGAGCCTTGCAGGGCCTGGTTTTCAGGAGACAAGTTGAGTGAGCCAGATAAGGGCACGGGGTCCTCCATGCCGCCTGGCCTGGCTGCATCCGGAATGCCAACAAGCAGTCCCTCCTGCCAACTTGGTACCTGGAGCCCTGGCTGGACCTGTTTCCCAGGTCACCCCACTCTCCAGCTGTGTAGCTGCCCTGCTGCAGCCAGGTGGAAGCTACAGGAGGAGGCTGAATCCCCAGTTCCCCTCCAGCAAAACCAAGTCTCCCAAAGCAATTACTTCCGGAAGAGGGAACTTTGCTCCCAAACGTTAAACGTTGTTTAACGTTTGGGTGTTAATGTACAAGAAATGGGAGATTTTGGAGTCAGAGCTGGTTCTGATTCTAACTCCATCCTCCACAGCTTGATTCCCCCATCTGTAGAATGGGAATGATACAGAACTCAGGGCTGGTAAAAGATGAAAGAGGGCAGTCAACACCAGCTGCAGTGCTAAAGTAAATACAGACATGTTTGTGGTCTTTCAGAAAGAACAGGGAACTTGGATACAAGTCATTTTGCACAAAGTATCCAATAGGTTTGAAATCTGGATTGGCCTCCCTGCATACAGCTACTGAGCTTGCATACTAAAAAGGGTTTCTACAAACTTGGAAGAAATTGAAAATGTCCTTTGTATAAACCCCGGGGACTGACTTTGAACAGAATCAGTCTTGGTAGTTTCTCAATGAAGAAATCTGTGAAGATTTAGCATTAAGGTAAAATTGAAAATCCACCTTTTTTCTGTGTAGGATATTCAGAATAGGTTCCCCAGGTTTCCAGAAGAAGGATTCAAGAGGCTGACTGTTCACCCAGCACCCAGGGCCTCCTTCTCCCCCTAGGGGCCTCTTCTGGGCTGACCTCCCTCCTGGGGCTCAGTCAGGCCCCAGGAACAGGCTGGCAGAGCAGGTCTGACAGAGGGAGGGCTGTTTGAGGCAGTGGGCCTCATGGCTCCTCATGGCTCCTCATCGCTCCACCTGAATTCCTCTTCCTCCAAATTCTCTACCTCTATCCTATCCTAGTCAGGGATGATTAGCCAGGGTTCCCCATGGAGCCAAGACCTGCCCAAGCCAGCTGTGATCAACTTTGGATGGGCCCAATCCCCTGGACTGAGGGAAACATCGAGGTAGAAAGGGCCTTGGGGTCCTTACCAGCTTCCTCAGTGGCCTTCTCTGTGCGGTGGGCCAGGCCCTCGGCAGCGAGCTTCCCCAGACCTCCCAGCATTGTGCAGAGCAGGTAGCAGTCAAACAGGATGCTGAGGCTTGGACCAGTGTGCTTTTATAGATGCCTCTGACTGGGCTCTAGGGCATGGGCCCTCGCCCTGGCCAGTGGGAGGCTGGGCCGTGAGTCAGTGCTCAGGCGGCAGGAGGAGGAGCTTGGGTGGGGGCTCCCAGCTACTTGGCTGAGGCACTTCCCTCTGGCAGCCTGAGACCCTCACAGGCTTTACCCCGGGACGCTGTGATGGGCAGCTCCAAGGAGCAGAGCTGACACTTGACAGAAAGGTCAGTTTCTGGACATACCCTCTCCTAAGACAGGGGGCCTGAGCATCTTGTGGGATGACAGGTACTTGGGGACAGCATCCCTGCCACCCTGTGTCTCAACCTTCCCACAGCCTGGACACTCATGGACCTCTAAATAGGCCTTGGATGTCCAACTTGCGGTCCAGGGACCCCAGGGTGGTTTAGTCAGAGGTTTGAGAGTTCAGTGGGTCTGGGGCCCTGGCAACCTCTCAGGTCTGGAATACAAGTGGAGAGGGAACTGCTTCCCTACCCATTCCCAAGGACCTTGGCTCTGTAGAGCCCCTCCACTGGACAGGTTAGGGTCTCCGAGCTGTGTATTGCCCAAGGCAAAGGAGGACACCTCACTAAAGAGCAGTCTCATCATCCCTGGCTGGCAGTCAGCTGCTTCTCATGCGCGGGCTCACCTGAGTGGCTTAAATGGGACAGGCAGCACGTGAAGGAGCTGACCCTCCCTGCACCTTGGGGCCTGACCTCTCAGGACCTGACCTCTTGGAGATACACTGTGAGGTCAGCAGTGCTTGCTGGGAGGTCCTGGATGGGTTTATAAAGGATCCTATCACTACTAAGTGAGGAGATTCTGACCTTGGTAAGAATTTCCAGAAAGTAGCCCTATCAGCCCCTGATACATCACAGGCTTAGGGGACCAGCCTGACTGCCTAGTCTTTTAGGATAGAGAGGGATGTCTCCAGTCACCTGCCACATGCCACTTCCTTTAGTCACTAACCCAAACTAAGCCTCAGTTTCCTCATCTATGAAATGGGGACAACCATGTCTTCCTGGCCATGTCACTGACAGCCAGTGGAGTCATGCAAAAAGCTCTCAATAAATTTCTGCTCCCTCCCTCTCATCACTGATGTGCTGGGGAAGGGCCACAGGGCAGAAAGCCCTGGCCAATCAGAGGGTAGGTCTAAGAGTGATGGGGGGATGAGTCACCCTAAAACCAGAGGGGTGGAGCATATGACCCTCAATGACCAGGGGTCATAGAGGAAAAGACCTCCCTAGTCCTTGTTCCTGGGTCCAGGCCTTGGACAGGAATCTGAGGCTGACTCTCCGCAACAAGCTCCCTCAGCCCTCAGAGCTACTCAGGATGGTGTGACAGGGACTAATTAGTGTTTACCCAACCACAGGCCCTCACAGTCTGGGCCCTTTGGGTTTGAGAGCCGCCCCCATTCCTGGGTGGTGTTGGGAAGCCTCGGGTTGTGGCCAGTTTCCTTGGGTGGGCAGAGTGTGCTGTGGGCAGCAGTAACTCAGGGTCATGAAGTCACAGTCCCACAAGTGCATCTCCCCTGACAGGAAAGGATCAAGTCTTAAAATTTGGAGGGGCCCTTTTAAGAAAAGGTGTACAATACTACTCTTCCATGGTTTACACATATGTATGCATGATTCTATAGACTCAAAAGGGGCCATGAAAATGGTGGGCCCTGGACCTTAAGCAATCCAAATGACTTGATACAGCCAAATTCCAGAGTATTATTCTCAGGGCATTGGGGCAACGTTGCTGAGGGTGGGGCAGCTTCTGGGACACCATTGTTGGAAATTGGGCTGAGAGACCCATAGTAAACACTCCCTGCACCTATCAAAGTCCCTTTTCTGTTTCCTCCGAGGTTGTGTCTGTCATACCCACGGGGGTCTTCTATGAGCTTGTTCCCCTGACCAGATGGTGTTGTTATCCACCAGTTCTGGGATGGCCGCAGACTCCACAAATCCCTCCCCATCAATCCCCACCCTAAGGTGCTCTTCACAGTCTCCCTCCCCTGAGGAGTTCACCAGTCCGATACAGGCCCTTGTCAGGGCTCAGTCATTCAGCAGGTCTCTGGCACAAATGCAAATCCAGAGCACAGCCTACTACGGTCTCTGGCTGTACTTTACCCTCACCAACAGGCTCCTGCTGCCCTCACCACATGTCCCCTACCCACTTCCCTGGTGTGAGCAATCTGACTCCAGTGACATCATGGCCCGGATCTGCTGGCAAGGCTAGGTCCTGACACAGATTTCAAATGCTGTATAGGGAGAAAGCAAGAGGCCTAGAGAGGCCAAACTTCCTAGGGCCAGATGTGTGCCCCAGACCTTGGTGCTCCGGACCAGGTCCAGTCCCACTTGGCCTTCCAGCTCCAGCTGCGACCAGCTCCCTGTCCTCTCAGAATCCATGGGTCCCTGAGGACTGGATTTCTTTCTAGTCAAAGAACCTGGGACAACCCAAAACCCTGTAAGGTTGAGGATGACTCCATTGGGAACTGCTCCCTCTAAGAAGAATCCTGGTCTATGGTGGGTCTCTTGAACCCAGGTACCAATGTCAGCCCATCCTGAGTCAGAAGTTCAACCCTAGAGCAGGGAGACTTGAGTCTTGACAGGAGCAGACTAATCCTCCCAGTGGAATTTTCCCAACAACCCAATTTGGCAAAGAGCCAGTTTGCTGCTTCATCAAGCCAAGGAGAGTCACTTTTTCAAATAGCAATTTGCTAACTTAGCAATTACCAATTGCAAAAAAAAAAAAAAAAAGGGTTATTTTCAGTACTTAAATACTAGTGCTGTCTGATATCCAAAGCATGACGATGTATTGTGTGATTTGAAGTGCAGATGTCATGAATGTCAAGTTTTGTAACTGCCTACGTGCCTCTGCTTTCTCCTACTTCTACTTCATGGATTTGAATGCACAGTATATACTGGATCACATATCCTGCACACACCAATTCCGCCCAGCCACAGGGGAGCCAAGTCCAGACTCCTGGAGACTTGGCTTGTCAGTCACCAAAGGGAGACTTCCCCAGCATGTCAACACTCATATTTCCATGAGGGTCAGAAATCAGAAGGCACATCAAAGGAGTGCTGAGCAAAGAGACTGTTCACAAGGGTGTGGCCAGACTTGAGGGAACCGATGAAGGATGGTAAGGCACCCAGAGACCAGCAGGTGAGAGTTGTTACCTTCCCTGGCTGGCAGGAGCAGGGAAAGAACCATCTAGACCTCAAGGTCTGTAGGGGAGGGTAATGGGTTTGGAGCTGCCCAGCAAGAAGGGAGGGGGGAACAGTCTTCTTCTGATATCCCCCATTGACTGAACCCACCCAGGGCCCAAAGTATGGGAGCCCAGATGAAGCAGTCCAAGAGGGTTGCAAGGGCAAGGGCAGGGAGGGAGGAGCATGTGGAAAGCAGAGGTGGATTCTCTGTAAAGAGAGAATACCGGGCCTCCCTGGTGACACAGGGGTTAAGGGGTTAAGCATCTTACTACAAAGCAATCCGAAGCCTTTGTAGCATGAGTTCGATCCCTGGCCAGGGAGCAACGCACATAGCGTGGCAGACCTCTCCTGACTCTCCTGCTGCTCCCCTCAGCAGTGTACTTCATCAGTCTGCCTGTTCTGCTCCCCGCTCTGTCTCTGGTGAATCTTCTCACCCTCCCACACCTCTGGCCTGTACCCCAGCTCTTGTATGCATAAATAAATCTTTTTTTAAAAAAGAGTTATTTATTTATACAAGAGCTGGGGTACAGGCCAAATGTGCAGGAGGGTGGCAGGATTCACCAGAGACAGAGCGGGGAACATAACAGGCAGACTGATGAAGTACACGGCTGAGGGGAGCAGCGGGCGAGACAGGAGAGGTCTGCCGTGCCATGTGGGACCCTCGCCAGCCGGCCGGGATTGAACCCACGCTGAGAGGCTGCAGACAGCTTCACAATGCGGTGCTCAACCGCCTGCACCACCAGGGAGGCTTGCATAAATAAATCTTTAAAAAAAAAAGAGAGAGAGAAAATACCAAGTCAACCTGCCAGGCCTCCAGGACTGGTAGTAACCAGGCAACAGCTTAATTCCAAATAATCCCATTTCTCCTTCTTGAACCTCTGTGGAGTATGGGAATACAAGAAAAGCCCATCACCAATATACATGTCAAATTTAACTTCAGAGAAACTAGGATACTGGAAAGGCATGTAAATCCAGAGCAGGTGAGTCCAGCCCAGCCAACTGGTGAAGACAGGACCAGGCAGAAGAGCAGCAGTGGGGTGGGGATGGGAATAGCTGTGGGGGTATCAGATGTTACCAGCAACACTCACTTCCAGGGGGACCCTCTGAGTGACAATGCATTCACGTAGTACTAAGAGGCGAAGAAAGAAAAGGAAGACACCCAAGGAAGTCCAGAGGTGCCAGCCAGATCTCAGAGTTCCACCTTCCAAGAGAGAGGCAAACCTTTGCAAAGGCAAGGATGAATCCCTGGAGGCTACAACTGGGGAAAGAAGGCTGCCTGTAGAATCTTCCTAAAGTGAGTTGTGTTCTGAGAGGCAGAGATCACAACTCCACAGGTGAGTAAGTGCTTCTGTGAAAGAATGGCAATTTCCTGAGCAAAGGGTCCTGGGTAATTCCTTCTCCATAAGATTTGCCTGCTGATGTCTGGGAAAATCCACTGCAGATTTCACCTTCAAATTCCTAACAGCCTTAATACCACACAAATGTGAGGTTTTTATGAGTGATAGGGTGGGTTTCTTTCTTCCAACTGAACAAGAACTGAATTGCAAAAATAGTGTGGTTTCCATGTCTTCCTCACGCAGAATCCCTTGATGGCCATGTCTTATATACGAACAGCATAGTGGTCAGAACCAGGGGAATTAACATCAGCATATTTAACTAAATAAAACTTGTAAATATTTAGCTAAATACACAGAGTATTTTAACAGTAAGTTGAAATAAATTTAAATTATTTCAGTTACAAAATTAATATATTGGCCAAACTAAAGACCTTCTTGGAATTTTATCAGTTTTTCTACTAGTATCCTTTTTCTATTTCAGAATTCTCTCCAGGATCCTACATTGCATTTAGTTATTTCTCCTCTGCTGCAGCTTTATAGGACTATGATTAACAGTTACTCATGTCTTTCCTTACTCTCAGGACCCTGACATTTTAACCTGTATGGAATAGTTGTTTTGTCATTGTTCCTGGTTTGGGTTTGCCTGATATTTTCTCGCGACAGGTTATGCAGTTTTGGTAAGAGAATCACAGAACTGATATTGTAGTACTTCATATCACAGAATTCCAGATGTCTTGTTTCTAGCCATGGATACACTACAATAACCTCATGAGACTTGCTTTAAGTTACCAGCTCAGGTCCCAGGTGTCTTCTCAGTACATTAGTAAATATTTCATTTTTGAGGAAACTTCCAGAGGACTGACCCCAATCAACCCAAGATAAAAGAAAATATTTTAGCAAAAGATATGGCAAAGAGCTTTTAATATTTTCAGTTGCAGATCAAAGACAAAAACAAAGGTGTGGCTCAGGTTAGAGGAATGGAATGTAAATGCTACATGTTTTCACAGAGTTGAGATGAGACAGCCAACAACAACAAAAAAAAGGCAGGGGGGTGAAGTGAAAGGAAGAAAATTCTGTCCCTTATCTCACCTGTAATTCTATGGTAATCAGAGTTGAGAAGTCAAGTGGTAGATGTTTCAGTGTATATACGAGCACAGGGATGAATTTAAAGGAGTGGCATTCTACTGACTAAAAATGGGGGTGCAGTTCAAAAGGAAGATGGGAGGAAGGGATACCACCCGAAGATACTTATTTAAGGAAAAGTCCTCCACCTGCAAATGTAGTCATTTGTAAGGGCAGCCAAAATGTAATCTTAGTGATGACAGTGTGCCCCGCTAGTTGGGAAACTGGGATTTGGAGAATGAGAAAATTATTTGGGGAGTTACCAACAGAAGAATAGATCGTTGGAGACTTGACTGAGACCCAACAGGGTCAGGGACCCCTCAACCAATCTGGATCAACTGGCCTCATGAACATCATGGAGACAGACCTGGGCTCTCATAGGCTTCCGTGAACGACCCTGGCATCATGCCCACTGTGGTCCAAGCAGAGGGCAAATCACAAGTCCAACCTGGTCATAACCCTAGGGCTCAAGGTGTTGGGGGCATAGAGATGCACAGAAATATGCAATTGCATGGTGTCACAGGAACACAAGTTGCACAAGGAGAGTGGGTGTAAAGAATTGCAGTAAAGAGATGGCACCATGGTGAACCTGGCAATGTCTGAACTCATTGTGATCCAGTCAGAGAACAGTCATTGATGCACTTACTTAGCAGATGTTGCCAGAGCTCCTCCCTAGGCACTGGGCGTGCACGAAACAGTATGGGAGACTTGGCTTCAGTCTCATGGACAACCATCCCAGAGAAGAACACAGGAAAGTGATTCATTGAGTAAAATTGTGGAAAAGAAGTACAGGGGATGTAAGAATGAATAAGCAGTGACAATACCCATTCTGAGTGTGTGGGTGGAGGGTATGCAGGGGGGAGTTCAGGGAAGCCAGCTTCTGAAGGATGTAAAAGCAAGCTTCTCCTAGATGGGATAGTTTGGGGTGGGGGGCAGTGCAGAGAACTGCAGCCTGGGGAAAAAAACTTAGGCAAAGCCCCTGAGGCAGGCAGGAACCAGTGAAGAGAAAGGAAGAAAGGTCAATGTCATGGAGGCAGAGAGGAGGCTGGGGAGAAGGGTGAAGCCCATAAGTACAGGACCTTGGCATCCAGGTTACATGGGGAGCATTTAAGCTTTTGTTTGCAACAGAAAACCTAATTCACAGTGGCTCAAACAATGAGGAAACTGCATCCTCTCCCCTAACTGTGTGGCAGTTGCAGGGCTGGCTAATTTAGGGACTGAATAAAGTAATCCGGGCAGCAGGTTCTTTCATCTCCTCTTACTGCCCTAAGCATAAATTGACTTTTCTTTATGCTTCCTCCTCCTGCAATTACAAGAGGCTGCACTCGTTCTAAGCATCATTTCTAGCCACAAAAATGTCCAATAGAAGAGGAGGGACTGTCACTAAATTTCTTTTCTTTTAATTTTTATTTTTGGAAAGGAAATATCTTTCCTAGGAGCCCTTTGAGCCTCAACTTGATCTCTCCTCCCTTTGGCTGGAGCTGCATCTGAAACTCATTCCAAAGACAATCACTCATAAGGAGAACAGGATGAGGGGTTGTTGGGCCAGTGGCATCTCCCCCACATCTCACAGAAGATGGATGAACACCAGAAAAGAGGTGAAGGCTCTGCCAGTCCAGCCACTGCCTCCCAGCCTCCCAACCCTGGCATCCTCTCCCCAAGACAGGGGGTCTGGAGATGCTGGAAGCTTCCCCAGCTAATTTTGCAGACTGAAGGATTCCTTCTTTGGGGGACGGTTAGCAAGAACTGGGCTCAGCCCTGGGGCGAGGGTGGGAAATGCTGGGGGGTGAGAGAACTATTGTCGTTTGGGGAGGGCTTTCAGTCTGGGGAAGAGAAAGGTCCCCTGAGCAGTTGCGCGCACAGCGAGATGGGGCCGGGAGGATGAGACACTGGCCCCTGCCGGTAGGCTGCGGAGCCGGCCTGGAGTCGCCAGCAAAGGAATGAGGAGTGTTTTTCCTCTCAGTCTCCCCAGAAGTGGGAAGTGCCCTGGAATCAATATCGGTGAATTGAAACGTGATGCCTGTGTATGTGCTCGCCCAGACGGGCACAAGATCATTGTGTGCTGGAGAACAACAACGTGTGCAGATGCGCGAGGAGGGCAGCGGAACAGGGCGTCGCCGGCGAGGTGTGGCCGGGGAGAGGGGGCGCCGCGGGGGCCGGGCCGGCGCCAGGGCGGGGGCTGCCCGGTGCAGCTGTGAGTCACCCGCCACCAGGGCGTGCCCAGGGCTGGCTCGCGTGCGTGGAAACGTGCTGCAGGGGGTGGGACATGTTTGCGGGACCCCGAGTCCGCCCCGGGGACGCCGGCCTTGGCCGTGGGACAGAAAGTACCGGCGCGCCCGGGAGGGTTGGGGTGCTCCCGGGAGGGCTCCCGCAGGGCCGGCGCACGCACACTTGGGGGTGGCCAGAACCCGGTGCCCACGAGCGCGGCCCCGTGCGCCGCAGGCTCCCCCCAGGGGCGTGTCCAGGGCGGAGCTCCAGCCGGCGGCGGCGCAGAAAACTGCCCGTCGTCGGGGCGTGCGGGGTCCCGGGGCGCGGCTGCGCCCTCCCAGCCCAGCGGGGTGACTCAGGCGGCGCGGCCGCGCCCCAGCTCCCCGCGGGGGGAGGCGTCGCCGAGGCCCGGCTCCCGTGACTCCGCTGGGAAGTGCTCGCGGCCATCGGGCCGTGAGAGGCCCGGCTGCGCCCACCTTCCGGGCAGCTCGTGGAAGCGGGTCCCGAGCCCCGGATCCTGGGAACCCCGCGGCCCCCGCCCCGTCCAGGGCTAAGGCCCTGATGAATGTGGGAACTCGGCGTCGGCCTCCCGGGGGTGGGGGGCGCTGGGTTCCTGAAACGGAGGGGGCGGCTTGCAAGGGGGGCAGGAGCTGGTTAGCCAATTGAGTTAAGGGGGGCGCGAGCGGAGAGAGGGTCCAGCGGCAGGAAGCCTCCGGGGACGCAGTTGAGACGCTGGGAACCGAATTCTTCTTTTTTTTTTTATTTTTTAATTTTTAATTTTTTTTTTTATTTTTTAAATAGAGGCATGTTTTGCGCGCGGGGCCGGGCTTTGGATTCCGGGCCCTGCTCTTGGCGGGAGGGCTGAGTCCCGCGAATGAGGAGGCTCGACGGCCGCGGGGTAGGAGTATGTGCTTTAATGAGGCGGCAAGCCACGGGGCGACCGATGCCCGGAGGTCATGCCTGGAGGGGAGTCACCCATGTCTCTCTTCTGTCATTTCGAGAGGCCGAATTTTTTCCCGAAACCAGAGATACTCTCAGAGGCCTGGTTAGCAGTCTTGTCGACCGTTTCCTGCGTAGATTTGACCACGTGGTCCATGGCTAGGGAAGGAAAGGAGAGGGCAGGTGAGGGTGGGGCTCTGGAAACCAGAACCTTGCAGGGTGAGGCTGGCCCGGGTGTCCCTCCCCAGGAAGTGGGCCTCCGAGCAATTTGGGCAGAGGGGTGCAGAGCAGAGGATGCACTTGTGCAAGGACTGGATGGGATGGAGAGAGGGGTTGCCTGTCGCCCGTGCCCAGCCCCACCAGACCTTTCTGTCCTGCCTCTGCGGCTTGATCCATCACTTGCTGAGCCGCTGCTCCTGCTGCCGTCGCTGGAAAAGAGAGATGTGACCTTTAGTTCCTTTTGAGGCACCATCAGCCACAGGGTCCCCGCGGTAGCTGTCCCCCATCTATCTGTCTTAGAGTATTCCCTCTCAATAGCATTTGAGATAAGGCTCCTCGACCACAGGCGCCCAGCCATTGAGGGGCAAGAACCCTTTCCATGCCTCTGGGGTATTGTTTATTTATAGGCTTTGGGCACCTCCCCTCTGGCCTGTTTCTGTTCCCATCTCAAGGATGGCTGGGAAAGTGAGACTCAGAGGAAGAAAGGCAGTGCAGGGCCAAGATGGAACTGGCATCTGCTGTGGCTGCCGCTGGGCATGGCACAGGAAAACCCATGTGCCCCCTTAATAACTCCTCAGAAGCCTGACACAGATGCCTGAATTCCCTTTTAGTGCAACCTTAGTGCACTGAGGCCTCTAATGTTTCAAGGCCCTCACACCAACTCCTCTCTTCTGTGCCTGCCTCCATAGGGCAACAAGCAATGATGCCAGAGCCTTTGTGGGCAGGCTGCTTACAGCATTAGGAAACAAGTGCAGAAAGGCGGTGCCTTCCAAGGTCAGGCCTTCTCCTTTGGGCCAGACTTTGTGCCTGTAGGCAATAGGGTTCCCAGGGGCTCCGGGTAGACGGGTGACTCTGGACTCTGGAGACCTGACTCATCCTTGCTGCTGAGCAGGAAAGGGCCTGCTGGGGGTGGGTGGGGGTATCAAGCAGACTCTGGATCTGCTGCTTACAGAGACCCCTGGGGTCCTTGTCTGGCATAGCCAGTCAGGACCACAGAGAAGGAGCCTTCGCACCCAGGTTACAGATGGGAAATGGGAGAGTGAGGCCCAGAGGGAGGATCCTGTAGACAGGAGCTTCCTGGTAACATTTTAGTCTGGGTGGTAACTGTGGGCTTTTCCTGGGACTCTGTGAAGGACGGGGCTTGGGTGTTTGTTGACAGAGGTGTGTGTAGGACAGATTGGGTGTTGTAATCCCAAGGGCAGCTGAGTTGAGCACTGGAAGGGCTGATGCTAGTGAGCCTGGGGTCTCTTCACATCCCCTGCCCCCTCTCATCAACCCCCTCCCAACTATGTAACCTCCAGTCTGAGGAGGAGAGAGTTGGAGATAGAGAAATTGGGGACCTAGGGCCTCCCTGGTGGCGCAGGCGGTTGAGCACCGCACTGTGAAGCTGTCCGCAGCCTCTGCAGCACAGGTTTGATCCAGGCTGGCCAGCGAGAATCCCACATGGCAAAGCAGACCTCTCCTGTCTCGCCCCCTTCTCCCCTCAGCAGTGTATTTTGTCAATCTGCCTGTTCTGCTCTCCGCTCTGGCTCTGGTGAATTCTCTCACCCTCCCGCGCATCTGGCCTGTACCCTGGTTCTTGTATAAAAATAAATAAATATTAAAAAAAAAAAAAAGAAATTGGGGACCTACCCTGCAGGGGGTGAGGGTGAGAAAGCCCTCTGGGTGAGAGACTTAAAAGTAAGGAGACAATTATTTTGGAGGAAGTAGGGGAGTTGGGCTCAAAACAAAGGCCAGTGGGGTGTCTGTAGCCACTTCTCCCACCCCAACAGACCCTATGCCCCTCACTCCGTGGACCTCAACAAAACAGAGGATACTCCTAGGATTTATACTCTTTCCTTGGACCTCCACCTTCCCCTCTGGACCTGGATGGGGTAACTGGGCGGGGTGGGGGTGTGTGGAGACTCCCACTGCTAACCTCCTCAGGTTGCCTCTGGCAATGCTTACTGGGCTCCCCAGTCTGTTGAGGCACAGCTGTTTCCCCAGTTCCCTCACCTTGTCGGAACAAGCTTCCTTCAGGGTCCCTGCCTCTCAGGGAAGAGGGAGCCCAGTGGCTTCTGCCCCGGTGCACCCTCCCGCCGCCTGTGCCCGGGATTGCCCGCTGTCCTCACCCGCTTCCTGAGCAGCTCCCTCCACTTGCTTCTTCAGGTCAGGCAAGCCCTTGCTGGCCATCGCTGTGGTGTTTTTCAAGGTTGTCAAGGGTAGCAGCAGCAACGTTGAACTTTGCTCACAGCACCGCTCAACTGGAGCATCAGCTCTGGTTTTAAAGGCGCCCCAGGGCTGGCCCGCCCTGCGGGGGACCAAGGGGGGAGCCAGGGCGGTTCCTGGCAGCCAGGCTCAGGGGAGTGGCCGGGCCCTGCTCCAGACTTTGCCAACCCCCAGCACATCCTGACCTCAGGCTGGCAGAGGTAGGAAGGCAGGGGAAGTGCTGTGGGTGGGAGGGCCCCCCCCATCTCTGCTAGACTACCCCTCCGTTCCTGGCTTTGAGGATCCCTCAACCCATAAGTGGCAGAGTCAGCTCCAGGTTAGCATCTCAAGGCTGGAGTTGAAATTAACAATAGCAACTGCCTTTTATTGAGCAGTGTTGCTGCACGGCGTTACAGCTTCTTGTATAATCTTTACAACAAGATTGTAAAGTGAATTAGGTGTTATCAGTTTACAGGAAGAAACTGAGGCACAGAGGATGAACTGGATCTCACCTAAACTCACCCTCCTTGGTGGGCTGCAAAGCCCAGGAGCCTTGACTGTCTGCAAGGGAGCACCCCACACTCTCGGCCATGTGCCCGGCCGCCCCTGAGACCCCGCGGGCACAGGGAGGATGGGGTGAATCTTTCCGCTCCAGGAGAGGGCGAGGGCACGTAACCCTGGGGTGGGGGGCGGGTAACGGAGAGAGCGGTCCCTGTGGGTCCGCTGTTCACCGCCAAAGCCGGACTAGTTAGGCAGGAAATACGGCTCAGAGAAGGCAGGAAAGCACCTCAGGCCACATAGCGCAGAAGGGAGCGGCAGAGTCCCCAGTCCGTGGAGCACTCAGGTCGCCTTTTCCTGAGAAGGGCGCGTGGCGACCGTGGGGCTCGAGGTGGCGCTGGGGTGGGGGTGATGGTTAGAGACCTGCACGAGTGGAGGAGCCAGGGATCCTAGGGCCAGCAAAACAACTAGCAAGGCACAGTGTTGTGGCACTCGTGGGCCCAGATCGACCCCCGCCGCTGGAGTCCAGCTTTCCGATGTGGCGTCGTGCGCCTTTCTTTCTTTCTTTTTTTTTTAAAGATTTATTTTTATTTATTTATGCAAGCACTGGGTACAGTCAGAAGCACGGGAGGGTGAGAGAATTCACCAGAGCCAGAGCAGAGAGCAGAGCAGGCAGAAGGACCGAAGCACACTGCTGAGGGGAGCAGCGGGCGGCAGGAGAGGTCTGCGCGCCATGTGGGACCCTCCTCCGGTGGCCGGGGAGCAGCCGGGATCGAACCGGCGCCGCAGAGGCCGCGGGCAGCTTCGCAACCCAGCGCTCAACCGCCGCGCCACCGGGGAGGCCCCGTCGTGCCCTTTTCTAATGTTCCTGTTTCTTCCTCTCCGGGACTGTCTCTGCACATCTCTTGGGGTCTCCCGGATGCTGGAGCTGCGGGCAGCACCTGCCCGCGCAGGTCCGCTCCATGGGCCCACACCCTGGGAGGGATGGAATGGATGGGGAGTAAACTACGGCGGGTCGGCCCCTCCGCACGGAACGGATTAGTGGAGACGAGGTCATCTTCAGGCCAGAGGAAGGGACGGATGCTAAGATGGGGGCTGGAGTGGGCGGGAACACCCAGGGCAGACCAGCAAAGAAGCTGCCACACTCGGCCGTGCCCGTCTCCCCAGCGCCCCCGCCCTGTGGCTCAGAGCCGGCTCGTGAGTTGTCTGGAGCGCAAAGGCATCGCATGAGCCTCCTGAATGCAGCCGCGGGACTCCTCGAGGGATCCCCGCCCAGCCGCTGCCCCATGCCCGCTCTCCTTCCTGATGTCCACTAGAAGCACCCGTCCCTTTAGCCGGGAAGGCTTTTCCTCTCCTCCAGGTAGCTCTTCGCTGGCTGCTCGTACTCGTTGGTGTCTGGCCCAGTAGGCAGGGAGCAAGGCATGGAAGCAGCGGTTTCGGTTGGTCCAAGGACCAGCCCAGAGCAGGTGACAGTACGAAGCTCACTGCCGCTTTAAAGCAGCAGGCCCTGGGATCAATTCTCTTGGGTTCCAAGATCCTCTAGGGCAAGTCCCTTCATTTCCTTATTCTTGATGAGGACAAGGTGTTCTCCTCCTTGATGGGGCGAAGGGGGTCAGTAATAGAATCCACACAGAGTGGTATTGTAAGATTTAAATTGGTCTGAAGGATGCCCAGCACTCAGCTTCTGAGATAACAAGCAGGGTATGAAGAGGGCAGCTCCCTAGGCAGTCCCGGTACCTGTGGCAGAGCTTAGGAATCAAATGGGTGGATCTGGAGTCAGGCTGCCTGCCTTTCTGCCCTGTCCCAGAACTTCGTAGCTCTGTGCCTCCTTTGGGCAAGTTATTTAACTTCTCTGTTCTTCAGTTCATTTTTGGTAAAACTGGGATCATACCAACTGTTCCCATGAGGTTTGTCCTGAGGATTAGATGAGGTCAATATCTGATGCTTGGGAGGAGCTCAATGAATGTTCATTTTTACTCTTTTTCTCTTAAAATGAAGTCTTAATATCCTGCAACTCAGCTGTTGTTTTCTAATGACACTTGACAGGACTTCCTGGTGAAGGAACAGGAAAGCCCAGCTCCAAGCCTGTGGGGAGCTGGAGGCTGGAAGGAGCCAGGTGGGAGGAGCCTTGGGTCATGTCCTTCTCTGCCCAGGAGAGTCCTCCCCAGGTCTCCTCACTTGACGTCTTTGAAAGTGACTGTCTGCTCCAAGGAGGGGTGTTAGGGTTTCCCTGTTTCCCAAAGGACGTGGTATAGGAAGGCCCAGAGGTCAGTTCTCACTTCCTGTTGTCAGTAAGGTACATATCCAGAGGGTAAGCACTGGGGTTGAGGCCGCTGTGGACAGCATGTCCTGGTGGCTGTCTCGGGAAGCCAAAAGCAGAACTGCCTCCTCCACATTGAATGGCATTGGTAGGTGGCTTGAGGGATGGGGAGTGTCCCTGAAGGGAGTGCCTGCTCTTAGCAGATTCAAGAAACACTCAGGGTGCCCTGTAGTGTACCTGGCCCTGACCTGCTTCCCTGACCATCAACAGGCTGGCCCAGTGCCTGTTCCTGAGGGTCCCAGGGGACTTTGTCATGAATAAGGCAGCACAGAGAGGAAGTATGAGTAGGTATGTCCAGGGGTGGGAACATGAGTTTTATTTGGGATCATTAGAAAAAAAAATCACAGCAGCATCTGTGGGGTCAGAAGGACCAGAGGGTGGGAGGGAGTTGAAGGCAGAGGCAGCACTGAAAGACAGGCCTGTGGGTGGTGGGGTGAGGGCTCAGATACAGCCTTGAAGCTCACACTTCAGGGCCAGGCACTCCTTGCTCCACAGGGGATGGGGTTCCAAGGCAGAGGGGTGTTCCTTGAGGCCTTCAAGGCTGACTGGATGTCCTCTAGTCTCCTCCAATCTTGGTCTGGAAGAGAAGGTGATGATCATACACAGCTCTGGGGTCCCAGCCCTCAGTGACCACTGTAAATGGGGTGGGACCAGCACCACCCTGACCTGAGGGGCTATTTTGTGAAGGAACTTGTTATTCAGGTCAAGTTCAGGAAGCTATAGAAGGTCAAGTCTCCCCCAGAGGACTCTGGTACCACAGGAGGAGAGTGGCAGGCCCGTGAGATATGGGGTTCCTACCTGAAAGCCTTCTTTGTGTTTTTTCAAGATTTATTTTTATTTTTTTATGCATACAAAAACGGGGGTGTAGGCAAGAGTTGTGGGGAGTGAGAGGATTCGCCAGAGACAGAATGGGGAGGAGAAAAGGCGGATCTACTGAAATACACTGCTGAGGGGAGCAGTGGGTAAGACAGGAGAGGTCTGCTGCACCAGGTGTCAGCTCCGTGGTGGGGGATGGAACTCATGCTGCAGTGGCTGGTGATAGCTTGATAGTGCTAAGACTTTAACCCCTGCACCACCAGGGAGAACCCTCCAAAGACTTCTTTGAAGGGAATCTTGCCCAGGGACCCACAGTGTACCCCAGGAGCCCAGCTCTTACCTCTTCAGCCAGTTCCTCTTCCACTTTGGCTGCTTCATTCTCTTCTGGGGGTGTAGGTTCCAGGTCCTCCTGTAGGGTAGCAAAGTGGTTGTGGAATCTTGTAAAGGGTGCAGAGTCCTCAGTTGGTGGGCAGGACTAGACTGGGTGATCAACCTGGACCCTGGTCTCAGCACCTACCTCTGGAGGGTCCTGCCATCTCCATGCTACCACAAGGCCATCCTGGACTGGGGGGCATAAACGTGCACCACTGTAATAGCCAGAGTTGGGGCCTTTCTCCAGGCCAAGGGCAGGTGGTCACCTGCCTAGTCCTGCTGGCCCATAGTAGGTGCCTGAGGTCAGTGGCATGAGAAGTTCAGGTTCACACAGACTAGTCATAGACCCAAGGCACGTTACTGTTCTTAATCTCTTTGTGCCTCATTTCCTCACCCTGTCTCGTGGTATTTTGTGACAATTAAAAGCTTACAATGAGTCACTAAGTATAAATTGCCTTAGGCAGAGTCTGCTCTGTGGTAGGTGCTAGAACATCTCCTCCCAGCTGTCCTCCGGGGAGTGCCTCACTCCTTCCATGCTCTCTGCTGCTGTGCACTGGCACACACAAGTGCAAGCACAAAGGCGGAGGTGAAGGGTGGGGTCAGATCCTGAACTGTTTTCAGTCACCAGAGGGCGCTGCTTCCTGACTTCTCCAGGGAGGTGACAGGCAGCCCACCAGGCCCCTCGGGGGAGGCTGGACACTCTGGAGCTGTTAAGTGGGCAGCTTGAGCCTGGTGTTCACTGCCAAGACCCTGCCTGTCACCACGTGGGAGCCACAGGACCCTGCTTTCAGCTGTAAATGTGATCTCTCCTCTATGCTGAGCACCATCAAGAGGGTGTGGTTTTGATCCTCCCTTTCCAGTTGGGCCCCAGCTACGCCCTTTATAAGTATGAAATGAGGATTTCAGGCATTGATACATATTGAAAACACCAAGCACAAGCTGTGGGCCCCTAAATCTCTGATTCCCCATATATTAATGGGGTGATAATGCCTCCCCTCAAGCTGGCCTCTCCAGAGCCCCAGAGAAAGAATAGGACTAGTCTGAGAGCCAGACTGGGAACCAAGGTCTCACCTTGCGCACCACTCCAGTGTTGACCACGATGTTTTCTGCTTCCTCCACGGTCTTGTTGGCCACTGTGTTGACGCTGGTGACCACAGCCTCACTCACAGCATTGGCCTGCTCCTTGGTTTTCTCAGCCACTGTGGGAGGACTCTGGCTGGCCTTGGTTCTGACGCCCTTCCCACCCAAGCCTGGTCTGCTCAAGTCAGGCCAGAGCAACCCCTCTTCCAGGGAACTTGAACTGTGGCCCTACTGGAGACCCTTTTTGCCCACGGGAATTCTGATGCTAATCGGGAGAGTGGGAGGCCCACCCTACATCCAGGCTCAGGTTCTGGAAGAGTCTGGGTCCATGTACAGCTTGGGACATGGACTATAAGGTCAGGAGGGGTAAAGGGTACCAGAACACAGCAGTCCCTGGAGGTCCCACCATATCCCCTCATCACCAGCTCCTCACCTGAGGTCACACTCTGCACAACACCCTCCTTGGTCTTGGCTCCTGGGGAAGAAATGGAGGTGTCAGCCCAGACCTACTCCTCCAGGGGTTTGGAGGAAGGTGATCAGGGAAAACACACAGAATAGCAAGGCAGGCTCTAGGGTGGGTAGGGGGTGAATGGTGTCTGGGGGCTTTCAAAGGCCACTTCCTGCTGTGTCTAGAGGAAGAAGAAAAACGGGAAGTGGACAGGACAGGACAGGGCAGTGCTGGGAGAAAATTCAGGAGAGACCAGGTCTGAGATAGGGTCCGGACGACCACAACCTCCTTCGCCAGGTGTATCCTGGGCCCCAGAGCAGCTGGAGGACAGCAGAGGAAAGCTGAGTCAGCGGCTCAGCCCCCTCCTCTGAGGAAACTGAGGGGGGTGGGGCTGGTTAGGACAAAGAGTCTCCCCTCCAGCTCCACTCCTTCCCTCTGGGCAAAGTGGGAATCTATACCCCGGTTGCTGCTTCTTGGAGGGTGGGGACCCTACCTGGGCACCTGCCCACTTGACCCAAGGAGACTCCAGCCTTGAGTTCCCCTGGTTCTGTCTAAGGGGGTGGGTGCTGCCAGGCTGAAAGATGCTAGGGTGTGTTTGTGCATGCATTTTTGTCTGCGTAGATGGGTGTGTCTGAGGACTGATTACCCCTCCAGTTGCCCTGCCCCAGAAACCCCCCTGAAGAGCCTAACTTAACAGCCAGGTCCTCATCACCTCCCAAAATGCCTCCCTAGGACTAGGGGATATGGAGTCAGGCCCAAAACCTCCGAGCACCCTGGCCCCCAGCCACCAAGCTGCCCCGCCCTGGCAAGCCCTGCCACGCCCAGACTCACCCACATACATGACGCCTTCCTTGGTCTTCTCAGCAGCTTCTGTCACCCCCTGCTTGGTCTTCTCCACGGCACCCACCACGCCCTCCTTGGCAATAGAGAAGCCCTTCTTGAAGACGTCCATGGTGGTGACAGGGACGGGAGCCCGACGCTACCGACTGCCGGCAGGCTGTGGCTGGAGCTGGCGCAAGTACTGCCGCAGCCGCTGTCCCTGCTGCTGCCTCTTATTGACGACAATGAAATATTGATGATGCAGCGACTGGCCGTGGGAGCCCAGCCAGCCAGGGCGGGGGCGGGGAAGGAGGGAAGGAGCGAGAAAGAGGGAAGGCGGATGCCCACCCGCCCCCTGTCTCCTTCCCCCTGGATGGGGCAGCAGGGTCCAGTCCCTTGGGCCTCAGCTGGTTCAAGCCTCCCCTCTGCTCCTGCCCTCCCAGGAGGGCTAACCGGGGGCTGGAAGCATCCTCACCTATCACGGTTCCCCATTCATTCACTCACAGGGGCAGCTCTGGCCGGAAGCTCTCTGGCCCCGGGCTGTTGTGTCTGGACATCTGGGGCAGACGGGGCTGAGAGAGGGAGGCAGTTTTGCTACCAGCACTCCAGACAGGGACAAGGTCAGGGACACACAGTCAAGAGTCATCCACCTTCCAGAACCACCTGTGCTACCTGGCTTCTCCCCAGAAACATGGATCCCTGGGGTTCCCACCAGGAGGAAGTGGGCAGGGGCACAAAAGGGTATCCCTGGCCTCTGGCTACACCCTTTGCAGCCCTCAGGCAGCTCCTTTCTCCCTCTGAGCTTCACCCAGCTGCTGGCTCCCACAGCCCAGTGGTGGAGGCGCTGAGTAGGCATGAAATCCCCCACTTCCTGGCCACCAGCATGGGGGAGCTGCAGGGTCCCTGAGACTGACCCACAGATGTCTTGCAGCTTCACCTCCGCGCTTATGCTCTTCTGACTCCCAGGGAGCAGGCTCCCATGGGGCCTGGATGGGGGGCCACCTTCCTGTGTCTCCTACACCCCCAGTGTCCCTGAGTTCTCTCTGGCACAGGAACCTGCCTGCGATGTTGGCTGCCTCTATGGGGGCCAGGCAGTGGGGTGAGGGGCCGGACGAGACTTGCCGGGTGGGCCGGCCCAGGCCACTTCCTCTCTTTGTTGTCCTGTGCTTTCTTTTCCTTCTGAGACTTAACTTCATGACAACGTGACTGGCAGTTTCTGGAGTCATTTGCTGAGGCTGAGCCTGCCCAACTGCGACAATGATCCTGATGTTGTTACTTGGTCTTGGGGGACCCCTAATTTGGGGTCTGCCTGGGGCCTGGGCTCAGGCCCCAGGTACCTGGTTCTCTGATCCACCTGACTCCAGACAGCCTGGGGCCTGGAGGGCAGAGGCTGAGGACACCAGCAACGACCCCATTAGACGGTAAGGAGGTTGAAATTCTTGTGGGAGGTTGTCATGGAAACCTGAGTCCCAGTTCAGCCAAAACAAGGCCTTTCTGGACCTCAGTCATCCATCTGTGACATGGGCTTGTGTAAACTACCTGCTGATCAGCTGTGAGACTGAGTGAGGTACTAGGTGCCAAACTCCCCTTCAAGGGGCCACCCCTAGGCAGTCGGGACTAGGTACCCCAGGCTAAGAACCACAGGAAGTCCCCTGCCTGACCCATAGCAGAGAACAGGGCCTGGGGTTTGGACAGGTTGGGAGCACTCCTTACTGTCATCTACCCTGCATGGGGTGTTGAGGGGCTGTGGTTCCGGAAGTCTCCAGTTGGTGTGGCAGTGGCTTCGGCTGTTCAAAATGAGTTAGTTCTGAAAGCTGAGCCCTCGTGGGGTAGCCCAGCTAAGCCATAGAGAGGACTGATACTCCTAGGGGCTGGATTTTGTGTCTTCAACCTGGCAGAGATGTGCCCTACTCTATCTCTGGAACGAAAATAAAAAAGTCTCAACATCAAGCAAGCTGTTCTGTGCCTCTCTGGATATGTGCAGAACACTCCTCTGACTGACCAGGACGCCATTTTTTGGTGTTCTGTTTGTACAGGGCGAGGGGTCCACCTGCTGGTAAGGTGCTGGGCCTGAGGTCTCTCCTCAGGATACTGTTAGAGCAGCAGGTGCCATTTGCTGGGCTAGGCACCTTGCCAGGTGTTAATCCTCCCAATAGCCTTGGTTACAGAGGAGAGGCCTGAGGCTCAGAGAGGCTAAGCAGCTGACCCACAGCCACACAGCTAGGAGAGCTGCAACTAGCATGTGAGTTGAAGTCCAGAGTTAATGCTGGGGTCCCTGGAGCACTCAGAGGCATCCCAGGACCCAGTATGCCTACCCCCACCCCCACCGCATAGACCGGTTACCTGAGAGCATCTATATGGATTTGGGGAGTAAAAGGGGGCAACTTAACACATACAGAGCCTCCCACCTGGCTGTCAGAGATTCATCTTTGTGTTGGCCTAGAGAATCAATGTTTCAGACAGTTCTATACAGCTCTGATGCTTCAAGGTGAATGTATTTGCTGGACCCACTCCCAAAAGAGAGTGCACACTGACCCTCAGAGGGGGAGGGGTTGGCTGTGTGGGGAGGATTGGCTGGAGGAGGACCTAGTGAGGGGTCTGTCACCCCTCTGTCCCCAACTCTGCTGAAGGCTGGGATGAGAATATGACTTCTGGTGGGAGAACCTGGACATGTAGCTCTGATTTCAGGACCAAGGACCAAGCCTTCCCTCCCCGAAACCATTAGCTCATGCCCAGTTTGTGGGCTGCCTGCCTTGTTTTGATGAAAGGGGACATGAAAGGGGGTCCAAATGGATGGGAAAGAGATGGTAGAAGCTCTTCTTCCTCTCCATCCCATCGACTGTGGGGCGGGACCATGTTCCCTTAGCCTGGGGAGAACAGGGCTTGTCCTCATGGGCTGCCCTCTGGTCCCTTTTGCGTTTGTGTGGTCCCAGTGTGTACAGAGCACCGGCAGTATGTACAAGGCCTTCATTTTATTTTATTTTATTATCATTATTTTTTAAGATTCATTTACTTATGCATACAGAGCTGGTGTACAGGTCAGAGATGTGGGGTCTGAGAGGATTCACCAGAGACAGAGTGGGGAACAGAACAGGCAGATTGACCAAGGCACACTGCTAGGGGAGGAGCAGGTGTGACAGGAGAGGTCTGCTGCGCCATGTGGGTTGCTCCCTGGTGGGTCAGGGATCGAACTCGTGCTGCAGAGGCTGTGGACTGCCTCACAGTGCAGTGCTCAACCCCTAGCGCCACCAGGGAGGACTCATTGTGTACCAGGCCTTTGGCCCAGGAATGCCCATGCAAGTGTCCCAAGCCCTGGATTTGGGGCTCCAGGGGATTGCATAGTTCTCTGGGGTTCCTTCCCATTACCCCAGAAGCCACGGTCCCCACAGGGCAAGCCAAAGTTGTCCAGGCCTCCAGAGGGGCTGGTGAGAAAGGAAGGAAACCCTGACCAGCTTCCTTGGGCTGATTGCTTCCCGTGATCCAGAGGAGGGAGAGGCGGAAACGCTGCTCCAGCCCCCTCCCACAACAGGGCAGGGGGTGCAGAACAGGCGCTGGGCACTCAGGAAGGGCCTGGCAAACTGCCGTGCCTGGCTTCCAGTGTCAGGCCTTTGCTGGCATGAGCCTCTCAGGCCTGTTTCTGGAGCCCAGGACCAGGGCAGGCCCTAGACACAGACCCAGATTAGACCCTTTCCAAGGACAAGACCAAGCAGACCAAGCTGGTGCTTTGCTGCCCTAGTCCCACTACTGTCAGCTCCCAAGGGGGCGGAGGGCATGGTTGAGTGCTTCCTAGGGCCCTGGGGACCTCATAAGGAGGAGGCACTTGTGCTCTCTGGCTTTGGTGGGGTAGAGAGAGCAGCAGTTTAAGATGTGGGCCCCACAGATGCTGAACTTCCTTCCCCACAGGACTGAACTTGTGATGGGGACCGAGCTGAGCCCCAGGCCAGGTGCCCCCATTCTGCACTGTTGCAACAACACTGACAGGTCACCACAGCTCTCTCCACTTTACAAGCCCTGAGGTACAGAGGGGTGGGGGGCCTCTCCGGTGGCGCAGCGGTTGAGCGCTGGGTTGCGAAGCTGCCCGCGGCCTCTGCGGCGCCGGTTCGATCCCCGGCTGCTCCCCGGCCACCGGAGGAGGGTCCCACATGGCGCGCAGACCTCTCCTGCCGCCCGCTGCTCCCCTCAGCAGTGTACTTCGGTCCCTCTGCCTGTTCTGCTCCCCGCTCTGGCTCTGGTGAATTCTCTCACCCTCCCGCGCTTCTGACTGTACCCAGTGCTTGTATAAACAAAAAACAAACAAATAAATAAATAAAAACAGAGGGGTGGGGATGCTACCCAAGGCCACACAACTCTAAAGTAATGGGCAGAGTCCGGATCCACACCCATTGGGCTACAGAGCCCAGATGTCCTCTGTCCTGTCTCCCTCAAAGGGTGGAGGTATGGGAGACGCTGCTCTGGCCACCACTATTAGCTTTTCCCGACCCACGTGCAAGGAGCACTTTTGATTTTTGCAATTGGGAGCTCAGAGCCCAGAGGAGTTACTCATGTCCTCACAGGAGCAAGGTGAAGCCAAGGCTGCCTGTCTCTGGCCACGCCTGCACCTCCTGCACCTGTTTCTGCTCCTAAAGGCCCAGGGCCCTGGGCACAAACAGGGAAGAAGCCCTGGCCTGAGTCACACTTGGGGAACCATGGCTCCTGGCTTGATGCCGAGTGGGCCTCTGGCTTCTCTGCCAAGGTCCCTTTCTGGCTCAAAAACAGAGTTTTGCAAAATTCTCCCCTGAGTGGTCACATTCATGGCTGCGTTCAGGATCCCAGAAAGCAAGAAGGCTAAGACACCCTTCCTCCCCAGGAAGACTTAAAGGGCAGACGGAGGTGGGATTTACTGGTTTGTTAAGAGCATTTAAGTGTCTCAGAGGTGGAAGCAGTAGCACATCCATAATTCAGGGAACTCCAGCTAATAGCCCTTTCCCTGCTTCACCTCAGCCGCCCCCCTCAACCCCCACCCTCACTCCCTGCCCCCAGGGAGGGACCTGGATTAGGAATCCTCTTCACCTTTCCAGGACTAGGGGAAAGGTTTTACTCAAGGTCACCCTGAGTCTAGGGAGGGGGTGGGGGAGTCCCCCAGCAACTACTTAGCAACTCCAAGGGGATCAGCTGACTCTCTCCTACATGGGACGAGGCAGTAAGTGGTGGTCATGACAGAGGCCCAGCACAGGACCAAACCTGGCTGGCACTTGCCTCTCAACAGACCGCTGGGAGATGAGGACACCCATCATTTCTCCCCAAGGAAGGGTATAAAGAGGGAGAAGGCCTGAGACCAGAAGGGAGTGAGAACAATGGCATGCTTCATGCTTCACCCAGCTTGGCTGGGGGCTGGAGCTCAGAAGGACAGCAAGAAGCTGCCAAAAGCAGGAGGAAACCAAAGCAAAGGTCAGGAATGTTCCCAGGGCTTCTGGGCCAGCAGGCTGTACTGTGCCAAGGGGATGGGGATGCTGAGGGAGGGGGATTGTGGGCAGGGAGAATAGAGGCCATGAAAGCCAGAGTTTGGGCAGGTCAGGAGGGAAAGTTCCTGGACAGGAAGGGTGGGCAGCACCACTTCTGGTTCCAGGAGCTGGACGTGGAAAGTCCCAGTCACTCCCTGGCAGGCTGGACCAGACCGGATGTGCCCAGGCAGCCTCTGCTGGAGTTGAGAGCACGTGCCAGGAGTGAACTTTGTTTAGAACATGTTTCTGAACCTCGACATTATTGACATTTGGAATTGGCTAATTCTTTGTTGTGCATGGCTGTCCTGTGCTTTGTAGGGTGTTTAGCAGCATCCTTGACCTCCACCCACTGGACGCCAGTAGCGCCCCCACACCCCCAGTCACGACAACTATAAATGTCTCAAGAAGTTGCCATATGCACATGGGGGAAGTTCCCTCTCCCTGGTTGAGAACCACTGACACAGGGAAACACTTTTCTCTAGGGCTGAGCCCAGGATTTCCATGGTCCCCAGGATGGAGGTGGGGTGGGAGTCGCAGATTTTGGTCCTTGGAACAGTCTGTGCAGACAAACATCTGGCCCACGGTCCTAGAGTTCTGGGACAGCACTTTTACTGTCCACTGTTTCAGTGTTGAGTGAACAGTCTTTGCTTTTGTCCAGATTTTTGATGTGTTCCCATTTCACCACTAACTGAATGGTTTTGTCAAATCCTCTGCCATGTTCCACCGTTCATTACTTGGCTTTAGAGATGGTGTTGATAGGTGAGGTACACAAGATGGATAGACCTAGACACATGAGAAACTCCTCACTATTTTCTTCCAAAATGCTCTACCTGTTCATCTGCATTTTCTCATCCAGATGGAAATGACTATAAATATATATATATAAAATATATATACACATTTAAGGTTTATTTTGTTATATACACCCATAGACAGGAATCAGAAAATTATGGCCAAATCTGACCCCCTGTTTGCTTTTGTAAATTAAGTTTTAGTGGGAGCACAGCCACAGTCATTCATTTATGTATTGTTAGTGACTGTTTTAGTGCTACAATGGCAGAGTTGAAACAAGAGTCCACATGTCCTGGGAAGTCTAAATCAGGGCCAACTTCATGGACATATGACCTGAGCAGTCACAAAGGATCCAACACTCAGAAGGCCACCATATTGGGTTTAATTTCTATTGTCTTGCTTTTTCATTTTGCATTGTGTCCTACAAATTAATTTGTCAGTCTTACGTAAAATACCTACTGCCTATCCCCAAAGAGAAACTTTGCTGGCCCTGTGAATTAGAGTCAAACCCTCTACAAATTTTGTTGAGACAATCAGAAGCCCCAGCTTACTCTGTTCCCCCAAAACAATGACCAAATGTAGGTGATTCTTTTGGCATTTACCTCTTATTTCTAAATAAGATATATACTCATACTGTTATGAGTATAATAATATATTCACATTGTTACTTGTTGAGAAGTGGCTTATCCATGCTTTTGCTCTCATTCTTTTTTTTTTTTTTTTAAAGGTTTATTTTTATTCATACAAGCACTGGGTACAGTCAGAAGCACGGGAGGGTGAGAGAATTCACCAGAGACAGAGCGGGGAGCAGAGCAGGCCGTCAGACGAAATACACTGCTGGGGGGAGCAGCAGGCGTGGCAGGAGAGGTCTGTCGCGCCACGTGGGACCCTCACCAGTGGCCGGGGATCGAACCGGCACTGCCTCGCAGCCCAGCGCTCAACCGCTGCGCCACCGGGGAGGCCCTTGCTCTCATTCTTACTCTGTACTCCAATCCCAACACACATGTATATGCATACATGCGTGTGCACATGTGCACACACACACAGGCCCTTCCCAGTCATCATTCCACAATATTGTCCTTATGAAAATTTACATTCATACGACTATATATGCTACTGAGAGTTGAGACTTGAAAAAAAACTATGAGTCCTTTTTATACTTTCCTGCACAGTTACCTGATGTGGGACCTGGGAAGAGAAATGTTTTTGTTTTTTTTTTAACACCTTTATTGAGGAATAATTTACATATAACAAGATTCACCCATTTAAACATACAACTTAAAGATTTTTTAGTAAATTTACTGGGTGGTTTATCCAACACCATAATCCTATTTTGGAACATTTCCATTTTTCCAATAAAATCCCTCATGCCAATTTGCAGTTAATCTCCATTCCTAACCTCAGTTCCAGATAACCGTTAATCTACTTTCTCTATAGATTTCCCTTTGAATTATAAAACACTTGGTATTTGGGCTTGACTTTTTTCCACATTATACTTAAAATAATGTGTTCAACTAATTTTTTTAATTTTATTTTTATATCCCCATACAATTGCAACCCCCTTATTTTGACCCCAATCCCTCCTTTCCCCACCCTCCACCCCCATAGAGTGTCTCTGGTTCATAGTTTGTTGATTTTGATATTTTCTTTTTTATAGTTATTCTTTTTCCTGGTCCCTTATTTAAGTTTTCTAGATTCCTGCTATGAGTGAGACCATCCGGTATTTTTCTTTTTCTTTCTGGCTTATTTCACTGAGCATGATCCCTTCCAGTGCCATCCATGTTGCTGCAAATTGCATGTGTTTATCTTTTTTGAATGCTGAGTAATATTCCATGGTATATATGTACCACATCTTCTTGATCCAGTCATCTATTTTTGGGCATTTGGGTTGTTTCCAAAGCTTAGCTATTGTAAACAGTGCTGCTATAAACATAGGGGTGCAGGTGTTCTTTGGAATTGATGTTTCTGTGTCCTTTGGGTAAATACCTAGGAGTGGAATTGCTGGATCATATGGAAGCTCTATGTTTAGTAGGTCCAGAAATCTCCACACAGCTCTCCATAGTGGTTGGACCAGTTTGCACTCCCACCAACAGTGCAGAAGAGTTCCTTTTTCTCCACAACCTCGCCAACATTTGTTGTTGCTAGTTTTTTTAATATGTACCATTCTCACTGGTGTGAGATGGTATCTCATGGTAGTTTTGATTTGCATTTCCCTGATCACAAGTGATGTTGAACATTTTTTCATATGCCTGTTGGCCATTTGCATTTCCTCTTCAGAGAAGTTTCTTTTTAGCTGGAAGAGAAATGTTTTGACAACTCACTTGTGGAAAATCTATTCTGCTCTCCTAACATTGATTGATAGTTGGGCTGGGTACAGCATTCCAACAGGAAATATTTTTCCTTCAGTATTTTGTAGATAATTCTCCACTGTGTTCTAGTATTTGGTATTACTGTTGAGAGGTTCAAGGCCATTCTAATCACTGAGGGGTGTGTGTGTGTGTGTGTTGCTCTCTTCTGGAACATTTGATTCTTTTCAATGATTGATTCCCCCTGCTCTCCTTCTAGAATTTTAATGGCTTGGATGTTGGAATTCTTATGGTTTGGGTGTTGGTTTTCTATCTTTCTGACCTTTCCTCTTTTATTTCCCAACTCTCTTTGTTCTTCTTTCAGGGAAATTTCTTTAACTTAACTTTCTTTTAAATTTCTTTTGTATTTCCACTGTTATATTTTTAATTTCTAATTTTTATTCTCAGAGTGTTTTGCACCTATTTTTAAATACTTGTCTGTGTAAGTTCTCTTATCAATCTGGAAATATTAATGCAAACTCCAGGGTACTCTTCTTCCTGCACCATCTGTTTTCTCTAAGCCGATTGTCTTCCATTTGCTTGTTTTGACCTTCCTCTTTGGTAATGCAGGTTTTCCTCACAGGTCATCTTTGGATTTTTGACTTCTTAAGAATAGAGAGACTGCGGAACTGATTGGAAACTGAATGTCTGGATGGGGCATTCTAATCCGTTTTGTCATAAGATGTTCTGCTGAGCTATTTCATAAGGGGGAACCCTTAATGTCAGCGTCCTTAGGTCTTTCCTCTTGACTTTGGCCATCTTCCTAACATGCTTTTTCAGTCTACTGCCAAGAGGTTTGGATGCCAGACTTCTGCAAGCCAAGTGGGAAAGCATGCTGGGGGTCTCAGTTCTAAGTAGATATGGCCACACAACTCCCCCTTAATCCCTCCCCCTGCTTCCCTAGAAGTATTTCTGCATGACAGTGTGTGATGTCTCCAGCATAGAGATCAGCTCCAAAGGATAAAATCACAGCCCCGACAGCCACTCCATCACCAAGGTCTCTGAACACTGCCTTCTATTAGCTCTCAAATATGACCATTTCTCTCCACCTCTTCCACCATCATCCAGTGAAAGCTTCCAACAACTTCTATCTGGACCTTGACACCACCACCTAAGTGCCCAGGAACCAGGGAGGCTCTGTCATGTCACATCCCTGCTTAAACCCTGCATGACTTCGAGGACAGTCCAGCTTCTCAGATGGCAGGAGAAACAACAGCCTGGCTTCTCATTACCTCCACAGCCTCCCACTGCAGACCCTCTCCTGTCCCCATTTCAGTGGGACCACATGCCTCTATCACAGCTTTCAAGGCTTCATCTCCCTCTCTCCCCAATTATACCTCTTCCTGAAAGTCACCCCAGGTCCCAGCACCTGCCACACCATCTGACATTGCCTGCTCTTCCTTGGACTCTGAAGATAAAAGCTGAACCTCCATATTGGCACCAAGGGCTGCTAAGCTTGAGCCCAGCACCTGCCATCCAGTTCAGTGTTGAACTGAACTGGGCCATGGAGGTCATTGCCACCTGCAACTCTGGTAGCTGACTGTTGGGGGAAGACCCTCTGACCCCTTCTGCTGAGCCCATCCAGCCTGCATCGGGTTAGTGAGCACCCTCATGCTCCTAAGACCCACAACAGCATATACTGTGATGGCATCGAACACCCCCCAGGTGTTCAGGACACTGTGTGCAATCCCCAAACCACCCTGTAAGACTGTGGTTTGGGCAATCTTTTCCAGAGGAGGGACTGCTTGGCCTGGCTGTCTTTCCTTACAGTTGTTTGAAAGCTATTTCCATAATGACCATAATGGGGCACAGCCAGAGAGCAGGTGCCCTCCCTGTGGCTAGGTCTCTGGTAAAGAAGATGTGATTAGTGATAGGGTAATGCTGCAGTGCTCACTGAATATGTAAAGGTCCGGGGCTTGACACTCAGCTGCCCGCTTGGAGGAGCATATTACAATGTTCCTCTGATAGATGGGGAAATGGAAATACCCTAAGTGCCTTGCTCCAGGTCACACAGTCAGAAAGTATGAAGGACCCCAGCAGCACCATGCTGCCTCACTGGCACTGGGTGAAATAGTGACAGTCCTTCATGGCTCTATTGGCAATTTTGCTATGGGATTTGAGGGCAGGGTGTTCCTCAGCTTCCCTGCTGGCCTGGGGGAGTAGGGTCTCATAGATGATGGTGAGCAGGCAATGTTTTGGAGCTTTTACTCTGGAGCTTGGAGTTAGGGATGAATAATGCAGAGCAGCACTCCCTCCTCAGGCTAATGGATTCCAGAATTCCTAGCAGTAGGTGGGGCAGGGAGCTGGACAGCCACTCTGCACTGCTATTCCCATTTGACCTCCAGGAAGAGTTGCTGGGCACCTGAGAACAGCTCAGCAACCCTCGCCTCTGGCTTGTTTTTTTCCCCAGTAATTGGTGCCCCTACCAGAAGTCCAGGCTGGTCACCTTCATAGCCGCTTGCAAAACAGAGAAATTCCTTGTCCACTCACAGCAGCTGTGTCCACCGGGGGCGCCGGACTGCCAGAGAGTCAAAGTCATGTGAGTAGTGTGGGGCAGGGTGGGCCCCTGGTCCAGGCCCTGCTCTGGCTCACCCTGGAGCTGCTGAGCTGGCCCTCTTCCCCCAGGTACCGCATGGCCCACAAACCAGTGTACCAGGTCAAGCAGAAGGTGCTGGCCTCCGTGGCCTGGAAGTGCTGCCCAGGCTTCGCAGGCCCTGACTGCCAGCATCACGGTAGGGCTCCCCATGGCCCCTTGCTCCCTTGACCTCTGACCCTAGAGGTCATGCTGCTCTGGGATCAATATTCCATGCCTCCTCTCTGCAGATTCCATGGCAATCCCTGAGCCTGCAGATCCAGGTGATGACCACCAGGAGCCGTGGGATAGGCCAGTCAGCCTTCAACCTGGTATGTTGCTTTCCTGGAAGGTGGAGAAGGGGCAGGCAGGAAGCACCCATGTGCCCAGGTTCTTTCTCCTCAGAGGCAGTGTCACTTCAGGAAAACTTTCAGAATCAACACAGATGCCTCTATGGCCCCTCCATTTCCTCAGCTCCATACCAAGGGGACCAGCCTCACAGGGCCTTAGTTACCTGCCTGCTGGCTAAGCAGATGCACCTTTTCCCTTGACCCATATTCTGGAAAGGACAGTTTCATCTGGCACTTCCTTTCCCCCTGAAATGCACATGCTCCAGGGCCTGAAAAAGCTTCCCACACCCCCCCAAACAGTGCCAGGAAGTCATGCTGTCCCTGGTGTTGAGGCAGCACAGGAGAACCACCAAGACATCGTTTGTGGAGACTTTCAAAGTTGGGGTGGTGAATGAATTTCATCATCCTATCTATTAACAAGAGAGGCCTAAAGTGATCCTGAGAGGCCATGCACATGGGGCTGAGGAAGAAAATGTGCCATGATTGATTAGTCATGGGTGCAAGGGGCAGGGTGAAGTTTTACTTGTCTTGCATTTGCCCTTCTGAGAGTAAAGGTTCTACAGATCCTCCTCAGAAGACAGCACATACCTCTTTGATCTCAACTCTGAAATCTTCTCCATACTTCATGATATACCCAGCCCTGAGCGCTAGCTCTTGACACCTATCTCTCATGTATCTCCAGGCCACCTAGCCACAGAGATCAGCAACAGCGCTCTGGGAGACCTTCAAAATGATGTTCAACAGGTGGCAGACAGCCCCTCAGACCTGTGGAAGGCCCTGCCAAGCAACCTCACAGCTACAATGACTGAGGCCAACCAGACTGAGGCTAATCAGACGGAGTTTGGTGAGGGGCAGGCGGAAGGGCTGAAGGGCTGAGTGGGAGGGGAGGTAAGAAGGCCCAGACCTCTGAAGTTCCCTCGTCTAGTCCCTACCCCTCCTCAGGACCATGTGAAAATGTGTGTCTGTTGCAGGGTTTCCAGGCAAATCCTTGGAGCAAGTGCTGCTGCTCCACATGGATACCTTCCTGCAAGGACATTTCAGCCCCATTTGGAGGAGCTTCAACCAAAGCCTGCACAGTCTCTCCCAGGCCATAAGAAACCTATCTCTTGATATGGAGGCCAACCAACAGGCCATCAAGAGAGTCCAGGAGAGTGCAGTGGCCAGGACTGACTTCCAGGAGCTCGGTACCAAATTTGAGACCAAGGTTGAGGAGAACGCCCAGAAAATGAGCCGGCTGCAGGAGGACATGGAGGACCGTCTGCATGCCCAGCAGCTTTCCCTGCAGCTCTCCCTCTCTGAGGTCCAGGGCAATGTGGACACGAAGCTGAAGAAGCTCCTTAAGGCCCAGGAATCCCTGGGGGTCAATGGCAGCTTGCTGGTGGCTACTGCAGGAGCAGCAGCCAGGCCAGAGCCAGAGAGCTTGCAGGCCAGACTGGGTCAGCTGCAGAGGAACCTCTCGGCTCTCCATGTGGCCACTGGCCGCAGGGAAGAGGAGTTACAGAGCACCCTGGCAGACATGCAGGCGACTCTGGCCCAGCATGTGAATGAGATCAAGGAGCTATATTCAGAATCTGATGAGACCTTCGATCAGATAACCAAGGTGGAGCGACTGGTGGAGGAACTACAGGTGAATCACACTGCATTGAGAGAGCTGCGGGTGATCCTGATGGAGAAGTCACTAATCATGGAAGAGAACAAGGAGGAGATGGAGCGGCAGCTCCTGGAGCTCAACCTCACCCTCCAGCACCTGCAGGGCGGCCACGCCGACCTCATCAAGTATGTCAAGGACTGCAACTGCCAGAAGCTCTACTTTGACTTGGATGTAATCCGGGAGGGCCAGAGGGACCATACGCGGGCCCTGGAGGAGACCCAGGTGAGCCTAGATGAGAGACGCCAGGAGGACGGCTCTTCCTTGCAGGCCCTGAGCAGCACCGTGGATGCTCTGTCACTGGCCATGGAGTCACACAAGGCAGATGGTGAGCGGGCCCGGGCCGAGACATCGCGGCTCAGGAGCCAGCTGCGGACACTGGACAGCGAGGTAAACAAGCTGAAGGCCTCTGAAGTGGAGATCCGCCGCGAGATCCAACAGCTCCACAGCTCCTTCGCCGCCCTGTTGGAGGATGCACTGAGGCACGAGGCTGTGCTGGCCGCCCTCTTTGGGGAGGAGGTGATGGAGATGATGTCAGAGGAAGGGACTGGCCCTTTGCCCCTGCGCTATGAGCAGATCCGCGTGGCTCTGCAAGATGCCGCCAGCGGGCTGCAGGAGCAGGTGCTGGGCTGGGATGCCCTGGCTGCCCGGGTGACGACCCTGGAGCAGGCCATGGTGGGTAGTGGGCAGAGCAGGGCTGGGGGCCAAGTGCAGCCCCCGCTGCCGGCAGAGCACCTGGAGCCGAGCCACGATGCCTCAGGAGAGGAGGCCGGTGGGATGGACCTGGCTGGGCTGGCGCAGGAGCTCCAGCGCCTGAGTTCGGACATCAAGCAAGTAGGGCAGTGCTGTGAGGCTTCCTGGGCCACTTCTCTCAACAGCTCCCTCCAGGGCCTCCATGGAGCACTGGCCAGCACTGAGCTGGACTTAGAGCGGCACCAGAAGCTTTTCCACAGCCTCTTTGGGAACTTCCAAGGGCTCTTGGCAGCAAATGTCAGCCTGGATCTGGGAAAGCTGCAGGCCATGCTGAACAGGAAAGGGAAAAAGCAAAAGAAAGGTCTGGAAGCTCCCAAGAGGAGGGACAGGAAGCAAGTGGAGCCTCTGGCAGATACACATGTCGGAGGGCCAGTCACGGGCACCCTGGGAACAGAGCTCTGGGAGGCAGGTGAGTTTCTGGACCCAGGGAGACTAGGTGAATCTAGGAGAGGGTTGTCTGCAAGCACCTCTTCTGCCACATAGAAGGCAGGTGAGAGAGAGAGAGAGAGAGAGAGAGAGAGAGAGAGAGAGAGAGAGAGAGAGAGTGTGTGTGTGTGTGTACAGGTATTTATGTCACCTGCCAGTGGCAGCACACCATGGGAGGTGAATGCAGGAAGAGCTTTGGGCCCCAAAAGGAGCTCATTCTGCAAATATAGTTGACCCACCTTGCTGCTCTGCAACAGGTCCTCTGTGTAACCCTTTTTGGGCTTTGCCATATTGAATTATCATATCCACTCAACAATGTATTATTGCCATCTGACCCTGGAAACAGAATCAGTCAGGGGCATTGTCCTGCTCAGAGAGCCAGTAAGCAGCTACAGAGTGGCCCTGAACCCAGTCTGGCTGTCTCTAGATGACTGGTCCCTGCAAGGTTCCAGGGCCCTGGGTTTGGGAAACTGGCTGAGGCTGAAACAATGTGCAGTCAGTCTCCCTAGCCACTCCCTGAATGTGGCTCACAAGTGACTCTCTCCTGCCATTGAGGCTGGTGTTGGGACCACCTCCTCCCTCAGACCCGTGGACTTAGCCCAAGGCTGTCATCTGGGCTGTCTGTACTCTGTGTAGCCTGGCATGTGGAAAGTTCAAGGTCTTCCTCCTACTGACCCTACTTTATGGCCACAGAGGCCTGTATCTTCTTGGTAGTAGAGAGAGCACAGGCTATAAAACACCAGTTACTTGTCTCAGTTTCTCCTGCTGTAAAGTGGGAGACTCACTGCCTGCACCACAGGGCTATTACCAAGGGTAAGAGAGAAATTTACCAAGTGCCTAGCACTGGCTTGACATTTAGTAGAAACCAGTCAACATTTTCCATTTCCCCAGCATTTTCAGGGTGGAGGCTTTTTCTGCCTACACTAATTGTTCCATCATTTTCCCTCTTATGAGGGGGTGTAAGGTCTCAATATGCTAATGAATTTAGAATTTTCCTGAGCTTACCACTGAAATATTTTGTTGTTCTAATATAATGGTTTCCCACCAAAATTAAAAATTACCCTCTATCTTGCAGGAAGACTAGAGGGCTTGAATTTGTACCCTCCAGGCAAGCCCATTCTCTGTCAGCCTGTTAACAAATCAGTGAATCGCAACCCTTCCACCAGAAAGGTGCACTGTCACTGAGTGGGGTCTCCCTCTAAAGCCCAACTCCAGGCCGCAAGCAGGTTGGCGAGACGCAGGGGAGGGGGAGCCAAGCAACGGCAGGGGGCGCTCTAGGCCAGCCTTCCTTGGGCTGGACCAGCGCCCCACCTCCTGGGTGCTGGGGGAACTGCAGAACCAGCAGCAGGCCTTTGCGGAGACAGTCTTACACAAAGCGGCTGCTATTCTGAACTCTCCAATAATTCTCAGAAAATCTTCCAGAACTAGAGAAAAACAGCATTTTTTGTCTTTCACAGGGCTATTTCTGGAGTGGGAGCCAAAGAGCTGGCTCTCTAGCCCCATGACCTAAGTCACTAGCTGCTGTGCAGATTGCTCCTCCTTTCAGGCCTTGTTTTTACTTGTACTAACTCCATGCTCTTTCAGGGAACACGCGCGCCACGGCCTTGTCAGTGCCAAGGCCCGTGTCATGGCTGGACCCCCATTGGGTCCATCTCATGTCCAGCCCAGTCTTCCCCGCCCCAAGCCTCTTGGCCAGGCAGCCCACTTGACTCCTTCCTCACTGTAATTCACCCCCACACTCCCAAAAAGCATTAAACAATTGCGATTCACTGACTTGTTAACAGGCTGACAGTTTCCTCCAGTTGCCTGCAGTGGGCAGGGGGCTGCACACCTACATTCTTTCTTATCCTCCTAAGGCTGGCTAAAGCACACCGTCAGGGGAGAAGAGCACCAGAAATTAGGAGACCCCAGGGCAGCTCCCTGCTGGTAATTTATTAGTGTGCCACCTTTCCCTTTCTGGGCCTCAGTTTCCCTATCTGTAATCCCAGGGCTCTGAAACATTCTGAAAACATTAAGATGACCAGCTTGAAAAGACTTTTCCTCCCCAGTCCCACCTGCTCTTCCTTCTCTAAGGTGCTGTGACAAAGCTCCAGGAGTTTGCTTTTCTCTCTCCACTGCTCTGTGATTATCTCCAGTGTCGTATTATTACCTTGAGGAGCTGTCACGTTTTCTCTTTCCTCTGGGTATCACAAGATTCTTCTCAGGCAGCAGTAGTTTGGGAGTCAGCTGTGTTCCTTTTCCAGCCTGCCACTGGGCAACCAGCTAGGCACCTGATCTCCTCAATCAGTGGATCTGTTCTTGGAAACTAAGTGAACTGATGTTGATGGCAACAAAAGGAAGCCAGCCTGTGCACTGGAACTGTTCACTCCCTTTTACCATTTTAAGAAAACAAATGCCTTATTCAAGAGCCTACTGTACTTCTCTCCCTCCCTTTGAGGGTGCTGGAAAGGAAAAGGGATGAAACAAAAATGTACTTTAAAGTATACTCTAGAAGAGAACAGACTGTATCTATCTTCCCTTCTCTCAATTAGTGAAATACTGAGGTTTGGCCAGGTAGTTCCCACTCCCTGAGATACACTATCATTGGGAATATCTAGGTTACCTGAAGACAGAGACCTATTTCTAATGTTAAGCAGGTGAGGAAGCAGGTCTCAGGGCTTCATTTACCATCCGAAGGAAGGTGTCTTTCAGCACTTTCCTCCTGTGTTCCAGGCACCCCCGTGGCCTTCTACGCCAGCTTTTCAGAAGGGACAATGGCCCGGCAGACTGTGAAGTTCAACACTACTCACACCAACATTGGCAGCAGCTACTTTCCTGAACAGGGCTACTTCCGAGCCCCTGAGCGTGGGGTGTATATGTTTGCAGTAAGCATTGAATTTGGCCCAGGGCCGGGCACCGGGCAGCTGGTGTTTGGAGGTCACCACCGAACCACAGTCTCTACCACCGAGGGCCAGAGGAGTGGAAGCACAGTGACGACCTTTGCCGTGGCTGAGCTGCAAAAGGGTGAGAGAGTATGGTTTGAGTTAACTCAGGGATCAGTAATAAAGAGAAGCCCACCAGGCACTGCATTCGGGGGTTTCCTGATATTCAAGACCTGAACACTGGACACAGCTCTGATGAGACTTCGGGGACTCACATAACTCTCCTGGGCCTGGAGCTCTGGCCAGGTTTGGTCTGGAGACCATCCAGTGGGTCTAGCTCTTTCCTGGAGTTCTGCATGAACAGCGTGGCCTATGGGGCCTTCCTCTAGACACACTAGGTTTGGATATTTTTTAAGGACAAGGGCTAGGGTGCTTCCCTGGGCAGGATCTGACTAGGCACCTGTGAACCTGGGCCCACGTGCCTTTTGAGACAGCGTGTCTGTACTCCAGCCCTTTGGCACACCCTTTGTTCAGCCTTTTTGGTGTTTTGCTCCTCCTATGGTTGGAAACTTCCTTACAACACTTTAAACCTTTCTCCTTCCTCTTTTTCCTAATCTTGTGCTACAAAATCATTCCTCCCCACCCCCAGGAAGTGTATGTTTAAAATAGAGGTGACATCTTGGACAATAGTGGAACCAAATATTGGACCAATACTGGAACAAAATACCTCCAACCACTGCAGAGCAGCAGAAAACCAACCTGTTCAGTTTCTTTCAGTCAGAAATGGCAACAAAGGCTGCTAGAGCTAACCTAGGGAAACAAAACTGGTAACTTTTATCATCAGTCCTTCCTTGACCTTATTTATCTGTGACTTTAATTTCACTTCGTTTTCTCCTTTCCTCATGCAGGGTAAAAGTCAAGACATGCCAACCATGAGCTAAAATGTATATAGCCTTCACCCTTTTTACTTCCTCTTATAGCTTATCATCATCCTAAATGTTAGCATCTCTAACCAGGAGGGGAGCTGAAAGAGGACATGAAGGAAAACTGTGAGAAAAATCTCCCTAAATGATGAAGAACATTAGAATAAAGTGATGCCTTTCAAATCTCTGCCTGGTTTACTTCTAGAGAATGAAAAGATTTGATGAAGTAGATAGAACTATGGGACAAAATCAAACTACTTGGGATAAATGTGACATTCATAATTCTACCCCCTATTTTACTTAAATTTCAGTGAATTCTAAGTAAAACATTCAGAGGCCACCACAGTAGGCAATGACATTAATACTGGACTAGACATTACTACTCAGTAATGATTATTCCTGCAATATCAATACATGTATTTGTAAAATTACATATTCTAGAGGAAAGAGGTGTGAGATGTTAATCATTTAGCAGTTGGGGTTAATAAGGTTCCCAGCCCTTCTTACTGTATCCCAGGGGTCATTAATTCAAATAATTATCCCTCAGGATTTACCACTGAACTCTGTGTACTCAATAAGCTGAAGTCAGTGTCAAAAAGGAACAGTGTTACAGGCTACACTGCCACAGATGGTTTAACTTTTTAACTCTTTTCACTTGTAGTATAAGGTGGTTAGTTTAATGATTCTCATTAAGTATTCTGGTACTTTATTATGCCGACCACAGGTTCAAGTCTCACGTATCTGCTCTTCCCTTTGGCCAAGTGCTCTTGGCCACTGCAGCTCAGATACCAAGATCAATCCTGACTCAAGGCACAATGTGTCTGTGTCATCCCTCATCAAAGATGGGAAAGCCAGCACAAGGTCACCCCTGCTTCTAGAAAGACCATGCTGTGTCTTCTTTTTGTTCAATCTTGCTCTTATTGGTCATGGTATGCTAAGTAGAAACACTAGGGCAATGTAGTCTTTAAAAGATTTTCATTTAGAATTCATTGTACATAATTGGCAGAGTGAGTTGATCTCCATAAAGGGTACAGGTCTGCCAATCCTCATATGCCTGGTATTCAACAGGAGGTTGAAAGTGCTAACAGGTACATTCTGCCAGCAGTATCGGTAGATCATTCTAGGAAAGTCTCTGGAATGAGAACTGGAGAAACAACTGTCTTTTAGATAGCCGGCCCATGCAAATTTCACAAAACATACTATCAAGCTTAAGGGCATATTTTTCTCTTTAAACATTTCTAAAATTTGGATTCCAGGTAAGCAAGAAATCTAAAACTTAATCTGATAGATTTCTCTCTAAGTCATCTAATATCTTTGGGTGGAAATTCTTTTGGTACTCTACATATAGATTCCCCAGGCCAATGTAAAAATACCCTTCAATGGTGGCATCCAGAATAAGACAATGGGTCAAGCACAGAGTGGTATTATACCACCCTAAAACTGGTCGGAAAGATATAAAAGTATTCAAAAATAATGAAAAATAAAAGGCACCTTAAGCACAAATCAGGAAATTTTAATAAATAAATCCTGAAAAAGAGATCAAGTGTAAAATGCAACAGCAATAGGAAATCATAACCCCAAACATTTGAGACCGTTGGAGAGAAGGGAATGATTCCACAGGAGCCCCTAACACACGGGTGGAAAGCGGCAGATGAAGCAGTGGGCAGTCAGCTGCAGTGTGGCCTATCTTGAGCTAGAATAGTGCATGTTCCCTCATTACCGCCCCCCCACCCCCAAACATACACATACTGTTACAGGGTAGCTGGCTACCAATTATCCAGACACAAGACACTGCCACACTGAGATGTGTGAAATCTTACTGAAATCAATTCCCATGGGAGTCAATCCAAAGACATGTCTTCATAAACCATAGCATAGTGTCAAAATACCTCCAACCTTTATTCTTATTGCAGAACACTGTTAAGAGGATCTAACCTCCATAAAAAAAAGTTTCTTAAAATTCTCCTTTTCTCTCACACTCTGGTATATCATGTTTATCTCAAAAACTTCAAAAACTCCTCTCCTAGCTGTAGCTGGAACACCGTTTTCCATTCAGAAAACTCTCTTGAACCTGGCCTGACAATGACAAAACTTTTGGGGTGGGGTGAAGGGGAAAAGAATAGGGAAGGTACAAATCCCTTGAGTAGGTAAGGATTACTGTTCAAATTTGCTCTAACAGCACTCCCTGATAAAAAAAGGAAATTGAGGAACACAGAACTGAACTGGGATTCACTAATATAACGATGAGCAACTAGGCCCAAATTGCCAAATACCTGTGGAAAGCCAGCATCATGAAATGCCTGAAGATCCAAAAATCCATAAATGAAAATTCTGAAATGTTAACCTCTAGAAACAAAGGACAACTGGAAATTTAAGTCTTGATTATCTGTCAACATACCCTTGTTTCTAAATACCACACCCCACCCCTGCCCCCACAAAGGTATACCAGAGTGCCTAGAAAAAATGCATCTCCATGACTGAGCAAGTAAAGTACCAGAAACTGCAACATGTTACTGTGCCAAAAGGTAGTAAGTGCTCAAAAAATGAAAGATATATGTCAACAGGACTCAGGCATTAGCTTGATGAACTCCTAGTTGCCAAGACTATGTTGATTTGACCATCAAGACAAATAATCATCTAATTGACTATTACTCATTAAATATAGATATTATGGTAACTCCAATCCAGACAAAGTAAAGAAAGGAAGGGAGGAAATAAAGAAATAACCCAGAAAATACCCCAGGCCCAAGGAAAGATTAACAGGACACAATAACAATGAGCAACAGAATGAATGTATCTAGGCAGGGCAAGTTTAAACATCAAAATATCCACATATACACAAAATATGTTAAACTACAAAGGACTGAGAAAAACACGTCAGACGTCCTACAGGCAACACGTTCAACTGCTTAAGAGGGCAAAATGAATTTACACATAACAGAAAATAGCCCCGACAGGTGATGAGACTGAGTACAGGAGGGAAAATGATATGCTGCACAACAAAAGCTATCCCCAGGCTTTATTTTCTCAAAGTTCAAACTTTTCTAAAAGCATTTTCTGCAGCAGGAACACCATAAGGTCAGATAAATGGATCCCATAACTCTAAGGAAAAGAACCTGGTCACAGGACAAGAAAGCATACCCTATACTAACCAAGAGAAAAAAATTTGGAAAAATTACCTGTCCAGGTAGTGAAATGCACACTGATCCACGGTGGGTAGGAGTGTAAAAAACGGCTCTACGCCGTATATAAGGCAATATTTGCCAAAAACCTTCAACTTGAAAAAAACCCTCAATCTTTCAAAGCTTTATATCCACTAGCCCCATTGTAGGAATAGAACGTAAGAAAATAAAATACAAAGGAGTTATGTATAAGGATGTTCAATACATTATGTTTTCCCAAAAACAATGGCAATAACCCAAATATTCAATGGGGAAATACAAAAATAAAAATATTTCATCTACTTGCTGGAACATTATGTAGTGTGTTTTAAAATTATGTTTTCAATGGATATATGACATGCTATGATCTTAATACTGTAAAAAACAACATGGGAGGGCTTCCCCGGTGGCGCAGCGGTTGAGCGCTGGGTTGCGAAGCTGCCCGCGACCTTTGCGGCGCCGGTTCGATCCCCGGCTGCTCCCCGGTCACCGGAGGAGGGTCCCGCATGGCGCGCGGACCTCTCCTGCCGCCCGCTGCTCCCCTCAGCAGTGTACTTCGGTCCTTCTGCCTGTTCTGCTCCCCGCTCTGGCTCTGGTGAGTTCTCTCACCCTCCCGCGCTTCTGACTGTACCCAGTGCATGTATAAACAAAACAAACAAACAAGCAGACAAATAAATAAATGGAACATGCCTCTATAAAAAAAAAATAAAAAAAAAAAACAAAAAAACAACATGGGAGAAAGACTGAAAAGCAACATTCAAATGTAAATAGTGGTACCATCTGGCAATAAAATTTTAAGTGATTTTATTTCTATCTTTATTTTCTCCTATGTTTTCCAAAACTTCTGCCATGTACAAATGTTTTGTTCTTTTTATGGAAGGAAAAAAAACACCCTTCACTGTAATAGGTTTATAGTTTCTCTATCTAAACAAAGGAAAGAGTGTGTGGTCACTTACCTGCTCCATGCTTCATACTGGATTTCTGACAGCTGAAATGCACATCTTGCGGACATAGGTATGTACATTAACTTATTTTGTTATAAAATTTCACCAGACATGTGACTTCAGATACATAATACAATTTAAGTAGAATATCACAAAACACATCACTAAAGTATACTAAAATAAGATTATTTACTTAAAAATGATACATTGGATATAATCTATATATAGAACAAAGCAATTAATGGTAAACTTAAGGCACCTTTTAAACCAGATGCTGTACAAAATACATTTATAGTGTGTTACATATCAAAGATGAAATCTATATTTTGGTGTTTTACAATTGCATAATAAAACTGCTTTTAACCCTTTTTTCAATGTCTATATACAGGTTCCCTAATTAAGCTATAATGACATTTTCATTTTATACAATATTTACTATGATTTAGTTTTTAAATGGACAAGGACAATGGTCACTAAAAGGGCTTAAATAAATCACTGAAAGCATAGTACAGAGCACAAGCTAAAATTACAGTAATATATTTCATCCTTTGCAAAAACAGTATTCACATACTTTCCGTATGGGACAATCATTACATGTTGCTTCATATGACGCTGCCCTAGTGTTAATTTGGTTTTTATGAAAATGTCTGCTCCCTGCAGTTTTGACTCTGACAGCACTGAGGCAAGAAGAGGGACTGCTGCACTGCTATTTTAACATCTGACTCAAGCAATAGTATCACTTTTAAACAATGCAAGAGTTGCAACCATTAAAAAATAAAAATCAATCATTAATTCTGCTTTTGAAATTATTTTAGACATGTAGAAACATTGCAATGTGTATGAAAAATACAAGTGATTTAATTTATAAACTCCCCTAGGAGAAATTATTCAATATTAAATTTGATCTTGGATCAACTTAGAGATGCCCAATTTTTTAAAAATAACCTTGCATTTTTGTTTTAAAGAGAAGCAAAACACTGGGGGAAAAATAGTATTCAATTTTTTTTTTTTTTGAGTGAATGGAATACCTAAAAAATCTGGCACATTCTAGGAAAACAATTTTCAAAAACTAACTGTTGGTGGAAATATCTTTTGTGAAAATACAGAGAAATTAGATTCAAATTTTGTATTTTAGAAACTTTAGTAAGAAAGCACAGGAGAAGTTTAAACTCAAAGAACCCCATAAAAGTATGCCTTTAATTCTATAAATATTTACTAGTATGAAAAGGATTCCTAAGAATTTTCATTGATGGTTAACTTTTGCTATTTATTCAGGTAGCTTAGATTTTTGTTTGTTTTAATTACGGCTGACTGAAAGAAGTCACATATTTTCAAACTGGTAAGTGGTAACTGAGACTAAATAATGATGTCTAGAGTTTTATGATTTATTAACTATGGTACTTCATAAAATACCCCCTTTAATTCATGTACTGGATACATTTTGAATAATTTTAGAGTACGAGTGAGGAGGAGAGAAGAAAACAAGTTGCATGCAACTTTTTCAAGACATTAGGATTGCATCCAAGTGGTAGTATTTGCTTTTTCGGAACGTGTGATACCAGAAAGTGTTTTTATTAAATTAATTTCCAAAGTTTATTTGTGGTATCACTTTCAGTAGATCAATTTAATTAAAAAACATTATACTGGCCTTAATATACTAACTATAATCTGTTGCTTCCACATACTTTTTCAACATTGCTAAGAACTGTGTTTGTCTTTCCTTAAATATTTTATTATTAAGATGACAAATGATTTTCAAGAGTTACAGGTAATCAAATAAAAAATAAATCAGGGTTAACCTTAGATTAAATAGATCAGAACTCATCAGTGTTCTTAAATCATATGGTAATTTAGATTAAAATATCCATATTCCTCAGTACAGAAATGGAGAAAACATACTGAAAAAGCAAGTTATTGGGTACCACCAACATGTAAATTTACTTATCTTGATGAACACTTAAAAGTTTGTTAGGTGAAAATTATTATACTTAGTCAAAATGGTTAAAGTTTCAAATTTGTGAAATGATGTATACATAAATATAAGTAAGTTTTAACCTTAAATATCAGTCAAATTTTTGGTAATGAATGCATACATACTGATTCCTTCCCTTTAAAGTTTTCTGACTATGTGATCACATTTTATGTCATATCCAAAGAAATCTGTCTCACTTGATGCACTCACTATTCAGAATAAGACACTAACATTTTAAAGGCATTACAGAAGTATAATGAGTTTAAGTAAATCAGAATTACTCCTTGGGATAATAAGGCATCTATAAAATATGTGGCATTTTATTGAATAAAAACTATACAGTATAGCTATAGATGCTGAATCTTTTTGCATGGTTCTTATCTTAGCAAGTATGGAAGAGAAATCATAAAATCCCCAATTTCAAATGATTTAAACATATAAAACAGCCATTGAGACATTCATTTCAGTTCTGAAATGTAAATCTGTAATTAGAATATTCTTTCATAAAGGAAAACTGAGATGTTATCTTAAATGAGTTTCTGCGTTAGGTGAAAAAAATCCTAATGCTACTTTGAAAGCATTAATCCATATGTATAGTAATTCATACTTAGTAACTTTTTGGACAATCTTTTAATTTTTTTCCCTTAAGGATGGGGTGTGAGGTAAATGTGAGCAGGTTTCTACAGTATGAATATATGTACATATAAAAAATATGGTTGTAAAGAGCAGGTGTTTTGCAAATAAAGCATATTACACACAAAATATAAATAACTTCCCTTTTAAAGTTTACTAAGAATAAAGAATACAGAACATGGTTATAGGCACTTACATTTCTATCTATCAAATGCAGTAATTAGTAATGCACTTCAAAAGAAGTGTTTTCTTTAGAGGGTTCATGGCATTGAAAATTCCACCTTTGGAAAGGGTACTTTTCATGACAAAAGTAACAGTACAACAAAAAAAGATCGTGGTAGGAGGAAAACAGTCCAAATTTAACGGACACTTTCAACTTCTTTTGGCCTTTACATCAACTTTTATGTTAAAAATAAAGTTGGTAGAGAAGCTAGCTCACTTGCAAGGTTAAGTGGCTTTTATGCAATTGGCGAATCTTGCTCAGATAATGCATTTTTAAAGCGCAAAACCAAGAGCCACCAGTATCTTTCTGTGCAATCAGAAATTATTTTCTTCTAATTCAAATGGCAGCAGAGGAATTCTGGTATGCACACATGTGCACACACACACAATCATTATCAAGACATGACAAACTAAGCAGTATTCCAAACAGATGGTGATCCATAGGCTGTTTACAAAGGTAGAATACAAATAGATTAAACTTTCTCAGGTAGAAGGCAAAAGTGTATATTTCTCCATCTCTGCTGAATTCATTTATCTTCTTAAGGCTTTCACAGAAAGCACCACTTATGAACAAATAATTCAGTACCCAGAGTTTGACTGGAGACTTATGAATCAGGATTAAAGTCTTGATGCAGTTCATAAAAACCCAATAAAAAAAAGCATCAAAAACCACATTTAAAATAAAGCGGTCCATATATAAAGAATGAAGTGTTTTGAAGTTCCCAGCTTGTATTCTACAGAGTACTGAAAAGTTTAGTATTTAGCAGCCTGTGAAGGTGTAGTGAGTAAAGAGTCTGAGAACCAAGTTAACACCCTTATTCTATTCTAACTCCACCCAATCCTTGGGTGAAAATAGTTTTTGCATCTAGAATTTCTCCACTATTGTTTAGTTGTCAAATCTTTACATCTTGGGATTCCACCATCTTGGCAAGTGTCTTCTTGATTCTCAGAGCTGTGAGTCTGGAGGCTGGGTTATGGGCCCAGCATTCTGACATCAGCTTCAAAACTGCTCGCAGACACTGTGAAGTACAGAGAAAGCAGTGAGCAGGTAGTTTTGGCAACATTTACCAATCACCTCCTCAGGGGACTGACTTCCACTTACTTCATCACTGTTCCATCGATTAGACACAATTGGCCGCAAACGTTTGACACACACAACCTCACGCATATCTTCATATGATGGATCATTGGGCACCATGTTGTAATATGGCAATTGGTATTCTTCTACTATGCCTGCAGGGAGGGAGAAGACATGGTGGGCAAAAAAATGGTGGTTGGACAAAATACTTATTCAGCATCTCTTGCTAAACTATGAAAGTAAAACAGATTCTTATATAAAGAAGAAAATATTTATGGAGTGGATAATTGAATTTTAACAGTAAATCAGGGTCTCTATCAGGACTGTGGATATGCCAATATCACTTTAAAAAAGGCAAAGTGAAATGCTCATGAACCCTGAAGTTTTTTTTTGTTTTTTTTTTAAAGATTTACTTATTTTTATACAAGAGTGGAGGTACAGGCCAGAGATGTGGGAGGATGAGAGGATTTACCACAGCGGGGAGCAGAACAGGCAGACGACCGAAATACACCGCTGAGGGGAGCAGTGAGCGAAACAGGAGAGGTCTGCAACACCATGTTGGAATGTCCCTGGCCGGCCGGGAATCGAACCCATGCTGCAGAGGTTGCTGATAGCTTCACAGTTCTGCACTCAACCCGCTGCACCACTGGGGAGGCTCCTTACCCTAAAGTTTTATTACTTATGCAGATAATTTTCTACTAATGAGTGTAATCTTATTTTTTGTTTCTATTTTGCGCTGGAATGACAACATGATATATATTTTTTAAAGATTTATTTTTATTTATGCATGGAAGATCTGGGGTGTAGGCCAGAGGTGCAGGGTGTGAGAGGATTCAACAGAGACAGAATGGGGAGCAGAACAGGCAGATCTACTGAAATACACTGCCGAGGGGAGCAGTGGACAAGACAGGAGTTAACTCCCTGGTTGGGGATGGAACTCATGCTGCAGTGGCTGGTGATAGCTTGATAGTGCTGAGACTTTAATCCCTGCGTCACAAGGGGTTATGACAATACGATATCATGACAATATGATATTCAGAAAAGAGAATTAAAAATGTTATCCTTAGAAAAGTTTGCCTGCAAGATTGTCTATAAAGAGTTCCCTACATGATTACAAAACTTTACCTATATATTAAGGGTAGCTCACTGTACACGACTATTTGTACAACATTATGGTTAATACTGAATACCTGCTTTCTTTCTAGGAACTTGGAATTTTGGTACATGCTAGGCAGAGGGTGCTCTAGTAAAATCTTTGGGGTCAAAGTCTCTAATGGATTTCCCTAGACGACAACATTTCACTTACTATCCAAGACAGTTCACTGCCGGAGGAATTTTAAGTGAATCCTGAGTGACTCCACTGGGAGAGGACTTTTGGAAACTTGTACCTGATTTCCTCTAATGTTTCTCCATGCACTTTTTCCTTTTGTTGATTTTGATTTGTACTGTTAATAAATCTCAGCTGTGAGGACAACTATACACTGATTCCTTTGAAGAAATCATAGAACCTGGGAGTGGTCTTGGGGATCCCTGCCTTATATGACATCAAATTATATAATTGTAGCTATTATTTTTTGAAAGAGGAGTACATAAACATAAACATAAACATACTTCCTAAACTCCTACCTCCTGTGATACAACGACGAGCCATTTCCCAAATGATGAGGCCAAAGCTATAGATGTCAGCCATTATGTAGGGCTGGAAATGGTTTTTATTCAGGCTTTCATCTAGTACTTCTGGAGCCATGTAGCGTTTGGTACCCACCCTGGTATTCAAGGGTATATCAACCTCATTTGTATCGCTGAAACAAAAGACAATGTCCAGGTTAGGGCTAAGAACAAGATACTTTTTTATTTTTGTCACATCTTGTAAAAGTCAGTCAGTTTCTTTATCTCTTCACATTCCCTATCAGAAATCCTTGGGGCCAGGGCCTCCCCTGGTGGCGCAGCGGTTGAGCGCTGGGCTGCGAGGCTGCCTGCAGCCTCTGCAGCGCCAGTTCGTTCCCCAGCCGCTGGCGAGGGTCCCACCAAAAAAAAAAAAAAAGAAATCCTTGGGGCCAGACATATTTTGAAATTTAGTATCTTTCATATTTTAGAAAAGTAATAGACCCTTTAAATATATGTTACATATAATACTCTCAGCAGGGTTTGGAGCATCACTGTGAATCACTCATTACTATGTTTGTAGTGAAAAACTAAATATGAATATTCATAATAAATACTTTTCATCAATTTAGGTCAATTTTTAATATTTTATTTTTGTTTTTGCATAGAACTGGGGTGTAGGTGAGAGGTGTGGGGGACAGGGAGGGGTGAGAGGACTCACCAGAAACAGAGTGGGGAGCAGAACAGGTGGATTTACTGAATTACACTGCTGAGGGGGTAGTGGTCGAGATAGGAGAGGTCTGCTGCACCATGTGGGTCAGCTCCCTGGCTGAGGATTGAACTCAGGCTGTAGAGGTGATGGCCCTGAGACTTAATCCGTAGGCCACCAGGGAGGCCCTAAGGTCAGGTTTATCAATAGGTCTAAGAAAGGACAATACTAAATATAAGAAAAAGTGTTAATTATGTGCCCAGAATAAGTGAATATGAAAATTGAGAGGAATCACTTGCTTTTATCATCCTCATGTGATAAACTCAATTTTTGTGAATTAGGACTCATTTCCATCTTTACAGGTCCAAATAACTTAGTTCTGTAATGACTAATATCTACAGAATCATACTAACAATAATGAATGATGTCTACCTATTTTCCAATTTTTATACTAAATTCTAGAGTTATAAAATATGAATGTGCTATTGCTTTGTTCCCAGTTCTGGCAGGTTCTGAAAAGTACTCTGAAGTTAGAGATTAATATAATACATATTTTCTTATACTGCATCTGATAAATATTTGAGCCAATCAATAATAGTTGGTTAAAAAAAAAAACAACCACCAGGGTTCTAATACTGTTAACTACTAGGGAAGATTTTTTTTTAATATTTGTTTTATTATGGACAAATACTTTTATTTTTATAAAGATTTATTTATTTATTTATGCATACAAGAATGGGGGTGCAGGCCAGAGGTGCAGGGGGTGAGAGGATTCACCAGAGAGAGAGTAGGGAGCAGAACAGGGGGATTTATTGAAATACACTGCTGAAGGGAGCAGTGGGCGAGACAGGAGTGGTCTACTGCACCATGTGGGTTAGCTCATAGGCCAGGGGATTGAACTCATGCTGCAGTGGCTGGTGAAAGCTTGACAGTTCTGAGACTTAACCCCTTGTACCACCAAGGAGGTCCTGAACAAGTACTTTTATTTGATGGTTTGAAATGAATTCTGAAATGTGGAAAAGCTGCTGTATTATAGATACATGAAAATAATTCTTACAGTTTTCCTAAAACTTTACTAATACCAACTGTTTAAAAATATTGACAATATTAAGTTGTGATGGAGAAATGGCATACTTATAGCCTGCTTATGAGAATATAAATTGATTCACCCTTTCTGAAGGGATAACTTGCAGCATGCTGTAACTTAGTATTATATACTCTTTATCCCTTCTCCAAGAATTCATCATGAAGAAAAACTTGCACAAGTGTCCAAGGGTATAATATAAAGGGGGTAAAAAACAATGTTCATTGTTAGGCATTTTCCTAATAACCGAGAAATTGCAGGTAATTTTTTTACACCCATCAGTTGGGTGATAGATGAAATATCCATATTATGGAAAACTTTGTATTAACACTTAAAAAAATGAAACAGATCTACATAAATTGAAATAAAGGATATATAAGATAAATAAAAAGGGGGAAATCAAGAATTACATTGAATATGATGTAATTTTTATTTAAAAAACAACACATAAAAACCACAACTATATTTATATAACTATGTAAAGTTACATAAATTCACGTTTGGAATTCCATTGTCCTGAATACAAATAGGGAAACAACTTCTGGAGCTTAAAATAATTTCAGAACAGTGGGCAAAGACCACTCACCTGTTGAATTTAACAGCAAGGCCAAGGTCAGCAATACAGCAACTTCCATTCTTCTTGATAAGGATGTTTTTGCTCTTTAGATCTCGATGAGCAATTGCAGGCTTTCCTTGGGTGCCATAAATTTCAGTGTGGAGATGGCACAGACCACAGGCAGCTGAATAAGCCAACTTGAGCAGGGCTCTCGTGTCTAGTGTGGCACATTTCAGGAAATCATAGAGAGATCCATTTTCATGGTAATCAGTAATCAAATAGAGCTGTGTCCAGGAACCTGTACCTTTAATGTCTGCTGCTATAAAACCTGTTCAAATTTAAAAGATGAGTTATCAGAAGAGGCTAAAAAGAATGACAGTTCATTTAAGGATATTGAGAATAATTTAGGTATCATTTACAGTAAATAAAAACTTAATTTACCTGACAAAATCTCTTGAATGTGTTAAAACAGTTTTTATGCCTACATTTACAAATGTAACTTTACACTTCTACAGTAAGTTTAAAATACTTTTAATGATAATCATGAGAAGATAAAATGACAAGGGGAAAAGATCACATATACGTGGGGGAATATTACCTACATGATTCTCTAAACATGAAAAGTTGTAAGGAGGAACGGAGAAAGGTTCTCAGTTTCAGAGTGCGAAGTGAACACTTCAGAATAATTAAAGGTGTCAACTAAGAGTCTGTTACTAAGTCAGCTGCCTTTTGCCCACCAATGCCTCATCTAATTCGCCTTTTCAGTCTTGCTGGCCGAGCGGTAGGTCCACAGCACTGGTCTCTGTTTCTTCTCTTTTTTCCCTCAGAAGGTAAGCATTGAGTTGAACAGTGTTCCCTCCCAATTCAGGTTCACCTGTCATTTTAAAGGTAACCTTATTTGGAAGTAGGGTCTTTGCAGATGTGATCACATCAGATGAGGTCACACTACATTAGGATGGCCTAATTCAATCACTTCTATCCTTTTAAGAAGAGTGAAATTTGGACATAGAGGAGGTCATGTGATGACACAAAGACAGGAGTGTTGTTTACAAGCCACAAAAAGCAAAAGATTGCTGACAATCAACAGAAGCCAGGAAAAGGCAGGGAAGACTCCTCCCCTAGAACCTTTAGGGAACATGGTCCTGCCAGTATCTTGATTTTAAATTTCTAGCCTCCAAAACTCTGGGAGAATAAGTTTCTGGTTTTAAGCCACCTAGTATGTGATAATTTGTTATAATCGCTTACTATATGCTCAGTCATGAACGGCAACGAGCTATGCATTCTAAAGTAAAAGATAAACAGTTGCTGAAAAGAAGGTAGAAAAGCTAGGCATGCTTATGCATTCTAGTAATGAGATCATACCTAAGTTATTTTGCTAGCATGTAAACCAGGAGTGGATGATTTAAGCTTACAGAAGCAAAGGTACAGAGAGATAAGGGGACCCTAGAAAACTGATTAAATGACCTATGAAAGACTGACATTCATTAGTATATTAGCAAATCCAATAAACTAGCATTACTTCTAATTTGAAAGCCACCGCAGTTTCCTTGGTTGGGTAACAAAGTGGTTGGCTGGCATTGAGGACTGTATTTAACTTGTGTATTCTCTACTTGGTTTCAAAAAGCTCACATGGCAGGCTTCCACCTGCATCCCACCAACCTTAGCAACTGAATTGACTGAAATCAAATGTGTACCCACCAAGTATATTTTCATGGCGCATGAGCACAGTTTGATAGATTTCTGTTTCTCGAAACCAGCTAGCTTCTTCAGTGGTAAAAAACACTTTGACTGCCACTTTCTCACCACGCCATTTGCCCATCCACACTTCTCCATATCGACCTTTACCAACTTGCCGAACCATCTGAATCTGTTTGGCAATCGTTCGCTGAACCTTCAAAGAAAAAGGTGAAATGTTTTGAATGCTTGATGAAAGGAACCTATCTATTCAGACCTAGAAAGTAGTCTGATAGCCCATCTCATAAGAAAGGATGGTATATACAACAGACCACCTCAAATGTTAAAATTTATAATGTATTTTAAAGGAGACGAAACAATGTACAATATATTTTGAAATCACAAATTAATCTACGTGGCAGACTGTTTGCAAAAAGGGTCAAAATAACTTCCCTCCCAGCACAAACACCCTTGGGTTATCTCCACAGAGAAACTGGGCTTGGCTACATGACTTGCTTTGGGCAAGGACTGACCCGTTCCGTTGCTTCAGGCTACTCAACTTTGGAATGATTTATTATTTAACAAAATCTAAATGACAGTTAAAAATCTTTTAACTCAGTCTAAATCCCTACATGATTGGGCCTCTGCCTAACTCTCTAGCCTCAACATTCACTATAATCATCTACCCTAGTCCTCTTATTTACACTTTTTCAAGTTGTAGAACTCACTGAAGCTCATTTTTGTCTCAGAGTCTTTTTGTATGTGCAGTTCCCTTGAGGTTTTTTTTTTTTAAGATCTATTTATACAAATGCTGGGGTACAGGCCAGATGTGTGGGAGGGTGAGAGGATTCACCAGAGACAGAGTGGGGAACAGAACAGGCAGACTGATGAAATACACTACTGAGGGGAGCAGCTGGCCAGACAGGAGAGGTCTGCTGCGCCATGCGGGATTCTCGCTGGCTGGCCGGGATGGAACTCAGAGGCTGTGAACAGCTTCACAGTGCTCTGCTCAACCACCTGGGCCACTAGGGAGATCCGGGTATTGTTTTTCTCTGTTAACACCTTCATAACACCTATACTCAGTTGTTACATTTACCACAATTAAAAATTTTTTACTTAAATACATAGTTGTTTGAATTCCATTACCTCCACTCACAGACTACAGATACTTATTTGCAATGAATACAATAAGCATTTTCATTAATATTTATTGAATTAAAGATGTACACTGCCACCTTGCATTTTCAGAGGTGTTAGTGGCCAATGTACGTTAAAAAGAACACTAGAGTCCAGGTTGGAAATGCACCTAAAATGGGCTAGATTTTGTGCAATGACTTTCTTTATCACTACAGAATCCTTTTGCAATTTTTTTTTAAAGATTTTATTATTTATTTAGGGGGCCTCCCCGGTGGCGCAGCGGTTGAGTGCTGGTTGCGAAGCTGCCCGCAGCCTCTGCGGCGCCGGTTCGATCCCTGGCTGCTCCCTGGCCACCGGAGGAGGGTCCCGCACGGCGCTCAGACCTCTCCCGCCACCAGCTGCTCCCCTCAGCATGTACTTCGGTCCTTCTGCCTGCTCTGCTCCCTGCTCTGGCTCTGGTGAATTCTCTCACCCTCCCGTGCTTCTGACTGTACCCAGTGCTTGTATAAACAAATAAATTAAAAAATCTTAAAAAAAAAATTTTTTTATTATTTATTTATACAAGCACTGGGTGCAGTCAGAAGCACGGGAGGGTGAGAGAATTCACCAGAGTCAGAGCGGGGAGCAGAACAGGCAGAAGGACCGAGGTACACTGCTGAGGGGAGCAGCGGGCACAGCAGGAGAGGTCTGTGCATCATGTGGGACCCTTGCTGGTGGCTGGGGATCGAAATGCGCTGCAGAGGCTGTGGGCAGCTTCGCAGCCCAGTGCTCAACCACTGTGCCACCAGGGGAGGCGCCTCCTTTTGCAATTTTTTAAATTCACATATAATAAAACTCACTCTTTTTATAAACAGGTTAGCATTTTGACAAATGTATAGCCATGTAACTACTACCACTACAATTAAGATACAGGGCCTCCCTGTTGGCCTAGGGGTTAAGTCTCAGAACTATCACCACTATGGCCTGAGTTCCATGCCCAGCCAGGGAGCTATCCTACATATGGCACAGCAAAGCTCTCCTGTTTCTCCCACTGCTCCCCTTAGCAGTGTATTTCAGTAAATCCACCTATTCTGCTCCCTACTCTGTCTGTGTGAATGCTCTCACTCCCCACACCTCTGGCCTACACTCCAGTTCTTCTACACACAAAATAAAATATATAAATATAAAAAAAAAGGATACAGAACAATTTCACCACCCCTGAAAGTTCTTTGTTGTCTCTTTAAAGTCAATCCTTCCGGGCCCCACAAATTGTAGTTCAGTTTATTTTGGCGTTTTCTAATTTTCAATGTGCATAAATTTTGTTAAACTTATTCCAAAATGTTTCATGATTTGACATTGTTTTGAATAAAAGTGCCATAAAATTTTAATTCCTAATTGTTGCTACTGTGTATATATTCAGTGGTTTTTGTACAACGACTTTATATTCTGCAATCCTAATTAACTCACTTCCTGGATGTTACAGATTTATGCTGTCATCCTTGAGATTTTCTATATAATTGTGTTGTTCATTTATAGAGACATTCATACTTTTATTTTTCCAATTCAGTTACAGAATTATTAAATTAGATGTAATTTTAAATTAGAAATCAAATGTATTTACTTTGACCAAATGTGGTTAAACTATTAAAAATCTAAATGGATATCTAATGTTTTTTGTAAGGGTCCTTTCAACCCCTAAATCTGAATATTTCCATACTTATAGCCTTCTGAGGATTACTTACAATTTCTCTTAAATTTATTTTCATGAAATGTGTATTGGTTATAAATAATACTATGTTAAGGCAAGTATCCTCTCTACGAAGATCTGGGGGAGATACTTTCCTTTGATTTCAGAGTCTGAAATACTCATACTTCTCCCAACCGGTTTAACCATTTAAATACAAGGAATCTCATATCTGATTCCTCTTCAAGTTGGCAGTTAAAAACAAAATGTGCTAGCTAACTAACAAGTTACATGCCACACTTTGACCATATTTTCTTTTCTAACTTGCTTATAAATCTATTTTAATGGTCTATTCTATTTTTGTTTTATATTTATTTTTTTCTAATTTCACCTTGTATTAATACAGCCATCTTTCTAAGTAAGATGGAAACTGTGCCTAGTAATGCTCCCTAATTTGAAATAATTATGCTGTCTCTTATCATAGGAGGACATGTTCTGTATCAACAAACCATTCCTGTTTATATGATATTTTATCTTACCAATAAAGGTAATCCAGATCCACTACCAGAACTTTGTGACTGGTCAATAAGGTCTTTTAATGATTCTCCAACTGGAATAAATGCTTCGTCTTGTTCCAAATCACGATTATAACGACGTCTGCTTGAGATGCTCTTGCAATAATGTCTTTTAAAAAAGCAGAGAATAACCTACATTAAAATTCTAAGACTATAAAATACTGAGGTAAGAAAAATCTTCTAAAAATTAAAAAAACAAAAAACAAAAAACAAATGAAGTTAACACCATGACCCTTCCTTCAGACAGGATCATATCCTAGTTAGTCTTCTCTAAGGTAACGTTTCCTCTGTTAAAATATATCCAGAAATGGAGTTTATGAGGTAGGGTTCTATATATTATGTTCAAATGGAAAGGTGTCCCTGGTGTATTAGCAAGTGATAAAACATAAAGATGTGATTAGAGCTATAAATTTTATATTACTTGTTTATATAGCTTACATAAATGAAAATATATATATATATATTTGTCTAAAAAGATCAGAAAGGATAAATTGAAGATAATAGTTACTTCTGGGGGTTTAGGAACATTTACATTCAACTTTATGTATTTTCATTTGAATTTATAATATTTTGTAACAAAATGAATAGTAAATTTACTTTTGCATCAAAATGAACAATAAATATTTCCATTTTAAGAATATGAAAAAGAAAAGAAGTTTTCTTAATTCATTTTGATATTTTTCAAGACTTTTATTTAAAAATTTTAAATTATGAAATATTTCAAGTACACAGGGAAAGATTAATAGGCACCCACGTGTAGACCACTTATATTTATTTATAAACATTAACATTATATTTATTTTAGACATATTTTAAATAAACATTAGAAATATTTGAAGCTCTAGCCTTTTCTCTGATAATTTCTAAGAGGCAAGCACTATCATGAAAGAGGTCATCTCCTTCCTATCTCCATCTTCATACTTTCAGCATGAAAAAAAAAAATATATTCACAAGCACTATCATTTTTTTACATTGATTTTATTTTTTAATATTAATTTTTTTATATCATTGTCCATTTTTAAACAATATTTGCTTACCCCCACCCCCTCAGGTGTAGTCCCCATAGAGTTCCCTTCACCATTGCACCCGTGCACCATCACCTCAGTCCCCTGTGCTCTTCCCTCCCTTCCTCTGATGCCTCTCCCTCCTCCTTCCCTGCAGTATGTCTGATTTATAATTGTCCGTTTTTGCATAAGCACTATTATTTCTGTGGATACAAATTTATGTCAGTGCTGTATGTTGTGTCAATATTTTTATGCCTTGTTTTAAAAAATACTCATGTCTTACATATTTATCCTTGTTAAAAAAAAAGTTAATTTTTACTAATACCAAGTTTTACATAGTTCTGTGACTCACTTCATTTTTACAAAATTCCTAAGAGGTAATACTATCATTTCCACTTTATAAACGAGGAGCCCAGAGAGTCATCATCTGTCCCATGGCCAATAGTTAGCTGGTCAGCTGGTAAAGCTGGGATCTAAACCCAAAAGCCTACATCTGGAATCCATGATCTTACTCACTCTGCAGAGGAAATGATTTTTTTGGTGTCTAGTGTTCCTGTTACCAATTTGCTACAACTTATCCTGACAGCCACATTTTTTTTTTTTAAAGATTTATTTATTTATTTATTTATTTATTTATTTATTTATTTATTTATTTATTTATATAAGCACTGGGTACAGTCAGAAGCGCGGGAGGGTGAGAGAATTCACCAGAGCGGGGAGCAGAGCAGGCAGATGGACGAAATACACTGCTGAGGGGAGCAGCGGGCGGCAGGAGAGGTCTGCGCGCCATGTGGGACTCTCCTCTGGTGGTTGGGGAGCAGCCGGGGATCGAACTGGTGCTGCAGAGGCTGCAGGCAGTTTCGCAACCCAGTGCTCAACCGCTGCGCCACTGGGGAGGCCCAGTGACAGCCACATTTTAATTATTTACAAAAGTTTGTTAAATTGTGTCTCAAAAAAAAAATTGTGCTTATCTCACATAAATGTATTAAATTTACACTTTCAATTTTATCAGTTATCATCAAATTGCTCTCCAAAATGAATTAATTTATACTTTCACCAAAAGCATATTATTACAACATTCATTTCTCCACATACCAGCCCAAATTTGGAAGTGTTGTATTTTTAGTCTTTGGCAAACGTTATAGCTATGTAGTGACTTGTTTTCATTTGCTTCTCCCTCATTATTAGGGAGGTTTATAATTTTTTTATTTACAGTTCAACTTCTTTTCTGTGAACTGCCTGGTGATACTTTTTGCGCAATATTCAAGTGGATAATCTTTCCCCTACTTTTAAATATATACTTTTATGCCCTGTTTAAGAACCCTTCCCAACCCTAAAGTCATAAACACGTTTTCTTTTCTAGGTTTTAAAATTTTGATTCATTTATTCTTTTAATCCATTTTGAACTTATAAGTATAGAAATTAGGGAATCAAATTAGATTGCTTTCCTATGGACAGCCCCATCTACTTAACCATTTTGTGATTTTTAAATATTTATATGGGTGCTTTACTTAAATGGTTTAAAATTCAAAAGGCACAAAGGGTGTAGAGTGAAAATGTTCCTCCATCCTTCTCCCTAAATCATGAAGTGCATTTTTCTAGAAGGAACCTGGAACTAGGACTATTTACAGGGCTTGGGGTAATCTTCTAGAGAACATTTATATTCAAACAAAAATATGTATGTTGCTATTCATGTCCACTTTTTAAAAATTTCCTTCCAGAAATGGTAGTAGATGATACATAATGTTCTGCATCTTACTGAGCAATAAATACATCTAAGGGATCATTCCATAGCAGTAAATAAAGAGCCTTCTTTTCTTTAATGGCTAAGGAACAGTTCATTATATTGCTGTGAACCACTCCCTACCAGTAACATTTAGATTGTTTCTAGTTTTATTTCATACAAAGCTGAATGACTGGTCCCTTTTTTGGCGTATTTCTAGTATAAACTGCTGCAAGTTAGAACTGAATTTGGAGTTTTGATGGAATGCTCTACTGACTTCCTTGTTTCTCCACCATTAGATGAGAGTGCTCATTTTCCACATGCTCTCATCCACACTCCTGTGGTTATTTTTATAACTTTATATTTTTTATGGAAGTTCTATATTCCTGTTTTTTTTTTTTTTTTTTTTTTTTTTTTTATAGAGGCATGCTTTATTTATTTGTTTGCTGGTTTGTTTGTTTGTTTTGTTTATACATGCACTGGGTACAGTCAGAAGCGCGGGAGGGCGAGAGAATTCACCAGAGCCAGAGCAGGGAGCAGAACAGACAGAAGGACCAAAGTACACTGCTGAGGGGAGCAGCGGGCGGCAGGAGAGGTCTGCGCACCATGTGGGACCCTCCTCTGGTGGCCGGGGAGCAGCTGGGGATCGAACCGGCGCCGCAGAGGCCGCGCGCAGCTTCGCAACCCAGCGCTCAACCGCTGCGCCACCGGGGAGGCCCTATATTCCTGTTTTTAAAAGTTACATAGACATGGTATCTGACAAGCTCTATAAGAGTCAAAGAAAAAAATATAGAAATTTCATATCAGAAATTTTATGTGATCCAGAATGAAGGGAGCTGATGGTCAGAGAGGAGATTTTAAAGAATCTATTGATTTTGAAGGTTGGTATCATGTATATAAATCAGAATCAAGAAGAATACAAAAATTAGATTTTTCTAAACTCAAAGAGAATAGTCATCAGAAAAAAAGTAAAACAAGGTATTAAAGTACATAAGAGACTAAATATGTATAAAGATACAGCCCTCAACTTCAGTCTTATCTTTTTATGGTTTGCTATGGGCAGCAAATCGTATCTTATAAAAAAAATTCAGCTAACATTGTAGATACGCCAAACTACTAATCTCATTTTTGTTCTTTCCAGAGAATATACTTTTAGCCTTCTGCTAGGGAGATGATAGGAAAGTCACATTATTATTTAGAACAGAAGTAGGGATATCTCAACGTCTATGGAATCTGGTGTAAGAAATGATCTCATTTCCTGGTATACACGTGCTTGTTTAGTTTCCTTCCATAATGCAGTAGGGCTAAGCTGTATGACCAAAATAACGTGGCAGAGTAGTGTGACTTCCATAAACAGCACTGCAGTCTCTACTTTCATCTTCTGCATCACTCAATCTGAAGGGAAGCCAGGCTTCATGCTATGAGGACATTCTAACAAGGAGTTCTGCAGAAAGACTCATGTGAGGGGAACTAATGTTTCCTGCCAACCTGTAAGTCTTGGAAGTGAGCACCTTGGAAGGGCAATCTGCCAGTTAAAGTCAAGCCTTCTGGAGAACACAGTCTTTGTTGACAACTGACTGGAAACTCATGAAAGATCCTGAGTCACCCAAGCAAGTCCCCCTTGAAAATTCCTGATCCACAGAAATAACAAGATATTATAATTGCTGTTTGAAGCCACTCAGCTGGGGAGGTATTTCTTTATTTTATTTCTTTATTTTATTTTACATAATTCTTACATCATTTTTCATTTTTGCACAACGTATGCATTTTCTTTTTTATTTATTTATTTATTTATTTTTAAATAGAGGCATGTTTTATTTATTTATTTGTTTGTTTTTGTTTATACATGCACTGGGTACAGTCAGAAGTGCGGGAGGGTGAGAGAATTCACCAGAGCCAGAGCGGGGAGCAGAGCAGGCAGAAAGACCGAAGCACACTGCTGAGGGGAGCAGCGGGCGGCAGGAGAGGTCTGCGCGCCATGTGGGACCCTCCTCAGGTGGCCGGGGAGCAGCCGGGGATCGAACCGGCGCCGCAGAGGTCGCCGGCAGCTTCGCAACCCAGCACTCAACCACTGCGCCACCGGGGAGGCCCTGCATTTTCATTTTGATTATATTCCCCATACAATTCCCACTCCCCCTTATTATGACCCTAATCCCTCCTCTTGGGGAAATATTTCTTAATGCAGCATTAGATAACTATCAGTGCATCTGATTTTCTAAAAACAGACTTTAATCCTCTTGGTTTTACTGCCACCCTTAACTTCACTTCCAGAGATAACTGTTACTGCCAATTCCTGAGCTTCTTGGGGAATTATATAAGTTGGTTGCTCTATGGCTTTCTCAAATTTAGCCTAGGATTCAGATTTTTAGGTATGCAAAGTCACTACTAATCGTTCCCATGGTTCACACATTTCAAATTTTTTACTGTCATTTTATCTCCTATTTTCCTTGTCCTAACTGGACAAAGAAGTTAAAAGCTATTGTTTTAGTGAGGGAAGCAAAAATGAGTACGTTTGCTTAATTAGCCTCTTTATTTAAAAGATCTGCTAACCAAACATTCTAGAGACACACCTATTTCTTTTGAGATAAATCATGTGGGGTTTTTGCCTATTTTCCCAATGAGTTACTAGATTTTTTTCCTTTTTTCATTACAGAAGCTTCATAGTCCAGCTCTACATAATTCAAGAAATTAGCTCTTTGTATGTAATATGAGTTAACCATATTATTCAGCGGTAGTGTGTCTTCTGAGCTCTTATGGTAGTTGCTGCCCCATAGTCAAGTTTCATTTTTATATAGTGGTAATTCACACAACCAAATTTTTATTTTTTTTTGTTTTTTAAAATTTATTTATTTAATTTCCCCCCTAAGATTTATTTATTTATTTATTTAGACAAGCACTGGGTACAGTCAGAAGCACGGGAGGGTGAGAGAATTCACCAGAGCCAGAGCAGGGAGCAGAGCAGGCAGAAGGACCGAAGTACACTGCTGAGGGGAGTAGCGGGCGGCAGGAGAGGTCTGCACGCCATGCGGGACCCTCCTCCAGTGTCAGGGGAGCAGCCGGGGAGCAGCCAGGGAGCAGCCGGGGAATCGAACCGGCACCGCAGAGGCTCCGGGCAGCTTCGCAACCCAGCGCTCAACCGCTGCGCCACCGGGGAGGCCCCAAATTTTTATTTTTAAAGTTTTTTTGTTTAGGTTTTTTTTTTTTTTTAAAGATTTATTTATTTATTTATACAAGCACTGGGTATAGTCAGAAGCGCGGGAGGGTGAGAGAATTCACCAGAGCCAGCGCGGGGAGCAGAGCAGGCAGAAGGACCGAAGTACACTGCTGAGGGGAGCAGCGGGCGGCAGGAGAGGTCTGCGCACCATGTGGGACCCTCCTCCAGTGGCAGGGGAGCAACCGGGGAGCGAACCTGCGCTGCAGAGGCTGCGGGCAGCTTCGAAACCCAGCGCTCAACCACTAAGCCACTGGGGAGGCCCTATTTTAGGTTTTGTTTCATACTAAGAAAGGTCTTCCACGTGTCCAGATTGTTTCAAAAAATTCTTCATGGTCTGCTCTAGCACTTAAGCCATTTCATATATATCATTTCATTTAATGTATAAAATTTATAAATAGTTCCAATCTGGCTAAAATTTATTTCAGTGTAGGGAATTTCATTTTTCCATATAGCTACCTAGTTCCATATCCAGTTCTTGGAAAATCCGTTTTTCTTCAATGATCTGAAATGTTACCTTTGTCATATACTAAATCTCTTTATACAGTGGGGCCCATTTATACATGCAGTACTCTGTTTCACTGATCCGTCTATCCAAACGCCACTAAGATAGTTTTATCATTGAAGTTTAAGTCCTGTCTCCTTTTATTTCTCTTCTCTTTGCTAGCTGTCTTCTGAAATCATGATTAAATGTGAATAATTCTGAAGTCCCAAGTAACTAAAGAATAATAACATAGTTGGTTTCTTGGAATAAATCATAAGTTTTCAGATATAAAGTTCAATATTCCCTAAGTTACAAAATCATAAGTACTAATGAACACAAAAGAATTACAAAGTTGTGTTCAATTAATTGACTGGTTGAAGGGTCCTCTTTTCCTTTAAGAAAACTATAATTTAGGGCCTCCCTGGTGGCGCAGCGGTTGAGCACTGGGTTGCGAAGCTGCCCGCAGTCTCTGCAGTGCCGGTTCGATCCCCGGCTGCTCCCCGGCCTCCTCTGGCGGGGGCCCCCTCATGGCGCGCTAGACCTCTCCTGCCGCCCGCTGCTCCCCTCAGCAGTGTACTTCGGTCCTTCTGCCTGTTCTGCATCCTGCTCTGACTCTGGTGAATTGTCTCACCCTCCCGTGCTTCTGATTGTACCCAGTGCTTGTATAACTAACTAACTAACTAAATAAATAAATAAATAAGTAAATCTTTAAAAACAAAAAAACAAAAAACTATAATTTAGTTACATAAAAGAGAAATAACGCAAGTTAATGATTTCTAAATTACATTCCATAGCCAATGGTTTCTGTCACTGGCTTTAAGAACAACTGTTTGCATCTAACATAATATTTATCTTCTTACTTGTAACAAAAGCAGCTGGAGAAGATGATCATAGCAATTATGCAGACAGCCATAGAAATGAGCACGACCAGCCACCGAATGCTGCCATCAAAAAATGGACCTGACAGTGGGAATAAACAACGAAATAAACATATTAGCTTTTATTAAAACAAAAAAACAATTTGTGGTGTTGAATTCCAGAGAGCTTGCTTATTGTTAAAACCAGACAAAATATTTTACGGAGAATCCTGATCACACTTTTCTTGGCTAACTTACCTATAACAACAGGGGGCAGTGTAGGTTGTAAATACTGGTTACATAAATTGGTCCGACAACATTCTATTGTCCGGCGTAGCTGAGCTTTGGGTGAATCCTAGTGAAGGACAGTGATACGATTAGAATAGTTTGATATAGTAAGTTGATAATAAATTTTTAAGGAATTAATAAAATACAATTTCTAATTCAGTGAGTCAAAAGGATGTACAAACTATAATTTAATTACAGATTGAATTTCTTTTTTTTTTTTAAAGATTTATATTTTATTTATACAATAGGGTACAGGCCAGAGGCGCCGGAGCATGAGAGGATTCACCAGAGACAGAGTAGGGGGCAGAACAGGCAGAAGGACAGAAATACACTGCTGAAGGGAGCAGCGGTCGAGACAGGAGAGTCTGCCCCACCATGTGGGAAACTCCCTGTCCGGCTGGGAATCGAACCCACACTGCAGAGGCTGCGGACAGCTTCACAGTGCAGCGCTCAACCTGCTGCGCCACTGCGGAGGACTACAGATTACATTTCATAAGCATTTTCACCAAAACATTTAGCCTATCTTGATATTTTACTAACGATTCATTTGTTTTTAGTTCAAAAGTAAATTACTCAAATCATGAGCTCTTTTCCTAAAACATTTTTTTATTACAATGATAAACAGTAGGGATGAATGAGATATAAGCGCAGACTAAAGTGGAAGCTATCCTATCAAATAAAAGACAAGATAGAAAAGGTAGCTGAGTAGGGTAGAAGATACTATAAATTCTCCAGTTAGCAACTGTTTTTTTTTTTTTTAAGATTTATTTATTTATTTATACAAGAACTGGGGTACAGGCCAGACGCGCGGGACAGCGAAAGGATTCACCAGAGACAGAGTGGGAAACATAACAGGCAGACTGACGAAATACACTGCTGAGGGGAGCAGCATACGAGACAGGAGAGGTCTGCCGCGCCATGTGGGACCCTGGCCGCCTGGCCGGGATCGAACCAATGCTGCAGAGGCTGCGGACAGCTTCACAGTGCTGTGCTCAACCACCTATGCCACCAGGGGAGGCCCCTAGCAACTATGTTTAAACTGATGAACTCAAAGTGGAAGCAAGTTGCAAGCATATTTGGTGAGGAAAAGGGCAAGACATAGAAATAATATTCTTAAAAAACTTTTTACAGACCACCAACCAGATATTCATCAGAAAACGAGTAGAGAAAGACTAATTATAGGAACAAATATGAGCAATTATGCGTGAAATTTTATTTGACTAACAATACAGTATTTGACAACTTCTTCACTTGAATGCTGACATTTCAACACTGGGTCAGTAATAAGATATTTTGCACACATAAACAAAAAGGTGATTAGTGGAAATAGTTCATTATACAATGTCCCATAATTGTTTAAAGATCTTCTAAATCTTATGCTGAAACTCCCATAATGATCCTATTATCAAGAATTATTTTCAGTGATCTAGCAATCCAATTGAAAGCAAAAACCTGAAAACCATCTAGCATACAAAACTGCTATCCTCACATTCTCCACACTAATACTTGGATTTCTAACTACAACACTGTTTGGAAACATGAGGTTTTAAATCTTAGGCCTTCCTTCTATAAACTGTGAGAAGGGTGGTTGTGAAAAAGGAAGGAAAAGAGGAACTGCTTGAGAAGCCCTGTTTCAGGCAGATCAACATTAAGCACTAGGACCCGTGGAAGTTTAGAATCCATAAAATGATTCCCCTAAAGCTATCCATGTGCTGATGTGATCCCTGGGTACCCAGGAATATGCATAGTTCAACTTAAAAGACTGCTCTGTTATATCAATATAATAAAGCTGACCTTTATTAAGTCCCCATTGAGTGTCAGCTGTGCTGAACTTTTTACATATATGCTATCTCATTTGAACTCCACAATTCCTGTACAAATGAGAAAACCACCAGAAGAGTCAATTTCCTTGCCCAAAGTTTCACAGCTTACTAGCTGGGATATGGATCTTTAACAGACAGTCAAGCTTAACAACGATCATCTCGGTGAATTTAGTTTGGGACATGCCTCATTTAGGAGGCCTGCAAAACAGTGGGTAATACTGCTAAGCTAATTTTACTACTCATAGCTCTTTCTTCAATTATTTTAAGTGATTAAAATGACACTTAAGTGACAAATGAGAGAAAAGGACTAATTCTGATATGATGAAATCTATCATAGACAAGTATATGACAATTGTATAATAAAACATATCCCATTCCCATGTGTAAGAAATTAACAATAAAGAGTGGAAGAGAGGTGGCTTTGCAGTATCATGAGTTAAAAAGATGGAGATTTTAGCTGACTGAGAGCTCCAAGAATATGGTATGACAAATACCTAACGTGAGATTTGGCCGTGTTTAGAAAGAGACAGTTATTCTGTTTTTCTAGTCAGACATGACTCAATGCACATATTATACCAAGAAAGGGGAAGGTGAGTAACTCTAAAGCTGATCATATAAGGAATAGCTGAAGTCACTGTGAACTATTATTTCCACTGAGTATAGACTAGATAGTGTGCGCAGGAAAGCAATATCAAATAAAAACACATTTCCTATAGAATAATGGGCCATCATATTAAACAGGGACTAGATTTGTTCTCTGTGTTCTAAAGTGATAGAGAAGAAGATAGGCTTTCAGTCACTGGCAGGAAAAGCATTCTAGGATCAGGTCAGGTCATTACTAGAGATGAAATAGGTGGTCTCAGGGAATAACAGTCCCTATAACTAGAGGTATGGCACTCAGAAGGGAAGCACTGTATGTGTAAGAATTTCAAACACTGGCCAAGACGTTGAAATATGTAAACTTTAGAGCTTTTATCAACCCTGAGAATTTCTTAAAATTCTTAGTAATTTTTTAAAATAGCTAAGGCTTAAATTTGTAAATAAATCTTCCTATCTAGAGTTGTTTTTCTAAAATACTGAAAGGATCCTGTAGGGCAAAATTACTTAACGAATATTTGAAGAGATTAGGTTTATAACCCAGTGCTGCCAGGATGTTCATAAGCTGATTTCTTTGCTAATGCAAGGAGTTAAAATAACCTCACTGAGATCTCCTTACAAGGCGTTAACATGCTTCTAAGTTGTCCACAGTGATACAAGGGTTTGCCCATCACCTTAGTCTTTTCAGACAATCTTATAATCCACAAAGAAGTGTGACAGTATCATTCCTTGTAGTTATGACAATATGGAAACAGATTATTTAAAACTTCTTTTTAGGGCCTCCCCGGTGGCGCAGCAGTTGAGCGCTGGGTTGCGAAGCTGCCCGCAGCCTCTGCAGCGCCGGTTCGATCTCCGGCCACCAGGTGAGGGTCCCACATGGCACAGCAGACTTCTCCTGCCGCACCCGCTGCTCCCCTCAGCAGTGCATTCCGTCAGTCTGCCTGTTCTGCTCTCCCCTCTGGCTCTGGTGAATTCTCTTACCTTCCTGCGCTTCTGACTGTACCCAGTGCTTGTATAAATAAATAAATAAACCATTAAAACTTCTTTTAAAAGTAAATAATCTGGGGCTTCAATGACCACAATCATATCACTTCAAGTAAGAACTAAGTTTCCTCCAATATATTTGCTTACAAGAACATATAGCAATGTATAGTCCATGCACACTTCTCCTAGAGGAAATTAATGCTTTTCATGTGAGACCTCCCTTTTTTTATTAAATAGGTCCCAAGTTAGATCGTACCTTACACTGAAAATCAGATCCTTCATATTTCATACACCCTGAAGCTAATGTGGTTTCTCCTTGGTCATCTTCTTCTATGATGGCAAAGCAATGGCCATTCGTTCTAAAAGAAAAAAACAAAAACAAAAAACAAACAATAAACCAAAAATCAGAACTTTACATAAAAATGTACTCATTAAATCTGAGTTTGAGTTTGACCAGGTCCTGATGACATGTAATTTACTGGCAAAACAAAATGGGTTTTAAAGCAATGAAAGTTGTCACATCTTGGTGCAAAAGGATTTCTGTTATGAAAGTTCTCCAAATATGAATTATTATGTAATTTTTCTTTGCTAATCATAGACATGTGATCACAGAGAGTGGATTTACAAAATTCTATAAAATAATCTTTTTTTCTTACAGCATCCCTTATACTTCCTTTTACCCTTTCTCCCTCTAAACTTCAGAAACATCATTATTTATTAATGATGACTAGTTTTGGTATTTTTACTTTGTAAAACTATCCATTGCACAAATGTTCAATATTTGTCTTTGTCATTGGTAAGAAAGTAGCAACATTAAATAAACATTACAATATAATTCATATATATGTAATATTTCAACCAGTTTAGAATTACAAGCCACTGGGTGAATTTTCATAGTTTCTTTTTGGTAATATCTAAGTTTTCTACAATGAGAAATATCAATAATTTTATAATAGAAACATCACGAAATAAGCTCAAAATGCTGGGCAAATACCAGATTTCTTTTATTTACTTTCACTTAATGGTAATAAATGTTCCTGTATACAGAACACTGGCTCTTTGAAAAGATACCACATAAAGCTAAAGAAAAAGACAATGTAAACAATTTTTAAAATAGCACTAAATGCAACCCTATTCTCATAACTTTAAGAAGGACTACATAAAATACTTACATGCACGTGTTATTAATAGCATCATCCGGGCAATGTCCTGAGCAATAGCACTTTAAAAAAGGCAAGGTATCTTCTGGTGCTAAGGTTACTCCATTTTCTGACTTTTTCTGGTCAGAGTCTGATTTCATTCCAGTACCATGGAGCATACTATCTAGATTCTGCCCTGTATTCAAATACGAAATTTGTAAATAAACCATGTATGAAAAGCTAATACTTTTATTTCAATTTTCAATGAGGAAACATTTCTGAGTTTTCTTATAGTAATTAAAGCTAAGTATGTCTTCTATTAAAAATAAGTCTCATTCATGCAATTAACAGACATTAATAACCTATTATGCACTGAATTACTGTCCCAAATACTGTGGAATATATGGGGATGAAAATGTCATATTCTGCACTAGTGAAAGACAACAAGAGTGGCGTAATGTAGAATATGGTCATAACTTGTAAGACAGGTATAAAAAGGAAAGCAATTTCAGGGAAGGCTAAGAGTGCTTCCAGTCATTAAAAAATAAACAAATTATGGTTATTAAATTCTTTGGTTCAAACTTGTGCCCAGCTTAAAAACTAAGTCCTTTATTTGTGCCCCTCTATGGAAGTGGAATAACTAAGCATCTTTGCTTTGGGCTTGAATTGCTTAAGTAAGGGAATTGTGAGAGCATGGGGACTAATCATATTATCCGGTGCCTTTTATCTCAAGGTCATTGCTTCAAATCCAGACTATGCTGCCAAAAACTGAAGGTTACTATAGGTCAGTAGTTTAGCTTATGGGAATAGAACTATATTCTTGCACTAGAGGATAGTAGCTTTAAATGATAGAGATTGTCATATTTGGTACTGACAGAACAAAACTAACAATGCTTTCAGTAATTGATTCCTCCCTCTTAATCAGGTGACTAGATTATTCCTTGTAGGGTTGATCTTGAGTGAACAAAGTGTAGAAACAAAGTAAGGAAACAGAAAAGGTATGAAATATTAAGAGAAACTGCAAAGTAAAACAGACAAAAGAAAAAAAAAAAAACCATGGCTTCATTCATGTGGAAGATAAAGAAACAAAGCAAATGCACACACAAAACAAAACAAAACAAAACAGAACACAAAACTGTAATTTCTGATAACAGAATTGGTGATTACCAGAAAGGAAGAAGATTCGGGGGTAGAGGGATGGGGTCAATTACATGGTGGTAGACAGAAACCAGAGTTTCAATGATATTATAATGTAATACATAGAGATGTCAAAATACAAGGTTACTCACCTGAAACTTATATCATTATAAACCTGTATTACCTCATTTTTAAGAAGAAATTACTAAAATAAGATTGCTTAAATGAACATTCATTTACCTTGAATATGCGAAATGATGAACAGATAGGCTCCCAATAATCTAATATAAATATGTAGTTGAGTCATTGTTCAATTTTAACGTTTCCTGTACACTGTGGCCTTTAATAACTGATTTTACTACGTCACTAATTAAAATGACTTTTATTCAATGGGATTTTCTTGTAAAAGTTCTCAATCACTTGACAATGACTCCAACTTCTACTGCTTTCTCCTGACTTCTGAAAGAAAAAAAAAAATCAAAAAGGTAATAATATAATAAAATTTAAATGCTATCAAAAACAAAGAAAAACAAGTACTCAAACATACTTTTAAGCATAGTAATACATTTTTAAAGATTAAAGCTAAGCTTGTTTTTATAAAGGCACTATAATTCAAAAGCTTCCAGTAATAGGTTGCAACCTCTACAGACCTTAGCTTATCAATCATCTGTAAAAGTTCACTAACTAATCTCAAGTGTTTTCTGGCTCCTCTAAAATAATTATTTTATTACAATCAAGAAAATTTCTAAATATATTCAGAAAACAGGAGACACTGATATTAAAATACAAAGCTATTCATGAATAATCCTTCAAGCCCTAGTAGATGTGATGAAAACACCATAAATCTTTCTAAAAAATAATTTATTCTATAAGTAGAAGAGAAAGCTTACCTCTAATTTAAATATGCCGTCTGCTTTGTCATTAAAGCAAAACCAATAGAAAGCTACACTTTCCTAATATTTTAGGTCTCACTTCATTAGTATAAAACTGAGCTTTAATATGGATGATGTGATTCCTAACCTCTCCAATAAGGTTTGACAAATATAAAATAATTAAACTGGTGGTAGGGGAAAAAAATCAATTTGGTAACAGTCAAACCAATTGTCCCCACTGTCCATCCTATTGCATCAGGTAATCTGATCTGACTGCAGCTTGAACTATTCCTGAAAGAAAATTATTTAACTTATTTATGACATAATTACCAGCATGATTTCTACCATAAATAACCTATTTTATTTTATCTAGGAATACCTAAGCATTTTTCACTTTAATTAGTTCTCCGAAGACATTTATAGTATTGAGCAAATTAAACTGCTTCCTACCTACATCATGCTGGAAAAGATGTTAAGTCTAAAATAATTATAGAATAACACACCTGCAAAGTGACAAGAGTATTTCTTCAGGAAATTCATTTCTTAAAAATGTATACAATTCTAGGGATACTTGTTCCAGGTTTCAAATTCAAAAGAAGTTTCTAGTATATTTCCAACCCTGATCTCTTCCCTTATTTCTATTTGCCTATTAAATATCCCTACTAGGATTACACTCCATCTGTCTTAAATCAAACTCATTAACTTTCCTTCTTGCTCCTCTAGACCTGTTCCTCCTCTTCCATTTGCTACTGCAGTGAAAGAGACACCATCTCTCAAGTCATGCACACCAAACCCTCTGACATCATTTCTACCTCCAGTTCTAGCTCTCACACCCTCTTCATATTTCCACTAATTTAATCATTCACTTACTAATTCACCACCAGCATTTTCTGAATATACATTACATATCAGTGACAAGGTGCTAGAGACAAGTATGAATATGATGGCTTTTGCTGGAAATGTCTAGAGAAAAATGATCATGATTGGTTCCATCTTTCAGTATTTCTTCACCAATTTATTTATTTATTTATTTTTATTTATTTTTTTTAGAGGCATGGTTTTTTTTAAATTTATTTGTTTGTTTGTTTTTTGTTTATACATGCACTGGGTACAGTCAGAAGCGCAGGAGGGTGAGAGAATTCACCAGAGCCAGAGCGGGGAGCAGAGCAGGCAGAAGGACCGAAGTACACTGCTGAGGGGAGCAGTGGGCAGCAGGAGAGGTCTGCGCGCCATGTGGGACCCTCCTCCGGTGGCCGGGGAGCAGCCGGGGATCGAACCGGTGCTGCAGACGGAGAGGTCTGCGCGCCATGTGGGACCCTCCTCCGGTGGCCGGGGAGCAGCCGGGGATCGAACCGGTGCCGCAGAGGCCGCGGGCAGCTTCGCAACCCAGCGCTCAACCGCTGTGCCACCGGGGAGGCCCTCTTCACCAATTTATTTAAAGCTAATCTGTGGTCTTGTCTCACTAGAGGTTCAACCAAGGCATCCTGCAGAGAAGGCAATGAGATGCTAAGTACCTGCCTCAGTCACAATCCCTCCCTTTCAGGGGGATGGGATTATGTGATTCCTTCCACATCAACATGTCACTCTGCTACTCTAATCACAAATTCAAGTCCTGGATCTGCCTTAAATAAACAACCTAATCTCTTTCAAAGAATTTCCTTATCTGCAAAACTAGAATTATACTCTCAACCCAACCCACAATAATTTTGAAAATTAAATGAGATCATAAATAACCAAGATCATAATAACCAAGACATCTATGTGCCAGCATCAGTACTGAAATACATTAATTTAGCATATCATCACGACATAGATAGTACAACTATTACTTTAATATTACAGATGAGGAAACTGAAGCAAGTTAGGTTTTTTTTTTTTTTTGAGCTATATATTCTTTTTTTTTTTTTTATTTTATATTCCCCCATACAATTGCAAACGCCCCATTCTGACCCCAATCCTTCCCCTCCCGCCCCCCACCCACCAACAAGTGTCTCTGGTTCATAGTTTTTTGTTGATTTTGATTTTCACTTTCTTATATTCATTTTCCTGGTCCCTTATTTAAGTTTTCTAGATTCCTGCTATGAGTGAGACCATCCGGTATTTTTCTTTTTCTTTTTGGCTTATTTCGCTGAGCATGATCCCTTCCAGTGCCATCCATGTTGCTGCAAATTGCATGTGTTTATCTTTTTTGAATGCTGAGTAATATTCCATGGTATATATGTACCACATCTTCTTGATCCAGTCATCTATTTTTGGGCATTTGGGTTGTTTCCAAAGCTTAGCTATTGTAAACAGTGCTGCTATAAACATAGGAGTGCAGGTGCTCTTTGGAATTGATGTTTCTGTGTCCTTTGGGTAAATACCTAGGAGTGGAATTGCTGGATCATATGGAAGCTCTATGTTTAGTAGGTCCAGAAATCTCCACACAGCTCTCCATAGTGGTTGGACCAGTTTGCACTCCCACCAACAGTGCACAAGAGTTCCTTTTTCTCCACATCCTCGCCAACATTTGTTGTTGCTAGTTTTTTTAATATGTGCCATTCTCACTGGTGTGAGATGGTATCTCATGGTAGTTTTGATTTGCATTTCCCTGATTACAAGTGATGTTGAACATTTTTTCATATGTCTGTTGGCCATTTGCATTTCCTCTTCAGAGAAGTTTCTTTTTAGCTCTTCTGCCCATTTTTTGACTGGATTATTTTCTTTGTTGTTGCTGAGTCTCATCAGCTCTTTGCAGATTTTTGTGATCAGTCCTTTATCATTAGTGTTGGGTGCAAAAATGTTCTCCCAGTTGGTGGGGTTTCTCTTTGTTTTTGTTATTGTCTCTTTTGCTGTGCAGAAGCTCTTTAATTTGATGTAGTCCCAGCTGTTTATCTTTCTCTTCACTATCACTGCTTTGGGTGATGTGTCTGTAAAGATGTCTTTGATGTGCAAATCCCGTAGTGTTTCGCCTATATTTCCTTCTATGTATTTTATGGTTTCAAGCAAGTTAGGTTTAAAGAATTTATCAAAGATGACTCAGTTGGTAAGTGGCAGGGCTGTAATTCAAATCAAGGAGATCTAATTTCAGAGTCCTACCCTATACTACCCTACAGAATAATATATGTAGATTATATAATGTGAAATATATATTACAAAATATTTGGGAGAACCCTTTACAGAGTAGGTGCTCAATAAAGGTTTATAGCACACTTGCCAACCTGGCACAGGAAGTACATAACAGGTGTTAACCATGACAATCCATCTGCAAGAAATTTTTATAGACTAAAGAACCTGTGATCATTTGTATGGAGAATACAAATGGAGAATAGCTATCAACCAACGGAAGACTGAAGTAAAATGGCTTCAAATGCCTCATTTGTAATCTCACAATGGAAACTTCTAATTTTCAAAAAGTTAGGTTTTAGCTGACTATAATTTGCCCTAGGTACTTAGCTAAGTCATGAAGACAATCTTACCAAGCATTGACAGAAACACAAAACTATAATCAAAGAGGGTAACCATTTACTTTATTCATCCCACCTGGATAGGACTTACACACTTTGGAGAAATGACTACATTGAGATACAATAGAAGGAAGCAGGGGTCTTTGCAAGAGTATTAAAGGAACAAAGCCTGAATGCACCTCTGTAAAGGACATGACAGGCACAACAGAAACAAGTCTAGACTAATTAAATGATTCATCAGATTTCTAACTCTAAAGTCCCGTGTGAACAATGTTCTTGCCATTGAATACTAATTTATTCTCTAAAATTTATAAGGTACTTGTTATATGAATGATTCTCTATTAGACACTGAGAATACAGTGATGAAAGCAAAACAGATCCAGTCTTAACAGCATTCAGTCATTAAACAGGACAATTAAGATATCCAGACATTGAACAAGACCATATAAATGATACACAATCATAACTTGTAAATGTGAAGAAAAGGAAAAGTGCCAAGTCCTAGAGGGGCGTAGGGTGGTGACCTAACCTAATTTAGATGGAGAGAGGTGCAATGCTGAGAAATGACATTTAAGTTGAAACTGAATAAAAAGAGCTATCCAGGTAAAGAAAAGAGGGGAGGGGAGTTTTGAGCATAAGTACTAGCCCATGCAAAGATCTTAAGGCAGAGAAGGGCAAGGAAGAATGTTTCTGAAAAGTTGAGACTAAAAGGAAGTGTACTGGGAGGCAAGATTCAAGAGAAAAGACAAGGACCAGGCCAAACATAATCATATGAAGGTTTTGAGATGTAAATCTAAGTGGAATGGAAGCCAACCATCTGGTTTCCATGTAAGGGACAAAAGCAGAAATAAATAGATCAATGAGAAGAATACGTAGTAATTTAGGAAACTGTCAGTGGTGGTTAAGATTAGAGTAAGTGGTTGGCATAAGGGATGGAGTCAGGATATATTTCACAAATAGAATCAATAGGACTTGGTAATGGATTAGATGTAGGGTAAGGAAGACTGAGGAGTTAACGAAGATCCCTATAATTCTAGAATAAGAAACTACTGAAAGGGGAACAAGTGGATTTTTTTTTTTTTTTTTTATAGAGGCATGCTTTATTTATTTGTTTGCTGGTTTGTTTGTTTGTTTTGTTTATACATGCACTGGGTACAGTCAGAAGCGCGGGAGGGTGAGAGAATTCACCAGAGCCAGAGCGGGGAGCAGAGCAGGCAGAAGGACCGAAGTACACTGCTGAGGGGAGCAGCGGGCGGCAGGAGAGGTCTGCGCGCCATGTGGGACCCTCCTCTGGTGGCCGGGGAGCAGCCGGGGATCGAACCGGCGCCGCAGAGGCCGCGCGCAGCTTCGCAACCCAGCGCTCAACCGCTGCACCACCGGGGAGGCCCACAAGTGGATTTTAAAAGGAGTTGAAAGAAAGTTATCCAAGATTCAAATTTAGATATCTATAATTACCCAAAAGAGAGACCTAATGGGCATTCTGCTCTGAAACTTAAAGGAAATATCTGGGACTGAAGATAGCAATCTATTATGCCAACAACATAGACATACTCAAATCTATAGCTCTGGATGAACTGGCCTAAGAAGAAAAAGAGAAGAGGTACAAGACAACAAGACAAGACAACAATGTCCACTTTAAAATTGACTTAATAATTGCACAAATACCAATATATTTAGCATTCACTGATAAAATGAGTTCATGGTCAAGATCTGTTACGTGCAATATTAATTTAATGTTTATTACCACAGCTGAAATATAAGCTAGTATTCACAAGTGGTATTTTTCAGAATTCTTGAAAAAAGCTGATCAACCAAAATACTGTTACGGTAATCTAAAATACGCCCATAAACACTTGACATTGCCTTCAAAAGATGGGGCCTGGTTCCCCTCTTCAACTCCCACTTGACATAGTGACTTGCCTCTAACAAATAAAATAAGATGGAAACAACATGATTTCTGAGACGAGATCATAAAGGCACTTCAGCTTCCTCCTTGCTCTCTGAGAGAAGCTAGCTGCCATGTCACATGAACATGCAGCCTTACTGAGAGAGAGGTGTCTGGGGCAAAGAATTGCATGAGCCACCTTGTCTCATTAGCTACCAGTGCCAGGGAAGCTCACAGAGCTATAGCTCCACAATTGATGGGATCCTAATCTAGAACCATTCCGCTACCAACTGGTGGATTCATGACTCTTGGAACATGTATGAGAATGAATGCTGGTTGTTTTAAACAGCTAAGTTTTGGTGCAGGAACACTTACAGTGATTAGACTTTTATTATTTCAGCAAATTTCTCCTAAGGACTTTATTATAATCAAGAAATTTGCTGAAATTCTAATCATCATAAGTGACTATACAATTAAAAGACAGAAGTCTAAAAGCTCCAGTATAAAAACTAACTGGATGACATAACTAACATCTTTCTCTCAAAGGAATAACCAGAAGCAGGAACTTGGTTCTTCAATTATCTTGACAAGTAAGGATCATTTTTTTGGTGGAAGAAAAACTGTCCCTGGTTCTATGCTATACACTGTATCTGCTCTTTTAAACTGTGGATGCTATAAAGATGACATTAATTTTGTGATTTAGGTAAAGGCACTTTTCATATAGTGGCAAATCTTAGAGAGTGAATTGTGTTGTCAGTATCATGGTTTCAAATGTTAGCTCCTCTATTTCCTATATATTTTGGGTAAGTTACTCAACCAACTAGGTCTCATTTTCTTTTTTTTCCTTTTTTTATGTGTTACTTTTATTTTATTTTATTATTCTTTCTTTTTTATTATAAATTTTATTTTTATATTCCCCATACAATTGCGACCCCCTTATTTTGACCCCAATCCCTCCCCTCCCCGCCCCCCATGGAGTGTCTCTGGTTTATAGTTGTTTGTTGATTTTGATTTTTACTTTCTTATAGTTATTCTTTTTCCTGGTCCCTTATTTAAGTTTTCTAGATTCCTGCTATGAGTGAGTAACTAGGTCTCATTTTCAATAGCTACAAAATGGGGGTAATATTGCTAGCATCTCAGTATTAAACATTCAACAAATAACAGATATAAGCCATTGTTGTGATTCTTATTAATAATACAAATACTGATGACTTTCCCTTTGTCACTTCATATTAACTGCTTCTATAACCATGACACAGAAAACGGTAAGCAATCTTGAATTGCAATTCAAGCAATCTTGAATTAAGAGTATTTTATACTCTTACTTTGCAAGCAATCTTACTTTGCAAGCAATCTTGAATTAAGAGTATTTTATAATGTTAAGACTTCAAAATAAATTTTTTTAATTTCTAGAATTCATTAGAATTTTATACTAAAACTAAAAAATACTAATCTTGTAATGTTAAGGATATAAAGAGATACAGATATTTGAAGTGCTGCAGGATCAATGTTTTAAAATGATGCTGCTGCTTAAAAGCTATTATTAAATAGTCCAAACAGGCATCTAAATAAACTTACTTTTCCTTTGCTAAATACATAAATGCACTTTCTTCTTCAGAAAAATAACACTTAGGCAAAAGAACTCAATAAAATATAAGCAATTTCAATTTAAATAAAAAAAGTTAAAGCTCTACAACCAGCAAGATAGTTGAACCAATGGTTCAAACAATTAAAAAAAAAAAAACAACAAACAGGAAAAGACTGAAGTCAGCTGGAAAAACAGACTAAAGTCATTCTTTCCTCTTCCTGTTAAGCCCCCCACCTTAATTTTCACTTTCTAGTACTGAGATTTGGGAATTCTCAACAAGCTGGCCAGCTGCCCGTTCCATAAAGTAGTAAGGAAAAAGCTCCGCTTTTCAGGGGTCCTTCCCCTAGGCAGCTCCAGGCGCCTGGTCTGACAAGCTTTCTGAGAAGGCCTAGACTCACTGCAGACTTTCTGGCTCCACAGTCATTGTTTGCATGGCTTCTTTGCTCCTTATCCATAGCCTGGATTAACATAAGAATATTGTCTACTCTCTTAACAAGCAAGGCATCCATTCCTTCTCCATGTCTAATCTCTACCCCCATCAATTCCTAGGCTAATATATACACATACAACTGGAGCAATACCACTCAGAATTATTTTTACATCACTGTAAAAAAACAATCTCATCCAAATCTAAGCATTAACCCTTAAGAAAATATCAAGCTTAAATTAATAGCTATATGAGTGTATCTGTGGCATTACAAGAAGTCTCACCATAAAGGTCTGTGTTGGATTCCATGTTGTAAGCATTCACGATTCAGGTCCTCAGGAAAATCTGCAAATTATACCTATCAGTCAGGAGCAGAGGGAACTGAACATTTAGCTAAATTCTAACCTACAACAGGGATGGGGAAGTGCCACTTTAAAAAAAAAGGTTAATTAAATTTATTTATTTATGCATACAATAACTGCTGTCTAGGCCAGAGGTGTGGAGGGTGAGAGGATTCACCAGAGACAGAATGGGAATATGTAGATCTACTGAGAAACACTGCTGAGGGGAGCAACTGGCAAAACAGGAGAGGTCTGCTGTGCCACGTGGGTTAGCTTCCCAGCTGGGGATCGAACTCATGCAGAACTCACACTGCAGTGGCTGGCAATAGCTTGACAGCACTGAGACTTTAACCCCTGAGCCACCAGGGAGGCTTGAGTGCTACTTTTTATAAAGACATTTCTAACTGCCATGTCTTTATCATCTTGAGGTCAGAAATTTCATCTTCACCTCAGAAATTACTTTCTCACTAGATGCTGACATTTTTCTGATGCTTAAGTATTAGTTAAAGCAAATTTCACATTCAACCTATGTATTTCTGCCCAATCATTTCGCCTTTTAATTCCAAACTTTCACTTCAATTCCAAGAGACTATTCCCCTAAAAGAAGAATTAATTATGCCACCTGCCAAATGAGGGGGGTCTAGATGCTATTCTTCTCTCTCCCCTCTGGAATAAGAATATATAACAAATAAAGTGAATCAGTAATTGCAGAAATACCTAGGAGGGAACGAATATGGTCATCCCTTTAAGCAGAGTAGGGTAAATAACACTGTCTTCTGCACAATATTTTTATAGAGATAAAATCAATGTAATGTGATAGTAAGGAGCTAAGAGTCTAGCATAAGACAGACCTAGGTCTTTTTAACAGATTAAATGAGGAAACTTTCAGTATACAGTATTTAACAGTAACTGTTCATGCCGCACATTACAATCTTTATAATATGCAAATAGTTTTACATTCATTATACCATCCATATGCCACGTGAACAGTGAGCAACTTTTCCTACTTTCTACTTTTTTTTTTTTTTAAAGATTTATTTATTTATCTATATAAGCACTGGGTACAGCCAGAAGTGCGGGAGGGTGAGAAAATTCACCAGAGCCAGAGTGGGGAGGGGAGCAGAGCAGGCAGAAGGACCGAAGTACACTATTGAGGGGAGCAGTGGGCGGCAGGAGAGGTCTGTGCGCCATGTGGGACCCTCCTCCGGTGGCCGGGGAGCAGCCGGGGATAGAACCAGCGCTGCAGAGGCTGCGGGCAGCTTCGCAACCCAGCGCTCAACCGCTGTGCCACCGGGGAGGCCTCTACTTTCTACTTTTACAGAGAAAAAACAAGTGCATACCTCAAAGACATCTTTACAGACACATCACCCAAAGCAGTGATAGTGAAGGCAAAGATAAACAGCTGGGACTACATCAAATTAAAGAGCTTCTGCACAGCAAAAGAGACAATAATCAAAACAAAGAGAAACCCCACCGGCTGGGAGAAAATTTTTGCACACAACACTAATGATAAGGGACTGATCACAAAAATCTACAGAGAGCTGATGAGACTCAACAAAAACAAAGAAAATAATTCAGTCAAAAAATGGGCAGAAGAGCTAAAAACAAACTTCTCCGAAGAGGAAATACAAATGTCCAAGAGGCATTTGAAAAAATGTTCAATATCACTGGCAATCAGGGAAATGCAAATCAAAACTACAAAGAGATACCATCTCACACCAGTGAGAATGGCACATATTAAAAAAAAACTAGCAACAACAAATGTTGGTGAGGATGTGAGAAAAAGGAACTCTCCTGCACTGCTGGTGGGAGTGCAAACTGGTCCAACCACTATGGAGAGCTGTGTAGAGATTCCTCAACCTACTAAAGATAGAGCTCCCATATGATCCAGCAATTCCACTCCTAGGTATTTACCCAAAGGACAAAGAAACATCAATTCCAAAGAGCACCTGCACCCCTATGTTTATAACAGCACTGTTTACAATAGCTAAGCTTTGGAAACAACCCAGATGCCCAAAAATAGATGACTGGATCAATAAGATGTGGTACATATATACCATGGAATATTACTCAGCATTCAAAAAAGATAAACACATGCAATTTGCAGCAACATGGATGGCGCTGGAAGGGATCATGATCATGCTCAGCGAAATAAGCCGGAAAGAAAAACAAAAATACCAGATGGTCTCACTCATAGCAGGAATCTAGAAAACCTAAATAAGGGACCAGGAAAAAGAATAACTATAAGAAAGAAAAAATCAAAATCAACAAACAACTATGAACCAGAGACACACTCTGAGGAGTGGGGGGCGGGGAAAAGAGGGATTGGGGTCAAAATAAGGGGGTTGCAATTGTATGGGAAATATAAAAATAAAATTTAAAAAAAAAAAGAAAAAGAAAAAACAAATGCATAGAGTCAAACTGACTTGCTGAATTCTCAAACAGCTACTAACTAGAAGGGCAAACTAATGCTCAGGTCTTCTAACCTCAAGTGCAGTATTTTATCCAGTAAATACATGAGTAAGAACATCAAGATGAACACAGGAAGTTAATTTTTATTGAGCCGCTTAAGATTTTATTTCATCTTCACAACTCCAAGGAGAAAGTGAAACTCAGCAAAGTTAAGAAAGTTGCCCAAGTTTACATAATCAGTAAGTGGTAGGTCTGCTGCTGACAAAGCCCAAATCCTACTCATTACTGCAAGGATAGTGGTAGGAAAGTAATAAAAACACCAAATGCTTTTCAAAGGACAATAACAACAACAAAAAACAGTTTACACCTCTAAGTCCTCTACTATGAAGCTGAGCTGTTCTTTACTAGCTTGGTTCCCTGACAGATCTGTCAACCAGAGAACTAGAAGTAATGAGAGCAGGGGAGAAGGGACTTCCTTCTTCCTGATTTTGTTTGCTGTCCCTGTCAGAGTCACCAACACAACACCCTTAGCTCAGGCAGATGCAGGTTCCAGTTTCCAAATTCCTTCCACCCTCCCAGAACCAGCCTCATGTTTCCCATACAGACTCAGCATTGCCTACATCTCAGGATCTCAGTCCCAGCTTCTCAACACCCCTGCTCTGAGAGCCTCTTGTGCAGCAATATGTGGGTGCTGGGCTCCCTCCACCTGGAGCTAGGTCATCCACAGGGGTATACTTTCTCCAAGCTTCAAGGTTCAAAACCTCAGCCTCTTATAGGTGGTTAATGCTTCCTATAATTACTATTTCTGTTTAATCCTAGTGCTCCTTTGCCTTTTCAATTCTCTAATAACTATGTGGTCAATTCTCTATATCAAATTCTCTGTTAAAATAACTAGTGTGGGTTATATAAAATAAACAGGCAGCTTTCCTTCCTAGAACCTAATTGACACAAATAATTTTGAGACTACACACACACACACTCAATTCACCAAAGAGGAACCAACAATATGTCTGATAACATCTAAGTGCTTATAAATTATGTTTAATATATTCAATTATATGATATAGTCAGGTACTTATGAGATAATACTATGACTTTAGAAATTCTTCTATATTGTGTATGCTTGACTTTTTCTCAAGATAAATCATTTTAACCTATCAAAGTTAGAAATTTGTTCATGACTGGTTAAATGCTCTACTTTAATCTGTGTGATCCAAGTCAAAATATTTAAGAGTACCAAAAGTTGGCTAACAAAACAATTCTCTTTTCCTTAAGTAGCACTACATTTTATCAAAGACTTTTTGGGTTAACTCAATAAATTCCTGTGGCTAAAAATTTCGTTTAAATACTAACATCAGGGTCCTCCCTGGTGGTGCAGGGGGTTGGGGACCGCACTGCGAGGCGGTCCGCAGCCTCTGCAGCACAGGTTCTGTCCCTGGCCAGCCAGGGAGAAACCCATATAGCGTAGTGGACCTCTCCTGTCTCACCTGCTGCTCCCCTCAGCAGTGCATTTCAGTAGATCTGCCTGTTCTGCTCCCTGCTCTGTCTCTGGTGGGTCTTCTCACCCCCACATCTCTGGCCTGCGCCCCAGCTCTTGTATGCATAAATAAATAAATCTTTGGAAAAAAAAAAAGAAAGCCATTTTGAAATGAGTAAAACTTTAAAAATAAATAAATACTAACATCAATATTTACAGGGAATGTACCTAACTTCTAGAACTAGGGGAGGAAAAAAGAATCAAAGCAGAACTTTAAAAATAACATTTAAAAAAAACCCATATTTCAATCAGGAAACCAAATCAAAATATATCAGTACTTACGCCCTCAAAATAAAAGAACACCATTCCAAAAATAGTTCCACATTTTTGCAAGTTATCTCTCAGCTCCAAAGATCTGGCCATACATGGGTGACTATTCGGTTGAAACAATGAGTGAACCATGACAGGACACACAGTGACCAGGGACCAAAGTGAAAAATGCAATTCTATGTACCAAGACAATCTCTTAAAACAAAGAAATGTCTCAACCACATGCCAACAGCACCCCCTTGATCAAAAATATGAATTCTTAACTGGAGTGTCTACCAGATTCCATTATTATGGGAAGGCACTTCTGTGGTTCCACATGTTCAAGAAGCAATACTATTACATCTCTAAGAAGAAAAATTATCTTTGTAAAACTAAAGTCTAAATGCATTTTTACTTTTATTTTACATTTTTTCCTTCTCATTTAATCACCTTTAAAAGGAATCGTCTTCCTGGCTGTGTTAAAATGCAGTGCTTGAGCAATGCAAAAGCAATTTAAAAATCAATCATTTTTCTCTACTTTTTGTCTATTTACAATTTTTAAAAATTCACAGGTTTCCCCAAAGCTCAAGGTATAGAGGCTCTGTCCTACAGTAAGCCAAGTCTGTCCTCTATCCGTAATGATGTTCAGGGGTGAGCTGGTCTAAGAGTTTCAGGGCTTTTCTTGGGCCTGAAGAGACAATGTCACTCTTTCAAATTGCACATGAGTAAGAAAACAGCAACCCAAGAAGATACTGGCAGCTATGTTTGGGCCAGAAGAAGAATCAGAAGGTAGAGCTAGGAGACTAAAAGAATCCAGATCTTTGGAGCCTTCAACAAGCTGCTCAAGTAACCTTGCCCAAAGCCTGAATTACTTAGTGATTTTTCAGTTAAGGGACAATAAATTTCTTCTATTTTTTTTTTTAGGTCAGAGAGAGTCAGTTTTTCTGTTACAACCAAAAATATTCCAGCTGATAGAACGATTAACACACACACCCCCAAAAAAGATTAAAGAGAAAGGCATTCAGGATTAGATTAGCATAAATTATGTATATATGAATAAAGTCAAATATCTTAAAAAAGCTCTTTGATAACATAGGCCAAAAAAACTGTTGAGTTACTTTTAAGACAGTTTCATAGTATGAAAATTGACGTGATGTTACCAACAGCTGTGTAATTACTCTTGATTTTTCTCCTGTCACCTCCCCCCAAATCTGCTAGAACCCCTTCAAGTTTTTCTCACCTTAGCTAACAGTCTGTCTTTTCTAAGTTTCACAGGTCTAAAATCTTGGAATCATTCTTGACCACTCCCTCTTTCCTTCTTTCCATATCCTATCTGTGAGTAAATCCTACTGGTTCTACTTCCAAAATATATTCAGCACAATACACTTCTCACTACCTTCACTGCTATCTCTCTGGTCCAAGCCACTAACAATTTTTGCCTGGATTATTGAAATAGCCTCCTAACTGATCTCCATGTCTACCCTTATGTACCTACAATATATTCTCAACACAGCAGACAAAGTGATAATAAAAAGCATAAGAGATTATAGCACTCATTTGTTCAACTTACTCAGAATAAGACCTGAAGTTTATAATGGCCCACAAATCTCAACTCCTGTCTACTATGGGCCAAAGATTCCAAGTCCTCTACTTCACCCACATTGACTTCCTTGTTCTCAAAACACCTGGGAGGGCCCTGCTGTAGGACCTCTGCATTTGCAAGTTCCCTCTGCCTATAACATTCTTCCCCCAAGACATCTGTTTGACTTGCTATCTTACTTCCTGTAAGTGTCTACTCAAATATTCCTTTCTTATTTAGTGTTTTGGCTCACCCTATTTAAAATCATTCTTACTGGTCCAGATCAAAAAAATCGGAAACAGTAAGTGCTGGAGAAGGTATGAAGAAAAAGGAATCCTCCTACACTGTTGGGAATATAAATTGATCCAGCCACCGTGGAAAGCTGTGTGAAGATTCCTCAAAAAACTAAAAATGGATCTGCCATACGACCAAGCAATTCTACTCCTAGGAATCTACACAAAGAACACAAAAACACTAATTTGAAAAAAACCTACATTCCTATGTTTATTGCAGCACTTTTTACAATAGCCAAGATATGGAAACAACCTAAATGCTCACAAACAGATGAATGGATCAAGATGTGGTATGAATACGCAATGGAATACAATTCAGTGACCAAAACAGATAAACTCATGCTAATTGTGGCAACACGGATGGAGGTGAAGGGAATATGCTAAGTGAAATAAGTCAGACGAAAAAAGAAAAATACCAGATGGTCTCACTTACATGTGGAATATACAGAAATCAAACAAAAGGTCAAAAAAAGACAAACTTTAAAACCAACCCTTGAAAACTGACTATAGAAATGTGGCATCCAAAGGGAGGAGGGGAGCACAATGAACTGTGCTGGAAGAGCAACAGTGGCCACACCTGAGGGGATAAATTCTACATGTCAGAACATTAACTAAGATGTAAAACAAAGATACTTCATTAATAATAAACAAACAAATCCATTTTCATCCTTTGCACACCTATCCTTCTCTGATTCTTTTTTTTTTTTTCCTCTTTAGCACCTGTCATCCTGGAATTTGATATATAATTTACTTATTTTATTTACTGCCACCACCTACTCCAGGATGTATGCTCCATAGGGGCAAAGGTATAAGTCTATTATTTTTACTCTATACTTTTAGCACCTAGAACAGTACTTGAAACATAGTTGGCACTAAATAAATATTTGCTGAAGGAATGATTGAATAGCAGAAGAAATTAAAACATTATGCCAATTTCTTCTACTTTCATCTACAAATGAGGCTTTCCCAAAAGGGCTATGCTGTGGATAAACTATCCAATTCTAATTACTTCAAACAATGACTTGTGTCAAGATTCAGTGAAATTTTTCTACACTCCCTGCATATACCCAAGCTTGAGATGTAAATTAAAAGGTCTTTAAGAAGGGCATGTATAAATAAACATTGCTTCCCAAGAGGTACACTATTGTTTTAAGGCAGACAATGGCTTGGACTACACGCTTACAGAACCACATAATTAAAGCAAGTTAAATAATTTCGGAAATAATCATAATTGGTTCTTTGGTATGAACAATGGGGTCTGACAAAAAGAACTTCAAAGCATATCTAAACTCAACTGCAGTCCTAAAGTTGTGACAAGTAAAAGTTCATGTATAACACTTCTATATAACTTGCAAATCACCAAAGGCCCTGATTAGACCAGAGGGTGTTAAAATCAGATCACTGACAATTCTTCCCTGACTAGCATGGATCACAAACTACAGGAAACTGAACCTTACAAACCTGTAGAGCTATGAAAGAACAGCTGCAGCATTAAAAATTCCTGCTTATTATTGTGAAGCACTTGCAAATCCAGGAAGAGTTTTCCGTCTGTAGATGAAGCATTTACATTTTATTTTCTTTACTCTGTCTCTGAACATCTTTTCAGGTTAAAATATACTTGACTTCATGTAAGAATTACCTATGTGCTGATTGAAGCACCATCCTCTCTCTCTGAGGTAATTGCTCTTTTGATTCAGCATTCACATGGTATTCAACACATCCTGTCTTTATATGCTTTTACTATCTATGGCATGTGTCCCCCAAAGCATACGGCATTGCTTTGTATATTGTTATACTTAATATACACACAAACACACAAAAGTTACATTGTTCTGTATATTTTTATAATTTACTTATTTCTCACAACACTGTGATTTCCATGATGTATACATAAAGCTTCTTTCAATTCATTTTCATCGTTATACAGTGTTCTACCTTATGTATATCATACAGCTATATTTATTCATTCTCCTGCCAATGACATTTTAGATCATTTCCACACATTGGTAATATGAGCAATGCTACAATAAATAAACCTGAATAGATGTCTTTATTGCTGTTGTTGTTTGGACAAATTAATCTGTAGGATAGAATCCCAGAAGAGGGAGTCTAATGGTAGTTTTAATAAATATTTTGATAATCCCTACTGAGGCTGTATCATTTTGCACTTCCAAATGCACCACACTGATACAAGGACAATTTTTAAATATTCCTAAAGGACATGTTATGTTATGTTACTGGATAAATTAATTGTACTCATCCATTAAGAGTTCTCTTAAAAAGTAAACTAAGTCATGGAAGCTTTTAAATGTGGCCACAAATTTCTTTCATACTCTTCAAGAGCTGGAACCTAATTCCTTTGAAAATGAACTAGACTGAGTGACTACCTTCTAACAAACAGATGAAGTGAAAGTGACAATGACTGCTAGGTCTAGGCCTTAAAAACGCATCCCATTTTTCTTCTTGATCTCTTTCTTGAATCACTCACTCTGTAGAAATACTTTATAACTTCTTAAATTTTACTAAATCTAACATAGAATTAAAAACTACAGTTTAAGAAATATGAACAGAGCATTATTTCTTTGAAACCTCCTCTTCTAAAAGAGGCAATACTTTGCTTTTTTTAACATCTCCCTTTTGATATGCCTTGAAAGTGATATATAAAAATATTTGTTGTATGTAAACAAGTTAAGAGACCAATAATACAGCAGAACATTAATGTTAGTTTCTTTAAACTTAAAAAACTAAAAGGAGTATAAGGGATGTTGGCAGAGGGGGAAAAACAAAATAATAAACTCAGAAAACTTGGACCCAACAGGACTTGAGGAATGATGTTTATTACTTAGCAATGCAAAAGTACCCCTACAATCTGGGTAAAATATGTGGGCATCATCCAATATACTCCAAACTTTAGTAACCAATTAGTGTCTCTTCTTCCTTCACAGTATTTAATCCAATTTTCTCATCTACTTCTACTATGCCTATTCTGATTAAATTCTGATTACCTCATGTTACAAACTTTAAGCCCTCTGATTCCTCATTACATTTCTCTAATGACATATGTTTATACATTACCACTAATTTCCCTAAAGTATAATTTCCTTTATGTTATATTTCCTACCCTCCCCAACACCTCTACCACTCCTATAAAAATATTCATTTTCTATTAATCAGCTTTTCAAAAAAAAAAAATCCCCCCCCTTTTTTTTACTATTCAAATTCTACTCATTTTGCAAAGCTTAGTTGAAATAACTCGTCCTATGTTCTATCTGTACTCCTCATAACTGTGACTATAGAAGTAATTTCTCCTTTGTGTTCATCATTTTTATCAATTTTCATTACTCACTTTACTTAATATACATAACCTTCCTGATAGAACTACAGAGGGTGGGACCATGCTCTTATTTTCTGATTCCTCCTTCTTTATGATTTGCTGTTAAACAGTTTCAGAGGGACCCAAAGATACAATATAGAATAAAAAATAAGTACTCCACGGTCTTATATTAAGAAAAAACATAATTTCACAGTCAAGAGAAAGGAACTTATGGTTCTCAACTGGTACTTGAAATTACTTAAAATTCATAGGTCTTCTACAAAGAGAGAAAAAGGAAAAAGCATGCCAGGAGAAAAATATCATATGAACAGAAAGGAGACAAAATATAAGAATTTCAAATCATTAGCTATTGAGTATAGCACATGTAGCAGTAAAAGAAATTAAACATTTGCTAAGTGATCAGTGCTTAAAGGTTTTTATAATTTCAGTGAAGTTGGGCCCTACCTTTTATCAAGAATCTCATTATTTCTTGCTTGAAACAATTAAGAGTATACTAAGTCTCTGATTTTGGCATCTCCCCCTTCCAAGCTATCACTCTTATCACTACAAGCAAAACATAGTCATGATCCAAAATACCTGTTAAAATTTTTCAGTGACTGCAAACTACTTTCAAAATAACACCTTCTTCACAATCAAAATCTCTTTTAACCTTGTCCCTCAAAGCTGCTCTCACAACCTGAGCGTAAACCATACAAAATGTCTTCTGTATGTTCTTTATCTTTTCATGCTTCCCCTGCTTACAATGGGTTCTGTGCACCTAATTCTCATCTCCAAAATTCCACTTAGCAATCTTCTACTCTTCCTTCAAGACTCGACTCCAATATAATTTCCTTTATGAAGTCTCCTTGACAATTCTCTCCTCTAAACACATTGGCAGAGTCTTTGTAGTTGATGCCAATACATTTTTTCAATATGACAAGCACTCTTCAACTACACTTAGAAATAACTGTTTACATACTCATCTCTAAACACACCATCCTTTGAGAGCAAAGCAAGGAACTCATTTTCTATTCTCAGCACCTAATACGGTGTCTGGCACAGAGCAAGTGTTTTAAGTGTTTTAAAGGAGAAGGAAATAGATGTGTGCAGGCAAAGGTGTCACTGACTTAATGCTATATTGTTGAAAGGCTTTAATATTTTAAGAGTTTGTCCTTACTTTGGCAGGTTACTGAAAAGTCACTCACAGTAAAGGTAGAATTATCTCTCAAAAAATTTAAGCTGTCAGCAACATGCAGAGGGAAGGTAAGTGAGGAGAGGTACAAAGTTAAGTGAATCCAGTTATATTTCCAAAAAAATACAATATAAATACCTTAACTTGGATAGTGATGGGATAATAAAAAAGATAATGAAAAGATTCAGGATACATTATTGAGGTAAAAATGGTAACATCTGATCTCCGAGGGCAAGAAGGAAAAGATGAGGAATCTGATTCAGCACTAAGCATGGGTAACAAAGATCCAGTAACAGAAGGGGGAACATGGGTAGGAAAGAGCAGCTGAAAATATGGACCTGAGGCTGAGACACAGTACCACGACTGAGCTATAAAGTTGAGAGATAATTTTCAAGGTAATTGTTAAAATCATGAGATTAGGAAAGACATAAAAATATTTTATCAGTGAATTTAAGAGGGTAAGGATAAAGAAATTATGCAGGTATAATAAAAGAAACAGAACTAGAAGAGCACAGGGTCTTAGAAACCAGAAGAATTTCAAGAAAGGAAAAATGTCTACTACTAAAGTGATCAAACAGTATGCAGCCTCATGACACTTAGAAAGTCAGAAGTATTTCTCAAAAAAAAAAACAAATATAACAGTTTGACAAGGATAAAAGAAGATGAATGAATGATGTAAGAAAAGAGAAGCTGTGAGTAAAAACCTTTATTTCAAAGATATATTATTCTAAGATAGTGATTTTGTAAACATCATTTTTGAAATAAACTTCCGGGCCTCCCCTCGTGGCTCAGCAGCTGAGTGCTGGGCTGCCAGGCTGCCCACAGCCTCTGCAGTGCCGATTCGTTCCCCAGCCGCCAGCGAGGGTCCCACAAAAAAAATAAATAAATAAAATAAACTTCCATTCTGAATTCTGCTTTGTATAAAAATGATTTAATATGTATTTTCCACAATTAAAGAAAGCAATACTAGTAAAAGGGTCAACATTTTATGGAGAGGAAAATATTAGAACTATTTATGACCTCATAAGGAACAGAATTAAAGAAACTAAAATAAGGTTGCAACACTGATACAGAAGGACTATTTCCAGTTAAGAAATCAAAATTTTCATATTATTCTAACTTTTTCATGTTTCCCTTACCTCAGAGAGGTAGCTAGATGAAACTGCACTTCCAATTTTCTTCAAACAGCTTTGACCTATGCTTCCATCTCATGAATTCCAAGACAGTATTAAACTGATGCATATTTTCATTAATCTGTTTAGGAAACAACAACAAAAAAGAACTTATTCAAGGCTGAAAGAAATTTTATTTGTCTAAATAACACATGAAGTAATTCTAAACATTTATCATGTGAAAACTGTACATTTTCAATATAAATTCAATGAAAAGTTTTATAGTATTTTAGAAATTTATCACTTTACCATTTTCCCAACCTTTGCCTAAAGAAATTTCCCCTTCTGAATATTTTCAACTTGAGTACTTTCAGCAAAGGTAATAGTAGTTCTGTAGAAAAATTACACACATGCAAAATTTCTGTATTGGCTTTAGATTTATGAAAAAAAATCACGTTGGAAAAAACAGAAGCACCAGTAAAATTTGCAATTCTACAATATTCAGAGCTCTGCTTAAACAAAAATATAGTTGATTTCCTAGTCAGTATCCTTGTTTTCACTTTTTATCACAGTCTCAGTTTTAATTCCAAACATCTACTTAGGCACCTTGCTGCTTTAAGGGACAAGGTTCATAAACCTACAAGATAGATATCACTAAAAATCTTAATTTACTTAAAAGATGGTATGCTGCTTGCACTTAGAGATCTTAAAATAATTTTGTTGAATATTATCTTTTAACTGAGACTTCTACAGCAAAGCATTCTCCTTTCATATTTAAAAGGCAAAAAATTTTAAGTTGTATGAAACCTATGTCCCATTGCAAGGTCAAATGTCTTTGTCTTCAAGTCCATTTAGAAGTATCATTTGTGTTACACTGAGGTTTAGTAATCTTGGCAATAATGACTAAATTCATGTAAACTGGGGCAACCTGAACCTATCTAGCATATCAGATAGCAGCCTTTCTTAAAGTCTAGAGTCTCTAACTCAGCAGACGGGCTGCCTGCCACAGAACCATACTAAATCTTTCATGGTCAAACTAAAGACAGACTGACCCTGAAAGCAATTAGTAATGCTTTGTCTGCACTTAAGAGTCTTGAACATTTTTTCAAGCACTAGTTACTGACAACTTAACCAGGTCCCTAACGTTTTTTCGGGGTACTCAAGTGACTATGAAAGTCTTAGTTCATCACATAGAAAAAAGGAGGGCAGGAATGGAGGCTTGGTATTTAGTTTTGTTTGTTTCCTTAGACATTCAAAGTCCTAAAAAAAAATTCCCTTATACTAATCAAAAAGTAAATGCATTGTGTTTCCATTTCTGGAATAGCATAAAGATTTTCCTCCAACATTATTCTTTGCCAACAACACCATTCTTCCCTAATACTGTATGAAGAGAAGAGAGGTAATCACTATATTTAACAAAATTCAGATTAACCTATTTTTATAAAGGTCCAAACAGTCCATCAAAATGACCATATTTAAAATATAAGGTCTGATTCTAATTCTATTATATTGACATGGATCAAAAATAAATAAAATTAACATGTAAACTACTTGTTTATTACAACAACCACTGTTTAAACTATTACAGTTTTCTAAATGGTGCTGGGAAAACTGGGTCGCTACATGCAAAAGAATGAAGCTTGACCACTACCTCACACCATACACAAAAATCAACTCAAAATGGATTAAAGAACTAGACATAAGACCTGAAACCATAAAATACATAGAAGGAAATATAGGCGAAACACTACGGGATTTGCACATCAAAGACATCTTTACAGACACATCACCCAAAGCAGTGATAGTGAAGAGAAAGATAAACAGCTGGGACTACATCAAATTAAAGAGCTTCTGCACAGCAAAAGAGACAATAACAAAAACAAAGAGAAACCCCACCAACTGGGAGAACATTTTTGCACCCAACACTAATGATAAAGGACTGATCACAAAAATCTGCAAAGAGCTGATGAGACTCAGCAACAACAAAGAAAATAATCCAGTCAAAAAATGGGCAGAAGAGCTAAAAAGAAACTTCTCTGAAGAGGAAATGCAAATGGCCAACAGACATATGAAAAAATGTTCAACATCACTTGTAATCAGGGAAATGCAAATCAAAACTACCATGAGATACCATCTCACACCAGTGAGAATGGCACATATTAAAAAAACTAGCAACAACAAATGTTGGCGAGGATGTGGAGAAAAAGGAACTCTTGTGCACTGTTGGTGGGAGTGCAAACTGGTCCAACCACTATGGAGAGCTGTGTGGAGATTTCTGGACCTACTAAACATAGAGCTTCCATATGATCCAGCAATTCCACTCCTAGGTATTTACCCAAAGGACACAGAAACATCAATTCCAAAGAGCACCTGCACTCCTATGTTTATAGCAGCACTGTTTACAATAGCTAAGCTTTGGAAACAACCCAAATGCCCAAAAATAGATGACTGGATCAAGAAGATGTGGTACATATATACCATGGAATATTACTCAGCATTCAAAAAAGATAAACACATGCAATTTGCAGCAACATGGATGGCACTGGAAGGGATCATGCTCAGCGAAATAAGCCAAAAAGAAAAAGAAAAATACCGGATGGTCTCACTCATAGCAGGAATCTAGAAAACTTAAATAAGGGACCAGGAAAATGAATATAAGAAAGTGAAAATCAAAATCAACAAAAAACTATGAACCAGAGACACTTGTTGGGGGGTGGGGGCGGGAGGGGAAGGATTGGGGTCAGAATGGGGCGTTTGCAATTGTATGGGGGAATATAAAAATAAAATTTAATATTAAAAAAAAAATAATAAAAAAAAAAAATAAACTATTACAGTTTTCTTGGTATGAATAAAAGCTTCAAGTTAATAAGAAAAAGGAAAAACATTATCATAAGAATCTTCAAATATACCATCTTCAAGGTCCAAGACCCAGAATCATCTCTCCTCCCTCCATTCTCTCACACATACCAAAACATGATAACACATAAACTACAGAAAACTGTTTTTGAAGGTTGGACTTAAGACTGGCTAAAAAAAACCTAGTAAGATATGAGTTAAATAAAAGAAAATTAAAGACCAGGTCCACAAAACACTTTACATACTAGAAATTGTATGCATAAAGCATTTACTAACCTTTGCTATATAGTGCTATAATCCTATAAGCAGAGATCTATAAAAACATACATGTGCAGAAGTAAGATTTGCTTCATAGGAAAGGAGAGCATAAATACGCTTTGGATAAAACTCAGTCTAAGACAAAATTTAAAATTATTTTCGAGTTAGTACCAGAATGTCAAAAAGTAGTGATTTTCTTAGTATTTACTAAATTAATAATACTATGGATTTTTCCCTCCACTATTCTATACCCCCTTCATCTTTTATGTCTCCTTTCTTAGCACCCATAAAAGTATCCTTCTATCTTACAAAAACTGCTATAAACACTAGAACTTCATTTATATAACCATTGGAAATTACAAGAAACCAAATTACAAAATAAATAAATAAATAAATCTGTTGGGTTCAAACCGAAGATATTACTACTACAATCTTTGGTACACTAACTGGAAAATCCAAACATTTTACTTCACTGCTAAATATAATTTTAGCAATAAGTAACTCAAATGAACAGTTTAATTTAGGTTAGTTTATTATGACTATTGTAATGAAGCATGTAATTATATAACATAAAAAGGGAGGTCAACTTATGAACAGGTTATATTAAATGTTTCCAAAATTCACTTATAAAATGAATAAAAGATTTTGAAATTCAAGATGACACTTCTAATAAAAGCAAACATACAGTGTTAATTAACCCACAATACAAATAAACTTTAAAATACAATTCTATCCTAGCACTCTTCTGCTTAAGTATATTTCCACAATAAACTTTAAGTTTCTTATTCATGACTGTATTTTAGAATCTGACAGTTACTGACACAGAGCAGAATTTCAATAGATAGCTAAAGTATTGAAGAGCAATGAAATCCAGATATTAAGCTGAATCATCTAGAAAACCATACCAATCTTTTTTTTCATTTTATATATTTTTACATCATTTTTCACTTTTGCTCAATGTATATGCATTTTTATCTTGGTTATAGTCCCCATATAATTCCCATCCCCCTAATTCTCCCCCCCCCGCCCAGGTAGTGTGTCTCTGGTTTATAGTTGCTTGTTGATTTTGATTTTTACTTTATTATAATTAGTTTTTTTCCTGGTCCCTTATTTAGGTTTTCTAAATTCCTGCTATGAGTGAGATCATCTGGTATTTTTCTTTTTCTTTCTGGCTTATTTCACTCAGCATGATCCCTTCCAGCTCCATCCATGTTGCTGCAAATTGCATCAGTTTATCTTTTTTGATTACTAAGTAATATTCCACTGTGTATATGTACCACTTCTTATTGAGCCAGTCATCCATTTTTGGGCATTTTGGGTTGTTTCCAAAGCTTAGCTATTGTAAATAGTGCTGCTATAAACATAGGGGTGCAGGTGCCCTTTGGAATTAATGTTTTTGTGTCATGTGGGTAAATACCTAAGAGTGGAATTGCTGGGTCATATAGAAGCTCCATCTTCAGCAGGTTGAGGAATCTCCACACAGCTCTTCATAGTGGTTGGACCAGTTTGCACTCCCACCAGCAGTGCAGGAGAGTTCCTTTTTCTCACATCCTCACCAACATTTGTTGTTGCTAGTTTTTTTTTAATATGTGCCATTCTCACTGGTGTAAAATGGTATGTCACTGTAGTTTTGATTTGCATTTCCCTGACTACAAGTGATGTTGAACATTTTTTCATATGCCTGTTGGCTGTTTGCATTTCCTCTTTGGAGAAGTTCCTTTTTAGCTTTTCTGCCCATTTTTTGACTGGATTATTTACTTTGTTTTTGTTGAGTCTCTTCAGCTCTTTGCAGCTTTGTAGTCCTTTATCATTAGTGTTGTGTGCAAAAATTTCCTCCCAGTCGGTAGGGAGTCTCTTTGTTTTGGGAAAACCAGACCAATCTTAACTACAGCAAAGAACCAAACGCAAGAGGAAACATTTCTTCTAAAAAAGCATCAAAAAAGATGCTTAATTCCAGGTTAAGAAAGCTATGGTCTAAGATAACTGTGGCAATTTCCCCCCTCCGCCACCTCTTCCACCCCCCCTACTCCCCATCCCCCTCCCGGAGCAAATGAGTGGCTTAGTAAAAAGCATTTGATTCAGTTCTGGCGAGTGAGAGACATACAAGGCTAAGTTTGCTAGGGAGCATCTGGGAAAAGTTTTTCTGGCTAATGAAAAAAGACACTCAGGTGAAAAACATTCTTATCCACCCCCCTCCCCCGCCCCCCACCCGGCAACTCTGGGTTTGAATTTGTGTTTTGTTTTGTTAAAGATTTACTTATGCAGACAAGAACTGGGGTACAGGCCAGAGGTGCAGGGGAGGGTGGGGGTGAGAGAATTCACCAGAGACAGAGTGGGGAATAGAACAGGCAGATTGACTGAAATACACTGCTGAGGGGAGCAGCGGGCAAGACAGGAGAGGTCTGCTGCACCATGTGGGTTGCTCCCTGGCCGGCTGGGGATCGAACTCGTGCAGCAGTGCTGCAGAGGCTGCGGATTGTGTTGCTTAACCCCTTGTGCCACCAGGGAGGCCCTGGGTTTGAATTTGTTAAGCAAAACTATAGCAGCCATTTTGAGACAATGAAGTAACAAACAATCTAAGAGAACAACGAATGCAACATTAAAAGATGAAAACAACGTGGGTCCTAAAAATGTCATGTTTGAATGAATTAATCCTAAAAGCAGCTTATTAACTTGAATCTTTTTTATTGTATTAAAATCCTTGTATTAGTTAAACAAGTTTCAATTGCTAAAAGTAACCCAGTAGGTCACAAAGATTTAGGAACAGATATACCATTTACTTTCATGAATTCAACTCTTACCTATACATGATGTCCCCCTAAATTGGTATCTCAATCTGGATCATTCTTTTGAACTAGACACATATTTCCAAACTATTAATAGTCACATTAAATATATATCCCAGTGTTGGGCCTCCCCGGTGGCGCAGCGGTTGAGCGCTGGGTTGCGAAGCTGCCCGCAGCCTCTGCAGCGCCGGTTCGATCCCCGGCTGCTCCCCAGCCACCGGAGGAGGGTCCCACATGGCGCGCAGACCTCTCCTGCCGCCCGCTGCTCCCCTCAGCAGTGTACTTCGGTCCTTCTGCCTGTTCTGCTCCCCGCTCTGGCTCTGGTGAATTCTCTCACCCTCCCGCGCTTCTGACTGTATCCAGTGCATGTATAAACAAAACAAACAAACAAATAAATAAATAAATAAAACATGCCTCTATTAAAAAAAATATATATATCAGGTGTTAAAAAAAATATATATATATATCCCAGTGTTATATTAAGAGAACAGGATCTATGAGCACAAAAATTGCTTTCATACACCTATTCACTTTTCTAGCTGCTAACAAACAGCATTATCTACCCAAGGTCAAAGATCATGATCTTGTGATCACCAGTCCTACCTCCCTCTGTTTCATCTACTATAGTCAGGCAGTTACTAAATGCTACCCATTTAGTAACTATAACATTTTTAAAATGTGTCTCCATCTTTCTCTGTATTATATAGTATAGGCCTACATCTTTCATCTAGCCTTCATCCATTCTTACCTCTTTCACTTTATACCCATGTTTTTAAATTATAAATGTGCTTCATGAAAAGAGTATAAACATCATAAGTCATTGTAAAAACAATAATTAGATTAATGAATCTCTTATACATTGCTGGTGAAAACCTACAATGCTGCTGCGAATTGGGGAAACAGCTTGGCACTTTCTGTAAAAGTTAAGTATATACATAGAGTCAACACGAGTCATAATTTCTTCTATGAAAAAATCTACTCAAGAGAAAAGAAAATGTGTCTACACAAAGACACACACACATGTTCTCAGCAGCACTAGTCATATTAACCAGAAACTCAGAAACAATTCAAATGTTCACCAACTAGTGAATGAATAAACAAAATGTGACATAATCATACAACAGAATAATACCAGGAAATAAAAAGGAACAGAATACTGACTGATGCAAGTTATAACATGAATGAGCCTTATAAATATAGTAAAAGAAGCCAGATGCCAAAAACTATATATTTTAGAAGTATATGAAATGTTCTGAGCAGAAAAGTTCAAATACAGAAAGCAAAGAGTAGTTGTATAGAGAAAGAATAGGAAATGGGAAATTTGGGACAGGAAGGAAGTGGTCTAAAATATTCACAGTACAACTCTAAAAATTTACTAAAAATAAAAAAATACAAGTGTGATTTAAAAATTTTCAGTGATTTCAAATTATATACAAAATGAAATCCAAATTCTTTAAGTGGACACTCAGAGATTGCCATTATCTGCATTTAGTCTATTTAACCCGCTATTTATGTTCTGCTGTAATATAATCTCTGCCCCCAAATTTCCTACTGGTCATATTAAACCATTTGCTATTTCCTAAATATCCTCAGCTACTTAATGCTTCTACCTTTCTTCAGACTTGCTATTGTAATTCAAAAATCAAAATGCTCTTTATTTCCTGGCAGTGGATTTCCCTTTGTCCTCACAAAGATCCATCTCCAATATCTCTTCTGTTGAGTCCTCCCCACTCCCTACATAGCTCTTGTCCCACGAGGCCTGGTAATAAGACACTGTAGCACGTATCATACTGAATTATGATTATCTATTTATAGGTATATCTCCTTTATTAAGACAGCCTCTGAGTACAGTAATAGCATTTTACTAATGCTTGTGTCCCTTGTGTTTTAAGAGCAATCTAGTACCCAGAACAGAGTGTAATCAATATGTTTTTGAATAAGTGACTGAATAAAGAGTGACAATGAAGAGAAAAATCCAAAGGAAGAAAAAAATGAGCTCTGCACATTAGCTTTGCTTATGTTTTATATAAGAGAAAAATGTTTATCAGTTTAGGATTGGTTAGTCACACTAAACAATGTACAGAATGAAAAATATCTATTTATGCTGACAGATATTCTGAATACTTTCAGTTAAAAAAATCATATAAATCGCTCTTCCATTATCGTGTGTGTGCGTGTGTGTGTGTGTGCATATACAACTTGTTTTAGGAAGATGAAGGGCTGAAAGGTGTTCTGAGTCTAGGCAAAAAAATGAAAACAACCTAATGAATGAATCAACAAGTGCTTTCTATGCAGTGGAATATTATACAGCCATAAAAATAAATGAACTACATATAGAGTAAAAAATGTAACTTTAAAATTATATAAACAGGTAAGCCACTGACAAACTTAAAAAAAATGAAGTCAAAAAGAACTGATTCAGATACAACAATGATGAACTTTTTAAACTTTATGCTAAGGTAAAGAAGTCAGACACTAAAGGTCATATATTTCGTATGATTCCATTTTTATGAGATGTCTAGACTATACAAATACCATAGAGACAAAAATAGATTAGTGGTTGTTTGGGGCATGGAGTGTAGGGTGGGAATGGAGAAAGACACCCAAAGGATAATCCATAAAAATTAACAAAAAAATTTATTTCATCAAAACTAAAAAAGTCTGCTCTGTAAAATATCCTAAGAAAATGAAAAAGCAAGGTACAAGCTAGAATATATTTGCAAACCATATATGGGACAAAGGACTCATCTAGAATACATTTTAAAATCTCCAAATTCAACTTTAAAAATTTCAACTGGAAAATGGGCAAAGAAACTGAAGAGATATTTCACCAAGATATTTGGATGGCAATTAAACATATCAAAAGATACAGTCAACACCACAAGCCACTGAGGAAATGCATATCAAGAGTATGCTGAGATATTACTACACACCTACTAGAACAGCCACAGTGAAAACACAATGACAATACCAAGTGCTGCCAAGAATGTGAAGAAAACGGATCACATACCTGCTGGTTTGAATGTAAAATGGCACAGCCACTTTGGAAAATGGTTTGAAAGTTTCCTTAAATTCTAAATATACACTTAGATATAACCACCAGCACTTCAGTGCACTTGTCCCAAAGAAATGAACCTGAATGTTTTACATCAGTTTTCTTTTCAATAGTCAAAAACTGGAAACTTTCAATAGGTGAATGTTTAAACAAACTATGATACATCCACACTATACAATCTTATTCAGAAATGAAAAAGAACTACTGATTCACGCAACATGGAAGAATCCAAAGGATCAGAATGAGTGAAAAAGGCCACATATAAGAACATTCCATTTATAAAATGCTTAAAATTTTTAGACAAAATAATAGAGACAGGTGTGTGAGTAGCACTAAGATCTTTGTGGTGATAGAATCTGTCTCTAGCAGTGGTTACACAAGTCTACATGTATATTTAAATGGCACAGAAGTATACATACAAAATGTACCAATGTCAATTTCTAGTTTGATATTGTACTCCATGTAGAATGAAGTAACCACTGGGCTGGGGGGTAAGTGAAGGGCACATGGACCTCTACATGCTAGTTTTTGAAGTTAAAAATTTTCTAAGCCCTACTTTCTGAAAATGTTGTTTCCTCATTATCCATGTGTTATCCATTGTTCAAAGGTTTCTTCCACATCAGCGAAAGTTCTGCAGTGATTTCTAATACTCTGTGGACATGAAGAGTCCCTATAGCAGAACACCAATTACAGTTCCTAGGTCAAATTCTGATCATTAGTGCCCTCTGTACCCCTGACGCTATGGCTCTGGGAAGCAGTATTACCCCTAGGTGAGTGTGGATATATTCTAAGAGGCAGCAAAGGCACCAAATTTGAAGCAGCCATCTAATCAGAACGAACCCCCAAATAATCATTACCTGTCTATTCCTTTTCAATTTATCTTTCCTGACAATAAAATAGAAAAACCACTCCTATATTTTCATTTTTCAATTTAATTAGTTAGAAATAGATATCACCCATTTTTTCCTGTAGACTTTTGAGAAATTATCAATGTATTTGTTTTATTAGCTGAAAGATAAAAGCACCACAAAGAAATCCCTTTGAATAGATTCACTATACACAAAATAGTAAAATTTCTACTATCAGTAATCAGTATGTAATTCTAGCTTGTTAAGGATTCACCAGTTCTAAAATGTGTATTGTTTACCTTCTCAAATGAATCACAAAGGTTATTTAGAATTAACATATCCCACTCTGTCTCTAGTGAATCCTCTCAACACCCCTCCCACACCTCTGGCCTGCACCCCAGCTCTTATATGAATAAAAAATATTTTAAAAAATAAAAATTAAAAAAAAAAAGAATTAACATGAACACCAATCACAGAATTATGCTACCATATATGCTGAAACTGTCTGGGACTATTAATACCTAATGCTGTTTGTTCCAGTCTAAATGGTCCTAGACAAGTGCTGTTTATTTACTTATTTTCTTGCTTGTCTGCTTATTTGTTTTAATTTGTATCCCTATTTCTTGATTAGGTTTTCTTCTTCTTGCCAACAGCTTTCCAGAATGCATGTTTGCTAATATAATATAACCACACCATCACCCCATTTTTCATTTACATCATCCTTGGGAATCAGAAAATAGCTTAATGCAGCTTTGTGGTTCTGGTCTATAAAAATAAAAAGGCTGTATATGAATGCCTGAGACTGAAGGTATAAAAACTGAACATGTGTTATGATCAAGAAATTTTTATGCTGTGGTATTATAATGATTTAAAAAAGACTACTTCAAGTGAAGGGGAAGATGAGATACCTGAGTGAGTCAATCCAGGAAAAAACAAAAATGGGTGGGGTTAAAAACTATAAACATCTCAAAATGCCTATTCAACATTTCTAATGAAATGTTAAAAGTTTAAAAATACCAAACAGAACTCTTTATCTTGTTTTCCATCCTCTTACAAACCAGTTCCTCTTGAATTCATTATTTAGCTTAATGTACAACTGTTTACACAAAAATATTTTGCATTACCTAGTAAAGTTGTCAGTGTACTAACTCAAAGATCCTAGCTCTGGGTACATACAGAACTTTTTGCAAATATCTACCAGAAAGCTTGTACAAAAATATTTACAGCAGCATTTTCTTAATAGCAAAAATGAAAGGAAACCCAAGTGTCCAACAACAATAAAATGAATAAACTGTAGTATATTCATATAATGGGATGACCTCATAGTGGTAGTGAAAATGAATTATGCCTCAGCCAAGTATGTCAAAAATCATAATGTAGAATAAAAAAATTCAAGTCCAAGAATACATACATACATTATGAGTCCATTAAAATAAAGTGCAGAAATAGGAAACACTAAAAAAAATGCATATTAAAGGAAAATACAAAAGCAATAAAAGTTAAGGGAGCAATACCAAATTTAAGATGGTTCTTTTGAGGAGGGAGAGGCAACTGTTGTTAGCATGGGGGGGTTCAAAGATGCTATGCCATTATATATCTTAAGGTAGGAGGTTGGAACAAAGATATTAATTATTATGTAAAATGTGTATCTATATCGGGACCTCCCCCAGTGGCGCAGCGGTTGAGCGCTGGGTTGCGAAGCTGCCCATGGCCTCTGCGGCGCTGGTTCGATCCCCGGCTGCTTCCCGGCCACCGGAGGAGGGTCCCACATGGCGTGCAGACCTCTCCTGCCGCCCGCTGCTCCCCTCAGCAGTGTACTTCGGTCCTTCTGCCTGTTCTGCTCCCCGCTCTGGCTCTGGTGAATTCTCTCACCCTCCCGCGCTTCTGACTGTACCCAGTGCTTGTATAAATAAATAATCTTTAAAAAAAAAAAGTATATCTATATCATATATACCCTTGTATGTAGGATAGATTTTAGAATAAAATTTTAATGTAAAATAAAAATGACTAAATGTTAGCATGTCTAAAATCTGAGTACTGGGTACACAGATGTCTTTTATAGTACTTCCTATATTTTTATAATCTGTATTAACTTGCTTTTTTTTTTTAATTAAGAGCAAAGTACAAACAATTTTGTAGTCCATGGTAGGGTGGAAAAATGGCTCACTCTAAAAGAAACTAAAGAAATACAACAACCAAATGCAATATAAATTCCTTAGTTCCTGGATCAAAAATCAAAACTGTTTTGGAAGAAAAATAGAGCAAATTTTAATAAAGGGCAGTAAATTATATAATAGTATTGTATAATATTAAATTCTGAGGCTACACTAAAATATTTAGGGATTAAATGTTGAGATATTTTCAGCTCTTTTTCAATTGTCTCAAATAAAAAATAAGAGTATATGTTTACATAAACAGAGAAGGCAGATGAGGCAAAATCTTAGCAAGTGACCTGGTGAATATAACTGACATGGGAGTTTACTATGTGTTCAACTTTTACATGAACCTTAAAGTTTTTAAAATAAAAATTTGGAGAAAATATGTACTTTATCAGTTGTGAGCTATAATTTTACACATAGATTTTATTTAGTAAACCAAGTCAACATGACAGATCATTAAAATCAAACTTTGAGGAGGGGATTATGTTTACTGAAATAAGTGAAAGACTAAATGATTTTACTCACGCATAGAACATAGAGAAACAAAACAAAGGAACCAGCAAAACTATACCAAAACCAACCCTAGAAATATGACCACAGATCTGAGGCTATAGGAGGAGGACCCAAAGAACGACGATGGAGGTCTATGGGTGTGCTGGTGGTGGGTGTGGTGACATATATCTGAGGAGATGAGAACCTATTACCCTAAATCATACATAGTGTTGTAAACTAATGTTACCTCCATTAAAATGTATGTATTTTAAATCAAATATTGACAGTTCTACAAGGAAGTTCCAAGATTTTCCTCCATCAGCAAATTTTAAAACACTTTTTCCTAGAAACTGTAAATTATAGGCTGTTCAATAGAAAAAAAAATACATTTTGCGTAACCGGTCAAAGATTATGGCTGTGCTTCAGCCATAATCAATCTGAGAACATGGAGTTTTAAAAAATTGTTTGGCAAGTCAATTGTACTATATATAATTTACAAAGATTTTGTTAATATTGCTAAAAGAGATATACCGACACATTAGAACATAGTAAACTATCCTACTTAGCAAATAGAAGAACGTTTAAAATTTTTTCTCAGATCTATTTCCTAATGATGCATACCAACCGTAAGATTATATTTAAAATCTTTTATAGGATTACTAAAGATGAGGTAATAAATGCAGAAGAAATTCCTTAGAAATGTGAACAGTTTCCTAAAAAAAACTATGCTTCAAGAAAATGGATAACTACCTATCACTTCAAGGATGTACTGGTTATGTTAGAATTTAATCCAATTCTCTGGTGTATAATATTTGGCTTAATTATTATTTACTGAAATCTTAAAAGTACCTTCATTAAATATCCAACAGTCATTCATCCAAGATACGTGCATCAATGTAACTAACAAATGATTTTCTACAAATTACAGAAAATAAAATTATTTTCAATTAACAGCACTCATAAAATCCATCCTTTATACAGGAACATGCAAACTATTCACTTCCAACAGGAGGCGGAAACAGACTACAGATTATTTCCTCCCAAGGCTGGGTGTGGGACACTGTCAGTACATGTCCGTAGGTGGGTAAACACACAGGGTAGAAAGTTTTAGCTAGGAAGCCTGCATTTAAGTTTTCATCTCTGTGTGATGAGAGGCAGGTAGTTAATTACTGAATAGCACTGTCTTTTAAATCAGTGAGTCACATGCCTAAGGGAGGGGCTTGTAAGCAGGATGAACAACAACCAGGGCAATCAAGCAAGATTTCAAACAGCAGCAACAACAGGTTTTAAAGAGTTTCAAACAGATAATTAGAAGCAACTATCTCAATACAGTGCACATAATCCAATAGCTTTACTATGGACTACCCATCTTCTTGCAAAACATACTGTGTATTTCGGGGTCTAAGTTTGTGAGGCTAGATATGCTTAAATTTCAGAGAACTAGGTCTAGCATCAGTGCGTAGTTAAGAGTGAAAGGAAGAACGCTCATGATACTTCCAAGGGCACTACTAAAAATTTTTAAACATTTAAGACATAGTTTCCTGCTAGAAGGCAACATTCAGTGAACTTGGAGAGTAAAGCAGTAAGTATAGTAAAACTTAAAAAAGAGTGCTAGATAACAATACAAATATTGTCGTTAACACCATACATGATGATTAAATGAGAAGTACAGAAAATGATTGCTTCACAGGTGGAAAGAGCACTGTGGGCTAGATTTAAAGAGGTCCTCGAAACACTGGCAGTGTTTGCATACAAGGAAGAGGGGTACAGGCTCAAATCCGCATTCCAACAGTGGGCCAAGGGGCCCAGGAAGGGGGCCTTTGGCCTGGCTATCTACCAGGGGCCTGGAAGATAAAGGGGAAAAACAGGATAATCTGACCCAGATGACAAACACACAAGTGCCCCAAAGTGCAGTCCAGCAGACATGAATATTCATTTTAGTTCTGCTAGTCATGCTTTAAAGATCTGATAGTTCTTAATATAAACCCTCCAACAATCAAGATGTCAAGATGTTTGAATTCCACCTACCATTCCCTGGGGAAGAAAGGGATAAAGAGAAGAACACAGTGATAAGAGCCTGGGTTCTGTAGTCAGACTGAGAATCATGGTTAGAAGTCTGGCTCCACCACTTACCAGCTGTAAAACTTGGACCAAGTTGCTTAACCCTCCTCAGTACTCAATCTGTAAAACAAGGACAGTAATTGCATGTCCCTGAAAGGTGAGGATCAAAGGAATTAATGTAGGTATAGCACTTAGGACAGTGCTAGGCAAATGTAAGTACTTTCTAAGTATAAGCTACTATTTCACTGTTCTCTATCAATAGAAAATTGGCTGTATCCTCATAGAGTAGTTAGAATTTTATATAAAGAAGAATATAAGCAGCTGTATAAAAATGTTGACAGCTACAGAAAACATTCTGAATCACTAACAGGAATAGACCATTCATTAATTAATAACAATATCTAATATTTTCAAACACTGGCTAGTTGATTTAAGAACAAAAATACAACAAAGATAGTATTCTCAAGTTCCTATGAGCCAGCTGTGCTAAATTCTGTACATTTTTTATTTTTTATCTTGCTTAATCCTTAAATTAATGAGGCAGGTACCTTTACTAATTCCATATTACAGATAAGAAAACCAAGAGTCAAAGTGGTTAAGTATTGTGCACAAAGCCACAGAGTGAAAATATGTAATTGGGATGTTAACCCAGGTCAATGAGTCTCCAGAGACTGGACTTTAAATCCTAAACGATACTCTATTTCCAAATCTAGGACCAAATGACCATGATATAACAACAGATTAAAATATAAAAGGGTATTTTAAAATAATAAAATTATAGGGGATGGGGGTCTCTAGCTAAAGAGTATAAGTTTGAATTCAAAGTGCTAAAAATGTTCTAAAATTGACTGTGGTGATAGCTGCAAATATCTGTGAATACACCAAAACCCAGTGATGTGTACCATAAATGGATGAATTGTATAATATGTAATTATACCCCAATAAAGTTGTTTAAAATATTCTTGCAAAAGGTAAAATTAGGCTAGATGGTAATTGGGGCTTTAGCCAATTGGTACAGAATAAAAAACTGGTATAGTATTAAAAAATGAATTTAGGCTAGAAAAATAACTATTTTCAAAACAGAAAGATACAGAATCAATAGGAAAAAAATTAAATATTATGTGTATGTTGACGTTAGACTTAAATAATAAATGAAATGCAGACTGAGAAATATCTGTAACCATGAAATAAAACAATGATCCCCTTCCAGGAAAGTCCAACATTTTGGCAAGACAGGAAAACAACACTTTCATCACATGGTTACTCACTTTTAGCAAGGGGAACAGTAGAAGACATAGGCAACATGAAATTTTTAAATAAATGTAATGACACTAAACGTCCTCCAAACACCCTTGTGGGCTCTAAATAAGTGTAATCTCTCCAGAGGGTAATTTGGTAATATGCACTATGCACCCACTAGCCTAGCAATTTTACTCAGAGATTTATATTTTGCTAATAAAAATCTGCTTTAAAATATCATGACATACTTAATAAGATTTAGTTACATGAATAGCATTATAATAACATTCTTAATGGTAGCAAAGCAAAAACAGAAATCTAAATAAACTGCAGTACATTCATATAGTAAGTGCCCATTATTATTTTTTATGTATTATCTTATTACTTAGAACAAATCTACTAGTTGGATAAGACTGTTATCTCCTTTTTCCAGATGAGAAAACTGTAACTAGAGGAATAACAAGGTCATAAAGCTAGTAAGTAGTTGGAGTACTGACTTCAACCTAGGTAGAGTCAACACTGCCAGTTTGTATAGCTACTATGTTATACAACAGAAGAAGAAATCCTTGGAAATACACTCATATTAAAGAAAATAGGAAAAAAATCAGACAGGAAAACCATAGGCAAGTAGTACAATCTTTCTTATACATTAAAACAAAACATGGAACAGGTAACAAACAGTCCCAATTTTTTTTTTTAAAGATTTATTTATTTATACAAGAGCTGGGGTACAGGCCAGATCTGTGGGAGGGTGAGAGGATTCACCAGAGACAGAGCAGGGAACAAAACAGGCAGACTGACTGAAATACACTGCTGAGGGGAGCAGCAGGCGAGACAGGAGAGGTCTACTGTGCCATGTAGATTTCTCCCCGGCCAGCCAGGATTGAACCCGCGCTGTAGAGGCTGTGGACAGTTTCACAGTGCCCAAATTTAACAGTGGTTATCGCTGAATGGTGGTAATGATTCTCTTTGTGCTTTTTTGCATTGTCCACATTTGTATTACAAGGTAATATTTTATTTTATTTTTTTTTAAATATTTTATTTATTTATTTATTTGTTTGTTTGTTTATTATTTATACAAGCACTGGGTACAGTCAGAAGCGTGGGAGGGTGAGAGAATTCACCAGAGCCAGAGCAGGGAGCAGAGCAGGCAGAAAGACCGAAGTACACTGCTGAGGGGAGCAGCGGGCAGCAGGAGAGGTCTGCGCGCCATGTGGGACCCTCCTCCGGTGGCCGGGGAGCAGCCGGGGATCGAACTGGCGCTGCAGAGGCTGCGGGCAGCTTCACAACCCAGCGCTTAACTGCTGCGCCACTGGGGAGGCCCACAAGGTAATATTTTAAAAGAACAATTCTTTTTTAAAAAGATAGTAACATTTTCAAGTATTCAGAAAACACAAGCAATAAAAAAACATGGAAGCTGTTCAATTTGTAAATGGGTTACAGGCGAGTTCAACTGGTAGGGGCCAAAGTGGCAATGGTAAGTATAAGTATGTTTTTAAAAGGCATGACAGGAGCTAGCTAGGTATAGACTACCATTTTGATTAGTTCCAGCAGTGAAATAAAGAATGGTATATAGCCTCACCAAGTAACAGCAACATCAAAGGAAGGTTTTGTTGGTTTCTTCTTAATTTGAAGGAAAGTTGATCAGGGTTGTAACATAACTGGTAATAGAGTATGTTAAGGATGGGAAGATAGAAAATGAAAGGGACATGTCAGAAGACAAGGATTACCCATAGAAAAAGGGAAACTTGTGAAATGAGAAGAAAAGGACTCAAAGATGTTGGAGGTAGTGGGAAGAAACTGACAGCACTTAAATTTCATGCATTCAAACTTCCCTAAGAAATAGAAAGTGAAGTAATCTTCTATTTAAAACTAAGAGTGGGGCCTTCCCGGTGGCGCAGCGGTTGAGTGCTGGGTTGAGCGCTGGGTTGAGAGGCTGCCCGCGGCCTCTGCAGTGCCAGTTCGATCCCCGGCTGCTCCCCGGCCATGGGAGGAGGGTCCCACATGGCGCGCAAACCTCTCCTGCCGCCCGCTGCTCCCCTCAGCAGTGTACTTTGGTCCCTCTGCCTGCTCTGCTCCCCACTCTGGCTCTGGTGAATTCTGTCACCCTCCCGCGCTTCTGACTGTACCCAGTGCTTGTATAAATAAATAAACAGACAAACAAATAAATAAATCTTAAAAAAAAATAAATTAAAAAAATTAAAAATTAAAAAAAAAATTAAAACTAAGAGTGGGTGCCTACCTGGTGGCGCAAGGGGTTAAACACCGCACTATGAAGCAATCCACAGCCTCTGCAGCAGGAGTTCGATCCCCAGCTGGCCAGGGAGCAACCCACATGACACAGCAGACCTCTCCTGTCTCGCCTGCTGCTCCCCTCAGCAGTGTATTTCAGTCAGTCTGCCTGTTCTGTTCCCCACTCTATCTCTGGTGAATCCTCTCACCCCCCGCATCTCTGGCCTGTACCCCAGCTCTTATATGCATAAATAAATAAATCTTAAAAAAAATAAATAAAATAAAATAAAACTAAGAGTGGGGATTAGACATAGAAGAGCAGTATGTAGTAGTGAAAAATGCTACAAAGTAATAAGATTCACTAACTTACCAGAATTATCAGAAACCATTTACTTAATTATCACATGACTATAAAAGAAAATACTAGAGCAAGTTGGGAAAATCACTTCTCCTTAGTATGCAGTGTATGTAAAGCACTGGGCTTACATTTTCAGCTGCTCCATTCAAAACCAGGGGAATTCATGGCATATTTGGCTTCACCAGTAATCTCCAGAATATCAACCACTGTAATAATCTATGAACTACATGTTGTAAAATGTCATCACTTTAAGGAAATGAGATTTTTTGTCAAATAAAGCACCAGAGATTCAAGCATAAATATTTAATCTGACAATAAAAAGGTAGGTTTTTAAAGGAAAAATCAAGTTTCAAAGACATGAAACTTTGTATACTGTAACTGAAGTTTCCCCAAGACAATTAAATTGTTGTGAAACATTTAAATGAAACAATTAAATTATTATGATAAAGATACAAAGACCTTTCTAAAGCAGCTTTTAAAAAAAAAGTGGCACTCAAGCTCTTCATTTCATGTATGAGAATAGACTGAAAGAAATAAAAAAGATAAGAGGATTTACTTAGTATGTGGATAGCTTTATAAATACACATACTTGTAAGCCCAGTGCTTTACATACACTGCATACTCAAAATAGTCTATGAGGGGGCCTCCCTGGTGGTAGAAGGGGTTAAGACACAAACTATGAAGCTATCCACAGCCTCTGCAGCAGGAGTTCAACCCCCAGCCAGCCAGGAAGCTACCCACATAGCACAGCAGACCTCTTCTGCCTCACCCGCTGCTCCCTTCAGCGGTGTATTTCAGCTGATCTGCCTGCTCTGTTCCCCACCATCTCTCTGGTGAATCCTCTCACCCCCCACAGCTCTGGCCTGTACCCCAATTCTTGTATGTATAAATAAATAAATCTTAACAAAATAGTCTATGAGGTAGGGGCTTCATTTTCAGTCAGTGTATATTTATTGAGTGCTACCTATGTATCCCTTGAACTATTCTAGACATGGGGATAGAGCAATGAACAAAAAGACACCCCCCCCCCAATTTCTGCTTTCTTGGAAATTATATTCTATTTTACTATCTGTCTCAGTGGGCTAATTTCTTTTGAGAACCATATCTACTAGGCAGCAGAGATGGGAATCAAATTCAGACATGAGAGATCACGAGAACATGTTCTTTGGCTCCTATTATGATTCCTGTGTATATAAAGCACTGCTCAACCAAGGGAAAGGATAACTTCTCCATTTATGTTTCTCACTAATGACACATATTTTGAGAAGAATTTTAAATATCGTGCCATTCTGCTTATACTAGTGTCCTCACTATAGATGCACTTTTTCTTCCATCAACTTTGTAATGTTTAAAATGAAAAAATAACTGAGCTAAAAGGAATCAGAATGTCACCTGCATCTTTACATTATTAACCAAAGAGCTACTCATGCTTCAGCACACATCTTAAAATACTAGAGTAAGGTGTAGGTACTGGAGAAGAGCCCCATCTCAAAAAAAAAAAAAAAAAAGCTGATTTTTTTTTTTACTGATATTTTCATTATCTGCATTAGGTTAATACTGCAAACAACTCAATGCTACTATTATTATCCTCTTTCCCATAAGAAGTTTGTTTCCTGTTAGCAGTTTTCAAAAAAAACCTAGTGAAGTGCATAATGGATAAGATGAGTACAGGAAAGGCCTGTAAACTAGAGGACTTCATTGTAGAGTAATTGGGCAGTCACCAACCTGTGCAAACATGGAGACCCCTGAATGTCAGGCTCTGTTAGAAAAAAGTCCTCCAGTCTCCTAGATAGACGGTATACACCACTGACTGCTGGTGCTCTATGGGCAAATGGAAAAAAGAGACATGGGACAGAAAGTATAGGAACATCTGATTCAGCAAGTAGGTTTTTGCTTACCCTCTATTTACAGCAATTGTGAGAGTTTGTGGGCTCTTCACCCACACACTGTGCACACAAGTGCAAGACATGGCTCAATCTCGGGGTGCTACAACAACAGGGTTTATTCACTAAGGGAAGACTGGGATAAAGAGATTCTGAGGTCACAAATGGCTAGCTGTCCTACCCTAGTGTCCACAGTGTCCAGTAGTCCAAACCAAAAGCAGCTCATGCAAGATAGCCATGCCCCTTTGATGAGAACCTGGAACTGGTGGCACAGCAGTATATGGTGAACCAGATCCAGCTAACTAAGCTGTGGCAGCTGGGGTAGGCACAGGTGTTGCTGAGGCCATACCGCTGCAGCATCTTTCCTGAAGCTTCTTCCAAGTTGAGTCCCAGGCAGCCTCTCTTGAACCAACTGAGCCTTCCCAAATTAAGTCAAGCCTCTCCTCTCAGGCTGACTCCAAGGCTTTCCAAGCAGCTCCACTCCAACAACCTTCTCTCCCAAGCAGCCTCTCTCCCAGACAAGGTTCTCTCCAACAACTTTTCTCCCAGGCAGTTTTTCTCCAACAACTCAAAGCTGAATCAAACCTCTGCTTATATACCTAAGTTCTGCCAGAATTAGACCAGATAGGGTTCAGTATTATAAAAGAGAAACAAAATGCCACAAATGCAACCAAATGTGTAATTTATAATTTTCTAACACCCTCATTTAAAAAAAATAGAAATAACTGAAATTAACTTTAGTATATTTTATTTTACACAATGGATCCAAAAACTATCTAGAAACTCCCAGAACTAGCCACATTTTAAGCGCTCAAAGTCATAGGTGCACAGTAGCTACCATATTATAGCACAATCTAAGTTATACCATGTAACAAATAACTCCAAAATTGCAATGGCCCAACACAAGAAAAATTTACTTCTGTCTCATGTAAAATATCCAATATGGGTGGTCAGGGTCTGTTAAATACTCATTCAAGGACCCAGGCTGACCATCTTGTCCCTGTACTAAATTAAACACCTGACTACGTATACTTGCCAGACTGAGGGCAGGGGAAAGGGAGAATCTTCCAGAGTTTTCCACTATGCTAAGCTAGAAGTGAAACACATATCCCCACAAAGCTCACTGGTCAGAATCAGTCACACAATAGCATGTAATATCAAGGAAGCAAAGAAATTAAATGTTCCCACATGCCTGGAATGAAAAACATGGATGTAAATGAGCAGTAAGAGGTCAATTACCACAGGCATTTGGCTATGTAGACAAAGTCTGACACAGAGGATCTAAGTGCTAGATTCCAGAATATAACTTTCTTACACAGATTTTTTAAAAATCAGTCTTTAGTCTGAACTCTTATCCCTACATTAGGTGAAACAAATACCTGCAATTCTGGACCTTGACAGAGACAAAAAACTGGTTTGCTTGTTAGCATGTACTTCCAAAAACTAAACAGGAAACAACTCACTGTAAAGAACAGTAGGCAAACTTGAAAACTCTATAAGTAAATCTGCAGAGTGGAGACCTGATCATTTGACTGCAGATGAAGATAAAAGGACTTACTTAGCATAAGGTTTGAAGCTGATCATAGTCAAGCCTCTCTGAACTTGTACTTGGCCAATCAGGCTTCCTTCCAGGACAGAGTTTTGTATGGAATAAGAAACTACTAGGAATGAAAACTAAACAGAACAGGAAAGGTACAACAAAGGCAGTGTAAGGAGAAGGCTCACATAAAAGGGGCAGTAATAGAACCAGGAGATCTTGGAAGGCAAACAGCCATCTTCTTAATCACTATGTTTCCATCTAAGATTTTAAGAAAACCAATTTAAAAATAAACAATGGAAAAGTTTCCAGATCCAAATCTCATACATCATTATAAGGTTAAAAAATAAAACCAGTGGCACAGCGGGTTGAGCACAGCGCTGTGAAGCTGTCCGCAGCCTCTGCAGCGTGGGTTCAATTCCCGGCCGGCCAGGGAGATACACACACCGTGGAGTGGCCCTCTCCCATCGCGCCCACTGCTCCCCTGGCACCCATTGCTCCCCTCAGCAGTGCTTTCCTTCTGTTTGCCTGCTATTGTATAAATAAAAAATAAATCTTTAAAAAATAAATAAAAAGCAAAATAGCATCCCTATAGACAACCAAAGCACATCAGAAAAGCAGAAATACAAAATATACAAAACTATAACCTACTAAATGAAGACTAAAATCCTTAGCAAAATTACCTAAGACATGAAAAACAACATCCTAACTGGAGAAACTTTGAAATGTGAGAACTTAAAAAAAAAAATAGGGCCTCCCCTGGTGGTGCAGGCGGTTAAGCACAGCGCTGTGAAGCTGTCCGCAGCCTCTGCAGCGATGCTTCGATCCCGGCTAGCCGGCAAGGGTCCTACATGGCGCAGCAGCCTGCTACTCCCCTCAGCAGTGTATTTCGTCAGTCTGCCTGTTCTGCTCCCCACTCTGTCTCTGGTGAATCCTCTCACCCTCCTGCGCAGCTGGCCTGTACCCCGGATCTTGTATAAATAAAAAAAATTTTTAAAATACTAAAAACAAAGGAACACAAGAGTGAATAAACAGTAATGCCATTATAAAAGAAATAAATGAAAGAGCCTAATTCTAAATTCCTTTTTTAAAAAAATGAATAAATTCTAGGAAAGGAAAAGTGACATTTTTGTGTAATAGGAATCAGAGAAGAAAGCCCAAGAGAGGGAACTGAATACTAAAAGCTATACTAAAATACCAAAAACTAAATAAAGAAAATTTTCCCAAAATAAAAAGATATGACACTACATATTTAAGGCATATAATGCACACATGAAAATACTAGCCCAAAATAATCAACACAAGCATATAGTAAAATTTAAGAATTTAAAAAAAAATAGTATTTGAACATGCAGATCAAAATATCAAGCAACTTTTAAGTAAAAAAATTACATTAGCAACAAATTTTCTTTTTTCCAAAAGCAACCCTTTATATCAGACAGAAGTTGAAATACTTAAGGGAAAAAAGATGAGAATCAAGAATTTTACAGCAAGTGAAACAAATTTTCAACCATAAGCAATACACATATTATCAAGAATTCAAGAACTATTGTTCTCATGAATGAAAGAAATCTCCCAGAGAATGTGCTTCAAAACATTATTACAGCAATACTGTATTAGGAGTGCATGGAGGTAAGCATTAAATAGTTACTTGAGACTAAATGAGGATGAAAAGAAGAGAGTGGATATAAGGCCTATTACTGTATAAAGCATAATTATACAAATGGAGAGCAATAAAAAAATGTATTATTTTGTTATTGTGAAACTCTCAGATATGAAAATGTGATCAAATAAATGTGTCACAGACCAAAATATAAGCTGCAAGACTCAGAATACAGGGCAAAATCTATATAACCTTGGCAATATTTTACATACCAAAAAAAAAAAAAAAATCACCAGAATCCATGAAAAAAACTGAAAAAAAAAAAAAAAAAAAAAAAAAAACCTTACTAAAATTTAAAATGTCTGCCCTGCAAAGACAATGCCAAAACATTAAGACAAACCATAGACAAGGAGAAAATATGTATAAAACACACATCTTATCCACAATATACAAAGAACCTTTAAGACTCAACAATAAGAAAATAAAACAACTTAAGACTGGGCAAAAGACTGAATCACCTCACACACACAATATGTATAGGTGGCATATGAGCACATAAAAAGATGTTCAACATCAAAGGGCACTAGGGAATTACAAATTAAAATAACCACCAGGTAAATGCTACTACACACCTATTAGAACACACAAAATCCTGACACCACCAAATGCCAGTAGAGATGTAGAACAAAGAAATGCTCACTCATTGCTATTGAAGGATACAATACAAAGGATACTGCCACATTGGAAGAGTTTGGCAGTTTCATAAAAACTAAACATACATTTAGCATAGAACACGGAAATTTGGTATCCCAAATGAGTTGAAAACTTATGTCCATACAAAAAGCACATAAGGACATTTATAGCAAATTTATTCATAGCTGCCAAAATTTGGAAGCAGCTAAGATATCTCAGTAGTTGAATAGATAAGTAAGTCATGGTGTATCCAGACACTGGAATACTATCAATATTCAGCCCTAGAAAGAAATGCACTCACAACCCATGAAAAGACATAAAGGAAACATAAATACATAATAGTAAGTGAAAGAAGCCAATCTGAAAAGGTTACATGCTGTATGATACTACCTATATGGCAGCCTGGAAAATGCAAAGAAAGTTATGGAGTCAGGAAAAAGATCAGAGGTTGCCAAGTGGGAGGGAGGCAGAACAGCAAGGGTTCAATGCAACAAGGGAAGTGAAAATACTCTGCATACCATAATGGTAAATGCATGCCATTTCTACACATTTGTCAAAACACATTAAATGCTCGACATCAAAACTGAATCCTAATGTACACTACGGCCTTTGAACGATGATGCTTCAATGAAGGTTCATGAATTGTAACAAAAGTACCACTGTGGTGAAGAGTATTGATAATAGGAGAGGTTATGCCTAGAAGGAGCAGGTAATAGACAAGAAATCTCTGTATTCTACTAATTTTGTTATGAACCTAAAACTGTTCTAAAGAATAAAATCTATTTAAAAGATGTGTGTATATCTCAATGGTGTCTTTTTCTTACATTTTATTAAGATAAGGTAATTCAATTCTAGGACACATTTCCCCCCGCCCCACATTTTAACAAACTATAAAATCAGGATACAGCTTAAAACCAATATTATATTGTTTAATAATTGTCATTTTTCTTTCTAAATGGTACATAGATAACAGTCTATCAATACCTATGGACTGCAGATATATGCATTTTAGGACAGATGAAATACATTTCAGAACATATAGCTTAACTTCAGAAACATTTCATATGAATTTGCCAGTATAAACAGCAAAATGTTTTTCATACACAAACCTTGTCTGATATAAATGTGGGTTCTTCTTTAGGTTAGATTGACTTCCAAGTAAGTCACCAGTTGATTGGCACTTTCAAGATTCTCTTCAACATCAGTACTATCAACTTTATATGATTCATCCTATTTATATATCACTCATTTTGCTACACAATTTTCTTCCTAATGCCTAAATAATAGTTTCTATACATAATTTCTCCACTAGGGGAATTGGCCTCTTTAGAGATTTTTGTCTCATAAATGGGGTGAAAGGAGAATCACCCAATGTGAGTCTGGAATGTGTGAAATTGTAAAGAAATGTACACACACAAAAGATCAATCCGCATTCAAAGAACACTAGAGCCAGGATGAAGGGACTCACACTACCAAAGTCGGGACAGTTTGAATATCAAAAACATAAGGATTGCTCTGGATTATAACCTACTGAGTAAAACAGAAGTCTGCTAGTCCAGACTGATGGTAACTTGATAGATTAAATAAATAGATAAGAGTATGAAGGGTTCTTACAATTCAATACAGAATGACAAATGAAGAACAAGTGTTAAACTGGAAAACTGCCATACTACAACTATAAATAGCAAAGAGAGTTAACTCTAGTGGAAAGTGGGGAATTTTATAAGTAACAAGAAATGTACATAGTCAAGTATCTCCTACTAATTGGCTATTAGTTGTGAAAAGGAAAACTGTTGCTAGACTGTGGAGAAAATGATTAACACCTTGACCAGATGACCAAAATTAATATTACAATAACAAGGCAAACTATTACACTTCTAAATTTGATACTCTGGGGAAAAACACACCATCATTATGTAGGATTTTGGCCACCATGGCAGCATCTAAATATAGTAATAAGAAAAGTACCGGACAATTTCAAATTGAGGAATACTGTACAAAGTAATTATTTTCTTCAAAAAATGTTAATGTCATGAAAGATAAAAGATAGCTAAGGAATTATTCCAGATCAAAAAGACATGACAACTAAAAACAGGATGTGATCTCAGGCTGAACCCCTTATTAGAAGGAAAGACTAAAAAGGACTTGATACAACTAACAAACTGGAATACAGACTGCAGATTAAAGAACTATATCAAAGTTAAACTTCCTGAATCTGACAGTGTAAGTGTGATTATTATATATAAGAATATCCTTGTTCTTTTAAAATAAAAACAAATATTAGGAGTAAAATAGTATGAAATATATTCTCAAAGATTTAACAAAAAATAGTATGTGTGTGTACGTAAAAGAGAAAGGGAGAAAATAAGCCAAAAAAGCAAATATGAAAAACATTAAAAATTGATGAATCTAGGTAAAAAGTATATGGAAGTTCACTATACCATTTCTATCTGCATTTTTTCCTATGTATGAAATAATGTCAAACTAAAACACAAATGAATTAAATGTATATACTGAAGTCTTAACTCCCAATACTTCAGGATGCAATCTTATTTTGAGACTGTACAGAGGTCATCACGCTAAAATGAGGTCATTACAGTGGGCCCTAATCCAATGACTGGTGTCCTGACAAAATGGGGAAATTTGGACATACAGTAGAGAATGACAGGACAAAGATGGCCATCTACAACTGAAAGAATGCCTGAAGCTACCAGAAATGAAGAAAGAGGCCTGAAGAGATGTAACATGGCTTTGTCAACATCTTGATTTTTGGACTCCAAGCCTCTAAAACTGGGAAAATATTAATTCTCTGCTATTCTAAGCCAAAACAAACAAAGTATTAGAAAAGCACCTACAGAACATTATGCTAAAAATATATTAAAGGCCTCCCTGGTGGTGCAAGTGTTTAACTCGCAACCTTATGAAGCTAATGGCAGCCATGGCAGCACCAGTTCAATCCCCAGCCAGGGAGGTGACCCACTTGGTGCAAAAGACCTCTCCTGTCTCACCCACTGCTCCCCTCAGCAGTGTATTTCAGTACATCTGCCTATTCTGTTCCCCAATGTGTCTCTGGTGAAACCTCTCACACACACCCTGCACCTCTGGACTGTACCCCAGTTCTTGTATGCATAAATAAATCTTTTTAAGAAATAAATAAAAAAAATATTAGTACTTCTTACAGATATTTGAAATATACTTGCACCAGAGATGATAAGAAAATACAAATACTTGGGTTATTCACTGTTGTCCAACAAATAAAGATTGAAGAAATCATCAAATACAATCTTTGCACTATAAAGAAAATCATGTGATTAAAAAAAACTATCAAACTTGGTACACTATTTCTATATTGCATTTTTAAAAGTAAATTCTATTTTATTAATTGAAGTAACATTACAACATTAAAAAAGTGCTTTTAAAGTAAATCTGAACTGAGAATATACTAAAACTGACTTAATAAAATCATTATTTAAAATCGTGTGCATATTTACTATATTTACTAAACCCCCATTAGAATTAACTGAAAAATTATAAAAAATTAAAAGAGAGTTTAAATATGTTGAATGGTTTGAATATACAACTGTTTGTATATTAAGATAACAGGTTACAAAACATAATGGAAAAAAATAATCTCCCTCACAGTAGTACCCATAAATACAATACACTAAAAAACTTAAAGTTAAAAAAAACAATAAAAGAAGGTATATCATTTTATGAGTTAGACAACCATGCACTATAAAAACGCCCATTTTGTCCAAAATTAGTAAGAAAAATGTTAAGAGGTTTTTGAATGGAATCAGACAAAAGACTTCTAAAAACATTTGGAAAAATAAACTTTGAAATATTCCAAACTTATGAAAAAGTAACACAGGATTTCCCTTACTAAGTATTAAAACGTACTGAAAGCTACATTAAAATACATCGTGATTCCACCGTCAAGAGGCAGATTTTAAGAGACCAAAATAAATCCAGATATATAAGAATATAGTAAAAGCAGCACTTCAAATCAATAAAAGTTGTTGAGAGAATTTGCTAACCATCTGGGAAAAAGCCAAGTTGGATCAATACCTCGTGCAACAAAACTAATTTCAAATAGATAAAAGCTTAAGCTATAAATGTGAAAACAAATAAATTTGAAAATACTCTTAAAATATGGGGAAGGAATTTCTAACTTTAATATCAAAAGCAGAAACCACAAAGAAAAGGGCTAATTATAAATTATTATTAAAGATGACACTGACTATAACTTTTATGTAGCAATTTTAATAACCCTATGATATTATTATAATTGTACTGTACTTTTAGAGTTGTGACTAGGGCAGATCAGTAAATCAGAATATTTTATTCTACCCACCTGACTTCATTTTAGAGAGAATAATTTTCCACTTTGATTTAACAACTGACTTTCCTGTAATGGTTAGGTTAGTGAGTAATAAAAAGTACATAAATACTTTATTTTCACACTTTTGTGATTGCTGTCTTTAGTTGAAATGAAAGTAATCATTTAAGATCCTGGTTAAGTGACTGCTGACAAATTGGTATTATTAAAATGGATACAAATTTTTTATTGTTTCAAGTTAATACTGAATATAACTGCAAGGATTTTTTTTTCCCCTCTCTTAAGTTAGTACCACTGGACTTGAGTACCTCAAATGGTTAAATCATCTATGTTACAAAGCAAATGTTTTCTCTGAAAGGGGTTAGCGGGGAGGGATGCTTATTTAAATGTGATGGCATGTGTTATGCTATGTCAAATTCCTAGACTTTTCTCCCTTTTATTACAGTCATTCAAGCATTTGTACCTTCAACAGAGTAGGAAGTATTCCTAATGTAGTTCAGATTCCTTGTGATCATTTTTACTTTCCAAATCCTCTTTTTTGTCCTATCACAAGTTAGCCCAAATATGTAAGATCGAAGATATAAAGCGTGGGTTATAATGCTGAATTTACATATGGCTAGGGCTTAAGTATAAGGGCCTAAAATCAGCAAAAGTCTATCCTCCAACGTAGATTTAACATACTCAGAGGCACCGGTGGATTGTGCTGGGAGATGTGGGAGGTGAGTAGTTCACAGAGCTCTCCAGTTGTTTTTCAGCACTCAGTTAGTAGTTGGTGAGGCTCACTTTTTGACAGGCATCATCAATCAATAATAATTACAACCATCTTAAACCAACCAAAAATGCAAAGTAAAGGTAGTGAAAGGTGATATTCTTTCAAAAATTAGCTAAACCTTAATTTCAACTCCTTAAGTTCTGCAGTTTCATAGTAAAATGGTCATAGTTATTTTCAAGTAAGTAAAGCTGAAGTCAGTTCTTTTTTGGTTAATGTTTCTTTTCTGGGCCTCTAAATCACTAAAAGTTTATCAATTTAAAGAGGTCTAAAAAGAGAGCACTGCACTGACTGCTGCCAGAAAGAAGCTACTGAGCACATGCGATAGGCAGGCCCCCTACACAATAAACCAAGCAAATTTCCCTATTCACATAGAACTTAGAGTTTCTAAAAAACAGAATCAGATCTTTAAAAAATGCTCATATAAAATATGTTAATACAATCATGACAAGAGCCAGAGTAAATTTAAAGCAGATTAAGTCTTTGACAAAGGTGTGTAGGTTTAACTAAAAAGACATAACTGAGGAAACTCTCAATATACTATAGGAGGTGTAAAGACAAAGCACTCTACTATAATGAAGTGATTGCCTTTAAAAACAGTCTGAAGGCTTACACTGAAACCTGTAAATACATAATTCTATCTATATTTTGTATGTCCTAGCATAAGTTTCTATGTTTATGTCTCATTTTTTGTTTTTAGTCATTCATTTCCTATAAGACAAACACATACACACACACAAACCTCTTAATTTTAAAGAGTAAAATCTGTATCAGGATTTAGTTCTAAGTCTCAATGAACAATTAAATAATTAAAGCACATTACACATTTACAAAACTTAAAAAAAAAGGACAAAACCAGTATTTCCAAATACTGTAAAGAAAGTTGCTCAAATGCTACCTTATTGCTAACATAAAAACTTAGTATTACTTATTCAAATATGAAAATTGTGATGAAAGGCCAATTATTTCATTTTTTTGCTAAAATACAAAAACACTATATGTTATGAGACTATAAAAGCAAAGCATTACAATGGATCATAGTTTTCTAGTAAAAACTTGGCACCATAAGAAGTAGATATAAAAGTTAGAAAAAATATTCTTATGGGCCTCCCCGGTGGTGCAGCAGTTGAGCGCTGGGTTGCGAAGCTGCCCGCAGCCTCTGCAGCAGGGGTTCGATCCCCGGCCACCAGAGGAGGGTCCCACATGGCGCACAGACCTCTCCTGCCACCCGCTGCTCCCCTCAGCAGTGTACTTCGGTCCTTCTGCCTGTTCTGCTCCCTGCTCTGGCTCTGGTGAATTCTCTCACCCTCCTGCGCTTCTGACTGTACCCAGTGCTTGTATAAATAAATAAATAAATCTTTAGAAAAAAAAAAATTCTTAGGAAAATGTATCACACTGCATGTCAAATCACACTAACAATTTAATGAGTCTGTCAAAATTATAAATAGCAATTATACAAAGTACCCCAATACAATAAAAGATCCAAAAGCAAAAAAATCTCTTGATATTTATCTCAACTTTCAAATACTGAGGTTTTCCTGTAATTTCTAAATATGCAAATGTATGCTCTTAATGATATTAACAAGTAACATCCTATACCACCATGCTCTATTCTCACTTGTCACTTTCAAACATCTTGCCTGATTCATGCAGTCATGGATTTTTCTTTTTTTAAACAATATCAGGAATCACATGGCAATCCTTTTGGGGTGTGATCCATACAGAAGTTTAGGAAAAAAATCCAAGACTGGGCCTGACAATGCCAGGTGACGTGAAGAATGAAAAATTCACAAATCCTAACAGACTCAGTCAGCTTCTCTTGTTCCTTTCAAAAGCCATCTTTAAAAGACTAAACCAAAGTTATGAATCATCTAACCATCCCATATTTATTAAAAGTCTGTTTTAAGGTGACCAACATGTGTAGTAATAAGAACCAAAGAGAGAAAGACATGTGACTAGACTTCCAGCACAGTGTAGATGGCTTTCACTCCTCGGGTGTAAGTTAATACCTACCTTACAAGATTATCTTAAAAATTCATAATGAAGCCACAGAATGTGGCATACCACAAATACACAAATAATAACTAGCATATTTAAAGTAAAATTAAATTTGAGAGCAATACTTAGGAAGAAAAAAAACAGTATAAACTAGCATTACAAGCTCTACAGAAGCAAAGAAAAGAAGAAATTACCAAGAACCCAGATGAAATTAAGGCTTTATGGAGGTGAGAGTTAGGCTGAGCCTACCAAGAAGGCATAATCTTTTAGACAAGGGAGAGGAAAGGGATTAACAAAGAGGGGAAAGTAATACTAGAAGATGAGGGTCACAGCATACCCCAACATACTATAGAGCAAAAAATATATAAATAAATTTGAACTAAATCATGAACTAGACAAAACAAAGTCTATATGACCGTAACAAAACTAAACATCAAATCTTACTGCCCAACCACAAATTTTTATCAGGAGTACCTTTTCTCTTTGAGAAAGTGTGCTAGGACAAGAGACTATTTTAAAAAATAGGATGCACAACCATTCTCAAATAGTAAAAGCACTGATACAAGTATCACCATATTCTATAATATAATCTGATTATCAATTACAGTGACTTTCTTTAGACAAATATTAAGCAAGTTATTAAATGTTATTAATACTTAAAATGATCTAGAAAGGAGAAAAGTATTTTTTTTAATAGCTGGTCATCTTTAACAGAGGTATAATCAGTTTACAAGTAATGCTTGAGCTTCTCAAATCCTTAAACTCTAATGCTTGAGTTTCTTAAATATGACCAGTTGTATATAAATACTTGTTTATGTAATATATCCAAATTTTAATAATTAAAATCTTTAAAAATTCCTTAAAAGTTTTTTTAAAAAAGCTTATATTCTAACTAAAACTGAACTGGGAAAATTACATGATAATACAATCAAATTAACATTCAGAATATTGCCCTGGGACTTTTACGACAGTTTTTATGAGAAAAATCTTTTTCCAGTCTTCATTTATATAAAGAGCAACAAGGAAACGGAACAAAAGAAATACTGTAACGAGAGACTTTTTAACACCACATTTCTAAAACACACAGTGCAATTCATTGTCTTTTTATACCAAGAACTGTATTTCTTCTTAAACTATAATTTGAATACTCTCTAAATTTACTATTAATTTGAGTTTAATTTAGGTTTATCTGCAATATTAAAATATAACTGGTAGGCTTCCCAAAGAAAATACTTTTTATCCTTTGAATATACAAAGAATCATTATGCTTACTTGAAAACTAAATTATAAAAAGCAAAGCCTCTAAGAGAAAAACTAAGCAAGTTTTACAAATATTTAAGTTAAAATGGATCTTTTTTAAGTTAAAATGGGGGCCCTGTCAAGGAAAAGGTCTAAATCTCTAGCTCCCTAAGTGGGGGCAGGGTGAAGATACAGTGGAAAATGCACACTCTAGCCTCGCCAGTGTGGCTCCAAACTTGAAGTGCAGTGGTAGGCTCTGGAACAAAGAATGTGTAACTTGATCTCTTTTCCTTCTCTCCTCCTTCACAGCAACATTTAGAAAGTAATTTAACCTCTCAAAATGGCATCTCTGTGCTGCCTTGGGAAAAAACCTCTATTCACTATTATAATGTAAAGTAAAAAATAAATCAAATCACTTTTTAAAAGTGATTTTTTGCTTAATAGAGATATTTTTTGTGTTAAACAATGAGTATGCAGATAAGCCAATTATAAATGAAGACTTAATTTTGCTACCTGGATGTCGAGTACCCAGCAAAGTACGGACACCACTGCTTTAAAAAGGACAGGACTCTGGGGACATAAATGGCCGAACAGTTAAAACAGGAAAGTGGAGTCAAGAAAGGTAGTGTTGTTTAAGGTGAGAAAAATGAGAATATGTTGGTGTACTGATGAGATTGATCCTTTATCATATAAGAGAGAAGGGCTGGAATTAGCAAAAGTACAGTGTGACTCCTGCTGTAAGAATGACCAGTTTTTCCACAATAACAAAGGGAAGTCAGAATACATACATGAAGCATAAATGCAGACAGGTGCACAGATACATAGTAGCAGGAGGTTTATAGATGTTTTCTTATGGAATCTATTTTCTCAGCAAGATTAAAAGCAAAGTTGTATGCTGAGAGAAAGTATAAGTAGGTGTGTCTGAGGTCAAAGAAGGAAAAGGTTAAAAAACTACCTAGGTCAGACTGGGAGAGTAAATGGACTAGCACCTATTACTAAGCAACATTAAGGGTTCACCTGATCTTAGTAATCATTAACTGGAGTTAGGACCAATCAACAAGCTAATTCTCCAGCCACTTTCAGTAGCAAAAGTGCAAGATTACATTCAGAGCATCCAAATAAGAAGCAAACACTGACAAAGCTGAAAGGAAAAGACAGACAGACAACTGTAGGAGATTAAAATATCTCACTTTCATTAATGAACAGAATAAACAGACAAAAAGATCAATAAGAAAACAGAGGATTTGAAAAATACTATGGATCAACAAGATCTCACAGACTATTCAGAACACCCAACAGCTTAAAACACATTCTTCTCAAATGCACATGGAAAATTCTCCAAGACAAATCACATTAGACCATAAAACAAGTTTTGACAAAAGTTAAGAAGTCTGAAATCATACCAAGTATATTTTCTGACCACAATGGAATGAAGCTAGAAATCAATAGAAGGAAATCTGGGAAATTCACAAATTTAAAAAGACACTCTTGAACATCTAATGGGTCAAAGATATCACAAGGAAAATTAGAAAACATCTTGAAATAAATGAAAACAAAACACAACATACTAAAACAGGGTGTAGTTACAACTGTTCTAAGAGAAAAGTTTATAGCATTTAAAAAGATGTAATTTAAAAAGATCTAAAATTTAAATCTACAATTTAAAAAGATCTAAAATCTACAATCTAACTTTATACTTCAAAGAACCATTAAAAAACCTAAATTACAGCAAAAATAAATGAAAGAGAACAAAATAACAATAGAAAAAATGAACAAAACTATGTTTGTTTTTGAAAATGTCAACACAATTGACATACCACAGAAGGAGAAGATTCAACTAAAATCAGAAATTAAACAGAAGACATTACAATTGATGTCACAGAAATAAAAAGAATTTCAGACACTATTATGGATAACTCTACAACAATTTGAATAAGGTAGAAGAAAAGGATAAATTCCAAGAAAATACACAACTTACTAAGGCTGGATCATGGAAAAAAAGAAAACCTGAACAGACCTGTAACTAGCAAGGAGATTGAATTGACATTCAAATATCTCCAAACAAAAAAAGCCCAGGATCATATGGCTTCAATGAAGAATTCTACCAAACATTTAAAGAATTAATGCCAATCCTTTCCAGTCTTAAAAATTAAAAAAAATGAAAATAAAAATACTGAGCAAGAGAAAACATTTTCAACACCTTATATTATGAAACCAGCATTATCCTGGTATCAAATCAAACTAGTAAGAAAACTACAGACTAGTATCACTGCTGAAGCTACCAGCAAAAATCCTAAACAAACAAAAACTGGCAAACTAAATTCAATAGTACATTAAAAGTATTATACACCATGACCAAGAGGAATTTATCCCTGGTCTGCAAGGTTAAGTCAATACAAGAAAATCAATAAATGTAACACACAGCATTAACACAGGGAAGGGCAAAATCACCTGACCATCTTCAACTGATGCTGAAAAAAAGCATCAGACTGAATTCAACAAGCTTTCATGACAAAACAATAAACTAGCATATTCACTGTAATAATGATCATATGTAAAAACTCCACAGTTAATGTTAAACTTAATGGTGAAAATGTAAAGCCTTTCCTCTAAGATCAGAAACAAGAAAAGGATGCCTATTCTTTTTTTTTTTTTTTTTTTAAGATTTATTTATTTATTTATACAAGCACTGGGTACAGTCAGAAGCACGGGAGGGTGAGAGAATTCACCAGAGCCAGAGCAGGGAACAGAACAGGCAGACTGATGAGATACACTGCTGAGGGGAGCAGCGGGCGGCAGGAGAGGTCTGCACGCCATGTGAGACCCTCACCAGTGAGCGGGGATCGAACCGGCGCTGCAGAGGCTGCAGGCAGCTTCACAGCCCAGGGCTCAACAGCTGCGCCACCAGAGGAGGCCCGGATGCCTATTCTTACTACTACTCACATAGCACTGGAAGCCCTGGCCAGACTAACTGGACAAGAAAAATAAAAGGTATTCAAATCAGAAAGGCAACAGTAAAATCATCTTTATTCACAGATGACATATGTAGAAAACTAAAGATCAAACACACACACACACATACAGAGTTAGAACTAATAAGTAAATGATTTCAGCAAAGTTATAGGATGTAAGAGCTACACTCAAAAATCAGTTGTTTCTGGGCCTCCCTGGTGGCGCAGCGGTTGAGCACTGGGCTGCAAAGGTGCCTGCAGCCTCTGCAGCACCGGTTCGATCCCCGGTCGGCCAGCGAGGGTCCCACATGGCGAACAGACCTCTCCTGCTGTACCCACTGCTCCCCTCAGCAGTGTATTTCGTCAGTCTGCCTGTTCTGCTCCCTGTTCTGGCTCTGGTGAATTCTCTCACCCTCCCGCGCTTCTGACCATACCTAGTGCTTGTATAAATAAATAAATAAATCTTTAAAAAAAAAATCAGTTGTTTCTATATATTACCAATGAACAATCCAAAAAAGGAAATTAAAATAACCCCATTTATAATAGAATCAAAAAGAATTAAACAGAAATGTTAACCATGGTGGTATGAGAATTATATATTGAAAACTACAAAACATTGCTGATCTAGTAATCCCACTTCAGGTTATATAGTCAGAAGAATTAAAAACAGGATCTGTAAGAGATATATGTATACCCATGTTTCCTGCAGCATTATTCACAAAAGCCAAGAAGTAGAACCAACTCAAATATCCAACAACAGATGGATAAAGAATATGTGGTAGATGCACAAAATGGGCAATTATTCAATCTTAAAAAATAAGGAAGACACATGTTGCTAAATAAAATAAGTCAACTGCAAAAAGACAGCAGTGCATGATTTCACTTAGAGGAGGTGGCTAAAGTAATCAAACTCATAGAAACAGAAGATAGAACGGTGGTCGTCAGGTGCTGGAGAGAGGGATAAACAAGAGGTTGTTGTTCAATGGATATCAATCAGGCAAGATGAAAAAGTTCTAGAGATCTCTTATAAAACAATGTGCATCTCATTAACAACACTGTTAAAATCATTAAGCTAAAGTTATATTATTCTTTACACACACACATACATGCACACGCATATGCACACACACACCCCGCACACACAGAGCAGGCACAGTTGGATTTATCCAGCATTAGAGTTTTTCAAATAAAAATAAAGCAAGTAAAGGCAAGGGTGTTGAGAACATTTGCAACCCTAAAATTATGGTTGACCATAAACTGAATAAAGAGAAGTGTAAAGTCAAAAGGGGGGAATGGTCAGGTATAGTGAAAAGGTAACAGGCTAAATGGGTTGTGGTCACAGCGAGGTAAAAGGATTGTTCATATTACATCAGACATGAGCTGAAAAGATGAGAACTAATAATCAGAATAGGAAGCTTAAAACCGAAATTATGGACGGGGTTACAGTTACTATCATTATAAGCACATTATTATTGTATAACAGATCTGAGGTATGCCCACAGATGGCTAAAGCTGAGTAGAGGCCACTGGATGAAGTCAAGAAACTAAGAGGCCAGCAAGGTAGTGCCAGATTCACTCATCTAGAAGCTGAAATTAGAATAAAGTAGTACTGGAGATGGTGAGCCATATAAGATACAATCTTCACAGAATAACAAGTGAACCAAGGTTCCAGAGAAAACTGTAGGGAGCAGTTGTAACGGTGGTACTGCCTGATAAGGAGATTCAAAATCGTGTTTTTTGTTTGATGTTAAGTAAGATGGGAAGGAGGGAGGCCTGGAAGTAACAAAGAGGGGTAGAGGCATAACCCATTTCCACACCCAAAGGCAAGGTGGTCTGGAAGAAAAAAATCCCACCACTTGAGACAACTGCAAAATAATCAACCTCCTGTTTTTATCAAATTTCAGTTGCAGGGGTTATTAATCAAAGGCCCAGGGTCTCACAGAATTTTAGGTGGTCCAGGAACTTAGACAGTAAAAATATTTCATCTTTAGTTTTATTAGCCTCTCAGTGAAATTTAAACATAATTATTTACTTATAAGAGTAGGCAAAACCCACAATAGTATTAGCAGTACCTATAACTTCATAAGCATAAGAAATCAGATAATCTCATCAAATAACACTGTTGCAGATAACTCAAAGTATTATTCATGATCATCATTACTTAAAAATTAGAGCAGTTGTTAAAATCTACCACTGGAGAGTGAGTTAATTAAAAAACATACATATCACTATATTTCAATGTATTTTAACTTACACATTTAAAAACATCAGGCTGAGATTTTTTAAACAAACTGCCAAAAAGGTTAAGAACACTGAGAACAAGGAGGTGATAAAATGGTCAGAAAAAGACAACAGAATGAAAAGGCTTCAGGAGTTGGAGAGTAGAGGGACTAGAGTCTGCTAAAGAGATTTCATATCTTCCTTGACTAAAGATGGGATTACGTTCCAAAAAACAGCATAAATTGAAAATATCCTAAATTAAAATGCATTTAATAGACCTAACATATCAACCATCATAGCTTAGCTTAGCCTGCTTAAACATGTTCAAAATACTTGCATTAGTCTACAATTGGGCAAAATCATCTCACACAAAGCCTACTCTATTAAAATACTGGCTATATCATGTAATTTACTGAGTACTGTACTGAAAGTGAACAGTCTGTAGAAAATCTGCCATTTACCCCAGTGGTGACGTGATTGACTGGGCACTGAGGGTCACTTCCACTATCCAGGATCACAAGAAAGTGTTGTACTGAATATGGATAGTCTGGGAAACAATCAAACTCGAGTAATGATTTATACTGAATCTGTAACACTTTGACACCAAAGGGACCATCTGTATACAGAACCTGCTGGGAATGAGGTTCAATGTGAGGTTAAAAAGAATGACAGAAATGTAAAAAAGGTTAAGTGAGAAAGGCAAACTGCAATGCAAAATGCATGATAGCATTGCATAAAATTTCAAAAAATGAACATGTCTTTAAAAGTGGAGAGAAAATTTTAGTAGGATAAGTAGCAGGAGCTGTTACCAATTAGAAGTGAGCTGAAAAAAGAGGAGAATCAGTTTACTTTTCTGTAATGTAATTACAGCATGTAATATACATTTTTTAAAAACTAGCTATTTTCAAGGAGATCTCTTTTCTATTTTCTTTGGTATTCTTAGTGACAGGCCACAAAGGGCTAGATCTACAGGGCCTCCAGAAAACTCAGTGATATAGTCTTTCAGGGAATGTTGTCCAAGATCAAATTTTGTAAAGTAAAGAAAGATGGGAATCACAGCGAATAGTTTTAGTTATATCGGGTTATCACGGAACTATCATTCTTCTGTCAGTCCATCAAACAATTGACTTTTGTGTACGCTAGGCAAGCAGGAAATTGGAAGCTTCATCTCCCAGGGTTCCTTCTCTTCAAAATTGAAAGCATTTCTCAGATGGGAAACTGCCCAGGCAGTTTCTGGAAATTAATCCATGCAGGCCAGGATTAATAGGCAGTTCTTATCAAATGTAGTAAATATTGACAGGACAGTACTTCTCAAATTGAAAGGTTATTTATGGCAGGTAGAAGGAACCTACTGGTTTTTTCGCTCACCATGTATATACAACCCTCTTACTGACCTCGTTTATTAGTTTTCCAAGTTCGTTGATTCTCATGGTTTTTCTAGGTAGATTATATGCTCTGCAAAGAGCATAAGCAATGAGCACAAGTTTTGATTTTCCCTTTCCAATATTTGTACCTTCTTTCTTTAGCCGCTTCTCATTCCAGATGCTGGGCCTTTGGTTAAATGTTTAACAATAGCATTAAAAATGAGCTCTTAGTAATGTTATTTCTTTGATGGAAAATATTTTACCAGTTGGGTTTACCTTATGTTTTAGGTAATTTTACATTTTATCAGGCTGAGGAGGTTTCCTTCTTTTCCTTAACCTAGTCTATCAGAAATTCCATCTAATTTTCTAGTCTTCAATTGAGGTGATCATATTGTTTTCCTTCTTTATTAATACAGTATAAATGACACTAAAAGATTCCCTACAGTTTCCCTTTGAATTCTTAGTAGCTTTACCCTAAAGGTTAGTATATACACTGTTGGATTTAGTTTGCTAGTATTTTATTTTGCATTTCACAACTAAGTGACAGAGACTAGTCTTTGCTTTTTTTTTATGTGCTATCCTTTTTGCTAGCAGTTATGCTGGCTTCAAAGAGCATCTTTTACTTTTTTCCCCCTTTTCTCCAGGAATCTGTGTAACACAGGAATCATCATTATATGAAAATCTTATAAAAGCATCTGGTCCTTTTAAAGGGTATACATGTGATTATTTTTTCTATCACTTCATTAGTTACCAGATTACCAAGCTTTTCCATTTCTTTTGACAATTTATTTGTTTTCTTAGGAAATAAAATAGTTCACGCAATTTCTAGAGTGTATGGTATAATCACATACTATATTCTCTTACAAGGCTTTCATCTGGGTATTCACAGAGCTGTCCCTATCTCATTTTTAATGTTTTCTTATAGCTTGTTTTCTTCTTAATCAGATTTGCCCAGAGTCAGACAGCTTTTGATTTTACTGATCGAGTTGTTTTGTTGCATTATCATTTTATATGTATTAATTCCTCCAATTTATTTTATTGTTCTTTAAACAGGTTGAATAGATACCCTCTTCATTCAGCTTTAATCTTTATTTACTAATTAATAATTGCTATGAATTTCTCAAAGCTCCACATTGACTACACTGAAATGCAGCACTCTCTCTGTGCCTTCTAAATTGTGTGACTTCAGTTATGACTGTCTCTTTAAGCAACAAGTTATTTAAAAGTATGTCTCATCCCCTTCCTTGATAGTAGCTAGGTGTTAGCGTTTTTTTTTTTTTTTTCCCGAACTTATATTTTTGTTCTGTATGTTTTTGGATTTTCTGACTGGTGAGGCATCCTATTGTTAATTTCTACTGCACTATAGTCAGAAAATATAATCTATTTGATTTTTGCATTCTACAAATCTACTGATTTCCTTTGTGGTACAAAAGATGTCCCCTTTTTGTGAATATTTCTTGTGTTGGGAAAGCATATATATTCTCAAGAAATCTGTGTGCAGGAACAACATACAGTCTTCAATTAAGGAACTAGAACTAAGAAATGGACCAGTGAACACTACAAAGCTATACAAAAATACCTTATTTCTGTACTGTAACTGAGTCATTCTTCTCTTAAAGATCACTTTCTGATTTATTAGGCTACCTGAATCCCACCAGCCCTGAATGGAAGCAACCTCTCCGTGTCAATGGTCTTGAGCACTCCAATGCTAACTACTCTCCAGTTACCCAAAAGGAGATTCCTAGGTAAAACAGTCCAAATGGTCTCTTTTGGATTCAGGGTTCATTCTTGCTCTACTCAACTATGGCCAGGAAAAGCACGGTTGTTATTGCTCCAAAGTTATCTTCCCTTCTACATTTCCCCACTTTATTCTTTTTTTTTTTTTTAAAGATTTATTTATTTATACAAGCACTGGCTATAGTCAGAAGCGCGGGAGGGTGAGAGAATCCACCAGAGCCAGAGTGGGGAGCAGAACAGGCAGACTGACGAAATACGCTGCTGAGGGGAGCAGCGGGTGGCAGGAGAGGTCTGCGCGCCATGTGAGACCCTCATTGGTGGCCGGGGATCGAACCGGCGCTGCAGAGGCTGTGGGCAGCTTCTCAGCCCAGCGCTCGACTGCTGCGCCACCAGGGGAGGCCCTCCCCACTTTATTCTAACAGGTTTCTGTTTTGTTTTTATGTATCTCACCACATTCTCAACCTTAATAAACTTAGGTCCCTTAACTATCCCCTCTCCTAGAACTCTAATTTTTTTCATAGAAAAGGGTATCTCATTGTAATCATATAAATGGGTGAGTTTGTGTTTTTTAATGCTGATTTCCCCTCCTATAGCATAAGTTTCATGAAAGCAGAGTGAAGGCTATTTCACTTACTCATATAACCAACTCTGGACAGCCTGTGCTAACAGGTGTTCCTGATCAAATGGAATTATACTTCCACATCTAAAAGACTCAGAGAAACAAGACTAACACTGGTCAGCACAGAGATTTTTCTCTCTGCTTCCTCAGGAAGTCTATTTTTTTCACCTTAGGAAAGTTAAGGGTTCCATGGAAGGGTCATAAATGGTACTGAGATAATGCTTCCTAGAAACGATGTAAAATGGATTCAAGTTTTGGCAGGAAAGGGAGTTCAAATGTACTAATAGGAAAACAAAGTAAACTTTGGTCAATTACACCTCTCCTCCTACCTTACTGAAAAAGAAATCTGATGTGGGCCTCCCCTGGTGGCAAAAGCGGTTGAGCGCAGCACTGTGAAGCTGTCCGCAGCCTTTGCAGCAAGAGTTAGATACTGGCCAGCCAGCGAGATATCCACATGGTGCAGCAGACGTCTCCTGTCTCGCCTGCTGCTTCCCTCAGCAGTGTATTTCAGTCAGTCTGCCTGTTCTGTTTCCCGCTCTGTCTCTGGTGAATCCTCTCACCCTCCCGAATATCTGGCCTATACCCCAGTTCTTGTATGCATGAATATATCTTAAAAAAAAAAAAGAAATCTGATGTAAAACATAAGACTGAACTTCCCTCTGTACTCTTATCAAGTCAAAATTGAAAAAGAGGAAACTATTTTTTAACTGATAAATAACACCGGTTTACAACATTTTAACTTCTTGAAATAGAAATTTAAATCACTTATCCATAGGCTTTCTATTTTTCTAATATTCACTTATAAAGTCAGAACATTTCCTCTAAATATAAAATTAACTTTTCCCCAAGTTTTGATATGACCTGTATTGTTACCATTATTGAATCCCAGGTAAATTTTTTTTAAAGATTTATTTATTTATTTATACAAGAACCAGGGTATAGGCCAGATGTGCGGGAGGGTGAGAGGATTCACCAGAGACAGAGTGGGGAGCAGAACAGGCAGACTGAAGAAATACACTGCTGAAGGGAGCAGCGGGCGAGACAGGAGAGGTCTGCTGCACCATGTGGGACCCTCGCTGGCTGGGATAGGACCGGCGCTGCAGAGGCTGTGGACAGCTTCACAATGCGGGGCTCAACCGCCTGTGCCCCCAGGTAATTTTTAATTCCTTTGGGACTGAGTTACATACAAGTATAAGCTTACTTTCAAAGATCTTCTTGTTATCTTTTATTATTGATTTCTAACAATTCCACTATGGTCAGAAGACACTGAATGATTTCAATCCTTTGGTATTTGTTGAGGCTTGCTTTATGACCCAGCAAATAGGTCATATTCTACCCTTACTGGGTGTGGTGTTCTATATAGATCAATTAGGTTTTTTCATAGTGCTGTTGGATTTCCTATATGCTTACTAAATTTTTCTCTGCTAGTTTGATCAGAAGTCAGTGTGATTATATACAGAATTTTAGATAACTCACACAGTGTTATGGGTTGGATAAGATTCTAAATTATAAAAAAATGCACATTTATACTTACATGTATACTATACATATTTATATTATATAAACTTCCAACCACAACCTGAGGTGTGACAATTATTCCCATTTTACAAACAACAAAACAGACACAGAGATGTTAATCTATTTGCAAAAACTGCTACTGACACAGCTAGGATGAAACAGAGCTGGAGTATGAACCAAAGCAGAGTCCATACTCTTGAAAGAGAAAGAGCAAGGGAAAGAATTCTCTAATAGCTGACTGAATTGACAGTGCTCTTTCTTTTCAAGTTTAAAGATAAAAGAGATAAAGATGTTAGCAAGACAACGAAAATCACAGAAGATAATGGATATAAATGTGCTTTGTAAACTATAAAGCTATACAGATGTTAGTAATTATACAGCATCCCAGAATTAAATTTTCATGACTTTCCCTTTTTAAATTTCAATTGCTTTGAAATGTAGTTGTTTTAAAAGTTAAATATTTTGTTTAAACAAATTCAGAAGGGTTGAATTTTAAAGGGCAGAACATTAAAGTGCCACATATTCTGACAAAAAAAAGCAATGACAAACTTACAACAGCATCACACTTTTATTATCACAGAAAAACTCAAATTTGTAATTTAATAAAATGTAAATCAAATGTTGATACATTTAGTTTTACAGGAAACCTTAAGTGAACCCCAAGACACTGTGCTATTTTTTGAAAAGAATTTTCAGTAACTCCTAAAAAAAAAAAAAAAGAGGGCTAATTCATTTGAAGATCAATTAAATATACCATGTGCAACTAAAAGTGTATACATGTCATAATTAGTGATAAGAATATATGCTTAGTCTATTTAGGGTATGCTTTCCTTTCAAGGTTTCTCTTGCTATTTCTGCAAAGAGGGTTCTTTGAATAAAGAATGCACAGCTGCTTAGCAGATGTATAATTTCAATGTTCAGATTCCATTCTTTCTAGCTTCATTCTGCTAGAGGTTTTAGATTTTCTATTTCCATATGGTTTTTGACCTCCCTCAGTTTAGGTTCTACCTCCCCACATCTTATTCTATTTTAGTGCACTATTACAGAAATATACATCAAATTTAAAACATCTTTTTAAGGCTTAAATGCTGCAAATTTGAAAAAGGGAGAATATTGGGGAGAAAGATCAGATAACTAGATGAGAAATGTCAAATTTTCAAAACTTTCTATTTCTAGTTAGGTAACTCTTCTGAATTTCTAGATTTCTTATATTTCAGGTTCAGACAGACAATCAAGTTTAATACGAGACAAAATTCAGCTTTACTCATTTAATTTCCTCAAATTCTTTTTTTTAAAGATTTATTTATTTATGCATACAAGAACTGGGGTGTAGGCCAGAGGTACGGGGGTAGGAGGGATGGGTGGGATGAGAGGATTCACCAGAGACAGAGTGGGGAACAGAACAGCCAGATCTACTGAAATACTGCTGAGGGGAGCAGTGGGCAAGACAGTCCGAAAAGTCTGCTATGTCATGTGGGTAGCTCCCTGGCCAGCCGGGGATTGAACTCATGCTACAGAGGCTGCTGATAGCTTTACAGTGCTGTGCTTAACCCCGTGCACAACAAGGAAGGCCCTAATTTCCTCAAATTCTTAAGTTATGGTAGAAACAGCAACTGTAGTCCACAGACATTCATTTCTCTATGATGCAAAGGAAACATTAAGGCAAGTCAATAAATACCAATTAAAAAATTACCCATGAGTCTCCCTGGTAGCACAAGGGGTTAAGAGCAACCTGTGAAGCTGTCCACAACCTCTGCAGCATGAGTTTGATCCCCGGCTGGCCAGGGAGCAACCCACATGGCGCAGCAGACCTCTCCTGACTTGACCACTGTTCCCCTCAGCAGTGTATTTCAGTGGATCTGCCTGTTCTGTTCTCCACTCTGTCTCTGGTGAGTCCTCTCACCCCCCTCCCACCTCTGGACTGTACCCCAGTTCTTGTATGTATAAATAAATCTTTAAAAAAAATTACCCATGAAAAATTCTAACAAACTTTAAATATTAATAAAAGTAGGAGTTAACTGTTAAATGTCAATCAAATTTAACCCATTAAATACATGCAGTTAGGCTTTGAATGGAGATGTTGTAGGTACCACACTACAACAAAGACTAGCACACTCATCTATGTCACTTCACTATGTCATAAACTGTGTTGAGTATGTGTAATACATATTCTCACCTTAAATTACCCTACTCTATATGAAAACAAATATAATCTCTAGCTAAGAAAATGGATTCTAAAGTCAGACTACTGGGGTTTAAATCCCAGCTCACCACTTGCTAGCTGTGACAATTAACCTTTGAGGCCTCATTTTCCTCACATGTTAAAAAAAAAAAAAAAAAAAACAGTAACAATACTTAGAACATAAAATATTTGTTAAGAATTAAATGAAGCAACATATTTAAAGTACTTAAACTAGGACCAGGTAAACCATCAGGAAGAGGCTACATATCATCTATCCATCTCAATCTCCTGCTATTGTTCTACATTACTTAAACTAAAACCCTCTTACCTTTTATATGTGAATAATACTTGAAAATTAATTTAAAACTTCATAAAACTTGACATCTTCTATACTAAGTAAAATATATTAAACTTGTGCTTTTTATTGAGTGCTTTTTTATTTTATTTAATGTTTCCAAGGTTTGATAAACTCTAAAAACTCCATAAAAATTAAGGAATTAGCCTACTTAATGTCCCAATTTAAAGGATTATCATATACAGTTTATAAATTTGAAGTAGTTAGAATTAAATAAGCTTAATGCTGAAGTTATATCGAGCAGAATTGGAATGCACTTAGAAACAACATTAAGAATATCAAACGGTCATGTATAATACTGTAATAGCTTTATATAGAGAAAAGAATGGAGTTTGGTGTCAGGAGGGTTTTAGTAGGAAATTAAACTACTATTTTTGTAAGTTTAATAAATTGGTACAAAAACAGGAAAAAGTTTTATATTTCTCCAATTTCTGCCTCCCCCCCACCCCCCCATGATTGGTCCAATTTCCCTTTTTACTACTTAAAGGTATCTGGAACAATTCCTATGGTTTTCCTGTAGCTCTTATATATTAACAAGTCCATTCCACTATAATTTAAAACTTTAATCTTCAATTTTACAGTCATCTCCTTCCTCTCCAAACTCAGGCTTGGCCAATGGTTCAAGAAAGTTCAACTGGGGAAGGAGTTTGTTGTGTCTTTTGGGGGAAGCAGTGAGGGAGATGAGGGAGCATAGACTAGAGTGAAATGTCTCAACATCTGAGTACTTCTGTATTCCCCTGGGGTGGTTGCCACATCCCTTGCTAATACTGACTATACTATCTGTATCAGAGTCAATCAAACAATGATACTTCTTGAGAAAAGCTGAGGCTCTCGGTGACATAGGAGGTAGAGATCTCTAACCCGCTGCATGTTCCCTACCTAAAGATATGTTTCAGTTCAATTCGTTCTAATTACTGTCCTACTCTCCAGCAGTGTGAGTCCTGACAAGACACTGGAAACTCCTTACTTTCTGCATTGACCACTTAATAGAAATTCAAAACAAATACAGGCTGTTCCACTGCCACACCCTCTGTCCACACTGAGTTTCTCTCCAATTTTCTTTACCCCTGGCTCACCAGGCACTGATAAACCAATCAGCTGAAGAATGACTATGCTCTAGGTACTGAATGTTCTACTCCTTTTTGTTAGTATTTCTAACCTTCAGGTCTGGTTCTCTTAGACCTCCCCATATTTAGTAAGCTAAGAGAAGACCACCCCAAGGGAGGAAGAAGGGAGCACAAATTATACAATTCCCCTCTAGGCAAACTAGCCACTAGGAGTCTACTGTGCACAACTCCCCTCTCTTCCATCTTCTGATGGGTTTCTACCACATCTTAAATAAGCCCCAGAAAGGATTAAACCCACTAAGTGCTTGAGGTTTTCTTTAGAATGTGAAGTCTTTGACTTCTCTCTATACTTAACTCTGAAGCCCCACTCTAAAAAAAATTAGAAAAGATCTGATTCTACTTACTTTTTATTCTTACCTGTTTGACCTTGGCAGGACAAGTTAACTTCTTTAGTCTCAGATTCTTGAAATACAAAACAGGAAAAAGCAAACAAAATCTCCTACGACCAATTGCAAGTATTGCTGGTCAAACTTAGCAAATTCAAATGTAATGTTAACAAAAATAATGTGTACTTTCAGAAGGTGTCAGCATTAGATTTAATTTCAAGGACCCTATATATGCAGCCATTTAAATCTGCTTTTTAATATAAAGCTGGCCTCAATTTATTTCTCTCACACACATACTATAAACATCACTAACATTTATTAAGCATTACCATATGGCAATCACAGCATTCAGTACTTAGCTGCACTCACTCATTTAGTCTTGACAGTAACACTGTGAAAAAGGATCATTATCATCTGCATTTTACACATGAGGAAATAAGGCTTACGAAGTTTAACTACTTGGCACAAGGTCACAAACCTAATAAACAAAGAGCAGTAATGTACAGAATACAATAAATACATAGTTAGATAACTAAGCATAAAAATAAGTTAAAGTTTAATAAAACTTTTTGTTTATTTGGAGCAAAGAACGGGAAAGTCACTCCAATCATAACAAGATTCCTTTATCCTTTTCGGAAATTTTGTGTAAAGATCTTACTTAACCTTAACCAAATGATCTTTTTTTTCATTGTTTCTTCTCAATGATGTGACCAGTGGAAGCTGCTACAAACCATTTCTATGCAAACTGATGTTAAGAAAGAATAGGAGGCAGTGAACAACTTTAGCAGAACAAATTTCTAGTCAATACAATTAGAGTAATTATGACACTCCATTAACAAACAGCATTGTTATTGTAGGGATATATTCAAGAAGGGCTTCTTTTTAATAATATACTTCATTAACAAATTTTTAGTTTTGGAAATCATATTTGAAAACATATTTTGAAAAATTTAGTTTAACAAAACTTGACTTACACTCTCTAAATTTAAAATATTTAGCTTTATTTCTAGACAAGGTTCATTTTCCCTAATCTGCACTAACAGTCAGAAACCATCAATCTAGCCACTGTCAAATAGGAAAACTTTTCCTCTACCCTCTCAGACTCAGGATTTTGAAAATTTCTGCAAATTAAACTGACAAAATACAGCTCACAGCAAGAGAAAAGATAGAAATGGATTCATTTACCAGAATTGACAGAAAAATTTACAGGAGGCTGTTACAATCTGGGGCTTAAATACCATTTACGGGGAAGCGGAGTAGGAAGAACATTTATGGGAAAACAAATGACTTCTCAAAAAGATAAATGGGGGGTCTCCCTGGTGGCACAGGGTTAAAGATAGCGCTATCAAGCTATTGCCAGCCACTGTAGCATGAGTTCAATTCCCCTGTCGGCCAGGGAGGTGACCCACATGGGGCAGAGCAGACCTCTCCTGTCTTGTCCACTGCTCCCCTCAGCAGTGTATTTCAGTAGCTCCACCTGTTCTGCTCCCCACTCTGTCTCTGGTAAATCCTCTCACCCCCAACACCTCTGGCCTACACCCCAGTTCTTGTACACATAATAAAAATAAATCTTAAAAAAAAATAAAATTAGTCTCACAGGATATGCACAAATACCATTGCTTTTTGTGAAGATAAAAAAATTAGAAAGATTCTAAATATTCATCAACAGAGGAGTGGTAAATAAAATTAAGGTATATTCATAAAATAGAATACTACTTGGTTACTAAAAAGAATGAAGTTTACAAGTGCTGACATAAGGAGTCCTCCTACATATTCAGTGAAAACAGAAGCTAAAAGAAAAGATTCACAGAATGACCCCATTTTTGAAGAGGGGGAGAGGGACAGAAAAAGAAAGGAATGAAGTCAACAGAAGAGAAAGATCAAACTTATCTCTATACTTGTAAGAGTGGTAATGAGGGAGGGAGGGTGGAGGACTACAAAAGACTTTCACTTTCTACTTCACAGCTGCATTGTTTGAAATTTTAACCACAAGTCTATGCAACTTCTAGATACAGAAGAAACAGGATAATCTTTGATATAACACAGTTAGATAAACTATTCTGGACAGTCACTATTCTTATCAGCTATTAAAAGCTGAGAAGCTTGTAGTAAAGAAACCTAATATATAAATAGGTGGTATAAGAAATTCCAAAATTTAAAAAAAAAAGAAAAAACAATTCCAAAATCTGCCTTCAAATAATGAAAAAACTAACTTTTAGGCTTGGACCACTGAACAATGCTTTATAGAAGAGATGGGATTTATGCTAGATTTGGAAGGATTTTGATAAGCAAAGACCGGGGAAAGGAAAGCTAAGGTCAGTACTATCCAATATAATGTATAATTTAAAATATTTAATGAACCACATTAAAAAGGTAAAAAGAATCAGGTGCTATTAACTTTAATAATGTATTTATTTAACACAATGTATCCAAAACAGGACCATTTCAGTATGTAATCATATTTAAAAGTATCAGATATTTCACATTCATTTTTCAGAATAGCTTCAAAATCTGGTGCGTAATTCAAACTAGCCACATTCCAAATGTTGAAGAGTCACATGTGGTATGTACAGTGGACAATACAGTTCTAAGGATTCTGAACCCAACCCAGAATTGGATATTTAGGTGACTTAGGCTACTAATAAAAGAGTGGTAGGCAGACAGGGCCCGAGTGGAAGGCCAGTCTGAGATCATTTGAATTTTATACTGTAAGCAAGTTAAGACACCAGAAAAATATTTAACAAGAAGGAAGGGTGACTAAAACACTATTTTCAGGACAAGTAATTTATTTTTCTTTACTCAGATACACATATATATCAATATACAGCTCTTTCCCCAACATTTTTAATAGACAAAGTATTTTTGTGTTAAAAAAATCTCTCATCAAGTGACTGATTTTATTAATATGGAATATATTTCAAATATTTTTGGATACTTTTGGATAGTTACTATTGAAATATTATTATTTTGTGATATTTTAAAATTACATTTAATACACATTTTAAGAAGTTCACCAAAATTTAACCACCTTACTTTATCACTTCCTATCAGAACGTCTTTCAGCCAGAATCTAAAATATTCTTAAACAAATATAAATTTAAAATACTCAAGATCTTATGCTCCTGAAATATAAAAATTTTAACTAGTAAAACTACATACAAATTTCAATATACCTAAAACAGTATCAGAAACATGAAAGTCTCTTCCTGATTTTTAACTTCAAAATTGAAAGCCTCTACACATGCATTTCAGAAGATTTACCTAAAGGCTAATGGGGGAAAAAACTAGTGCTCAAAAAAGGAGATGTAATTGTGCAAAGATGAAAATGATGTTAAGAATTTTATAAAATAAAATATTAAAAAAAAAAGATGTGAACGCAGAGGCATGGAAGAACAGTTCATAAGCCATTCCCTTTGCTACTTACAGTGATTGCCAAGTAGGAAAAATGACTTTTTCAGCCAAAAGTCAGAATCCAATGATGTCATCAGGACCAAAAGCATTAAGTGACCTGCAATTTCAGCAACTGTGTTGCATTAAAGTCATGAAATTATCTTTTTTAAGCATAAAATGATCTTGAAGTGCAGCAAGTTTCTTTCAATTTTTTTTTTTTTAATTTTTTTTTTTAAGATTTATTTATTTATTTATACAAGCACTGGGTACAGTCAGAAGCGCGGGAGGGTGAGAGAACTCACCAGAGCCAGAGCAGGGAGCAGAGCAGGCAGAAGGACCAAAGCACACTGCTGAGGGGAGCAGCGGGCGGCAGGAGAGGTCCACGCACCATGTGGGACCCTCCTCAGGTGGCCGGGGAGCAGCCGGGGATCGAACAGGCGCCGCAGAGGCTGCGGGCAGCTTCGCAACCCAGCGCTCAACCGCTGCACCACCAGGGAGGCCCTCTTTCAATTTTTAACATAAGAAAATAGAGTTCCAGATAGTTTTAATATAGTAACCAGGACTGCATAGGTACTTAGGGGTGGAAGCAGTACTAAATAAGAAATTTATAAAGTTTATTAAAAATGCACTGCTTTTTAATAATTTTTTGTCATTTCCAAATTGTTCACAATTAACAGATATACTTTCAGAAACATTCTCCCCTCTTTTCTTATCTAAGGTCTGACTCTATAGGCCACTTTTTCAGGAAAGTCTTCAAACGCTCCTACATTGTAAATAGACCAGGTTCCCCTCTTACCTACCCTTTTTTAAAAATATTTATTTATGCATACAAGAACTGGGGTACAGGCCAGAGGTGTGGGGGTGGTGAGAGGATTCACCAGAGACAGAGTAGGGAACAGAACAGGTGGATCGACTGAAATACACTGCTGAGGGGAGCAGCGGGCGAGTCAGGAGAGGTCTGCTGCGCCATATGTGTAGCTCCCTGGCCGGGGATTGAACTTGTGCTGCAGTGGCTGTGGTCAGCCTCACAGGTTGCATCTAAACCTGTTGCACCATCAGGAAGGCCCCCTTACCTACTCTCTTAAGTTTCCTGTACTTCGCTTTTGTAAATCTTAGTATATCAGATAATTATCTGTGAAATTATTTAATGTCTATCATGTCTACCTACTCTTAAATTGGTTTTCAGAGCTGCTGTAGGCTCCTAGCTGCATACACCAGGAGTTTCTGATATGAGGTCCATAATATGACCATGAAATTATACACAAAATTATTATATATGTGTATTTTTCTTTCAGTTTCTCAAAGAATGCCCTTAGAAAGGTTAAGAACCAGAGGATAGTAAACCTATGTTGTTTACCTGCCCAGAGTCATCCTTTCTTTGGGGAAACAACCACTTTTCCATCTCACACAGTTCCAAGAAGGCTAACAGCCCCTACACTTGACACACCGTCCATCATCCCTCTTAAGTCAACAAGCAATTAAATACATCTAGAGCAATAAGAAAGTTATTATTTCAGGTATTATTACTGTAGTAACAAATGTATAGTCATAAGAAATAATGTTCATCAAAAGCATACATGTATACAATGGAATACTGTTCAGCAGTCAAAAAGATAAATTCATGTCATTCACAGCAACATGGATGGAACTAGAAGGAATTATGCTCAGTGAAATAAGTCAGAGGGAAAAAAGAAAAATATTGGATGGTTTCACTTACAGCAGGAACATAGGGGAACCAAATAAGACATCAGTGTAAAAAAATAATAACAGTATAAAACACAGCAAAGCACAATGGACAATAATAAATCAGAGACATCCTACAGGGGAGAAGGAGGGAGAGGGATCTGAGGGAGGGAGGGAGGAACACAGGGGACTGCGGTGATGGTGCACCGATGCATTGGTGAAGGGAACTCTATGGGGACTACACCTGAGGGGGTGGGGGGAAGCAAACATTGTTTAAAAATGAACAATGATGTGAAAAATAAATTTTAAAAATGGGGGAAAAGAGCACACTTGTATAAAAAAGTAACAGACCAAGAATTAGAACAGCTCAGATTCACCTGTTTTTAATGTAAGATTCTTAATTTCCTTATCTATTCACTGTCTATTCATGAGTTCTATATTTAACTGTCAATATGAACTGGGTCTAGGAATCCACTGGCCCCTCCACCATGAGATGGATTCCACTGAGCAGCTGATCTCCTGCACTAGAACATTCTTCAAAAAAGAGGAGACAGGGGGCCTTCCCTGGTGGCGCAAGGGGTTAAGCACCACACTATGAAGCAATCCACAGCCTCTGCAATATGAGTTCCATCCGCGGTTGGCCAGGGAGCAACCCACATGGCACAGCAGACCTCTCCTTGTCTCGCCTGCTGCTCCCCTCAGCAATGTGTTTCAGTCAATCTGCCTGTTCTTGTTCCCCACTCTGTCTCTGGTGAATCCTCTCACCCCCTGCATCTCTGGCCTGTACCCCAGCTTTTGTATGCATAAATAAATCTTTACAAAAGAGTAGACAGTCTTTAAAATACTGTCTACAAAATTGATATCTAACTATGACCCTAAGATAGTCAAACATTTACAATTATTTCTGTATTTACTTTATAAAACAACTAAGTATATGTGAATATGAAAGATGACGTATAAATACTGGATATCATCTTTAAAATAACCTATATGATTAATATCACAACTCTTCCAATAAAATTCCCCTCTTACTCAATCATTTCATTTTATGCAAACTACCAGTTCTCAGGGAATCTGTGAGCAAATGAAAAAATGCTGAAAGTTGATGGTCAAAGTGCCTTGTAATCAGATGAGCACACCTAGTTGTAGGAGACCTCATCCAAAAATAAAATTTTTTTTTTCCTATGCAAAGCATTTTACTTGCTAAAGAAATTTTACAGGCATTTTTTTAAAAATAACTTTATGAAACTTTTACATTAGCGTAGTTTCAATTCTTTCTTCCCAACATCTACATGTAAGGAATGGAAGTTGTTTTGTTTTTAATAAAATTTTATTGCTTTACCACTGGTTTGCAATATTATGTAAGTTTTGGGAGTACAGCATCACATCTCAATATGTGTATACACCTCACTGCACCCATCACTGAAGTTCTAGTGCCATTCACACCATCAAATTGATCCCCTTTGCCCATCACTCCTGCTGCTCCCCTAAACCACCGTGGTCTAAGTTTTTCTCATGGTCTAAAAGTTTACCTTTGTTGCATTTTTTGTTAGTTCATTTGTTTTATTTATAAGGAATGGGAGTTTTGACTGGAGAGAGAATCTGTATTCATCAATTGTGAGTCACAAATTTTTCATATTTTAGCATCTCTAAAATTAGGGTGCATCTAACAATCAATGGCATCTTAAAATTAACTAGAAGCACATTTTCTTTACCACTGGTCTATATAATTATGGGGTATCTTAGAATTGATATAATTGAACCTTTAATCCTATAAAAAGTTAAAAAGTTGAGCTGATTTGGTCAATATGAATCTTGAGGTATTAAAAAGGCATTCATCCCAAATGCACAACACTGACATACATCTGAGGAAATGTGAATCTATCCCCCTAAATCATGCACAGTGCTATAAACCACTGTTACCTCAATAAGGAGGAAGGGTTGGGGGAAGAAAGTTAAAAAACTAAGCAGAAGGAGGAAAGATTTTCTAGTCCAAAATTCAGTCTGAGAGAAAATCCATTTTCCTTTCTCTCCATGGCTCCCTGCATCCAAGATCCAAACATCAGACCTAAATTACTACTATAACTGATGTCTAGTCAACTGCTAGGCTAGACAAGGGCCTTTCTCCATTTATTCATTTTAATATGCAACAAAGTCAGTTACAGTCCAGTCTTAACTCTAGTAGCAGAACTAATATTTGCTTAAAAACTCTACAAAAGACCCAATAACTCACAGAACTGCACACCTAACATGTATATATTACTGTATGTAAATTGTACTTCAAGGAAAGTGATTTTTAAAAAAGAAATACAATAAGAAAATATTAAAAACTTAAAGCCCTAAAAAACACCCCTCCCTTCAGAAGGTATTAATTACATCCAGATAAAGAAAATGGGGAAAAGTAAAGAAAGAGGTAGAATTTCAAATGGGGCTTACAGAATGAGTAGGACTTCCACGCAGAACAACTGGCCATATATGCAGTCCAAGTAGAGGGAACAGTATAAGTAACAACAGGAGGGCCTCCTTGGTAGCGCAAGGGGCTAAGTCTCAGCACTATAAAGCTATGGGCAGCCATTGTGGCATGAGATAGATCCCTGGCCAGGGAGCTGAGGCACACAAGGTGCAGCAGACCTCTCCTGTCTGGCCTGTTGCTCCCCTCAGCAGTGCATTTCTGTCTATCTGCCTGTTCTGCTCCCCACGCTGTCTCTGGTGAATCCTCTCATCCCCGGCCCCCACCTCCTGCCTGCACCCCAGCTCTTTATAGGCATAAATAAATAAACCTTTTAAAAAAAAAAAAAAGAGAGAGAGGGCCTCCCCAATGGCGCAGTGGTTGAGCGCTGGGTTGTGAAGCTGCCCGCGGCCTCTGCAGCACCGGTTCGATCCCCAGCTGCTCCCTGGCCACCGGAGGGGGGTGTCCCACATGGCGCGCAGACCTCTCCTGCCGCCCGCTGCTCCCCTCAGCAGTGTACTTCGGTCCTTCTGCCTGCTCTGCTCCCTGCTCTGGCTCTGGTGAATTCTCTCACTCTCCCGCGCTTCTGACTGTACCCAGTGCTTGTATAAATAAATAAATGAATCTTTAAAAAAAAAAAAAAGAAAAGAAAGATCAGAATTCTAAAAGAAGTGATGTAGTCAACTTAAAAAAATTAAAAAAATAAAAATAAAAAAAAGAGAGAGAGAAGAAATTCAGCTCAAACCTGAACCACCAGGTAGAGATATATATAAAGCAGTTGGAAAACAGAAATCAAGCGTGGAAGAAAAAAATGATTGGAGAACTATTCACACCAAAGGGTCTGAACAACAATGTGAAGGACTAGTAATGTACGGAAAAGTGATCTGAACACCAAACTTGGAGAACACTTACAAGAGAAGAAGACAACAAACAGAAAGCAGAAAAGAGGAACAAAGTATAATGTTACAAAAGTTCTCTTTTCATCTTCTTAATTCTTACTTGTCTTTTTTCAAATGAGTCCTCAGTTGGAAAGTAACATTTTTAAAGAGGCCTTGTAAGATTCTCCCAGCATCACCAGGACCAGGTCCATAGCCCATTTCAAACCTTTATAAATACTGTATACTTTCCATTATAATCACAACTATATTTAATTATGGAATTCATTCTTAAATGTGCATCTCTCCCAGCAGACCGTAAGCTCTATTTAGGAGGGCCAGGGTCATATCTGATGTTACATGTTATTGCCTTGCAAGTTGTGTTAGAATATTTAATGCATGAAATGGATAGATGATTGAAAGTCAAAGAAAGACATGTCAAGAAAGAAGGGTCAATATTAAATGCCACAGAAAGCTGAAGAAGTTGACTTAAAAGGGAGGCTTAATTAAATGTGTTGACTAGGTTATGGGGTGACCTCTAAGAAGCTGACTTTCAGATAACAAGGGGTTAAGAAGTGAAAGGATGGCCAGGAAGTCAGGAAAAATAGCAATCTCTAGAGATGAGATTATGAAGGACTGAATTTTAAGTTTACTTCAATTTGGCTCTACTTTCTAGTTTTTCTTTAATGAACGAACATTACTTTTACAAGGACAAAACTTTTTTTAATGTTAATATGGTTTTAAAGGAAAGGCAGCAAAAAGACAGCTGGAGGGAGCGAAAGGTTTTGTAAACTGAAGTAATCTTAAGCACATTTGTACTTTTTAAAACCCAAGACAAAGGGGAGAATAACTCATACTCTATTAAATGGAAAACAAAAATCAACAAGGTTGTTAACTACTTCTAGGAAAGACAAAGCTATTCTCCTGAGATGGAAGATAAAAGATTCTAAAGGAGCTCCCACTGGATGCCTCAAATCTTTTTTCAGTTAAGGATGTGGAGAAATGAAGTCTGAAATGAGTTACACGGAAAATGTGGGAGGGTAGGAAGGAGCGGGAAGGAGTATAATACTGTTTCTATTAAAAATGCGTTCTAAATTTCAATCAGCCTTTTGTCAACTTAACCCATTTCTAGCTCAAAACGGCCCGTATTTTAGCTTTAAGAGCAAATACATAATTCTGGTTCACAAACTTTATTATTTCAACAACTCAAAACAGAGATAAGCATTAGGTTACATTCTTCTTTAATTCGGACTAGAACTCCTCTTACAGGCAAATACAATAAGGGAGTTGTTTTCAACTCAAGCAACAAAATAGCGATCATTTCAACCACGAGTAACAGAAAAGCACTCCTAAACGTGAAACGTGTTTGCAGAGAGGTTTTTTGTTTTTAAACTTTTTCTATGCTTCCCTTTAACAGGTTCTGAATATAAGAGAAAATAATGGGTTCAAAATGCCAGCTCTCTTAGACAACTTATTTCACCTCTTTGCGTCTCGGTTTCCTCGCCTGAAAAAATGAGGACTACAATAACCAGGGTTATCACAAGGATTAAATGACGTCACACAGGTGAATGTGCCAAATTCGTACCACGAACTCAGAACAGTTTGCTAACCGAAAACCTGCACCACTGTGACCAAATTAAAACATCTGAAAGCATGAAAGAGTGCAAGTCCCAAACTCCAGACCCTAACACACAGCACACTATTTTTCTTCCCTGACGCAAGCTATTTTTTTTCTTGCCAAACCTTTCCACTAGGAGTCTGAAAACTGAGTGTGAGTGTGAGAGCGTGTGTGTGTGTGTGTGTGTGTGTGTGTGTGTGTTTGGGGGTGGGTGGGTGGATTAGATTCAACCCAGTAGAAAGTTTCCTGAAAACTGAAGTGCAGAATCACAACAGACATGGCAGCGCAGGCAGCGAAAACAACAGGTGAACCTCCGAGAAACCTGGCACCTTCCTGTGGGCAAGTTTTGAGAAAGGGCCTGCGACTCCTCCTGGCCCTGGCACCCCAAGACACAGACTACGCCGCCCACCCCCGCTTTTTTTTTTTTTTTTTAATTCAGAAGGGTATAGAGACAAACCGTGAATATCAACCTCCCAACAACTGCCAGGCGAGGGAGGTGAGCGCCTTTCCCATTTAAGGCTTCGGGCAGCGTCCTCGGGAGCGGCTTTCGCGCACACCGCCTCCCCCAAACTCGGCCTGAAACCCGGGGGTGGGTAACAAAAGCGGGGGGTCAGCACGGGCCCGCCGTCGGCGTCTCGGGGCTTCGGGGAGCGCGGCCCGGGGGCGGCGGGGCCCGGTCGGCCGCGGCCTGACGCGGCGGGACTTCGGGGACCCCGCCGGGCGCCCGGCTCGGGCCGCCCCCCGCTCGGGCCTCCCGCGCGCGCCCGGCCTCCGAAACTTCACCCCGAGCCCGCGCCGGGCCCGCAGCCGCGCCGGCCTCCCGGGCGCGCACTCGCAGCCCCGCACGCGCCACTCACCCGGACCCCGGGGAACGCATCCTCCAGCCGCGGCGCGGAGCGGGGGGGCGCGGCGAGCCGCCGGGGCCGGCGGGGGCCAGGCTCGGCCTCCGCCCTCGGGTGCAGCGGCCCGGCCCGGTCGCCCCTCGCGCGGCCGTGCGATCCTCGTCTCGCGCGGACGGACGCGCCGGAGCCCGAGCTTTCCTGCCCGTCCTCCCCGCCCTCCTCCCTCCTCCTTTCCCCAGCGCCAGCAGGCGGATTCCAATCTCGGCCGTCGCCGCCGCTCGTACGGGGGTGGGGGGGGGGGGCGCGGCGCGGCCTGGGGGGAGGGGCAGGCCTCCGCGAGGATCGCTCTGCGCGCGCGCTCTGGACGCACGCCCGCCCCGCCTCGCCCGGCCGCGAAAGGAGCCGAGCGCGAGGCGGAAGCTCCCGAAGGGGCTGCCGGGGCCGGCGCCCCGCTGCCGGGGAGGCGAGCGCGCCGCCGGCTCGGGGGCGCCGGCCGGCCGAGGGGCGGGGGGGAGGGGGGGTTCTCCTCCGCGCGGCCCCGCCAGCCCCTCCTCACCAAGCAGCCCCACCGCCGCCGTGGCGTGGCCGCCCTGGCTCCGGAAGCCGTTCCGAGCCGCCGCGGGGCGCGGGCCGGGCCGCCCCGCACGCTCCTCGGGTTCCGTCGCGTGGACGCGTCGCCCGCGAGCTCTGGTCCCGGGCGCGCCAGGCAGCAGGTCCGTGAACCCAGCCGGGCCGCTCGCACTTCGCCCCCCAGGGCGGGCGCTAGTCCGGTCGCGGTGCTAGTCCGAGAAAAAGGAAAATGTGGCCGCCGAGGCGTGCGCTGTTCCGCACCTACCGCTGCCCGGCCGGGCCCGGGTGGGGAGGTGCCGGCCCCCGGCCCCGGGCGAGGCGCTGCGGGGAGAGCGGTCTTTCAGCGTCGGCCCGGGAGCCCCGAGGCGCGGCTGCCCTGGGCCCGCGGTCTGCGGGCCTGTGAATTCCAAAGGTTTAACGTGAGCGGCGTTAACCCGGCAGAACTGAAGTCAGCAGACTATAAATATTGTTCCCTTTTCTCCCTTTGGCTCACTGCAGTGACCTCGTCTACCCTCCGAAGTCGCGTTCCCTCCTTTTGGAAAATGCAAATTGTCACCATTTCTTCCATGTCTTTTTCTTGTGTGGAAATACTGGTGGACGCGCTCAGTGCGTCCTGCACGAAGAAAGAATACAGCACCGTTTTGAACAACCAAATATTACACTCTCTTTGGTAATGGTTGCAATGGCTGTATCTATCTTAAGTGTCTTTACAAAAGATACTTTTTGAAAGTTTCCTTTATAACGTCTCTTTTTTAACCGTGGGTGAAAAGAAAGAGAGAAGGAAAGAATGTGCCAAGCACCGATAGTTGTTTTTACACACATTCTCCCTAAAGAAATATTTAGACTCCAGAGCATTTCTCTATATTCTTGTTTAAATGTCTGAATTCCCTTGCATTCTCTTGAAGATTTTATGTCCATCTTTTATTCTGTCCCACTTCCTCTTCCTTTTTACCTACTTTTGCCTTTAGTGACTTCAGTACCCTCCACAGTGCCAAATTACTTGTCAATGCTGCTTTTGTTCCTTGAGCTCTTTAATTGTTTCAGGCTTGACAGTCCCAAGTTACAGTTTCTTGCTATGCCAAAAAAAAAAAATGAATGCTAGGTGAGTATACTTTCGTGACTAAAATTTGTCATTTTTTCAAGTTTTCTACATACATACTGCTTTAATTTTAGGGGAAAGGATGATTGTTTTGCTCCAAGAGATTTGGACTCATGGGCCAAGGAACTCACTGATGTATTATGCTGGGCAATGTGTCATAGCAGATAAAACCATGAAAAGTGTGTTAATATACCTCTGCAGCTTAGCTTGATTTTCAAACATATGAATCAAGCTATAAAATAGACAAGAATCTCAGGTTTGAACTTCAGTACATCACATTTCTGAAATGTACAATGGGTTCTTGCCTTTAGACTGTGTTGTATGCCACTGTAGAAATGAGTTATCAAATTTTCGCTGGTGATATCTTTGCTTCTCTACAAGAGGATCTCCTTTTCAAGTCTTTGGGAATTTTAATTGACATCCTTTTGCTCTGCTAACATAAGACCCACCTAGTCCCTAGGCTTAAATCCTTAGGATTATCACAGCCTGCAACCTACCTACCAGCAGCTGAGCAGGGCTTGGTGTTCTCTCTGGCTCCTGGTATGTGTGTGCATGCCAGCCTGTTTCTCTGGTTTGCCTGCCCACTAAATGAGCAGAGCAGCTTGGAGGCCCAAAGAGACAGCTGGACATACATGGTTTCACCCCCAAACTTAACAGCAACTCTTCAAGGTCCAAATTTAACAATCTCTAGTGTGATGGTCTTCCTTTAAGTAGGTTAATAGAGTGGGCTGGAAATGGGCCATTTTTTCTGTGTAGAGTTAGCTTGAAGTATAAGTCCCAAGAGTGGTGGTGGTATACTCAAAACATGTAGCATCAGTTTAGAATGGAAAACAAAGACCTGTCAATCTTGTTCTCAACCAGTTCCTGAGAACCTAGTACCTGGCAAATAGCAGCACTCAGTATTTGTTAAATGAGTGAGGGAGATAAGGATAGAATTTCCTCTAGCCATTTTTCAACCTTGTCATCAAAGCCCAGTTTTAGAAGGTGACATGGACTGTGTTGGAAAAATAGTCTGATCGGGAAATTATGGGTTATATTATTTTCCATGAAACAGATACTTCTGCCTTTAGGAAAGGCAATAGCTCAATAGTTTAACCCAAGTTAAGCAATCAGAAGTTATTTTCCTGTTATAAAGACTTTATGAGGTAAAAGACAACACTAAGTCTTTGTAAGTACGGTATAAGTTAATGCCCAGTAGTCAGGGACTAGTGAGGGATGATACTTTATGTTGTTGTCAAACCCAATATTAAATGAACAAATGTGTAGTGAAGAACAGAAGCAATAACTACATTTTTTAGAATGAACACCACTACATCATTTTATTGGTTAATAATACCCCATTATAGTTTGGGAGAACCAAGCCAATACAGAAACTGTTAAGAAAGAGAGTATACATGTATCTAGTTCAGTGCACAAAATAGAAAAGTTTTAAATTCTAAGTTCTTTTCTTTATAACAGTACAATATTTTCTTCTCCTTTTTTATTGCTCCTTTTCTCAGTTCCATTTTCATTTCTCTTTGCTTCAGAGCACATGCTTACTATGTTTAAAAGATGGTTTGCTGAGGCTGTGCCAGCATGGTATTCACCATTTGGTCCTCCCTAGCCTTAGTCTCTGTAGTCTCCTCTCCCTGCTGTCAATACACCCTTTACCAAAGAACCCACTCCTTTCCTAGGCCCTGAGGCAGGAGGAAGTCACAGGGTTCCATCAGTCCCACTCCCCAGACACAGCCTCCTGCTGCCTTTATAATTACTTAGTGAGCCTTGACCTCAGCCCTCTTCTAAGAACTACCTCAACTCCTTTCTTGTGCCAGAAGCCCTGTCCTGTTAACTTGCAGGGAGCTTTACTTTTCTCTGCTGGTTTTCTGTGCACTCTGTTCTCCCCAGTCACACTAACCCTGCAACATAGACTCTGCTATGCACTTATAATAATAGACATGCTGGTGGCAACATTTATTTGCCTCCAATTCTTTGTTCCTAGATTGTCCGCATCCATACTCTATCCATCATATCTGGACTCCTTCCCCCCATTACCTAGGTTGGACATCCTTATGCCTACTGTTCTCCTGGACTACCATCTGTTGTTTGCTCACTACTCTCTGACTATCAGATACTGCCTGGAGGCTGGAGTTCCTCCTCCTGAGCATCCAGAACTGGGGCCTTCCCACATCAGCTCCAACTCAACCCACAGTAAATCATGTCCTTTCCCATCCTATAGCAGTTCACTCTGCCTTTCACTGACCTGAGAGAGGTGGGTTTACAATCTATTACACTTTATTTCTTAATGAGATAAAAATAACTATTACATATATCTAGTTGGTTTAAAAATAATAAAGGTGTAATAGCTTTATGTATATGCATGTATAAATAAAACCTGTAGCTGATTCTGCTTACTCCTAAACTCTGATCCTACTCAAGAATCCTTTTAGCACTAGTAGTCCAGAAAACTCAGGGTTTTTAATTGACTATGATTACGTATAACTGACTATTCAAAGGAAGGCAAGGTGTTCCCATAAAAGACTCAAATTGAGATAACTGAAGAGATACAATTCTGGATCAGGAATGCTGAGTCATTAATGTTTCTACTATACCTACAGTAGTATTCTACATGTTCATCTATATGTTCCATGGTGGGGCCTCCCCGGTGGCGCAGCGGTTGAGCGCTGGGTTGCGAAGCTACCCGCGACCTCTGAGGTGCCAGCTCGATCCCCGGCTGCTCCCCGGACACTGGAGGAGGGTCCCACATGGCACGCAGACCTCTCCTGCCGCCCGCTGCTCCCCTCAGCAGTGTACTTCGGTCCTTCTGCCAGCTCTGCTCCCCGCTCTGGCTCTGGTGAATTCTCTCACCCTCCCGCGCTTCTGACTGTACCCAGTGCATGTATAAACAAACAAACAAACAAACAAATAAATAAATAAATAAAACATGCCTCTATAAAAAAATTAAAAAAAAAAAAAAAGATATGTTCCATGGTGTTTTAAGATGCCACCAATGTGACTGCACATACTAGTTTATTCATCAGATACAGTGGGGGTACATATCCCTGTGCTGGATTGGAAGTCAGAGGCCAGGAACTGTCTTATTCTTACTCTGCTGTGTCTCTAAGATATAACCTGCCGCTTGACACACCAACAGATGGTATATACTTATTTACAATAGTAAATACTTATTGAATGAGTGATTGAATTTTCTAGACATTATAATGGATCCCTGTCCCCTAAAATCTGAAAATCTAGTAAAAATAAGATGTACATATTTCTTCATTTGATGGTTGTTTCCAAGACAGGATTTATTACCCTTCATGATAATTTATACTTTAATTTGTTCTCTATTGATAATTTGCCCTTAAACTACCATTTTTGAACATTTTAATCAACCCAGACTGCGTTCCCCTCCCCCCCCCCCCCCAGTATTTTTGAGAGTTAATGGTAAAGCACTCATCTTGATAGAATGAGAACCTAACAAGTGTGGTACATGACAATACAGTTAGAATTAGCATTGACATAAAATTCTTAACAACTGATTTTCAACAAATGATGCTTGGATTCTGAATTTCCACTTGTTCTTATATCCTCAATTCTTTTATGTCAGCATTTCTTTTAAAATGTGTTCTTTTACATTTAATTTGCCACCCACTTTAAAAATCTGTCTTCCTAACTGTATACCTGAATTTGACTAGTTAGTCTCCTTAATTGGTCATTGCCTCTTTCAACTGAGTGCCTGATTTTTCCAGATTTCTATTAATAAAACACCATTTTCATCAAAGTCTGGGAGCCACTGATGTATGGCAACATTCTGTTAAACTGGTCTCCCGACTCCCTGCAGAAACCACATTCTTTCTCCTTTAAATATCATTCTGTCTGCAATGCCCAAACCATCTCTTGAAGGAAGTCATCTTTGCTTCATCCTAAACTCCTTTCCCTTCTCTCTATATGTATCATTGACATTTTTGCATAGTTAAGCTGTTCCTGTGTCTCTCCCTAACAAGATTTCACACCTTTAGTCACTTACATGTGAATTGGGGCTTCTTCGGTACCCAACCTGAGGAAGGACCATTTATCCAGTACTGAAATACACAAGGCATCAAAATAGCTTCTCCTAGCTGGGCATTATAATTACCAAAATCTTTACCTCTGCTAATCCAGTTTTTCCAGATAGAAATGAGGGATGATTGAAAACTCCTTGATGCATCTGCACTGCTGCTCTACGCCTAAAAATGAAAAATGATGCTCTTGATGCTGATCCTCCCTCCTTATGACCTGCCCCTGTTCAAGGTCCCACAGTTGCTTTATTCACTGTGCTGAGCACCAGGGTGACTGCATACAGGACTCCAAGCAGGTGCCATTCATGTCCTGCTCTGTGTGAAAGGTGCTCCTTAGAGTTGTATGGTATAAAACCTGCACCTGGCCCTACTGAACATCACAAAAGTGCCACCCAATTCTAGACAGGGAACCTAGTCCCTGTCTTTCTTGCTTGAAGAATCAGATTTTTTTCAAGTGTCAACCAGTCACTACAAAGTAGTGACAAAAACAACCCAATTTGTTTGACTTCTTGAAGAAGCAGTACCAAAATAAGCAGGTAAAATCCATCTAAGAATTGAGGGACCATGTAACCAACGTGCACAAGATGGAGGCCCCTAAATCTGGCGTGATCGAGTATCTCTTTGACAAGCATGCCCTGGGAGAAAGTGCTGCGAGCTAAGTTAAGCCCTATGCTGGCTTCCCATAGCCAGGAGGGTGACTTCCCTGGTCATGCATGTTAGGGTTACCTATACATTTTCCATAAGTTGTACCAAAACATCTACTTAAATCTCTCATTTATACCATTCCTTCAAATAAAGTAATTTTTTTTTTTTTTAAAAAAAAGCTAGTTTCATTTTTAATTGTCCAAACATACCTTTTAGGGCCTTTGGCAAGATATATGTAAGCATTTGTTAATTCTGTTTTGCAAACTCTGTACATATACAACTAAATTAATTAAAAAGAAATAGAAGAAAAATGTTGGCTTCAGTAGTTTTTGGAATTGTGGCCTAACGGATGACAGTTATTTTCTTCAATAAACTTTATCTTTCCACAGTAGGCAATAGTTCTTTAATAATCAGAAAAATTAATTTTATTTATTTTTAAATAAATATGGATTGATGAAAAAGATTGGGGTAAAATGAAAGTGGCAAGATGCATATTGTCAGAATGAAGTCAGTTCGATTTACTCAAAGTTATTATCAATGTGAGTGTTCTTATTAACAAGTTATTGTGCCTTACACTTTTAATAATGCATCATAGTAATCAGATTTTAACTATATATACATCATAAGTCTTCAAAACTAAGATGTTGATTATAGGAAGCCATCATTGCTTTATGTACAGCTAAGAAAGCAGTGTCAAACTAAGATACATCAATAGTAGAACATCCTCATTTCAGGGATAAGTTCTCAAAAAATGTGTATCTAAGGATATCATGAAACCCAGTGTGTTTTAATGCATCTGAAAGGCATATATAATGACCAGTAATTTGAAATGTTGGGTTTCTAGTTTTTGACATACAATCTTACTCACTTTTTATGAACAATCCTCAAATAGCCACACTATGAATGTTAACCACAAGAGCAAGTGACAGTACAGTTCAACTGTGTGTAAACATGTAAAACAAACAAAAGTGAATAACTTATGATTCAGTCCCATAAAGTTTAGAAGAAATACTAGCATATAATCCAAGTCACAAGCTTGGATTATATTACAAATAAAAATTAACTTTGACAGCTGCTTACATTGAAAACGTGCCATGACAAGAAGAATTAAATATTAGATGTTAACACATGTTTTTATCTTTGGAAAAGTCAAACTAAACAATCAGAGAAATCTCATCACACTGGAGAATGATTTTACATCTACCCCGGAAGTTGAACAATAGTACTTGTTGCTTATGAGGCCATCAGGAAAAACCAGCTGTGGATTTCTTTCTAGTAGAATTAATTGCTTCCGCTGTATATAAAATTGAAAGAATTGGTGCTTTAGTGCGGAAAAAGGATATCCTGCTACACTGCTCCTGTTTCCTCACAAAGGCTATTATTGAGGCTTTTGCCATTAATTCACATGCATTGGATTATCCTGTGATGAAAGACCAAAAGGCTTTTCATTTTTATAGTCTCTTATCGCCTATTTATTTGGCACCTCTCTGGAGATACCTGCTCTTCTTCCAAGACCGGTTAATTGCTAGGATGTCAGAAGGTAGCTAATAACTGACTTCCTTTTCAGAGACTAATTGTGAGGCCATCTCTTTACTTTTTCTTAAGGTATCCTTTTTCGTTACTGAGAAATATTCTGAGTTGTCATTATTTAAAATTACAGTTGTCATTATTTGAAATGCAGATTTTCCTGCATTTTCAATGTTAACTTTGAATCCCTGCCCACCATACACTTTGTGACCAGCAAGTGACTCTTTTTATATATCCTCTTTGTAAATCTGCATTGTCCAATATAATAGCCACTTACCATGAGTGGCTTAGTAAATTTTGAATGAGCCAAAAGGAAATAAAATTCACTTTCTCAGTCTCAGCTTATTAAGTGCCCAATAGCCACACAAGGTTAGTGCTGCCATATGGGAAGAGTGTAAATAGGGGACATTTCCATTTTCATAGAAAGTTCTATTGGATGGAGCTGGTGTAGACTGTGACCTACTCAGCTTGGCCTTCATGAATGGTATCTGTGCTCATCTCCCTAACTAATGTTTCTCTTTTCACCATTCTAAACAAGTGGTAAGAAAGACCAAACTTTCAGGGACCATTTCTAAAGTTTGTTACTAGGGAAGTTTCTCTGAACATGTACATCCCCAGAAAGGGGGATCCTATTCAACAATTACAAAGTGACATGTTAGATGTATTCTTACCAGAATAAAAATAATTCTATAGAAGTGGTAGAAAATTGGCCAAAATGCTAATAGTAGTTGTCTCTGGATAGTAGAACTATTACTTTTTTCTTCTTCCTATTCATATGTGCTTTTCAGAATTCATTCAGTATGCACATGTTTCTTAATTAGTAAAAATTGCATTTAAGATAACCCATTCATTTATCAACAATTTCAAACTAAAGTGATTTCATCCAGCTCCAGTCTTTAAGAGAGGAAGTAGTTATTTTGAGCAACTGTTTCCTTAAAAATTACTCTCAACCAACAGCTTTTAGATCTGTATTCCCTTCTATCCTAGCATGAAAAGCATGTGAGAACCTATGATTGGGGTGCCCTAGAGCCCTGGTAGGGAGAATCACAGGACTTCCCTCTGGAAGAGATGACTCATGATCACTAGCAATCCTCTCACCCAAGCCTTTGCCAGACTTTTGGCCAGGATCCACACATTTCTAGACTATAGTCCAGAGTCTTAGAATCAAGGCCCAACAGGTTAAGGAGGCTCATGGAGCTCAAGAGGGCTCTAGTTTTACCACAGAGAAAAGAGCCATAAAAAGACATTCCTCATTTCCTAAAAGTTCAGGCATGATCGTACAGGTTTAATTAGGAACAGCAAGCTGTTTACAGCAAATTATAAACTGTATAAAGCAGACCTCGGTAGACACTCCCAAAGTATGTCCAATGAACCCTTCCTTCTCCAAGTCCAGATTCAGCAGATCTGACTTGGTGAGGTAGAGTGCTGCAATGCCAGTCAGACAAGTATTCCAGAACTTTCATGACCAAAGGAGATGGCCAAAGAGCTCATAGAAATCTCTTTTTTCTTTCCTTTTTTCTTTGAAATTCCAAGCCAATCCAATTGTTTTGATTGTTAAACCACCAACTAGTGAGACACTTCAGAAACAGGGCAAGCAATAGAGTATGGTGGGAAGAACACCAATTTTGGAGTCAGAATTCTGGCTGAACTTTATAATTTTTGACCTTGAAAAGAGTTTGTCAACCTCTCTGAATCCTAGTTTCTCTTCATCTATAAAATGGGAATAAATAATAACAATCTAATGAGACAAATGTGAGAATTAACTGAGTCAATGGAAAGCAGTTGGCAGAGAGTCAACAATCAATTAATTTTAGTTACTTTTCCTTTTCCTTCTAGAAAGTGATTGGTCCATTAGTGTTTATGTTCAAGGGGAAAGAAAACAAACTATAAAACTCATAATGAGCCTTACTTCAAATACAGCCCAGTGCAGTTCAGTAATTAGGATACAAGTTCTGCTTCAGCTTGGGCTGGGCTCCAGTTCTTCATTGCAGCCTTAGCTCAGGAATTTCCTTCTCTAGAAAGCCTTCACTGCCCACTCCCAGGCAGAGTTAGTGTCCCCCTGAGTAGTCCTGTCACATCCAGCCTTACCTCTATCACTTACCTGGCATTCTGCGTCTGAAACCAGAGTACCTAGCATAACATGGAGCGCATGATGTTATAGGGTATCTTCTCCAGAACATCAGTTTTATTTAATAACAGCTTAAAACCCAGAGCATATTTCTTTAGTTAAAATATTAGATTATAAAAGAAATTTCATGATTGCAGAGCATCCCAAGAGAATATGTGTTTGTTGTCATTTGCTTTTAGGTCTGTTATGCAGAAAAGTTGTAGTTCATTGACATATGATACTGAAATTATGTAGTAACTTGGCTATTTCTTCCATCAGGCTGTAAGCTCTGTTAGGGCAGGGGTTGTGCCTTGCTTGCCTCTGAAGTCACTATACTTAGCACCAGAATAGTTTTTTGAATGCTTGTGGAAGTGAAATTGATCCTCTGTCTTCTCCTAGTACTTTTGGGAGAATATACTATTTCTCCCAGAAGAGGAAACTTGAAAACATTTAAGTGACAGAACTTCACATTGAGTGTCTTGGAAGGAATACAAACCTAGCTGTGGTTCTTGGGAAAGGTGTTTTACCTATCTGACTCTGACTTCTGAACTTGGTAAGGCTATGCAGTCAACAGGAAAAGATTCATAAAGTACTAAACACTGTGCTTCGCTCAGAAATTGTTTGGAAAAAAAAAAAAACTTTACACTAAGTCTGGGATTTTTAAGATAGGAATTATTCAACTAGAATGTACAGAAAGGCAGCCCCCTTAGGAGGTGCAAGCTACAGAATCAGGGCTCATTTTAAACCATGTCTCAGTCAGTGATCTTATTTATGCTCTGAACTCCAAGGCAAGGTCCTTGTTCTTGGAACAGCCCTAGATAAATATTGCCAGTCCTTAACATAGAGCAGAGCCAGGGAATAAGGATCTCAAAATGACTGTGTCCTTCATTCCGTTGGTCTGGGTCCAGAGTAGCTTTACCAGGAAACTAATGACGTTAAGCTTCAGGGCCTCTCACTTTCAAAGGCTTCTGTGAAACAGGGAGTTGCTAGAATGTTTACTTTGAGAGGGCAAGTCAGGTTGCAGTCAGGGGACATTTCTATACAAGTTTTTCTGATAACTTGCCCAAAGAGATTGCAGAAGAAAGATAGAGATGCATGACTCCAGTAATTTGTTGTGACTTTTCCCCCTCATTCTAAATGAACAGTTTTGTCATTTTGTTTTCAAAATTGTATATTCTTTTTCTTAAAGATTGCCCTACAAAACCTAGATCCCAGGATGAATTAGGTTCTTCCCCAATCTGGCCCTGCTTTTCTCCAAAGCCTCCTTATCCTACAGCTCACCAGAATGTCACAAGCACATCAGAGCAGTCTCTGCAGCAGTCTCTGTAGAGATGACCCTGTGAGAGAGAGAATCACCCTCACTACTTGCACCCCATCTCCTATTCCAGGCACACATTGACGCTTTGTACCAGTTGCTCCTCCAGAAGTGCTGGGACCCTTTAGTATTCTCAAATGCCTCATTAGATATAAAAAAAAAAAAAGACCTTTCTTAGCTGTTTTCTCACCTGAATCTGAAAGCTGTTTTTTAAAAAAAAGATTTATTTATTTTTGTACAAGAATTGGGGTACAGACCAGAGATGTGGAGGGTGAGAGGACCCATCAGAGACAGAGCAGGGAACAGAACAGGCAGACGGACCAAAGTACACTGCCGAGGGGAGCAGCGGGAGAGACAGGAGAGGTCTGCTATGTAGGTTTCTCCCTGGCCGGCTGGGAATCAAACTTGTGCTGCAGTGGCTGCAGATTGCTTCATAGGTTGTGTCTTAACCCCTGTGCCACCGGGGAGGCCCTGAAAGCTGTTTTGAAATAGTATACCTACTTTTAGACATCAAATAGACTTTGGACTAGAGTTCGATATGGAATAAGCAATTTGCAAAGGAAAAAGTAGTCTATAAGAAATAACTTAATAAAGTGTTTTGGATTTTGAATAGAATTTGTTTGTGGAAAAAGGAACTCAGTTCCCAGCTTTGTGATAATAATGATGGCATCCTTTTTACAGTAGATGGGGAAGGAGTAGGGGGGAGAATATAATCCAACGTGTCCACTACTATGGAAAAGTGTTCAGTTTTTCAGTTTTGTTAACACATAAATGTGCTCCAAAGGGTCATTCCTCATTGCTGTTTTTTATGTGAACAGGTGAAAAAGAGATTCATAAAGACTCAATTATTAAATAATGTGAAAATGCAAACATGTGAAAAGTCTGAGGAGAGAATGTTGCCCAAGGAGTGTCCAGGGCGATGTTGTGTCATGGAAAAGCAGGCCCAAAGCAGGTGAAGAGGAGGCTGGAGAGGTTGCTGGGGCTGCATGTGAAGCTCTTGTATGCAAATTCATTTGGACTCTAAGAAGAGTTAATAGGAAAGCGATTTAGGAGTGTTAAGTAGGGTCATATTTATTTTTGAAGAGATTTCTATAGCTGCAGGAATGGGTGTAGAGTGGGTAGGGGGCTGAAGACAAGGGCTGTTAGGAAGCTGCTGAGATAGCTCAGAGGGAAGAGGTTGGAGGCAGGAAGGAGTTCTGAGGATCGAAAGGAGAAGAGAGATTCACAACAGATTCAGGAAGTAAATTTGGCAGCCTGTGGTAATTAGTGGTTGTCAGAAAGAACAGTTGTGAGAGAAGAAAGACACTTAGGTTGACTCCCAGATTTTTAGTTTCAATGACTGGGTGGTGCCAGCAGTTACCCAAAGAAAGAATATAAGAGAAGCAGTTGGGCTGTAGGGTGGTAAATTCAGACAGTGACAGCTCCAGAATCTTATGTTGAAGATGTGGAATTTGTCTTGAATCTGTGTTTACAATAACAAGCACTGTCTTACTTAGATTGTATGTTTAGATAGTATGGCATACATACGGTGAGTGACAGACTTGGGGGGCTTACCATTGCCCCACCATCCTGAATTCAGCACTGGACATTTGATTGTGAGTGACAGCAGCCCAATTTTAATAAACTAATGGATAAAGGAGAAATTTATCAAACAAAGGAAAAGCTGGGCATGGAGCCCCAGGGGTGGCTCCACCCTAGAGTCTCTGTGTGGGCAGAACCCCCCTCCCTCTCATTTCTAATCTTCTCTTCTCAGGGCCTTTGGACTTCTTTCTGTCCTATGGCAAACAGACCTTCTCCACACAGGAGGGAACGGAGATCCTTCGAACTCACACTCTTCCAGCTCACTCACCAGTGAGAAAAGGCTCTCTCTCTTCTCTCCCTCTCTCTCTCTCTCTCTCTCTCTTAGTCTCTCCTCCATTTAAACAAAACTCTAGGGGGAGGAGCTTATTGTGATCTGATTGTTCACAAACCCACTTCTTGAATTAATCACTGTACCTGAAGGGTCAGGGTCTGTACCAGGTGACTAGGATAAGGCCATTCCTCCAACCTGTGAAATGGGTGGGTTTGGAAGTGTCTGTGGGGCACCCAGGTGAGGAGTAATATTTGGTATGTGCATGTGCAGAGCCCTACACTGAAGATGAAGAGGTCTTACTATTCAAAAACATAGTTGATAGCCTTGACAAAATTAATGGCAGGGTTTATTCCACAAGCTCAACAATCAGATTAACTCATGATCATTACTATTCAGATAACTCTTAACATGTATTTTATAGAGGTTTAAGTAAAATCAGTGAAGCTCAAGTTAAAAAGCAAGTGTGGTATGGTCCCAATTAAGTAAAACACAAAGTGTGTGTGCAATTTGTGTTGGTGTATATAAAAGCACAGGTCCAGGTTTCTTAGATTTCAGAAACCAGTACTGTGTTCTACCTACATGGAACTGATGTTTCCCGGGCTTCAGAGTACAGCTTGCAAACTTAACAGTGTTGTCATAGTCATCCAGAGCTGCTTCATGAACAGCTTTGAAATTTTTTTCAAGTGAAAAGTCTTACAAGAAAAATAAAATTTATTCTTCTGTCAAAAGTGAGGTTCTATCAAAGCAGAAATAAATGAAATAGAAATTAAAAAAAAAAAAAAAGAAAAAGAAATAGAACACCTAAACCGCCCAATTACAAGCAGTGAAATTGAAATGGTAATCAAAACCCTCCCCAAAAACAAAAGCCTAGGACAAGATGGATTTACAAATGAATTCTCCCAAACATTCAGAAACCAACTAGTGCCTATCCTTCACAAACTCTTTCAAAAAACTGAGGATGGGATAATACCAAACACATTCTATGAAGCCAATATCACACTAATACCAAAACTGAATGAGGACAGCACAAAAAAAGAAAACTACAGGCCAATCTCTCTAGTGAACACTGATGCAAAAATCCTCAATAAAATTTTAGCTAACAGACTCCAACAATGTATCCACAAGATTATTCACCACGACCAAGTAGGATTTATTCCAGGGACATAAGGATGGTTTAACATCTGAAAATCAATCAGTGTAATCCAACACATCAACAAAAAGGAATATAAAAAACATATGATATTATCAATAAATGCTGAAAAAGCTTTTGACAAAGTACAACACCCATTTATGACAAAGGCCCTTGAAATTCTCTGGATACAAGGAACATACCTCAACTTTATAAAGGCCATATATGACAAGCTCATAGCCAGTATCATTCTCAATGGTGAAAAGTTGAAAGTATTCCCATTAAGATCTGGAACAAGACAAGGATGTCCACTGTCACCACTGCTTTTCAATATAATACTGGAAGTCCTAGCCAGAGCAATAAGACAAGAGAAAGACATACAAGGAATCCAAATAGGGGAGGAAGAAGTAAAACTATCACTATTTTCAAATGATATGATAATATACATAGAGAACCCCCAAAATTCAGTTTAGTAAAGTAGCAGGGTACAAAATCAACACACAAAAAACAGTAGCCTTCCTATACACAAACAATAAACCTGAAGATTTATTGAAACAAATTGTTTCAATTTATTATTATTTCAATTTATTATTGAAACAAAAAAAAATCAAATACTTGGGAATAAACCTAACAAAAGAGGTAAAGGACATATACAAAGAAAACTATAAAACATTGTTAAAAAGAAATAGAAGGAGACACAAAGAAATGGAAAGACATCCCCTGCTCATGGATTGGAAGAATTAACATTATCAAAATGGTCATCCTACCAAAAGCAATTTACAGATTCAATGCTATTCTGATAAAAATTTCAATGACATTCTTCAAAGAAATAGAACAAATATTGATGAAATTCATATGGAGCCAGCAAAAACCCCAAATAGCCAAAGCTCTCCTGAAAAAAAGAGAAGGGAATAGAGGTATCACACTCCCAGACTTCAGACTATACTACAAAGCCATAATAATCAAAACTGCATGGTATTGGAACAAGAATAGACATATGGACCAATGGAACCAAATAGAAAATCCAGAAATAAACCCACAGATTTACAGTCAACTAATATTTGACAAAGGGGCAAAGAAAATTTGTTCAATAAATGGTGCTGGGAAAACTGGGTCACTACATGCAAAAGAATGAAGCTTGACTACTACCTCACACCATGCACAAAAACCAACTCAAAATGGATTAAAGAACTAGGCATAAGAACTATAAAATATATAGAAGGAAATATAGGCAAAACACTACCTGACAGGGCCTCCCCGTGGCGTAGCGGTTGAGTGCTGGGTTGCGAAGCTGCCCGCAGCCTCTGCAGTGCCGGTTCGATCCCTGGCTGCTCCCCGGCCACTGGAGGAGGGTCCCACATGGTGCGCAGACCTCTCCTGCCGCCCGCTGCTCCCCTCAGCAGTGTGCTTCGGTCCTTCTGCCTGCTCTGCTCCCCACTCTGGCTCTGGTGAATTCTCTCACCCTCCCGCGCTTCTGACTGTACCCAGTGCTTGCATAAATAAATAAATAAATCTTTAAAAAAAAAAAACAAAAAACACTACCTGACATACATATCAGTAACATCTTTAAACACACATCACCCAAAGCAGTCATAGTGAAGGCAAAGATGAACAGCTGGGACTACATCAAATTAAAGAGCTTCTTTACAGAAAAAGAGAGAGTAACCAAAACAAAGAGACACCTCACCAATTGGGAGAAAATTTTTGCACACAACACTAATGATAAAGGACTGATCACAAAAATCTGCAAAGAGCTGGCAAGACTCAACAAAAGCAAAGTAAATAACCCAATCAAAAAATGGGCAGAAGAGCTAAAAAGAAACTTCTCCAAAGAGGAAATGCAAATGCCCAATAGGCATATGAAAAAATGTTCAACATCACTTGTAATCAGGGAAATGCAAATCAAAACTACAATGAGAGAGTCTCCCTGGTGGTGCAGGAGGTTGAGCGCCCCACTGTGAAGCTGTCCGAATGCAACCTCTGCAACAAGGGTTCAATCCTGGCCGGCCAGGGAGAATCCCACATGGCACAGCAGACCTCTCCTGTCATGCCCGCTGCTCCCCTCAGCAGTGTATTTCAGTCAATCTGCCTGTTCTGTTCCCCACTCTGTCTCTGGTGAATCCTCTCATCCTCCTGTGCATCTGGCCTGTACCCCGGTTCTTGTATAAATAAATTAATTAATTTAAAAAAAGATTAAAAAAAAAGAAAACCTAAATAAAGGACCAGGAAAAATACTAATTATAATAAAGTAAAAATCAAAATCAACAAGCAACTATAAACCAGAGACACACTAGCAGGGAGGGAGGGGGTGCGGGGAGAAGGGGGGAGGATCAAAATCAGGGGGGTGGGAATAGTATGGGGACAACAACCAAGATGAAAATGCATACATTGTGCAAAAATGAAAAATGATGTAAAAAAATATAAAATAAAATAAACTTTTAAAATTAAAAAAATAAAATTTTAAAAAGTGAGGTTCCCCATGTATAGTTCACTATTTTATCTCTTTGCAATCGGTTGGCATTTCAAGGTATTCTCTGGTGAGTCTGGATTACAAAGCCTGCTATAGAAGCCTCCTCCTTCTACTCTCTCCTTACCTCTACTCTCCAGCATTGTGCCTTGACAGTGCCAAAATTGTTCCCTTTAAGCCTTTACATTTATTTCTCTGTCTGAAACCCTCTGCCTCAAACTTTGGTGTGGCTGGTTTCTTTCTCATCATTCAGACCTCAGCTCAAACGTCACCTCCTAGCAAGGTCCTCCCAGACCACTGAGCACATAACTCTTTTATTTTCCCAGAGCAGGCACTATCTCAAATTATGTGACTATTTACAACTGGTTAATTGCTTATCTCTTCCCATTAAATGTAATTTCTATGAAAGTAGGAATTTTGTATTGTCATCCTCTATCCCTGCAACAGAGCCTAATCACTCAGTGAATGTTTGTAGAAAGAAAATATATACTATTGGGATATTATCAGCACTAAAGAGAAAAGATAGGGAGGAAACTTAAGTGCATTTTAGGAAGTAAAAGAAGCCAATCTGAAGAGGCTCCGTACTGTGTGACTTCTACTATATGACATTCTGGAAAAGACAAAACTATGGAACAAAAAAAAGACAAGACGAAACTATGGAGACAGTTAAAAATAGCAGTTGGCATCAGGAGTTAAGGGGGATGGAGAGATGAATAAATGAAGCACAGGGGATTCTTAAGGCAACTCTGCAAGATATAAAACATTTATTCAAGCCCATAGAATGTACAGCACCAAGCGTGAACTCTAATATAAACTACAGGCTCTGGGTGATAATGATGTGTCAGTATGGGTTCATCAATTGTAGCCAATGTACCACTCTGCTAGGGAATGTTGATAAAGAGAGAGGCTATAAAGAATGGGACAAGGGCTATATGGAAAATCTCTGTAGCGTCCACTCAACTATGTTGTGAACTTAAAACTGCTCTAAAAATATAGTCAAAAGAAGAAAATATACTACCAGAGTTGTCAAAATGGTCTAAGTGTGTGAGCAGAACACTGAGAATGATTTTTCAACTTTAGGATTATCCTGGAAGAGCTGGCGCACAGGAAAGCCTGCACTCAAACTTTAGGCAGGGATTTCCAAATTAAGAGTTCCAGCTCAGGTGAGTCAAATAGGTTTCTTTCTTAAGGGAATGAGTCACTAAGGGTGGATAACATATACATGTTTCTCAGACTAATTTGATCCAGAACCCATTCTTCATGCCATATCTTTATCATTAATGACTCTATGTTCAATTAATGTCAATGGTAACCTGGAAAGCAGCTTTATACAGTCAAAATACTTTTCAGAACGAATGCCACAAATTTAGTTAATTTATCTTATTTGATCATTCCAATCCACTAGTATTTAAGTTCCTAAATTAGTTTTTTGTCTGTCTTATTCACTATTGTACTCCTAATGTCCAGAGCAGTGCCTGGCACATGGTAGGTACTCAATACTTATTTGTTGAATTAATGAATGACCACATTAACGACTTTTATTTTGTCTGCAAGCCCTTCAGTGAAGAGGACGGAGTTTTAGTATGAGTCAATAATACCAAATTCTGACCCACGTGGCTCATATTTCTGGGCTATCTATGTAATCTGTATTCTTGCTGCTGGTTTCCCCAATGCATTTTTTTTTTGGAAGAACAAGTTGGAGGAGTTGGGAAAATGAAGCAGCCTTAGGTACTGATCCCACTCTATTGGTGATAATAACCAACATTTTACTGCAATTTTCTTCCAAAATAAATACATTTGGTTTTCAAAATAACCCTTTGAAGTAGGCATTATTACCTTCACTTTCAGGTACAGAGATAGGCTTAGATAAACTCTCCCAGTATCAATAACCCAGGTGCTATTAGATCAGCCTTGATGTAAACCCTGATCTTACCAAGTCAAAAGTCCATGTTTATTCCATGGCACATGGCTACCTCCCTAGGTGGTTGTGCATGCTGGGGAAGCCACTTCCCCTTTCTGGGCCTCGGTTCCCACATCAGGAAAATGCCCAGGCAATGTCTTAGATTCCTTCTAATTTCAAACATTTTTTTAATTGTTATACTTTAAAAAGTATTAAAATAATGAGATTTTATTTCTACTAGTAATTGCACAACTATTTCAAAATCTGATTCAGGTGGCTAAAAATGAAATACAATTCGGGGGCAAAAAATCACTTTCTTTTTAAGCAATGCCTAGAAACATAATATCTTGAAAATGAATGACAGGATTTTGTTAAGCAGAGTAACCTCAGAAGCAACTTCATTATATTTTTTTAATTGCCATGAGAAGGTTTTTCTCTGTCCTTGTTTCAAAGCAAAATATGTGAAAGAAAATTCAGCAACTTTTCTAAAAGTGAAGCCAGTTAGAGCAGAGTAACAATAAATAAATCTATTTAATCACCAAATAGCTACATGAACAAACCTTCCCAAAAAAAGAAGGCAAAGCCTAGTCTTTAGTTTATTATTGACCTGGTGGATTTGCTTTGTATGCAAAAATTTGTATTATTCATATACCCTTGTCTGTCTCAATAAGGCAATTAAACTGTTACTGAGCCACACAGCTGACAGAGCAAGTTATATGTGTTTCTTCTTCACAGAGCATTTTTCGTCTCAAACTTTTATTAGAGAATAAAAGAAAAATGCCTTCACAATGTCACATGAAAAAATATTACACAGAAAAAGCTGTATTTGCACATCCTTTTTGGGTTTTATTTTGCTAGAAAGTAAAATTCACACGTGCCCCCCCCCAAAAAAAACACGCAAGATATTTTTATACACACCTCTAACATGCTACATTCCACTTCTGACATCTGAAAATTAAAAAAAGAAACAAAGCAAAAGTATCTGCATTGAAAAGTTAACATTATAAAAAGCTAGATTCCTAATACAAACACTGCAGTTATAAGTCACTCCATTGCAAAAAGGTTAATGTTTATAAATGTTAAATAAATGTCGACAGTGAAGAAACAAGAACCATAGATCCAAAATGAATCTCCCCACCATAAACTATTAAAAATTGTGTTTTGTGTTGTAGGACATCCATTAGAGTTAACTTAAATAGCTGCAACCTTAACCATAACACTACACCAGACTGATAAAATGGAGGGACCCATATTCACAACTACCTCCTCTCCTTGCTACCTTTACCATGCTTTTTGCTTGGTTGGTTGGTTGGTTGGTTGGTTGGTGTTTTGGTAAAAAAAAAAACAAAACAGGTCCTCAGAACCTATAATACCCCTGAGGTATAGAAAAACCAGTTCAATAAATGATAATGATGAAGTTCTCCTTTGAGATATTTCACTTTTCATTTTAATAATCATATACTCTTTAATGATTATACATGTGTATGTGCCCATGCACATGTGTATAAACCCTTCAAAAAGATATTTTGGAAACTTAACTCTAGGGAACTTTTTTTCCCTTTTCCTCAAGACCAGTCCCAGATAATTTATCAGATTTTTTTAGAAAACCTGCCTCGAGCCTTTCTGTACAGTCAACTACATCCTTGTTCCTATATATTTGAACTCTTCAAAAACAGCAGAATGCTCTGAAGTTCTTGTTTGCAACTCCTGAAAAATCTCCAGGCACTTGCAGCAAATTTCAAGCTCTGCCTGGTGCTTTATCTTTACTTTCTCACTGCACCTAAGGTAAAGAAGGGCCCTTGGTAGGAGCACATTTATGTCCCTCTTGGTGCTCCCTGGAGGAGGCTGGCTTTGCCTCTGGAAAAAAACACAGGGGCACAGCTAGCTATTTTCTTCTCCCTTGGGGACAAGGGACATGCTCAGGTAGAATGGCAGTCCCCTGGCAACCTCAGTTCTCAGAAGAAAAAATATTCTAATGCATTCCCACAAAATGTTTCAAACGTGCAAAGAGAAAACCTAAAACAGGAGTGAGGCAAGAGTAGCAGTGAGTTGGAGGACTGCCTAGGCACTGTGCTCAGGTGAGAAACATCCACTCAAACTACCTGCTTCACTATCATTTTCAAAGAGCATAATAATAGCACTTCCTAAAAGGGAGAAAGAGACTACCTTTTCCAACCTCTAAGCTAAACTTCTCTATTACCCAACAGCTTTAAATGCTTACTTAACTCGAACTATCACTAATATCTTAAAGAAGTTTGAAGACCCAAGTCTGTTTCAATACATGCTTAAGTAATTGTTCGATCAGTTCAGCGTGCACATTTTCAAAATATTGGCCAAAATGGCAAGTGAGTGTATATCTTATCCTCCTGCAGTCAATATAAATGGCTTGTGTGCAGGGTTTTAAAGGAATATATGTGAAGGATGGGGTTGCTCTGCAGTGAGAGGTCCTGCCAAGCCGTGCATTCATACTGAGGTTGGCAGAAAGTATGGTTCCTCTTCTCCACCTGGAGCTTTGGGTGTGTTTTCAGCCTATTCTGCCATCCTTTTGCAGATGCTGTCTCTCTTCTTTTCCACAGGTCACTAGGTCTGTTGGGGGGAGGGTGCTGAGGAAGACTTTATAAGTGAGCAGTCATGTGATTGGAGTGAAATGCATGCCCAAGACTAGACATTCATACTAATAAATCTCCTAAAGCAAGACAAAGGCAAACACAACCCAGAGTGGTTTCAAAATCTCATCTCACACACAGCAAAGCAAAACTGAAAAAAAAAAAAATTCCACTTTCCCATTACAATTCAAAAAGGAGCTAAGCTTTCTGGGGTTATTGGCTGTTTCAGACTGAAAGAGGGTAGGTGAGGAGCCCATCTCCTAGCTGTCTACAGAGAGCCACAGCCCCTCACAAAGCCCTTTCAGCTGCCCAGCTCCTCCCAGAAGACATCTCTTGGAATTTCTGGGCTCCCTTTAGAATGTTCAAGTCTGTTCAAGGTCTGAAGTCTGATGTGCAGAGGTAGCTCCATGACGCTAGTAATGGAATAACACTTCCTTTTTTGGTGAGGAAAGTCCAATTGGTCTTAGCTAACAAGCTCTCAGCTATGGCTCTAAAAATACCCTGCAGTGAGTACTGTTTGGCACTTTGCTTTGCTTGCCAAGGAGCACCGAAGAACTCACAGAATGCCTCCCATTCTCCACAACTGCTCTGAGCTCTGTCCCTGCTCTGGTGACCTCAGGGAACGGTATCACTTTGGGAAAGTTACCAATTGTTTTTCACTTCTGAGTTCTTGGAATTCTGTCCTAAATGTTTGAAGTACAATTCCAGTCCTGGATGAATGACTAGTTTCATTAAGAATCTTCATTTGGCTTCTAGTCAGAAATAAGCAAATGCAAGATCTGTATGCAGAAGAAAGGACTAAAGTTATACTTCAATAGGACTCTTTTGCTTCCTGCCTTTTCCTTTGCCCCCCAAAAGAAACAGCAGTCTCCTTGAATCCTTTGTTGACAGCAGCAGGAGGGGTCGTGGTCTGACCACAGCAGATGTCCGGGCTCCCTACACATTGATGGCGTGTGCGTGCTTCTTGCACAGGGGTCTGTCCTTCTTGGAGTAGAATGGCTGCCCCTCCAGATTCACATGGCAGACCTGGGGCAGAGAACAGACTCGTGTGAGACAAGGCTCTGTAATCCATAAGACAAGGGGACATGTCAGTCACCCCTTCCAGACAAAGCACTGTCACATGCAGATGGGAGGAAAGGAAGAACCTGTTTCTCCCCAGGACAAGTTTTCAGTGACTAAAGCAGTGTAGCTGGGTTGAACTCTAGAATATTTAAGATTTCCAGAGAGGAACATGGTATAAAACTCAGGTTAATTTAAATTAACAGAACAGAAACTATACATAATGAAGATGACCAATTAATGCTACCTAAGATGTTTAATTCACATGTCAATATTCACAGAGTGTTAAAATATAAAAAATACCATCAGTAAATGAAGAAACAATTCAGAAAAAATGATCCTCACTCACAATTTAAGGAAATATAAAACCTATACCACTAGACACTTACTAAAATAAATAAAACAGAAAATACTCAATGGCTTTTTACCTTTCCCCAATAGTCAAAAAATTATTTAAAAAGTAAAAAGCAAAAGTAATCAATCAAAAGTTAGCAATGTGCACTGGTAAGGTCATGTGCAGCAGCTCAGTCTTCTGGAAGGGGCATGTCAACACTGCAGAAAAGCCATAAAGAGGTGCCTGCTCTGTGCCCCTGCAACACCACGCATGCTGCAGAATTTCATCTTGCAGAAACTATCACACACAATAAGAAAACAGCACATACACAACTAAAAACTGAAAACCACAACAATTTCTCTCAATAGGAAGATGATTAAGTAAATTGCCACTGTGGAAAAAAGAAACATAGCAACTACAGGCAGAAAAATATTACATTTTTAAAAAGACAAAATTATATACACCCAGAGTAACAGCATAAGAGTACAGTTTGAGGATGGAGATATCAGAGGAAATAGTGAGCTAAATACTATTTGTGGAGGCAACTGTGAGTGGTCAAGTGAGGGTCCAGACACTGTATGTACATAATCTCATTTAGGGTTATTTCTCACAAAACCTTTACGGGATGGGTATGACTTTTCCATGTTTCACAGTTGAAACACTGAGGCTGGGCCTCCCCGGTGGTGCAGCAGTTGAGCGCTGGGTTGCGAAGCTGCCCGCAGCCTCTGCCGCGCTGGTTCGATCCATGGCTGCTCCCCGGCCACTGGAGGAGTGTCCCACATGGCGCGCAGACCTCTCCTGCCGCCCGCTGCTCCCCTCAGCAGTGTACTTCGGTCCTTCTGCCTGCTCTGCTCCCCGCTCTGGCTCTGAATTCTCTCACCCTCCTGCGCTTCTGACTGTACCCAGTGCTTGCATAAATAATAAATAAATAAATCTTTAAAAAAAAAAAAAAAAGAAACACTGAGGCTCATAGAGCCCAACTGTCTTGCTTAAGTCACAGACCTAGTAAGTTACAGAGCTGAGGATCTATGTCCAGGGGTGCAAGACTCCAGTCCTCAGCTAATTTTCCCCATGTCCCCAGCAGAGAGGGACTATGTTTGCCTGGGCCTACACACTTGTACATGTAGTCCTCAAAGTTTGTGGACTAGCAATGTGTAGGCTGGCCATAGGTGGGCAATATGACAATGTGTCACTTAGCTGGGTAGTCACATTAACTGGAATAAGCCCCGTCTCAGAGAGGGTACTGAGCATTCCTAATGGGAACGTATTTGGGGGGCACATCCAGGACACTGACATCAGAAGTACAGGTGGTCCCATGTATATGTAGGCCTAAGAGAAAGAAATCATCCTCCCGAGATGAACTTGGATCAGTGAGGATATGTGCCCACTATAAGCAAGCTGGAAAGGAAAGTGGCATCATGGAGGTGTCACCTTCAACCGATAGCCCAGCTGAAGATGTTATACTTGGGGTCACACAGGACTGCCAATTGGTCCCTAAAGACAATGATCTGAAAAGGTGCCTGAAAACATCCCAGGTGGATGCAGTGATATTAAATGTAACCAGGATCTCATGGTGGGGTCCTTAAGCTGCTGACAACTCAAAGACAAGTACAGGAAGGTGGCACCCAAGATCCAACTGGTAAGAATGGGTTTGGGAAGAGATAGGAAAGCACCTCTGGACTGAGTTGGCAAGATGCTGCCAGTGAACATCTGAGGCTGTAGTCAGGATATCTCTGGTCTGGTATCATGCTAGTTGCTTATGAGCACTTGGAGATGAGTCAGGGATCTGAAGAATGTGCAATGAAGAAGGGCCACAGCCTCAATGGGGACTTGTTGATAAGATGGGGCTGAGGGCAAAAACCACCACAGAGAGGTCATGCCTTGAGCCAGGTCTGTGTCTCAGTCCAGAACACTGCATGGGGGATGCAAGATGAAGGAGGCCTCCAGCTTACCCAACACAGGGGCACAGCAGGGAGGGTCCAAACCTTAGACTCTGTGGTAGAGTGGCATCAGGGCCTAACTGGAAAGGAACAGTGGCCATTGACATCAAAGTGGAGGGTAATGATGTAGGTCAGCTACAGCAGACCCTAGGACTGCCCACAAGTCAGACCACAGCCCCTCTCCTCCTGATACCCACACTAGCTGTGAAGGGAAGAAACCACAGACAGAAGAGAGATCGGTAAGGCACTGTTTTCCCACTAAGGTAGGGCTCACATCCTTTCCACTGGAACTCAAGTGCCATGGCCAGCAGGAGCTGAACTCTCACCCTGACCACACTACCTTTCTCAGCTTCGACTTTATAAGCTTGGGACTTGAGAGAGGCTGTGTTGTTCTATTCTTCTATTGTTAGTATATGTCAGCTTTGTTTTCCATTTCAGAGTCTAAATTCCTTGAAAGTGGAGACTTGCTCTGGGATATTTTTGTACTCCCCAAGCTCAAGGACTATTTGGTAAATTGAGTTAAAGTATGCGCTCTCCCTTATAACTCTCATTAGAGATGTGTGTGTGTTGGAGTGCGGGGAACTAAAAAATAAAAGGATGTCCTAGCAGAAAGAAAAAATTCTCTGGAAATTTTAACATCTCAGTAAAAACTATTCAAAATATGCACTAAATTCAAATGAGTTGTGTTAAAATAAATCTGACATGTTGTTTTTCTAATATATATTATATATTCTCTTTGTGTGTACATGTAAATATATGTATTTCCATCGCTTACCATGCCTGTGCATTTCCCAGGACAACAGAATTTTGCTGTTCCTTACAATTTGTGCTCTTCCAAAATCTGATAGGAAAACCACACATTGGCTGGAAGAGCTAGTCCTGATCTTCCTTTCTTGTTATTATTTTTTTAAGTTATAGAAAAGTACATGCTCAATAAAGTGATCTGAAAATTTAAAGTGATGAGAAGAGGACTAAATATATATATATATATAACCCATCAGTTTTCCAATAAAAAGATTCCTTTCCTAACATTAAAACCATGTTTCACTTTGATATATCTTAACGGGGACAGTCCATGTCACCTAGGACTAGTTTAGGGGAAGACATAAGGATTCTCCAAAGGACAGAATCTGCCTGGTTGCTTAAGGCAGATCTTTTGGGCTATGCTCTGACTGCAACATGTTTATAATATCAGCCTGAACAACTCTGAACTTTACTGTTTCTTTTGGTCATTCTGGTCCTTTTGCTGCTGTGACTCTCAGTCAAACATTGCTAGTGTGAAGAAGGAGACCCATGCTGACCTTTGCTTTCATTCCCTTTCCATGTGACACAGACCTCTCATTAGCCTGCCCTCAGAGAACAGGCCTTCTGTCTTCCCTGGACCTTCTCCAAGTCTCTTGGATTCTTCTAGAAGTTGGGTAACCAGACTTGCAGGCAGCATCAGCAAGGATCAGACAAGCCATGGCTTGAATAGAAGGGTCAAAGAACCCTGGATTGTGCCTTGCTGAGCATTGACTCTGCAGGGGACACCCCTAAGCCAGTTCATATTGTCGTCCCTTTTTTGGAGAGGAGGCGCTCATGTATGTAGAGGACCCTAAAAGACAACTAGAAAATCTGCTTAACAAGCTGGAAAATCAGTATTATGGATCTATTGTAGCCTCCAAAAATTTATACATTGAAATCCTAAGCCCTAGTACCTCTAGCCAACTCAACACGGGAACAAAGCAATAACCTTATTTGGGAATAGGATCTTTGCAGATGTAATTAAGACGTAAGTTAAGATGAGGTCATGCTCGAGAAAGGTGGGCGCTTAATCCAATATGACCAATGTCCTTATAAGAAGAGAAGCACACAGACACGCACATACACAGACACGCACGCACAGTAGAATGCCATGAGGAAATGCAGACACACAAGGAAGACAGCCATGTGAGGATGGAGGCAGAGACTAGAGTTAGGTAGCTGTGAGCCAAACAACAAGGCTTGCTGGAAAAACTAGAAACTAGGGGAGAGTGTTTGACCCTGCTGGCACCTTAAACCTCTATCTTCCAGAAGGGTGACAGAGTAAATTTCTGCTGTTTAAAGCTTAGCCCAGTCTATGATACTTTGTCACAGCAGCCCAAGCACACTAATCCAGTGCAGCCCACAAATGATGGTGTACAGAAGTGAAGTGTAAAACCTGAAGTGCACTGCAGTAAACTTTATGACTAAGGTTATTCTATGTCATAAGTCTACAAATTATTCAAATTTAAACCACATGGATATTTCACACATTCCCCACATTTACCTTTGAGCAGTCTGGTTAAAAAAAAAAGGCGGGAGTAGCACACTGATTTGCCCAAATACATTTCAGTCAATTACAGATTCACACTATACAGAGCTTTACCAGGAAAGCTAGACCATTCCCGACTCTAACACAGGGTATAAATATCAGCAGGCTTATTATTGCAAAGGAAAATGCCAATCTTATGGTAAAAATGACTTGGCTGTTCAGCAGAAATAAATTGTACATGGTTAATAGTTAACCCAGGGCTTATCTCTTGCAACTACATATGAAGAACAGGACCATTTAGAAAAATAAAATGAGACTCTGTCCTTCTTTCTAAAGGTTCTATCAAAAGAAACCTTATCTCAGCTTTCTATAAGGTTAGTTAATAAGCTTCCATTTAGTGTTTGTTCATGGTGAAAATTTGAGGGAAAGCCCTAGGATCATTTGACCATATCTAAAACAATATATAACCACAGAAGCCATCACTCCCCACTCCACCCACTTTTAAATCCAAGTATCCTTCACTGTTTCTATAATAGAGCACATCTCTGGCAAAACAAGCTGCAGTTCTGTCAACTTGCTCTCTTGTTCTTAATGAAATGAAATGAAGAATAACAAAAAGACACATTGTTTTGTGAATAATTATTAGTGATAAAGTACAATCATTTGTGACACAGCAAAGCATCATGATATTGACCAGCTTTTAAAAACCATCAGAATATCAGGATTGAAAGAAAAATAGAGGAGGGTCATTTGGCCCATACTGGGTCCCTCCTGTCCCTTCTCAGAAAATCTGAACCCCAGACTAAAAACGTACCGCACAAATGAAGCAGGTATCGTGCCAGGTGTGCCCCAGGGCTTCGATAAACTTGTCACCAGCCTCCACAGGGAAGTCACATCCATGACACTTGGTGCTGAACAGGTTGATGTAGTCTGAAATGAAAGCAGAGTGAGGACCAGGCATTCAGGCAGTCAGGCAAGGGCCACTAGACTCAACACCAGGACAACCTTCAATCACTGGGCCAGGAGCATTGAACCTAACTGGTTACTTGTCATCTTGCAACAAAATACTATTATATGACTGCTTAGTCTTTCCTTTCCCAATAATTTGCATTGTATGGTATGCAGATTCAGGCTTAGTCACCACCCTGTGTTTGTTTGATTTGCAAATATTTTCTGGAACTTTCAACAAGCTGGTTTTCTCCTCTTCTCTGTCACCTCTTACAGCCCAAACAGACCAATCCCCCAAAAGAATTGTACTTCTTAACAGTTATGCTCATTTTGGAAGAGTTATGGCCCTTTACACTTTAAAAAGTTATAGAACGTTCTTTGCTTGGTCATCCTTCTGTCATCCGGCATTTGTGTTGCTAATAAATTTTCACTACCAGAAAGTGTTTGAATTACTTTATTGGAACATATTCCCCTGCAAGAAGATAATCCAACCAAGGAGATAATAATAACTATGTATAATATTTTACAGTTTACCAAGCATTCACACAAAAGTGTTATTATTCACTAGTATCTCAACGTCAAGTTCTGTCTTTAGTTCTCTTTGTACTCCCAGCACAGCTCCTGACACACTCGTGTTAAATGAATGAGTGAATGGATCAATCAATAAATCAATAAATCAATCAGCCTATCTTCACAGAATCCCTCAGAAATTGAACAATAATTGTTTTTCTGTTTGTTTTGTTGATAAGGGAACTGAGGCAAAGAGAGGTGAAGGGTCTAGCTAGGATCACACCCTGAGACACAATGGTCAAGTCCCATGTTTCACTGCACCCACCATAGAACTCTTCCAGATTCTTCTAGAAAAGTTTGATGCGGTTACCAAGCCTTCATTTCCTCTGATGTGTGCTTGTGTGCTCACCACAGCTCTGCAGCTAGCTTTTTCTAACAGGGATCTTTTGCTTAGATAGACTTGTGGGCAATATATATGTTCCCCCATGCTGAGAGGGAGTGTGCTGTGGGGGGTTCTCTCTGAAGAGAGAAAGATCTGGGTTCAAATCCCAGCTCTGTGAGAGGATTGTTCTAACATGGGGTAAGTCATCTAACTTCTTCATGTCTCTATTTCTCTAATGGGAATAACTATAGTATCTAACTCGGGGTTGTACAAATTAACTAAGATAATTTCTGTGAAGTACTTGGCCCAAATACCAAATACATTAGCACTTATTTTGAATAACTTTATAAATACTAAAAGAAGGGAAGGGATTGTTATTTGAGTGCTTACTATGTACCAATCCAGTGTTAGTGCTTTCCTATGTTTCTTGTTTAATCTTAACAGCAATTTGGTGAAGAAATATTATTTCCATTTTATTTATTTTTTTATTTCCATTTTAAATATGAAAGTGGCTATAGAAGTTCCATCTCACAGGTAGTAAGGAGGCTGATGGGCTCCAAAGTTCATCTTCTTTCCATGACTTTATGCTGTCTCCAGTTATCTATTTGCCATTGAGCTTTGATAAGTTATATCTCTTGTATATTTTTTCCAGTGTAAGACTTCCTCTCTTGGATTTAATTATAGTTTGTCATGCAAATCCTTTTATATTTATTGTAGTTCCTAAATCTTGCTGCTGACAAAAAAGCTTAATTTCTTCAGCAGGCAAAAATTTATCACCTCATCAGAGTTAAGAAAACATTATTCTGTTTCTTTTAGAAAGTTTTTCTAAAAGGTTTACAGTTTGCTCTGTGCTCTGTAGGAACTTCCTAGTGTTCTTGGGCTGCAGGCTAACACATCTCCACTTGAGTGCAAGCCCTGCACCCTACTTCTGACTTCTTTCTCACTACCCCCAATCAGTTTCCAGATGCCCTAGGCTCTCTCCTCCACATCCTGACTTGCACTCACCAGGAACTAGACATAGAAAACCTTCCACTTGCTCTACCTCAATCTCTGCTATCCTTTTGCCTTCCTTCTAGGAAGTCCTCATTCCCACCCCAACCAAGAGAGATAACATGGTCTTCCTGAGGTCTTTGCCTGGGATTCTTTCCCATTCATTTATTCACTTACTCACTCTATCCTTATCTCTGTTCATTTCTGTGATGGCATGTCACATGATGACTGGTCTGCTTGAGTCTTTAGGGGCAGAGACTGTCTCCTCTATGCTTATCACCTTTCACAGGAACTGGAGTACATTTGATGGATAAATGATGAATGGGAACAAGAAATTATTTGAAAACCTTATTTAAAAGTGACTCTTCCTGTTGTGCAGTTTATGGTTTTCCACAGATTAAATGCTTACAATGGTTTACATTTATTTCTGGAATGTCTAGTCTGCCTACGGATTGACTTTTTCTGTTTTAAACTTGATTCTGCATGATCTGGAGAACTGCCATTTTGTTTCAAAATTTGATAACACACTTCTGACCCTAATACAGTTTTAAAATCTGACATTTTTCTTCATTTATTGTACAAAAAGCAAATGCATCTGGTACTGAATTAAGTTTGTGCATGGGCCTTTCCCACCAGGAGCATAATCTAGTCCCTCATCTATTTACTCCTTCCTTTATTTCTCATATAATGTCTTTCTAATTTTCTTTGACTAACTCTCTTCTGTGTAAGTTGAATTAATACCCTGTATTTGATGGATTTTATGTTATGTAAAAATCACAGATGCTCTATGTTGAAAAAGGGCTTAATGCTTTCCTACAGCAGGGTTTCTCCAACATTAGAATCATCTGGAGGTTATAAAATATAGATTGAACATCCTACCCCTCAGAGCTTTTGACTCAGTAGAACTGGGTGGGACCTGAAGATTTGTATTTATAACAGGTTCCCAGGTGCTGCTGCTGCTGCCAGTCCAGGGACTACAATTTGATCCCCAAACCTAGTTGACTACGAGAATTACCTGGGTGGGTTGGGGCTCCCCATGGAATTCTGTTTCTGCAAGTCTGGGAATTTATCTGTTATACGTCTTTAAAGTTCCTCCGGTAACTGTGATACCCTGCAGATCTGGGCACTCCTCAGGTGCAGGTCCATCTATAAAGGGATGCACCCCTCGAGTACTCTTACTTGTATGCAAGAAAGCATATATAAAGTCATTTTGTGTCTAGATCCTATCATTATGAAGATTTGATAAGCCTCCCTTCTGTCTTCTTTCAAGTTATTGATAAAAATGATGACAAGGTACCAGAATGAGACATCACCTTACGCTCTCAAAAAAAAAAAAAAAAAAAAAACCCAAAAAACAAAAAACAAAAAACATGAAAATAACAAGTATGGGCCAAGAGAAATTAAAACCTTTGTGCACTGTTGGTGGGATTTTAAAATGATGTAACTACTATGGAAAACAGTGTGAAAGTTCCTGAAAAAATTAAAAAAATAAAACTCTTGTATGATCCAGCATTTCTACTTCTGGGCATATACCCAAAAAATTGGAAATAGGATCTTCAGGAGATATTTTCATACCCATGTTCATGGCAGAACTATTCACAATTGTCAAGAGGTAGAATCAAATGAAATGCCCATCAATGCATGAATGGATAAAGAAAATGTGATAGATACACATGGTGGGATGTTATTCAGCCTCCGAAAAGAAAATCTTATCATATGCTATGAATATGGAAGAACTTTGAGGACATTATCCTAAAGGAAATAAGCCAATCACAAAAGGACAAATAAATGAGGTATTTAAAGTAATCAAATTAATAGAAACAGAGAGAAACTGATAATTGCCAGAGGCTTGGGGAGGGGAAGGAGGAAAAGTATGTTATCAGTACAGAGTTTCAAATTTGCAAGATGAAAAATTCTACATATTTGTGAATATATTTAACTTTATAGAACTGTACACTTAAAAATGGTGAAGATGGTGAATTTTATGTGTTTTTATTTATTTATTTATTTATTTATTTATTTTTAGGATTTATTTATTTATTTATTTATTTATACAAGCACTAGGTACAGTCAGAAGTGCGGGAGGGTGAGAGAATTCACCAGAGCCAGAGCGGGGAGCAGAGCAGGCAGAAGGACCGAAGCACACTGCTAAGGGGAGCAGCGGGCGGCAGGAGAGGTCTGCGCGCCATGTGGGACCCTTGCCCGGTGGCTGGGGATCGAACCGGCGCTGCAGAGGCTGCGGGCAGCTTCGCAAACCAGGGCTCAACTGCTGTGCCACCGGGGAGGCCCTATGTGTTTTTTTTTAGACACACACACACAATGTCAGAACCAAGCACAATGTCCCATGGTATGACAATGGAGATTTTCCTCTACACTGACTCCACTATTTTATATCAGGGGCAGGTTAATTTTACCTGACTTGAATTACTTAGCAGTCCTTTCTTCACCTTGTTTGTAAAAAGATCATTCTTCATTATATTTAACAAGCATACTAAATGTCTAAAATAAAATAAAACATTTTCTCTTTCTAAAATAAAAATTAGATTCACCTTTGCATTTCAGTGACTCCCATTACTTAAGGAAGAAGTTTAAAACTGTGCTCCTTAGAGAGCTTTGGTCTCCTGGCCCATTACAGGAACCACGCTCTGCACATAGCATCTCAGTTAATCCTCACAGCAGTCTCTGCAGGAGGAGGGTTAGGTGAGGAAACAGATTCAGAAAGGGTAAGTATCTTGTCCAAGGTCATACTGGCTGGAAGTGGTCCAAGTGAGGATGACGATTGCTGAAGCTCAACCTGTTTCCCACTGTCTTCTCGTAACATTAGACATCTCCTTCCTGGATCTTCTTACTCAAAGTATTATTAAAAATCTGTTTTAGGGGGGGTTGCTATGGAGAGATGTGCAGTGGTAACAGCAGAAATCTATTGTTCTTTCAGAAACTTCAGACACAACTGTTGCTTATTACAATTATGAAAGCTGTAGTGCTCTTAGTCAACTAATAATAGCAATTTGTGTTGGTACAATAGCACTTCTCTCAATTATCAACTATTTCCAAAGAGAAAAGACAGGTGTTATCTTCTTCATTTTACAGGTATGGAAACTGAGGCACAGAGTGACTAAGTACTTATTTAGAGTCATTCAGTGAATTTCAGAACTGGAAAGAAAATTCACCAGAAACTGGAGAAGTTTCTTTCATAATCTATAGTAAGGAGGAAAAAAAATTTATATTGTTTTGCTTTTCCCTTCAAGGAACTGGAATGGTTGCTCCTTTCTGATTTTAAAATAAACTCCTTGACTGTGTTTCTCTTTTTTGCCCTCAAATTTGCTACGCAGTCACTGCAGCTCTGTTATTCTTCACAATCAGCAGTCCTGTTTTTCCCCTTCTACTTGGTGCTAACTTTCTAGCTCTGCTGTCCTAATGTTCATGTCTATGCGGCCTTTGTTGGAACCTGCCCCAAGCCCTTTACTGAAAGAGGCCTGCTACAAATAAATGAGTGGGTGAGGGAGCGAGTGAGTGGCTAGTTAATCAGGAGGCCCAACTCTCTAATAGAATGCTTTGTCTCCAGAATTTACAATAATTTACTTAATGTTAAGAACAGAGAAACTGAATTCAGACTGGGAGGCTGTGAATGAACGTCAAAGAGTGGTAAACATCACAGAGGGAGGACACAGCACATTCATGGATTGATGCCTTACTCATGTTCTCTGGGTTATTCGCACTACAACTCTGTAAGGCAGGTGTTTATTTCCCCTTTTTGCAGGTGAGGAAAATGAAACTCAGAGAAGTATAGTGACTCATTCAAGGTAACAAAGCCATTCTGAGGTGGAGCCTGGAGCAGAACCTACTGCAATAGAATGAAGTCCAGAGTCAAGGCCTTCTCAGTGGTTTCCAAAGCAAAATCATCTGAGAGGTTCCCCAGGCAGTAACAAGATGCCAACTTGTGAGCCACATATTTGGTGCAGGGAAGGGAACTGAGCTACACATACCCCTCCCCACTCAAGGAAAGCTGCAAACAAATGGGCAGGGTAATAGTTTAATAAGTGTCTTTTGAATAACATGAGCGTGCAATTCTGCCATTGGGAGCCTCCTGAGGGTTCACTATGAATGGACATAGGCGGGAGTTCCTGTGCCTGCACTTTCTCCTAAACTGTGGGGCGACCTCTTGAAGCATAGTGGTCCTACCTTTCTCACAATAGGGCTCCCCATCTTCCATGTGGAAGAGGCTATTCCCAAAGGGCTTCTTGCAGGCTGCACAGATGAAGCAGGTGGTGTGCCAGGTCTGTTTCAGGGCATGCATCACTTCCTGGAGGTAAAGAGACTCAGCTTAGGACAGCAAAGTCCAAGGGAGAGAGGGAGCAGGGTCCCCTCATTTCCACCAGCCCCCCCCCCCGCCCCAGTACCTGGCCACTGCTGGAGCATTGCACCGGACAGCAGGGCAGAGAACCCAGGAAGGAGGGCTTGGACACTCTGAGGAAGAGCCCAAGAAGGTGCAGAGGAGGGAATCCTACTCATGCAATATTGCTGGGTGCAAGGTTCTATGGGTGCTTACAGAGAAGGTTCTATGGGTGCTTACAGAGGCTGGGAGGCTTAACCCTCCCACCAGACCTGGGAGGGAGGTACTGCTTATTACTGCAGGGCATCAAGGGTCAGGGTCACATGGGGGTGACTGGTGAGGTCAGACTGGGAAGTGATAACTTGCTTTGCAGAAACTCTGCCGTCACTTCAAGCTGTGTGGCCCAGGGGTGTAATCATCTCTTGCTTCAGTTGTTTGCTCCCTAGTTCATTAAAGGCAAACCTACCTCTTCTAGGATGGAAATGGAGTTGCTTTCCCTGTTGGCAGCAACTTTCTGGCTTCCTATTGGGGCACTGAAATCTTGGGTAGGGGGAGAAATTGGTGGAGTTTGGAGAAAAGACAAGGGTCTGAGGACAGGAATGCTATCCACTTACCCCCATGATTTTGGTGTTGCACTTGGCACAGATTGGGGCAAAGAACTGCTCGTAACACCGTTCACAGTAAACATTGTTCTGCTCCTCCACAAAGCACATGTCTGCCAGGGAGGTCTTGCAGTAGGCACAGTTGAACTCTTCTGGGTGCCAGGAGCGACCCATGGCTACCAGGAAGGGGCCCCTGGGGAAACAGAGAATAGCACCCACTATGGCAGCCCAAAAAGCTTGAGACCAGGTATTTCAAGACCCCCAACAATAATCATACTTTGATCCAAAAACCATGACTTTTGTGACTCTTCTAACGAAATTATGTAAAATTCAGATAAAGCTCCATGCAGAATCCACTGCAACCATTGAGAAGTGGGAAGCCACTCAAACACCCACCATCTGGGACCAGGTTAGTATATTTCAGAATAGCCATTCAATTGACCACAATAATTATAACAGCCAAAGCAATGCTATGAAGTAAGTACTATTTTGATACCTATTTTCAGATAAGGAAACTGAGGCACAGAAAAGTTAAGTTGTTCAACACTATAGGGCTAGGATGGTAGACCAAGTAGTCTAGTTCCAGATTAGTGGCTGGACTGCTAACAAAAGTGGGATAAGGAAATATTTTATATTTTAATCTTTACTTTCTGGATTGTTCTAATTCCTCTCCAATGAGTTTAATAGTTTTACTTTTAAGTAAAAGTATATTTTTTGGGTTATATATTAGCTTACCCTCCCCAACACACACACACACACACACACACATCGACATACTATATTCAAACAAGCACCACCCACAATCCCTGACTAGTAAATGTGACTAGACATGTTTCCATTTCGGTGTGGCAGATCCCCCCAGACACCTGCACAATAAGGGACCAGTCTATGGAAAGACCCAGAAACAACCCTAAAGGGAAGGTGGGTCAAAACTAGAACTGTTAGTCAGCTTGCAACATGCCCAATAAACCTACTGACAAGACCTGTGATTTCTAGAACCTGGCCTTAGCTCAAGGGGGAGGTCCTGGCACCAGGCAATGCCCTGGGAGCTTCACCCACTTACCTCATGGAATCCTCCTAACTCACCAGGGAAGTGGGTATCTCACTGGTATAGAAGCTAAAGCTCAGAGCGGGTCAGGCCAGATGGTTAGCCCAGAGGGACCTGAGGCTGCCCTGCAATCTGCCTTCTCCCTACACCTGCCCTCCCACATGCCCTGATCCACCACAGGGCTCACGCATCCTGAACCCTCCCCCCACCACCTCCAGCACCCCAGCACAGGGGCACACTGGACTATACCGAATGATGTTGTTGCAGTGACCGCAGAGTGGAGTTCGGCTACTGGCTGGGAAGCGCTCAGCCCTCTGAACAATGCCCCTGGCAAGGGGGGCACCTGTTGGGGTATAGGCCCCTCGAGGCAGAGTCTGCTTGCTGATGGAGGTGGTACCCTTGCCAGGGGCAAACTTCTGAGAGAAGTTGTCATCTGTCACCCATGGTGGGCGGCTAGCAGTCTCCGCAGGGCCCCCACTATAGGCCCCCGAGGGTGGGGGGTTATAACTTGGGGCAGGTGAGGGGGTATAGGTCGGTGCTGGGGAAGGGGAATAGGTGGGGGCAGGAGAGGGGGTATAGGTGGGGGCAGGAGAGGGGGTATAGGCAGGGGCAGGAGAGGGGCTGTAGGTAGGGGCAGGTGAGGGGGTGTAGGCAGGGGCAGGTGAGGGGGCATAGGGAGTTGGACTATAATTGGCGCCGGGGGATGGGCTGTAGGTAGATGCAGGCACTGCAAGTTGAAAAAGAAAAATGTGTTAGGAATTCATTTCCCTTGCCTTTCCCCACCCCAAGCCAGAGAACCGTAAAAGGTGACTTTAATATTAAAGCAGTACAATTCCAATTTTTATGAGAGACGTGCTCTTGGACTTCTTGATGCCTCAGATTAGAATTTGCAGCCGGGAACCAAGTGAGATAAAGAGCAGCAATCAGAGCCGGGGCCCTGGGCAACTCCAACAGGGTTGGGAAAGGGATACAGCTATAAATATCTGCAGCTGAGTTGGGCGGGGCTCAGTCAGGCGGGAGCCCAGAGGCCTGCAGAAGCCAGGCAGTGGAGGGTGGGAGGTGTCGGGCAAGGTATCTGGGTCCCCTGAGCTAGGAAAAGGGTGGATGGGAGTGGGTTAACTTGGCCTTGACTGGAAGATGCTTTCAGTTAGACTCTGACCAGTGATTTGACAATTGAAATGCCTAGTTGCATACTTTTGCTGAAACTGGGCCTAGTCCAGCATACAGGACAAAGCTGATGACAGGGCAGTTGGGCTTTCAGGTTCAAGTTTCAGGTTTAGCGACAATCTTTTCTTGAAGATCTTGGCTTGGTCTGTGTTGGGGAGGAATTCCATCTTGGTTTGATTGGGGTGGGGGGTGAGGGGGCCTTGAAGTACTCCTTCAGAGATGTTGGGTGACAGCCCAACAGCCCAGGTCTAGCCATTCTCTCTGAAGACCCTCCTCCAGCTCACTGAGAGCTGAAATCTCTGTGGGATGACAGCACACAGGAGCATTGGAACTGCTCACTCAGAGCCACCCCCACCCCCCATGCCCCGACCTTCAAACCCCAAGTTTTGAAGTATTCTGCTGTCATGTCCTGCACACATGGTCCCGCTGGCCTCCTTGTCCAGTGAGGAAGGTTCCAGAGCCTCTTTTCAGGTTATAATCTGCTGTTCTGGAAAGAGGCTTCATTTTCCCCACCCCAGGGAAGCATGTCAGGGCAGCCTCCCTCCCCATTCCTGAGCTTTGCCTGGGTGGATGAAGTTTACTGAGGGGTGCTTAGGCAGCTCCCACCAGACTGTGGCCTAGAAAAGATAGTCTTTCTCAGGGCTAAAAGTCTTTCCCACCTGGCTCCCCTGGACCACCCTGGGTGACCTGTGGCCTCCTACTCTCTCTGGCTTCTATTTCCAGATGACTCAGAGCTGAGTAACATGGAACCCCCCCTCACTGGGGGTGGGTAGGGACCATGTCTGTATTACTGAAATATGAAGGTGTAAAAGCCGGGGAGTGATGCTGGCTTCTAAAGATGAAACCCTCTCCATAAGAAATCTTCTTCCCAGTTATTAGGTGGGTAGACTGGGCACATAACAGATCATCTGGGCTAGTGCCCTTTATAGCCGAGGTCACAGAGGCTCAAACAGAGACGGTAAGTGGCAGAACAAGTCACCAACACCATTTTTTCTATCACCCTAAGCTGCCTCTGTAAAGAAAACCAGGCCAGTTCCAGAAAGTGGTGGTATTCCTGTCATTGAGGAGTAACTGTCAACATGGAGGAGACCCCATACTCTGGTGTATAGCACAGCCATCAAGAGCCTCAGGTTTAGGTCACAGGTCTACAACGTCCTGGCTGTGTGTCCTTGGGCAAGTTCCTTAACATTTCTGAGCTTGAATTTCCTTGTCTGCCAATAATTCTTAGTACCTCACTGGGTTATTATGAGGATTAAGGGTGAAAAGAAAAACTTAGTATCATATCTGGCACAGTGTGCATTTCACTAAACGTTAGTGAGGAAGGTGAGGATAATGACACCTTGGTCTTTAAGGCTGGGATAAACTGTCAGCTCACTGTGCAACCTGGTGGTCACCTGGGGGAGTCCAGGCTAGGTAGACTGTGGGATGTGGGGATGGGGTAGGGGCGGGAGATGTGATACCTTGAATTCAGATAACGTTTGACTGAGTCTGCTCACTGGTGGTGAAATGCATGGTGCCCCTCCTGCTTCTCAGGGAATGGTAGGCACCAACCAGAGTGGCATGGTGCATACACTTTGCAAAGGTGTGATGGCCGTATTCAAGGTGTTGTCATTCCCCTTAAGAGCATTACACATCTCCCAATACCTGGAGCAGAGGATCTCAAAACACTGGGGGCAGGGGTGACTTGGAGAATAGCACCAGCGAGGGGGTATGGGAAGAGGTGACCTAGCAGAACTTCAGAGCAGCTTCATCCTTCTCTGTTACATATAATGGATTTCTGCTCAAGATTTTACTTTTTCTGTAAAATGGGGGATCTCCACTAAAAGAGATTAAGAACAAAAGCCCCCTGTGCTGTCCAAACATAACCCTATGTGGGCATGAAGTACTTGAAATGTGAATTGAGAAGTGCTGTGTGAAGCATGCACCAGATTACAAAGATAGTGCAAGAATGTAATATAGCTCATTAGTAACCATTGATTACATATTGAAATGGTATTTTGAATATACTGAGTTAAAATATATTAGATGTCACCTGCTTCTTTTCACTTTAAAAAAAAATGTGTTTACCTGAAAATTTATTTTTATTGGAGTGTTGGCCTAATCAGAATAGTGGCTACCAAGTATGATTGTTTCCACACGCCAGGCCCTTTATGTGCTTTATTTTATGTAATACTCACTGCAACCCACGGAGGCAGATAATATTTTCAAGTCCATTTTACAGGTGAGGAGTAAAGGCTAGGAACTGCCTAGCTGAAATGGGAGCTCAGAAGCTGGATTCAACTAGAGATGCCCTGCTTAACTGCTCCCTAGGCAGCAAAACAGGCTTTTTACCGCGCCCCTTCCAATGTTTAGGGCCCTTGCCCGTTTTTCCTGCCTCCTTTAAGCAAAACTAATATTCCCTCTTCCTGGCAGACATTCCTTTTCCTCCTCCGGAAGGCCTTCCAGACTCCCTGCTCCACCCGGCCTTTCCAAGTCCCCACAACCCGAAGCTCTCAGCAGGTCAGGGGCAGGCAGGCCGGCCGGAGTCTGGACCCTGCGCGTCTGGCTGCTTCCCCGTCCAGGGCTACACCCACCCGGGGAACCTGCCCTTCCTCAGAGCGATTTGGCAATGCCCTGGCTACACCTCGGCCCCCACTCCTGGTGGAGGTAGAAGTCGGGCAGCGGGGAGCAGCTGCTTCAGGCCCGGCTCGCAGCGCCACCCCGACCTGCCAGGGGAGACTCGATATCCCTTCCCCGAGCCCCGGGCTGTTGCTATTTCTGCGTGACGGAATAAAGCCCGTCCAAATTAGAAGGTGATATTTCATCTCTAATTGGCAAGTTCAAAAGGCCCCTATCGCACTCGGCAGCCTCGGAATGTGTAATTAAACTAGGTGATTTCTGACTCATTCCAGGTCGGCCCGGCTTCCCGCGAGCGCCCGGCCCCCGCCCGACCCGCGGGCCCACAGGCCTCCCCGGGCCCGCACCGGGGCCAGCTGCACCCCGGTTCCACGCCGCCCCACGGGCCCCAGGTGCTTTGGGGGGCAGCCGCCCGGCACCCCCGCCGGCGCTGAGACCTGGGGTGCCCACAGCGCCCTCGGCACAGACGGCTGCGGCCGGGGCAGGGCCAGGCGTTCCTGCCCGCCCCCCCCAACCGTCCTCTCCCGGCCCGGCCGGCACAGCAGGGAAGGGGGCTCGGCCCACATTCCCCGCTGCTCCCCGGGCTGCCTGCCAGCCGCCCCCGGACCCCACCCGTCGGCCGGGCCACCCGGGGAGAGGGGTGGAGGCAAGCCCGGTCGCCTCCTTCCCTCCGGGCAGGAATGAGTTAATGTCTGCACAGCCTGGGAACACCGCGGAGGCCCACGGCCTCCGGGCTCGGGCACGTCTCCCCCGCCTGGGCCTCAGCCCGGGAGGAGGACGCAAGGGCCGCGAGCCGCGCCAGGCGGAGCGCAGCCCCCGGAGCCGCGCCGCCCCCTGGCGGGCCTCCGGGGGAGCGAGGGCGCCCGGGACCCGGCGCCGGAGCCTCGGCCCCGCCCCGGAAGCTGCCCAAAAGGGCCGCGGGTCCGGTTGGCCCGGAAGGAAGTGCTCCCGGGGCGTCGCGACCGCGCCCCCCTAGCTGCGCAGCGCCGCTCTGGCAAACTCCTTTCTACCTTCCTCGCGGGGCTCCCCACCTGCGCGGGCGGCCGCCCCGCCAGCTCCGTCTGACGCTTTTTCTCTGCTGCCCCTGCTCCAGAGTGCCCCGTAACCCTGTGGATTTTTCACCTCAGAGGTGTGAGCCCCCAGGGCCTCCCCTGTGGCACAGGCCGTTGAGCGCCGCGCTGTGAAGCTGCACGCAGCCTCTGCAGCGCCGGTTCGACCCGGCCGGCCGGCGAGGGTCCCACAAGGCAGACCTCTCCTGTCGTGCCCACTGCTCCCCTCAGCAGTGTGTTTCAGTCAGTCTGCCTGTTCTGCTCCCCGCTCTGTGGTGAATCCTCTCACCCTCCACCGCATCTGGCCTGTACCCCAACTCTTGTATAAATAAATCTTAAAAAAAAAAAAGTGTGTGCTCCTGCCTTTGAAGGGTAGAGAAATACCGCTCCTGAATGCCAAGTACTGTGCTAGCTGCTTCATTTCACCCCCAGAATATGAGTGTCCATAGTATTGTGCCTTTTTTTCAAATGAGGAAATTCAGGCAGGGGAGACGAAGGACTTTGCCTTGGATTACAGCGCAAGCCCGGCATAGGCGTCTGATGCCAAAGCCCCTTTAACAGCCCACTCACTGTAATGTTGAAGGCTGGAGACCGTGGCTCCTCTGTCCTGCACATCCAACCAAACTCCCCCAAGGCAGGATCTTCCTCACTCAGATCCTGTCTTGTCTCCCTGCTGTCAGGCCACAGTGAGAATCCCTGCTAGGTTCTCTCCTCGTTTCTTAGTAGAACACGTTCCTGAGTTCAGCCGCTGCTGTTCCTCTACTCCACAGCTGCTTGCCTACTCTGGTCCTAGAAAAGTCCTCTCCCTGACCACTTAATTCTTTCCCAAACAAGTCATTAAGTTCCTTACTTCTTCAGTTTCACCATATATAAAACTGCTATGTGTGTAATTATTGGGGGTGGGTGGAGAAGTGGAGAAATTTGTGTCACTACTACAAGTGGAAACTGTGGCTTTCCATATTCAAGATGGCTGTAAAAAATATGTTCAAAGCATAATGCTTTAAATGAAAATCCTGTGCCCTCCTAAAATCCTGCCTCATTGATCTCACCTGGTACCTGAGCATCAGATACCACTCTGGAGACCCTTGTGACCTGTTATCCCTGTGTGTTGAGCCACCAGAGTGTACAGTGCACACACACCCTCCCCTCCCCATCCCTGACTTGCATCCCTCCCTGATATTCATTCACTACCTTTTCTGAGCATCTCCTCTGCACCAGGCCTGTGTCAGGTGCTGGGGATACAGTGGAGAAAAGCCACCACAGCTCGACCCTCATGGAATTCAGAGTCAGAGGGGATGGTGCAATCAGCACTCAGGGCCTGTTTACTGGAAACCCTCTGTGGTTATTCCTATAGACCATCACTCATGGGACCTTCGCTCCCATCTGGGAAAATACCTGCCAAAGAGCCCTTAGGTTCAGTGACAAGGGGCAGGCAGGGGCAGGTAGGGTGCAAGTCAGCTTGAGAATTGGGGAACCTAGGGGAACAGGCTCAACTTTGCCTAGGAAAGTGGGGGGCTGAGCCCTCATCCCTGCAAGGGGCCATAGGTAGTGATGAGAATGGGTATCAGTGCAATGGAACAGTAACCAGTGAGCTCAGCCACCAGCACACCCTATGCGGCCACTCTGCAGCCTGCCACCTATGCTCTCCATGCCTCCACTTATCTGGCCCACACTGAGGAAATCAGACACCAGACAGGTTGGGAAGCTTGCCCAGGGGCATGCAGTGATGCAGTAGGTCTATCCAAAGTCCATGGCATTTTGATTTTAGCTGCCTGTCCTCTGGCTTAAGCCAGACCCAGTCTTCTGGAGGAACAAGCTCCCCCCCCCAATCCCCCAACCCTCTGTTCCTTCACCTTGAGCCTGGAAATCCCCAGCCAGGAAGCTCCTCTTCCTAAGAGCTGGGAGTCTCTATCCCTGTCAGGCACTGCCCACCTGTCTTCCCAAGACCAAAAGAAGGGTCCTTAGGATTTTGGCTCACAGTTGGGGGAAGGAAGGCTGAGATCACTGGCAGGAACTTGTTCGCCACCATCCTTCTGGGGGTGGGGTTGTGGCTTCAGAGCTGACCTTGGAGCTCATGGCCAGCCTAGCTGGCCTTCCCTCCCATACTGCCTTCTTACCTGGCTGGTAGACAGAGGGTCGGATGCTGGCAGTGGTGACAACCCGGGGTTTGGGTGCAGGGGCAGCTGGGGCCTCACTGTATGTATGGGCAGCAGGTGTGGGAGAGGTCACAGCAGCAGGGTTGTAGGCAGAAGCCTGGGGCCTGGAACCAAGGGGGAAGAGTTAGCTGCCAGAAAGACAGCCCATCCAGTCCCTGGGGACTGCACCTATGGCAAGTTGACTCCTCATCTTCTGGAGCCTCTGTGAGCAGAAAACCTAAGAGCAGTGTTCCTGGGAGGCTGCCAGAGGCTGGAAGGAAAGACCAAGGGTCCATTGGGCAAAGAAAGCTGCTCCCTGGGTAGCTGAGTCTTGGTGAGTCTTAGAGCAGCAGAGACACTGCAAGAAGCATGGCCTGTTGCTGGTACCTCTACCTTAAGAGAGAGGGAGGAAAGCCACCAAGTAAACCAGAGAATCCATGGAAAAGCCTCTACCCCAATGGTGTGAGACTGTCAAGGTGAGGCTGGGGCTGGAGAGGGCAGAGGCAGGAGAGAGCAAAGAGAAAGAGATGTCAGAACTACCCCACTCCATCAATCTTCTGATCTCTTGGGGCACTGCACAGCGTCAGACTACCTGGCCTCTTCCCCCCTCCCCCTTTCTGTTATGGCTGGAGGGAGCAGCAAAGCCTCAGATGTCTGGGAAAGAGTACTAGGAGGGATGGGAAGCCAGGAATCCCTCCAACACCTCCACACACATACACACACACACACATGCACGCACGCATACAAGCGTGCACATACATGCACACATTTTTCTTCTGTATAGAATTCCTGTTGCCTGGGCCTCCCTGGTGGCACAAGGGGTTAAGCACAGCACTATGAAACTGTCTGCAGCCTCTGCAGCATGAGCTCGATCCCCAGATGCCAGGGAGCTACCCACATGGCGCAGCAGACCTCTCCTGTCTCACCTGCTGCTCCCCTCAGCAGTGTACTTTGGCCAATCTGCCTGTTCTGTTCCCCACTCTGTCTCTTTTGAATCCTTCCACCCCCTGTGCCTCTGGCCTGTACCTCAGCTCTTATATGCATAAATAAATAAATCTTTGAGGGAAAAAAAATTCCTGCTGCCCTCCTCCATCAGACTAGCTGCTAAGAGGCCTAGAGCCGCCGTTTCCTACTTGTGATCAAGGGATCAAGGGACCAAATAAATTGGGCCGGGGCAGTATCCCAGTTAACCACCTTCGGGAAATGCTGCGCTTGGCTTGTCCTCTTAGAGAGCTAGCGTCTCCAAGACCTGCAGAGTTAAGCAGCCTCCTGAACTCTGTCTGGCCTAGTGTTTCCCAATTTCATTTGTCTGTGAAATTGCACACCTGCCCTGTTTCTTTCACCTGAAACTAGTGAATACCTTTGAGAACACATCCCGGCCTCTTCCTGCATCTTTCAGATTCTAGAAGGGACCACATGACCAGACCCAGGGTAAATGGGTCCTGGGGGTTGCTGAAGACTGTTCCCCTCCCACCAGTCCATGGCTTCCTGCTTATCTTCCACCTGAGGCCAGGCCCAGGGGGAGAAGGGACATTCAGACCTGTTCTGCTAAGTTGCCATGTTCTGGTTGAGTGAGGTCATTGTCTCCTCTCTCTGGGCTTACCTGCCTTCTCTGATAACCCACTGTTAAGACCAGTGAAGAAGGGGCCTCAATGAAGAAGAAGAGGCAAGGTCCATGGGTGCCCAGCTCCCACTGTGAAGGAGAAGACCTGAGGCTAGTGGCTCTAAGTCAGATTCTCCCACCAGTGGAGGATGCCAGGTGCTATAGCTGCTGTGGCAGGGATTGGCATTGGGGGAGGGGGAGGCTGAAGACAGTCAAGTATTGTGAGCCCATGCTTGGGTGTCCCTGTGCCTCCTTCCCTGCTTCCTCCAGCTCTAGCCCCAGCCCAGGCCACGTGCCAGGAGAGAAGGGCCCAGAGTGTGGTCACCTGGTGCCTTCTATTTCAGTCTGTAGATGGGAGCCTTCTGGGACCCTTTCCAACCTCCTTCAAGACCTCACCAGTTTTGACGAGACAAAGCAAAGGATGTCCTGAGGACTCAGGACACTGAGCCCTGGGGCATGGTGCTGGAGGCTGCCCTTAAACCTAGAGTTCTCCCATCCAACCTGGGGAGGCGACCTCCTACTCCACAACATTTCTTGCCCTCTGAAAAATTCTGGTGTGCAGAGAGGAAGCAGTTTGTAAGTGACCCAGGAAGATGAATTAAAACAACCCATGGAGGCCTCAGGCCTGCCTCACCCAGACTTGAGTTGGGCTGGCAAAGGCTGGGTCATTGTGAACCACAGAGATCTGTGGGCCACTTTGCCTATCCTTTGTCCCATCTTAGGCTACACCACAGACATATGTACCCTGTCCCAGGGAGGCATGAACTCTCCGGGAAAATCCTGGCAGGGGAGTGTGAGAGACTAGGCGAAAGCTGGCTCTGACCCCAGTACCACACAATTCAGAAGGAGCTGGGCCACCCGGCCTGTTACACTGCTTCCTGCTTGCTCCAGAATGACATATCCAGCCTGTCTGACCAGCCTGCCCCTCTACTTCTCTGCCCCTCCTCACATCCTCTTTACCACCCCACCCCACACCTTTGCAGGTATCTAGGAGGGCAAGTCAGAAAGCAGTAACTCACAATACTTGTGAGCTTTTTCACGTGCTGCTGTTATAGCTGCACTCTTTCTATCCTGACTGTATAAAAAAAGACCTCATACCAAACATCTTAGCAGATATGGAAACTGAGGATCAGAGAAGTTAAGCCACTTTCTGAAGGTGGAACAGAGATTTAAACCCCACTGCACCAGGTGCCTCTAGAGTTATCTTGCTTCTCTGTCAAGAGGAGAGAGCGTTAGGGAAGAGGGCAAGTTAGTGGCTAAATTCTATCTGACCAAATCTGACTACCTTCTGTGCTGGGTCAATTCTGTCTTCTCCAAGGAGACTTTCTTGACTCCCCCAGTCCTCAGTCTCCCTAAGGAAACTTCCAGAATACAAACTTTACAGTTTCCTTTTGTTACTTCTCTTTTTCTGTGAATATGACTTTAAGCTCTCTCATGAGAGCATGTGCCTCTGGGTGGGGGGCAGGGTGATACACACCTCTCTGCCTCTGTCTTCAGCCACACATGTGTGCTCCCTGGAAACACACCCCCAGTTTCTCCTTCACTCTCAAAACCAAGCAGTGCTACCCTTGGCTTCCCTGGTCTCTCGGCCCTAACCACCTTGGTTGAGCCTTTCTGGGGTGTGGACACAGCTGTTGACAGATGTGCCCAGGGCGAGGCCTTTTCTGCCTCCCTTCTCCATGGTCGGGGCTGGCACCTGTCAGCCTGTTACCTTGGACTCTCCGCAGGGCTTGAGGCAGGGGCTGCAGCAGAGGCGGTGGCAACATGGGTAGCAGCTGTAGCCAGGGGTGGCGAGGTTGTGCTGGGAGAGGCAGCAGCAGGCGGCTGGGCAGAAGCAGGCAGCAGTGGGGTGGCGGCCTGGCTGGTACACACTGGAGCATGCTCAATAGGGGTGCTGATGAGGCGGACCAAGAAAGACAACAGGTCAAGGGGCCTTTCTGCATAGGGCGGTAGCTGCAGCAGAGGCACTGGAGGGCAGACACCATCCTACTGCAGAGCAGGACCTTCCAGAAGGCATGCCCCCAAGCTCAGGGAAGGACCCCCACCCCCACCCCAGAACCTCTGGAGGGCACAGATCACAGGGAGGACTGTGGTAAGATAAAAAACATTCTTTGGAGTACTCCCCACCCCATTTTTGTGTACTTCCTAAGTTTTTTTTTCTCGGCATATATTATAAAAAGACAATATGAAAAAAGAACAATGATGTTAGAAAGTAAATAAAATTTAAAAAATAATAATAGAAACACAGGGTGGTGGAAACTGAATTATCAATCAAGTTTCTTTCATCTTGTTTCCCTTTTCCTTCTGCCCTTCTCAAATTAGCCAGTAGCAGGCATTGCCTTTGGAAAGCAATAGTACAACGAAAAAAACAAAAGCTGTTTGAGTGTCAAGGGCTTTGGCTCTGGAGTTGTGAGAGCCTGGGCTTTAAGCTCTGAAGCAATCAGGGTATTAACAGTGTATTTGAAGATGGGTGGAAGCTACATGCTTGGCAGATCAAGGTGATCTGGACCAGAAAATGGACAATGTGGCATGGTGCATTCAAGAATAGTGGATGCCAAGACAAAGGGCTGGGTACCCACAGGCCCTGCCTGCCCGCCTTGGCATTCTGCAAACTCCTCTTCTCCAGAATCACCCCAGGCAAGAGAGGAACATCAGAGCCTGGGTCAACGTGATTAGATGCCCACCACCTGGCAGAGAATAAACATTAAGTTAAAGAAAAGCAAAGAAAGGCACATTCTTTGCCCAGGTGGGTCACTGGACTAAAATCTGCATTTTGCTACAACAGCAACAAGATACTGCAGCTCCTACGAAAGAGAATGCCTTTCCCCATGCTGTGTCATTCATTTAGTGACAGTGTACCATGTGCTAGGCGTATGTCTTAAATTCCCCACCACAGCCCATTTTGTGGGTATTATTGACTCTATGTACTAAATGAAGGAATGAAGACCGAGGTAATTCAATTGCTCAAATTCTTGAAACTTATCTGTAGTGACAGCAAGATCTGACTCAGGACTGGAGGGCCATCTGGATTTGGAGTCTTAACTAGTGCCCCAAGTGGCCCCATCTTGCAGGAAACTTTTTGTGATCGGTCAAATAGAATCTTTTCCCAACAAAAGACACTGTTCTTATTTGAAATAATTAGAATCACTACCTTTCCTCCATGAGTGCTGACCATCTGTTAGGCCTTGTGCTAAGCAGCTGGATCACTTTACTCCATTACTCCATTTGATTCTTTGAACCTCCCTGAGTGATTGGTATCATGATCCTCATTTTGCAGATGAGAAACCTGCAGCCCAGAGAGAATTGAATCTCTGCAAAAACATCACACAGCTGCCAAGTGGCAGAGAAGGGTGTGTCCTAACCACTAGGACACTTCCCAGACTTTAATATGCAGATGAATTGCCTGAGAATCTTGTTAAAGTGCGACTTCCACTTCAGTAGGTCTGGGGTTGGGCTGAAAGTCTACATTTTCACAAACTTCTAGGTAAAGCTGGTGCTGCTGGCTCATGGACCACACTTAGAGTAGCAAGGTGCTGCAGAAGGTCTGCCCAGATTGGCATGCATGGGCCGTGAGCTGTTTTCCAAAGCATCACTGAATGGCTCGCCTCTATCCAGCAAAGTATATGGTAGAGAAAGACATAGTACAAGAGGGTTGAGGAAGAAGAGAGGTGTAGAAGTGGGGAAGTCATGGGTTGATTCCCCATGGGAAGCAGCATCATTCCTCTCCATAACTATGTGGAAGCATCCAGAATAGACAAGGGCAGGTGATAGAGGCTAAGAATTGAAAAAACTTAGGATGGAGGCATCACAAGACCAGATACTGGAGGTGGGGGGTAGAAATGATTAACATAATTGTTAAGCCAGCTATAGATATGAAAAATCCTTAGGTGCAGACAGCTATAGAAAAAGCAGACTGCTATAGAAAGTACCCAGAGGCACAGAGAGAGGTGGGAATATGGAGATTGTGGGCCAATACAGAGAATTCCCATCCTTACATATCAACCAAGTCACATCCTGCAAGTAATTAATTTAATAATAGATAACCAATTTCACAAAGAAATGAACCCCTCCCCAAAAGAACACTGTATCAGTACAATTTCTGCACTGGCAAAAGGCAGCTCTCCTGTCCACCTGTGACTACGCAGGATTTCTTTTCACAGACTTTTTCTGTTTGCAAAAGAGCAGCGGCAGCTCTTCCTGCCTGCGTCTGTCTGTACAAGTGTCTCCTCCTTTCCTTTTTTAAATATATATATACTATATATATAAAATAAACCAGTCCCTTTGGATATAATCAAAAGTCTTTGCCTCATGGGGAAATTCGCTGTGTGTCCCTGAAAGGGGAACTCTAGCGAAACTTTCCTTAGAGTAACCCAAGGCCCCCCACTCACCGAAACCACATCTCACCGAAAAGACATCTGTACGGGCCATGGACTGTCCAGTCCTTTCCCAGCTTAGTGGTTCAGAGAGGAGGCAGCCAGGCTCCAGGTTGCAGCCTGCTGCTGTGCTGGGCCCTGACCCTGCCATGAGGCTGCTCACTCGTCCTCTGTGGAGGCGACTTGCTTCAGGAAGTCAGGAGGCAGCCGCCTCAGAGAAATGTTTACAGGCCCTAAAATCATTCAAAGTGAGGGTAGCATGGCCTGGGAAGGGCCAGGCTGACATAGAACACTGGCTTTATTTTAATCTTTCTATTCTTTTACCTGACCCTGACCTGTCTTGTGTTTCATAAGGGCATCTCGGAACTGAGGACTAGCACAGGACAAGAGTAACGAAAATGTTCACGTTGGGGATAGTATTCTGCAGGACAAATAGGAAATGGCCTTTGCTGTCTCTTTGCTCCAATTCCCTATAAGACCAGCTTACATGTGGCTGTCCCCAAACATAGCTCCAAATGTACCTTGGATTTTGGGAGGTGAGTTGGAGCTGGACGTGGGCCCTAGGAAAAGTCACATTCTTCTGCAGGATATGCATTTGAGCCTAATTCCTGAGGTTCTTGCTGAGTGGCATCCTGTCTAGGATTGTAACAGGGTAACCCCCAGTGAAAGGAGCTGTTCCAGGTTCCCTGCCCCACCCCAAGGAAGGGTGGAGCTAGACTGGGAGGAGAAGCTAGAGGAGACAGGAAGAAGGAAGAATAAGATCAAGGAGACCTGGAGGAGGCAAATGGTGCTGAGAGACATGTGAAGAAACCATGCTTGCTACTCATTCTAGGACTTGTACCGGGGACATGGGGGACATGGAAGGAGACACTTGGAAGAGACAGTGATGTGGGTGAGAGACCAATCTTGACTTGGGTTTTGATTTTTCTCTTTTCTTTCCAGATTTACCTGCCCCTTTCTGCCCCTTTGCTGTGGTTCCCCACCAGAAGATGCCTTAGACTGGTGGCAAGCTTTTGGGCCAAGCCTGTTTGGTTGGACATTTATCCACAAGGAGGTGGGTAATTTGGGGGTGTTTAATTGGAAATTACTTTAACTATATTCTTTCACTTCTTATTGTTGCACACCAATTGTATTAAAATTAACTATTGAAGGTCTTACACACTAAGAGCATATTTGTCTTTATGCATCGGATGGCAGAACCCATTTAGAACAGGCGGGTTTGGGAGTCCCACGGTGCCCCTCCTTCTTCCCTGTAACAGGACCAGTGTCTGCAAACACTAAGCAATCAGGGCCTAAGGGAAATAAGGGCAGCCCTGAAGACCATCCTTAAGGGGTTTTGGGTTCTTGTTGAGGTCAGTTCCTCCCTGAAGTGCCATAAACCCCCAAAATCCCCAAGGAAGGAGTATCAGAGAGCAAGCGCTGCAGAGAACTTACTTGTCATAATTCACTTTAAACATCTAGGCAAGAACCAAACCAAATCAACCATATTCAAATGCTCATGGTGGCATGTAAAATGTGCGACCAGAGGAGAAACACAGCCCGGTTAGAGTCTCCTTTTCTGCTCACCTCTTTTCCTTTAATCTGGTTGGCATACACCTGTGACCCAGCTCTGTTGTGGTAGTGCTTGGTGGAGGGAATGGCAGGGCCTGTGATGCTCTTACTTATGTCAATGATATTGTGTCTAGAAAGGATGGGGATGGTATTGGCGGTGGTGTTGGGTCTTGGGGTTTGTGGTCGTTGGCTCGATTGGAACTGTGGGTGATGGTGGAGTTATTGTGATTGATGGTGCTAGGGGAAAGTTGCCATTATGGGGGTAATGATGTTATTTGCTTTAGTTAAAAGAATGGACTATGAACACCACTGTGAATGATGACAGAATATCAGTCAGGTGGTTGGTCTTGAAGTTGTGCTGTTACCCACCTACTTGGAATTCCATCTTATAGCCTGATGACTGTTGCTCAGGGTATCTTGACCAAGTCACTTTGCAGTAAGGTTGCAACACTGCACAACTCCAGGGACCCTGCTGACATCACAATATAAGTTAAATACCCCCTGCAGATTGTGCAGTGCATGGTCATCCCCACAGGCAATGTGGGTGCCCTGCGACCTTCTCTAGCCCCACATTGTCTGTAGAATCCAGTCAAAATCCCATAACTGGGCATTCCAACTCCAGGCCACAACTAGTCATGACATTCTCAGCATCTCCTCCATTCCGTCCAAAATAATTGATGTGAGCTTCTGAGATACCCCTTCTCATTAGCACCTCTGCTCCCTCTGTTTAGAGTACCTGTCCAGCTTTCTTAACTTCACATGCTCCAACTCTAACTGCTCTTGATCAGACACACAGGCGCCTTCTTCCAGGAAGTCTTCTCTGATCCTCCAGTCGCAGGAGTGCTCCCTGTCTCTGGACCTCACCCTGTCAACCTTGCATGTGGTCAGTCACAGCCACATGGGTCCTTTCTGATTCCGTTGGCACCCATAGCATCCAGGTGTGGCATCTCAACTAATACCCATGGGCACACAATGCTGAATGAGGACATCCCTCCTGTTACTCCACAGGGCTTTACATAGACTCTCGGCCTAAGGCCACCCAAGGCACTGCATCAGGGGCCTGTGGTCACTGGGAAGGCACCGGGCATGCTGCAAATCAAACGTGAACCTTTCAGAGCTTCAATCATGTGACTCAAAGACAATTTCAACAGGCCAGGGCCAGGGGGCTATGGAGCCCCCCTCTTATCCTCCACCCACACCCCCTGGTTCTGAAAAATTGACAGGCCCTCTGCCAGCCTCCTGATTCCTGCTGCTTGGGACCTCTCTCTGTCTGGCAGATCTGACCTACAATCCACCCTTGAACCTTGGAAATCCTCCATAAAGGTCAACTAAATATCAGTGTATTCCAGGGTGTCTAGATATAGGCAGGAGCATACCTACCCCTGACCCCCAGCCGGCATGGTACCTATTCAATAGTCCTGATCTTGGCTCCAGAGTCAGTCTGCCAGAGGCAGAAAGAGATGGGACGTGGAACAGGTTGGTGTGGTTTTGGGGAAGCAACTCAATGCGGTAGGCAGGATAGAAGAGTCCTGACCAGACCTTCAAGATGGGATTGCCAAGGCTCCTGGGGGCAGAAAGAGAGCCTGTGCCCAGGCTGTGGGAGGGGGAGGAAGAGTCTGGTCCAGTCCAAGTGTGGGGCAGTGGGAAAGTCATGAGGGATGAGCCTTGGTGTCTGCCTTGATTTGTTAAGTGTTGTCTTATATTCTCAGCCCACAGTTAATGCATTTGGGGACTATGCTGATGAGTACACAGGTGGGTGTGGAGGATGTGGACCTGCCTGCCTGGCCCTTCTTGAACACTCAGGACTAGAACAAGGCCACAGGTGGATAGGGCCCAGGAACAAGACCCAGCTGGATGTCAAGAGGCCTTCAAATCTTTCTGCCACCTGAGCAAGACTCCACCAGGCACAACTTCCATCTCCTTTCCTCTGACTATGACCCGGCCCCCCTCAGGGACTCCTGGCAGCGGCCTTGTGAACTTATCCTTAGTCTAACCACACCCTCCTGAGCCCCTTCTTTCACCTCCTGGCCCAGGGCTATACATGAACAGTGCCTTCCAGGGGAGGAGCTTGCATATGCTTCCTCACACAAAGGGCCATCTGGCTGGGCCTGCTGATTGTGACTGGCTGTGGGGGGAGAGGCAGAGGCCTTTGGTTTTCCCCCTTCCCCATACACACCGTGTCCTGTAGGAAGCTAAGGTTGCATTGAGATGCAGCAGAGAGGTCCACCCACCATTATCCCTGCCTCAGCTCCACAGAACATGTGGCTCAAATGGGTAGGTAGGTGGAGCTGCACAGGGTCCCTCTTCTGGCGACACCTGCTCTCTCCCTGTCTCAGACGTGCCCCTCTGGAGGGGGGGGGGGACTACGCGCACAGGCAGAGCATGACTTGGGGCTGGTTTGGTTCATTTCAAATCCTCTTTATTTCAGAACAAGCTTTGCTTGTACGTACAGGAGAGAAAATGAGGGAGTCAGCACACACAGCACAGAGAGGAGCACATGCCCCAAATCTCCACAGCCAGGAGGGGCTCTGCCTCATCTACCATAGGGCTTCCATTCCTCTGCTCAAGGCCCCTTCTGGCTACCTGGGCTGTAGATGGCAGCGAGGGAGCTAGTGGGGCAAAGGACTTGCCTCTTCCCAGGACTGACCTATAGGCGGCACATTCCAGGATGGACTAGGCTGGTTCGCCTCTCTCAGGGGCTGACCAACGTGGCACATTGTTCCCTTGGTTCTGGAGTATTATGCCAGCAAACCCTGTCTTGCCTGTTCTGATCTACAGCTAAGACCCTGGGCAGAGGGGCAGAGGTTTAAGCTATATTTGTCTGGGGAGTGTAAGGGTTGTGCTTAAGGATGGGGATTAAAGGTGTGCAGTGCTGCGTAGGGCCTGCAGAGGCCACTGGCTCTGAGGCCAGCAGAGGGCAGAACTGCTGCAGTTCACTATCAAAGATGCTCCCCAGCACAGCTATAGATCTCAAGCATCACCATGGGGTTCACATGCCAGATCTGTGGGGGGAGGGAAGGAGTGGGAGGGGTCCAGCCTGAGAGGGATGGGGGCATTCCAGGCAGCCTTTTAGCTTTTAACATTAAGGCTTTGGGCCGAAAGGCCATGGTGCCAGTTGCGCAATTTGGCAAAACGTGGGCTGTTACGTTCCGTTTCAAACCTTTCCCTGTGGCACAGAGAGAGAAAGAGAGAAAGAGAGAGAGAAGAAGAAAGAAAGGGGTTAGGGGACGTGTCCACCATTTCCCTATGTGATAGCCGGGGCATGGGGCATGGGAGAGAGGGAATTTGGTTTGGACAGGTTTTGCCAAACATGGGGATACTTTCTAGGTAGTCAGGACTGGTTTGGGGCAAGACCGGAGTCCCAAGGCCCAGGATAGAGGGACTGAAGTTCCTGACCTGAGGGAGTAAGGGCCCTGAAGAAAGAGGCCTGACTAGTGGGCCTCAGGGCAGGCTGGGCAAAGGAGGGGTAACCCTGGGCTCTCCCTGGGCTGTGTGCTTAGAGGTGAGCAGGGCTGCTTTGGCTGCGAGTTCTCAGAATGAACCAAATAGGCAGAGGGGCCAAGCATTGAGTCCCCTAGCTGGGCTTCAAGAAGGAGGAACACCTGTCCCCATGATGAGGTTTGGTGAGCAGACTTGTCACCTCCCTGTGCTGTCCCAGTCTCTGCCAAGCTTTCTCTATCCCTGAAGTCTTCATACACCACCAACTACTCCCTGCCCACCCAGGCAGGAGCATGGCCAGGCACACATGTGCACACACATACTCACAAGGCTACTGGCACATGTGCAGAGGGCCAGGACTCCCCCTCACTTCCTGCCAGCTGTTCCTCTGGGGCTCAACCCACAGGCTGTTCAGCCCAGGGTACAGGGCAAAATAGGCAAGGAGCAGCCAAGAAATACAGAAATGGAGCAGGGAAAGTAGCTGGGGAAGGTTTGTGCTGCAGATGTCAGAATCCTAGACCTGCCAGACTGGACGGTTGCTATGTCCTCCAGAACAGAGGTAAAAATTGCTGGCCCAGGGGTCTCACCTAGCCACAAATGCTGTTTGCTTAACCTGGACAGGGTTGGAAGCTCACTTGAAAAAAATAATTGCTACATCCAGACCATGGACTACCACTCAGAAATAAAAAGGCACAACCGAACCACTGATATACTCAACAACTGGAATGAAGTCTCAGGGAATTAATTAAAAAAAAAGCCGATCCCACAAGGTCACATGCTGTATGATTCCATTTATCTAACATTCTTGAAATGACAAATGATAGAAATGGAGAACAGATAAAGATTAGTGGTTGCCAGAGGTTAAGGGGATGGTATATAGGCTAGGGTGTGGCTGCAACAGGGCACCGCGGGGACATTCTCAGGGTGATGTTCTGATGTCAACATTCTGGTTGTGGTATTGAAATACAATTACAGCAAGATGGGGATTCGCCGTTGGGGATAAAGCATGCATGGGACCTCTCTCTGTATTATTTCTTATAAACGCATGTCAATTTGCAATATTTTAAAATAGTTAAATTAATGTGTGAGTTGCCAGCATATGAAAATCAGGAAGATCTGTTTTAGATCTTTAGAAATCAGAGGATGGGGCAATGCTGGTCTTACATTTCTCCCTGGTAACAGTCTCATATCCCCAAATTTATACCTGGGGATACAGGTATAACTTACCCACATCTGCACTACCTGCCTGGCTTCCCCTCTGTAGACAAGGAGGCCTGCCTATTGGGTCACTGTGTAAGAGTCTATTTGAAAAAACAAGTCTACTTCTAATAGATTACTAAGTAATGTATTAGAAAACCACCAGTCCAGCCCCACCTTTCCTAATATCCAGAGGACACTGAGGCCCAGAGATGTCACGTGAATGGCCTAAAGACACACAGAAGCTCAGGGCCAGAACCACGATCTATGTGCCCCTTTGAGGTCAGGGAGAAGGAGCTGAGGGCAAGGCTGGCACAGCCCTGCAGACAACATGATAGGCAGCAACAACCTGCATCTTGGAGGAACTGCCCAGTACACAGATGCAATCAGTCTTTGTTACCAAGAGCTGCCCATTGTTCCTTCATGAGAGTTCCATTTAAGGGAAGGCCCCTGAGCTGTGCCAGCCCCCTGAGAACTGGGACAGAGCTGACCAGACCATGCACAGGGAGGAGGGAAGAGGACAGTGAAATGCCCAGGAGTTTGCAGGAAGGAGGAGCCAGTGAGTCCCTGAGCTATCAGAAGGGAGCAAAACAAGAATAGTTGATGGTTGCATAATAGAGAAGGGACTTGAAAGGATTTTTACATTGTTTGCTGAGGGGTGTGCCAAGCAAGCCTCAACTTCAGCTCCTCTGTGAATGCCTCACTAAAACTGACTTTGTTCCTTAATACCTGGGGATTAGGAGAGCTGCAGTTCTTTACCAGGTGAGCATCAGGTAAACACAGAGACTGCATATGTAGTGGCTGCACCACAAGGTAGTGGTAGTGGTCAGAGGATGTCTGCATCACAAAATTCTCTGGCTGGTTACACCCACACATGGGATATTCAGAGGTCTTGCAGTTTCAGATTCTGCCTAGGATGGAGCCGGGCTTGCTCCCATTCCCTTTCTTGTCAGAGTTGCCCAATGTAGGCCCAGTCTGCTAGGCCACCAGGCCCTAGATTGCCTTCTCCATGTCAGAGCAAATCTAGGGCTCAGCTTTGAGATGGAGGCACTGGTTGTGCCCTGTGACAGCAGATGGAGTACAGGAGACACAGCATTACCTGCACCCCCCAGAGCAGGTCCCATGTGGAAGCAGACAGAAGGCTAATGTATAAGCTCACCTGGTCATTTTGCTAAGGTGCTGGGGTCTTTCCTGGGAGAAGAACCAAGTCCAAGGCTGATACCTGGGCTGTTCAGGGGTCCACCCTGCCTCACCTATAGAGATAGGACCCCTGCTGATTAGGCTCCACCTGGGCTGGTGACAAATGAGAGCTGGAGCTTCAGAGGGAAGCTACCTGCTACCATGTACCAGAAAGCCAGGGCTTGAGAGGAGGGAGGGAAGGGCTGGGCCAGGCTGGCCAGGGCTGGAGCTGCTCTGAAACTCTTGGTGGGGGAAGCAGTAACAGGTGAGGGGAGTTTGCAGGGTCCTCTGACAAACAGATTTACACCTGCGTCAAGGCCACAAGTGCTCTTGCCTGCACAGAACTTGTGCTAGCACTCATGTGGCACTCCTGCCAGCTTTCCCACCACGCAGCACTGGGAAGGAGACGACACCAGGTTGCTGGGCCCAGTTTAGCACACTCTGCTGGGGTAAGTTACACAGAAGCCATGTGCAATGCGGGGAGACATAGCCTTCCTGAGAGATCTGCATACTCACTGTCAGTGGTGCTAATTTGGGAGAAGAAAGGTAACAAACCTGGGCTGCCCCCAGTTAACAAGATGGGTAATTGAGGCTGGGGGTGCATCTTCTGATTCAGGAGTGGAGGCAGATGAAAGTGTGACTCAGCTACCTGAAAAGCAAGCTCCCTGCCCATCCTGGACTCAAGGTGGCGACAAGCATGCCCCCTTCTGCTCAGAGGGCCACTCAGGTGAAGCTGGCCCCCCAGCTGCTTCAGGCTTTAATCACAAACAGAACTGAGCTGCTGTACACACTGCACTCTCCACCCTGCCCCCAGCCCTGGGTCCATAGGCTACTCAAGATTCAGTGATTCAGTGAAAAGAAAATACCTGCCGTCCTCCTGTGGCCATGGGGAGGATGGGCATTTGCGGGGCAGGGCAGGTATGAGGAAGACCTTCCAGAAATTAAAGTCAGGAGGAGGGAGAGAGAGAATCAGGAGGCTTGTGCCCTGCAAAAATAGGGCAACTATAGAAGACATGTATTCTCTGTGATCTATCTCTAGCAGTTCTCTTCATATTTAAATAGTATCTGGTTGATGAGGTGTGATTGCTCAGAGTAACATGAGATGATCAGAAGTACCCCTGGGGAGGGGAGAGAACAGGGAGCTAGAAAGACAGGACTCTGAACCCCCTGTTAGCTCTTGGATGAAAGGAACCTTAGAGCTTTAACACTGTTTGCTGAGGATTGTGCGATATAAGGCCTATCAAATCTTTGGGAAAATCCACATAGCTTCCCTGGACCATCTATGTGGGCCACTTCCAAGAGGAACAAACACAGAAACATGGCAAAGGCACAGTGGAGTGGGGGAGGGGTGAAAGCAGACAGCCCAGGCACACTTCACATAGCCCGAGGATTGACTTCTGAGCTAAATCAAGCATCGTCTGGTTTCAGGCTCTGCATAGACATGTTGCAGACACCGAAAAGTTAAGCAGCACTGGGCTGCACGTCATCACTGCCAGGCCTGGGAAGACCACACTTTAGGACTGGACACCCCAGCCAAGAGTGGGAATAACTTAGATTGGCAACGATACAGGTTCAGAAATAAAATCCACATCAATTCTAGTTGACCCAGGAGACCCATTCTCTGCACAGTCCTGTGGCCATGGTGCAATGGTTAGCAAGTACAGGACGGCTGGGCCAGGGTCAAAAAATACCACTAGGGCCCAGCTCCTCCTTGGAGGCGGCTAAATGTGCTGGAACAAAGCAGCTCTCCCATGAGGAGCACGCAGGTCACCTTCGCTGCAGGAAGTATAAGCACAACCATACTAAACTCCACATCTCGTCATGGAAGACCCTAGCATGGAAGGTTCCATTGGGTCCGGGGCAGTGTGCTCTCTAGGCCTAAGGCCATGAGTACCTCACAGCTGCAGGTGGTAGTTAGTGGCTGTGGCCTCATGTCTACCCCTGACAGGGAACCACACCCTGAGATACCTTGCCCCTGAAAAACCCCTACTCACACCCAGGGCTTATCCTTCCTTGTGGTAACTGTTGTGTTTCCAGCAATTTATAGAACCGACATCTGAACATGGGTTTAGACAGGTGAGTCCAGGGGTCAGGTGCCCACACCCAGCACAGTCTTCTGTGCCTGCTTCCTAGTGCCTAGCTTTCAGACGCATTGGGGACAGGCCCTGAGATGAGTGGGCAGGCAAGGCAGCTGGCCCAGTGCCCTCACAGGAAGAGATGCCCTTGTTCTCAACAGCCCAGCAAAGGCCAAAGCAGCCCTGCCCCCTGCCCTGGGGCAGAGCCAGGAGAGCCCAGAGTCCTCACTTCTGCGGTCTGGACCTGGAGCTAGAGATGCAACTAGCTCCAGGCATCACCTCACTGACCTGGGGTGATTGGCTCCAAGCCAGCATCTACTGGAGCCCTTTAGGGATTTCCAAATAAATGGAATTTCCAAATTTCCAGGAATTTCCAAATACATGAACTTGAAGAGTTTCCTTTTGGAGTCCTATGACCTAGGGGCTTCCTGGGGAAGGGATGGGGTTAGGTGGGGCAAGGCCACAGAGCCAGAGTATAGGCACTTACCTTGACCTTCGCAAAGCTTCTTCATCAGGGTCTTGCACTGTGGGTAGAAAGGCATTGGTCAGGAAGAATCACAGGGACATAGGAAGAATTCTGTGGGCATAGAGTCACCACTGGGGACTGAACAGATACTGCCCTAGCCTGTCAACTGTAGAGGGAAAGGCTGTGTGCTGGTCTGCAGATCAGGGGAAAAGGGCCATGAAAGGAAATGGAGCAGGAGGAGGAGGTGTTCAGAGGTATGGCCTGCCAGGTCCTCATATCCCAGTTCTGGACAGGCACTTCACCACTGCTGGAGCCGAGCAGAAGCCTGAGGACATTTACCTGCCATGCAGGGCCCAGAAGAGGCTCAGCAGGTCACTATCAAGGCTAGCTCATCTTCAGGGACGGGGGAGGGCTTGAATCCCTAGCTTCTGTGAGCCTCACCCCTGTGGCCAAGACACCCCAGCATCGCCCCCTTCTGCCCCATCCCACACCCTCACTTACTAAATTCTGTCCCTGTCATCTGAGCCAGGATGCGGAAGGAGCGAGACTGCAGGTTGGAGGAGCGGCGGGCCCACTCATCAGCCTCGTCTTCAGGCTTGTTCTGGTTCTTAATCACAGCCTGATAGACAGGTGAGGCGCTGTCTACAGCGAGGTCTTTCATAGGAAGGCTCCTGCAATGTGGAAAGAGGCTGTGGGCAAGGGCTAGGCCAGAACCCTGCCCTCGCTTCCCCGCACCCATCGGTGGGCTCTTCTTGTCCGAACCCACCAGGCCCTTTCCCCACTGCCATTTCAGAGCCTGGGACAAAGGCTCGACCTGGGTCTTCAGTGCTCAGGGTGGTCACGGCGAGATAGCGAATCCTCTCATGAAGGCTCAGATCCCTCCTACCACCCCATTCCCAATGATTCCAGAGGCAAGGCTGGAAGAAAACCTGTCCTAGGGATTAAGGAGAGAGGAAGCAGAAGAGATCTGCTGGAACTAATTTGTTCTTTCCTAAGCAGGCCCTGCCTGGGTCTGGGCTGGGTGAGGGCAGGCCATTCTAGGGACCCAGAGATTACTCATGGTCATCCTTTTGCCCTCCTCACACTTCCGGATCCAAACAGGGAGCCACCAATGCCATGACTGTCCTGGAAGAGGACTGAGATCCCCAGTTCAGCCACCCACAGGCAGGCTCAGTGAGGATATGGTGTGAGGAACGGGGTGAGCAGGCCTGTGTGGCCCGGCATCATCATTGCTGCTAACACTGAGGTTTCCAGCCTGGGGAGCTGGGAGTAGAGCCACAGGGAAGGGCGCTAGTCTCTGCCCCCAGACAGTGCGGGCTCTGAGAAGGATTTGGTGACTTCTCTTTGACTTCCAGGATCTGGCACATAGTAGATACCCAAGACTTGCTTGAATTGCAGAATCCTAGAACGGAGCCCCTTGGGACCAGCGCCTTCTGTCCCAGATCAGTCCACAAAGTAGGACATGACAAAAGCTTCAGGATGCTCACTCATTCCATCCACCCCACCCTCTCTGGAGTCAGGGAGGGATCTGGAGAAACTCATAGCAGTAATGGCCTCCCCAGACTATGGGCCAGTGGCCCTGTCTTCTTCTCTTACACATGCTGAAACTGAGGTTCAGAGAGACTAGTGAACTAGCTCCAAGTTAAAATACAGAGGGGCTCTGCTGAATTAGATCCCAGGTTCCCTGGCTCCCTACCCAGTATCGTTTTCATCAGACCCTCTCCAGGGTCAGTGTTCGGGAAGAACACTTCTGAGTGGCTCCACATCTGAAGATATCGCTCAGCCCAGAAACTGGCCTGTTTGGCATCCCCCATGCCTGCCTGCCACTATGGCTGTTTCTACCTGCCTCTTCATGTCTTCTGTTTTTTCTGCAAGGAATTGAACTGAAGAACTGGCCTAGTGTCCCAGGATTGGCATTCTCAGAATTGGCCCCCTATGCCTGGCTCAAGGTGGGTAATGAGAGCAGGAGTATAAGACGACAAGTGACCAAAATTAGGTAGAGTTTCCCCTACTTTGCTGGAGACATTTCCCAGGGAGTTATAAGTTCTGGCAGCCTGTGATTTGGGTTAGATGGGGAAAACCAGAAGAGACATCTGGGGTTCAGGCAGGCAGGAACCTGGGCAGCCCAAGGAGCAGAGAGGAATGTGGGATCTCACTGGAGGTGGCCATTTCTGGACTAGGGAGGCATCCCAAGGACCCTAGAACAGAATCCGGGGCTACTGAGGCTTTTGGAGACTAAGAAGGCACAACCAGGACTCCCTGGTCTTCTAGAAGATGGGAGGAAAGGGGAAGTGTGGCTTGCACTGTGGGAGAGGAAGGATGTGGACCCGAGTCCAGGCCTGGCCCTGGAGTCTGTCTACATGAACTTTGTGGTCCAGAAAGAAGATGGACAGTGCTTGCTGCCATTTCTGGAATGTGCCCTTGAGGAGCTCCCCTGTCCTCTCACAGTTCCAATGGGTCAAGAAAGCTGCCAGGAGTGATTCCCTCAGGGTTCACATTGTTTGCTTCATTTCCTACCATGCTGTGCAAAGACTCGGGGCTTGAGTTGCTGCCATGACAGAGACTGGGAATCAGGGAGAGGACAGCCACAATGATTTTGAAAACACCAGGGCTCAGGGAAAATATATACAAAGAGAGGATGGGACGGGCCCTGCAGTGCAGGGACCCTGGGCCCGAGATGGCTCTCTGGAATCCCATCACTGAAATACTCCATGGTCAGTGTCAAGGTCACCTCTGGGCATATACTCCCCTGTGCGCTGCCCCCAAATCTGACTCATCTTTCATCTCCCATGGATGGTACTGGCAGGGGCTGGCTCCTCCACTCTCACAAGGATTCTGGGGAGTGACTTCCAAGAGGCCCCCTTCCCACCCTTTTCCCTGAATAAGGGCCCAGTATAGACTCTGACATTCAGGTCTACACTGACCCTCGCAGACAGGAAAGGTTGTGGGGAACCCCCGTATGGCTCAATTAAGAGAACACAGGATTCTAGCCCAGCCTTGGTTGCGGAGGGGGGCAGGCAGTGTGAGTGTCATAACGCTGAGTTCTGTGTCCATAATGAGATTATTTGGGGCAAAATCCAAAATATATCACGTCAGGTGAGGTGGATACATGGCAGAGCATGGACAGAGTCAGTGGCCACTTTCCACACACATAGCCCATTAAACCTGCTCACTATCCCGCAACCAGACAGACGGACGACGGAACAGACACTGTGGGTCTACTTACGCCAACGGCGATGCCCTGCCAAGCAGAGGGAAGCCCAGCAGGGAGCGAATGTCCATCATGGGATAGCAGAGGGACGGTGCGCACACAAGGGAGCAGGGTTAGGATGAGAAATGAGTTACGGGAGTGGAGTGAATAAAGGAAGAAGAGAGAGAGACAAAAAGAAAATTGTCAGTGAGGAAGGAATCGAGAAAATTAACAGCAGAAATGGAGCACCTGATGGCAGAGAAGGGCAGCTCTTACCCCCTGGCACCACAGCAGCATCAGCTCAGCAGGGCTGAGTTAGAAGGAAGGAAAAGAATGTTGCTTCCCAGGCACGAAAGGGAAGGCAAAGGGAGGAGAGTGGAGGAGAGGAAGATAGGGCAGATCCTCTGAAACGCCTGGATTAGATTCATGGTGCTTCACGTTAAAAAAAAAAAAGTCATGGATACTGTAGTAGCAAAACCAAATGAGAGCAGTCTTTTCCCAAGGTATAAAAAATAAAGTTAGTGAAGTGCAATTCTTCCATTATTTTTCACTTAATTCCCCTTTGGTAACCGCTACCACTATTAAGAGCACACCAAGGACACACATGGCAGACAAATGTTAACAGGAAATCCCTGCTAGCTCCTTGGCTTAGTCAGGCAGCCTTTTCTGGATACACATGAGCTAATGGTGATGTTTTTAAACTTGCATGGTCATATTTTCTGCTATGAATGATGGAATTAAATTAATCAACATCGTGCAGAGTTCTGTGAAGAGCTGCTGCCCGATTTGACTCATGGCTTCAGCAACCTCTGCCCCCTGCTGGTCAAAAGGTGGTACTGCGTCCCTGAGGCTGGTCGGGGGTTTGGGGGGTGATTGGGGGTGTGTCTCCCATCCTTTGCTTTCTGGAGCCTGCCCTTAACTTGTGCATTTGACAGTGTTACAGGCCTAGGTTTTGGCAACCCTTCCATCCCTCTTACAACAGCCATTTTCCCTAGTTTCAGAAAAAGTACAGCCATCATTAGAAGATTTTTTTGCCTTGAGTTGCTAAGGATCCTGACTCAGGGGTAAGATGTTTCCCAAAGATATAATCAGTCAATTTTGAAAGTCTACGGTAATGGCATTCTCAAACAGAAACAGCAAGAGACTATGAGGGTGCGTGTGTGTGTGTGTGTGTGTGTGTGTGCATGAAAGGAAGAATGACAAGAGACAGAGGAAAAGAGATAGATGCATACATATAGAGAGAGAGAAAGTGAGAGAGAGACAGAGAGAGAGAGAGACAGAGGGAGGGATGGAGGGAGAGGGAAAGAGAGAGAAAGCAGTGACAGAGAAAGAGACAGAAAGGGAGATATAGAGAGACAGAGACAAAAAGGAGACAGAGAGAGACATGCACACACATACACACACACAGACAAAAACAGAAAGAAAACAGAGAGGTCCTCATTAATGTTCATACTATTAGCAGTTTCACCCACAAATGATTTTCAGTCAATTCTTTTCATACTCAGTCTTCAGGTTCCTCCGCCATCACTCACAGGCAAACAGCAGGCGTAGGATGCCCTAAACCCCACTGCCCTGGGGCCAACAGGAGCAAGGGTGCCCAGCACTGAGGGCTCCCCAGGCTCCACAGCGGGGCTGACTGCCAACAGTAAATGGTGTTTGGTCCAGAGACCCCTTCCCAAACAAGAAACCCAGTCATGTGCTTGAATCGCTCTCACAGTTGGAAGAACACAGCTACTCCCCACCACTACCACCGAAGAACAGCTTGGTTGTGATAGGACTGGATCATCCAGATTATGACCCTGGTTAAAAGGGTTCCAGAAGTCTTTCTAAGTCAGCCCCCTCATGCAGCCTGGGGAAATGCAGAGGCTGTGAAAAGCACTTGGAGGAGCCAACATAGTCTGCATTTCTCCACCCTTCTAAAGCTGACCATTATATGGATTCTGAAGAGTAAACATCATGTTCTGGAAAGCCCTGGTGGAGGCTGGTTTCCCTCTGAGGACTGTGCCCCGGGAAGCCCAAGATGAGGGCTGAATGCTGGTCCAGATGCCTAAAGTCTCCGAAGGCGCCCTGCGGCCTAGGGCCCTTGGCCTCTGCAGGTGAAGAGGCCCAGCATTGGTGGAGGCGTTGAACGATGAGCCACGGTGGAGGAGGGGAGGAGCTTACCCACTGAAGTCACTGCCCTGGGCCTGGGCCTGCCCGGCGATGGCATCCATGATGGCGTCCTGGGAGTACATGCTGATGGGCGTGTTGTATTGTGCATGGATGATGGTGGCCTTGCCACCCAGCCCCTTCACCTCGATGGGCTTGTGGGTCGACAGGGCTGAGTCCTTCAGAGCATTGGGGTTGAAGCGTTCCTGGTAGTCAGCGCTGGGGAAGGGGAGCAGGGGAGCAGAAGGGGAGGGGCAGGAGAGGGAAGTGGAAGGAGAAAAGGGCAACAGGTGGTGTTATATGGCAGGTCAAAGTGAGGACTGGTGGTGGAGGGTGTGGAGAGAGATCTCCCAAAGCCTGACCCCAGACAGGTTACTCAAGTCTCCCCAACAGCGGGTGGCCTGATCTGGTCAGGAAAATGTTCCGCACCCTCCCCAGAGCTCTTTGTGGATGTTTTTTCTTGCCCTTCTTTACTTTCCCAGCTCTCTGAAGGCCTCTCTTAGCCTGAGTTACCTCTCAGGGCCAGTGGGAGGTACCAGGCAGTGAAGGCTCTCTCACCACACCTCAGGGTAGCAGAGACAAAGGGTTGGGGAGTGGGGGTTCGGATTGGGGAAAGCTGGGCCACACGTGAGAGGCAGCTACAGCCCAAGCAGAGTCAAGAATGCCCCAAAGGCGAAAAGCAGCCCCAGCAGGATTCTGAACAAGGTTCTTCCACAAAGGGGCTCATCCTGGTGGCCACTGTCATGGTGGCCTGGCACTCTGCTTCTCTGAAAGCTTCTTCCATGTGTTTCCACCTCAGAGCAGGGTCAGGCTGCTCAGTCTCTTTCAAGTTCAACTTGCTGTGAGGCCTCCCGTCTCTGCCCGTCTGGGCATTCCCCTCCACAGGTGGATGAGATGGCTAGGCCAAGGCAAGGTGCAGCGCAGCCCTTCTGAGGAGTCCCACTAGGACGGTCTTCGGACTCACAAGAACCTGGCCTCAGCGTGGCACTCCCCACATTATCCACCAGAGCCAGCCTGCCTTCATAAGCAGCTGCAGCAGGAACTGAAGGCGGGTGCATCAGACAGAGCCCTGGCACCCCTCCCCAACGCCTCCACTCCACACTCTCAGCGTCACACACGTGCGGGCTCACTTAGGGACACAAATGCACCCCTACTCACACATGCACACACATGTACACATGCTGACACAGGCGTACGCTGTCCAGACAGACGCACAGATGCATGCTAGGATATGCACACAAGCACACGCACATGCTTTCCTTTGATACTAACTTGGCCGGAGAGTTGGCTACCACCTGGGAAGAGGAGAAAGAGCAAAGACAGGGCTATCAGAGTGAGGCTCTAGCAGAGGGGTGGAGCGCTGGGACCCTCCTCAGACTGGCCTTTGTGGAGGTGGAGCCAGCCCAGCTGACACTGGGTCTGGAGGGTATGAAGTGAGAAGAGGGAAGAGCTGAGAGTCAGGCACAGACTGGGGGACCACAGTTTGGGTCAAAGATGGAGACAGCAATGTTTCCCCATCAGTAGGCCCTCAGGACCCAGAGATTTGGCAGGAAGGTTTTCTTGTCCATCTTCACGGGTGCTCATGTACTGCGTACATGATTCCCCATCTGCAGCCTGGCTGCATATACAGACCCCAGGAGAGGAAGCTGGAGATGAGACAGAACCAGCTGTGGCTGCTGCAGGAAGGGCCCAGACTCCAGGTGCCTCCTAGACAGACAGCAGCTCTGGTTCCCCTTGAATAATGGGTGAGGGGGCAGCTCCAGGAATTCCACTCACTGAGTAGGTATGTGCAGTGGGGTTACTCACAGCCCCTAGGACCTGCTCTCTCTCTCAGAAGAGGGGCTGGTGATCCAGGCCGCTCCTCCTAGGGCACAGAGGTAGGTGTCTCTGTGTAATACCCAGTGACCACTACAAAGGGCCCTGTGGATGAGCAGTGAGGCTGGATGGAGGAGTGGGGACGCTTAGGGAGAAGTGTGGGTCTTAAGCCTATCACAGGAAAGCCCTCAGCCAAGACGGGGCAGCTTGGACACAAGAAGGACCCTCACCCCTCACTCTTATCTAAGAGTAAGTCAGTTGGAGCATCACCTCTTCAGGGGAATCTCTGCCTACAGTATGTTTCTTTAAGTTCAGTGGCAACCCCTGCAGCACCAATGGCCCTGCCAGAAACTTCAGGGGGAAAAGAATGGTATCCCTGCCCCTGTCACCTTCCAGAACTGACCACTATGGACTCTGATTGGGGGAGCGTGGACCTCAGTTGGCCTGTCCTTAGTCAGCCCATGGCCAGAACTCTGGGGCACCAGGCCAAAACTAGGGAACCCCAAGTCCTAGGCAGTTTCACAGTGGCCCTGCTCGGCCCCCTGCCTGACACTGTCTCCGAGATAAAATGCTCTCGGTCTTCCCAGCTCAAAATAGCTGTAAGTGGAGCTATATTAGGAAAGTGCCAGCACAGATCTTCCATTCCTTGTCCATTTTTGGCCAGTGCTGACAAGTGCAGGGTGGGCTCTTACCCTGAGCAGCTTAGTGGCCCCTGTAGAGGGCAGTGATGACCCTGGGGGTTGCCTCTGCCTTGCCCTGCCCAGGTAACCAGCTCCTTCTTTGGCATTGATTCCTGCCCCCAGCTTAGCTTCCACTTGAGGACCTGGAGGCTGGAATGTCTCAGCAGAGGTCAGTGCTCCAGATGTGGGGTGGGAGGCAGAGGGAGGAGTCAAAGTTATAAGGTCTGCCCATGGGCCTTTTCATCTAGTGGTCCGAGGAAAGCTACCTTCAGTGTCAGCACAGAGAGGAGAGGAGAAGGGGACTATAGGGATCCTCAGACCCAGCTGTCCCCTCACCTGTTTGTTCTCTATGCCTCCCAAAAGCAGCCTGAGAATCACATTAGAAGCTGCCTAAAGAGAGCAGGGGGATGAAATTCCTTTTGGAGCTAGACAGGAAAGGTTCAAATCTTACCCCTGCCTCTTCCTAAGCTCTGTGACTCTGGGAGAGTTACCCACCTATCCCAGCCTCAGTTTCCTCATGCATTCAATCCAGGTGGTAGTGCCCACTGCAGAACTGGATTGTGCAGATTGAACAGAATCCTGAGTATAAAGCCTTGGCATGGGTCAAGTGTATGATGGAGGGATGTAGGGATTAGCATTTGCTGACCCTGTCTCCTGCAGTCAGTCACTTAGCAAATGTGGTGGCCTCAGCCCAGCAGAAGCTCCACCCTTCCTGCAGACCTTGCCTTCACTTTGAATGAAGCATTCACTCCACTCCCTCCTCTAGCCTTCTTCCCTTGGAGAAACTGTCAGACCCTGGGGCCCTGAGTGCCAAGTTCTCTTGCACCAGGGGAGGGTACCATGAGAATCATGGGAGAAAGGGGTGGGCTAGCTCCTGACTACCTAGACAGAAGACAAGTCTACCTGGGTGCCAGTCCCATCTACCACTCAATAGATAAATGATTGGGAAAATTACTCACGCTTTCTGAGCTTCTATTTCCCAGCTGTAAAGTGGGGGAAGTGATGTTCACTTTTGAAATTGCCAAGAGTGGTGTTAAGGTGTGGACTGTTAGCTGGCTCCCAGCTTGAACATCACCACCAATGCAGGTGGGTCTCATGGAGGTTTGAGCCCACCAGAGATTGACCTCTCTGCCTAGCTCTAGTCCCAGAGAGAACCAGGAAGAGCGACCAGTTCACCCAAGCCAGGAGAAGGAGGCCATGTCCACTCTGCCATTCCCTGAGTTTCGGGTGGAAATTCCTTGATGGGAAAAGTATACGGCCTTGCCACTGAGACTAGCTTCAGGATTCCAAAAAGAGCTGGGGGACCTGAGGAACCCCAGGGGATTGGTGATCTGCTAGAGCACAGGAACCTTCTGTAGCAAGAGCAAAGCGTAGGGCATTGAGTAGACTGACTTAGGTAAAACTAACTCAGGCTGTGATTCTGGCTCATGGGTGTACCTTTATGTGACTTCAGGCAATGAGGACAGGTAACATGTAGTAAGTAAGTGCGTGCCAGAAAGGGGAGTTCAGCACTGTGAGTGGGTTCAATTGTTTAGTCCTCCCAGTAATCCTGAGACATGCACAGTCCATGTGCAGAGGAGGAGCCTGAACTCTTCACTGGGACATATTGCCTTTTCTCAGCCTGTTCTGAGTAAGTCATGCTGAGTGCATGGTGTGTGGTAGAAGTTATAATGAGATAACAGGTGTGAAGGGTTTAAAAGCTAATACTGCTTTGCTTGGAGATTCTCTCTCCTGTGCCCCTTCATTATACCCACCTCAGTTCTAGTTTCTTTTAACTCCTGTGCTCTCAGATTCCCACCAGCTAGCCTAAGAATGGGGTAGAGCGGGGAGGTGGGCTGCTACTCTCCTATAGAACCCTTTCTCCTTGGGGCCCTGCTTTCGTACTATCCTGCTCCAGCCAGGAGCCATCCTGCAAGCTTGCATACCTTTGTCAAATCTCTCTACATCTAGCTCAGGGGCTCCCTCCTCCAGGCAGCCTTCCCAGACCACTCCCAGCCCTAGGGAACTCATCTTCCCACTTCTCTAAATCTTCCCTGCTCCTCCCTCAGGGTTCCCAAATAGGTGGGACCAGCGTGTCCCCTTGCCCCAGAGCTCCTGGAGACAGCAGGCTTTGTCCTGTTCTGGGTGGTAGTGTAAAAGTTTCAGGAATCAGAGTCTTTTGTATTCAGACTTGGCTTGGCCACCTTGTAATTGGATGTGGACATTGACTTAACCTCTCTGAGCCTCAGTTTCCCCCTCTGCAAAATCCAACATGACATTCCAGTTATGTAAAGTCGTGATCCACCCGGCTCACGGTAAATATCAATAAGATTGATGCTTTCATTGCGCTCAGCCTGCGCTGCCTCACAGATGTAAGGTAGGCTGATGGAGGTCACCTCCTTGCTCTGACCACTTGACCAGGCCCTACTGAGCACTGAAGACCCAGGTGGCCCCAGACCACCAATGGAGAGCTGTGCACCCATTACCTACCCTCCTGGGAGTCCAGCACCTGAGGCCTTCCCTCGGGAGCTCATCTGATACATTTGAGCCATCTCCCTGAGGGTCTCTGCCGAGTACAGGCCAATGGGGTTGTTATACTGCCTTGGCTGGCTCGAGCCCAGTGGTGCTTTGGGGCTCAGTGAGTCCAGGGCCCCCTCCGGGCTTGTCTTGGCCCCCGGAATGCCCTGTGGAGGGCTGGAGTCAGAAGCCTCTGTTTGTGAGAAGATGGAGGTCTGGGAGAAGGAGGAGCTAAAGGTCTGCCTGAGTTCCGGGGTGCCCAGGCTGACGGGGCTGGCCCTCGCTTCAGGGTCAGGGCTGGGCACCACCAGGCCGCCGTTCGTGTCCGGAGCAGGGTCCTGGCACAGGGTAGCCACCATGCAGGGGAAAGAGAAGAGAGCAGTTAGAGGCCACACACATCCTAGCGCTCATGCATGGACCTGAAACAGAGGTGTTAGCAAGAGCGCCCAGCAGCCTGCAGCCCACACAGAGCTTGGGAGGGGTCGGGGGGCACCTGGAAGAGAAAGGTTTGGTCAGGAAGAGCAGGGGATGCACATGACTCTTGGCCTGAGACTGGTATCCACCTGGGCAAAATGCAAAGCCCTACGGGGAAAGCCAAGCCAAGTCAGCCTGCCTGCAGGATTGGAGGAAAGGGTTGGAGAAAGGGGGTGTGGGTTTCATGGATTGTGGGAAGCCCCTTCCATCTTCTGTCTGTTTTCCTTTCCTGATTGGGGCCACCTGTAGGCACAGCCCAGTTTCCAGCTGTACTGACCCACCCTGAGATGCCCCCACCTGGCCAGTGAGAAGGGACCTTTCAGATTGGTGGTGGACAGGCAAAGATGCAGGAGGGGAAACTGAGAGAGTAGGAGCTGACATTTGGTTTCTTCCATCTGCCTCTGTAACTTCCCCCAAACAGCCCTCTTCACACCTCCCCAATCTGTCACCCAGCCCAACCCCCTATCAGCTGCTTCTTACCCTGCCCCTTACCCACTCTGCCCACTGGAGGGACCACAGGCAGTATGAGGTCATGCAGGGAAGGGTAGGGGGTCAGCCCCTGAAGAAGCATTGGGGTGGGTCTCCCATGCTTTGGATCAAGCCCCTGGGCCCACAGTATCAAGCTGCTTAGAGGGAGTTGGGAAGGGGCCTACGTGTGGTGTTAAGTTCTGGGTCTAAGACTCCTCTTTCTCCCCTGCACCTGCCTCTGGACCACCATCAGCCCTTTTGACTGGGGTGTGCATATGGCAGGATAAGTGGAAGCTGGAGGAAGAGATCCTGTGTCAGAGGCTCCAGGGTGGTGGCCAGCACCCAGGGAAGAAGCCCCACATACAATACTTCGTGGGGGCTGGAATGCCTTTCCCCAGAGGCCGACCTGCCTTGCCTCCTTGAGGTCAGCCATGGCTGGGCCAGGGTGGGACAGGGCTGATCCCACTGCCTCACTCCAGTTGGGCCAGTCAGTTGTCAGACAGGCAAAACATGGCTGAGGGTGAAGCCTGCTACTTACAGTCAACACCTACCTTCTGGTGGGGAATCACTGGTAGAGGAGACTGGATTGGGGGTGCTGTTGTGGAGATGGGAACGGGACGCTTTGACCTGGAAAACCAGAAATGGAATTGAGTGAACAAAGTTGCCCTTGGGTCCTGGAGCTCCTACCTGGGCAGCACTGTGCAGTGGAGAATTGGGAAGCCAAGTCAGAGGACCCAGACTCATGGTCCATCCCAGAAAGGCACTGAGCCTGACCAGGATGGAGAAGTCACTACTCTTAGACAACTTACAGCCACGGGCCTCTGCTAGATCCTTCAGAGGACGCCTGCACTAGGAGAAGGGAGAGAAGACCCTGGTTTCTAGGCCAGGATACCCATATACTGGCAGCATATTACCCACACTCTGAGTCTCTTCTGGAAAGTGAGGTGTAGACATGGCAGGCACTTAACAACTTGGGCCTGTTCTTCCTCTGCCCTAGAGGCTGTCCTCACTTTCCTTGTATGGTCCTATGGCACTGGGCTGGGCCAGGTGACTGTTGCTGGACAACCCCTCTCAGGCCCGTGATGCCCACACCCTAACCACCACCCCTCTCTGGAGAGCTCCCACCTACTTTTGCATTGTGAGGCTCAGGTTGTAGCTGGCAGACTTGATCTTGTTCTGGGCCTCCAGATGGGTCATGGTGTCCGTGTTCACGCCATCAATGGCCACCACAAGGTCACCCTGGCTGAGCTGGGACTGGGCCGCCTTGCTGCCCGGTGTGATCTGATAAGACAGCAGAAGGTGGAGAGGTAAACATATGGATGGTAGGCCTGAGGATGGGCTTGGGCTTAAATGGGGGGTCACCCTGGATTGTCCAGGAGAGGTCCGCCCCCTTGTCTTTCATTCACCATGGCCAGTACATGCTGCTTACCAAGACTGATTTCTCTTGGTGGCACAGAGCCACCACATTTCCTAGTGCTTTTGTTGTGCTAAGCCATTGAGATTTGGAGGCTATTTGTTACACTGATTAGCCAACTATCACACTTGTATCCCAAAAACCCATGTAACACTTTCCGGGCTCTAAGAGCCAAGACTCAGTGCCACTACAGACACTGCCAAGCCAACAGGCAAAACAAATGCACCCTCATAAAGTATCCTTGGGCAAGTACTTAGTTCTACCAAGGCAGGTATGCAGAGGGCTGGAAGAGGAATCAACCCTGTCTAGGGGAGTAAGATCAGCTGGGACAGGGGCAGTGCTTGGTGCTTGGTGGGCATCTTCGTACTTCTTGAAGGGGAGGTGCAGGTGTGAGAGCTGGTTCCCAAATGCTGTGTGCTAATGACATCACAGAATGTTAGAGTCTGGGGACCCCCCCATCCAGTGTGATCACATAGAATGCAATCTGGGGAACACCCCATGCAGCATCAAAAAAGCCACACCCCTGGGGACATTCCTTGGGATGCCACAATGTCTCAGACTCCACTCAGATTGCATATCACCAGATTCTGCATATCACTGGGATTCACCAGTCCCAAGCAACAGCACAATGGACGCCTGCAGTGATATCACATGAAACGCAAAATTCTGGAGGGCCTAGGGACATCACCTAAAACAGTTTTATAGCCTGGCCTTAGTGATGTTGCATGGAATGTGTGAAGCCCCACCCTTAATGATGTCTCATGGAATGCCATAGAGTCTCTGGCTCCACCCTTCATGGCATCACCTGGAATACCACGTAAGCCTCACTCCCTGCTGACCTCATATTATGACAAGACCCCTTGACATCACATGGACACCCTCCTGTGACATCACCAGGAATGCCATGCAGGCCCCACCCCCAGGGACATCTAGGAAAGGAGCCTTTGGGAGCCACTCCTGCCAAGCTTTGACTCAGGGTGCCCCTTTACTTCTCCTCCAAAACACACCCACCAGCCAGTCCTCCTGGTTTCTCTGGGCACTTCCCAGTCACCTTCCTGGCTACACCCCAGGGACAAGGCCAGTTTCTAACACTGGCAAGAGCCATTTTTTGGCCAAGGCCTGAGAACCATCCTAGAAAGAGCCCAGAGAAGATGAGGGGAAGTCCCCTGCCCTGGGTGCCAAGCCTGGGTGGGCCTCTGGCCAGGTCCTGGGATTCCAGACATGGTTGGAAACCTCCTGCCAGGCCCCTCACAGGGAATCTCCATCCACACCAGGTGCCCTACAGTCACCCATCTCAGGCCCACCCCCAGATGAGCTCTGCAGGGTGGTACAGGGACCACATGTGATAAGCCAGTGACAACAGCAAAACTAAGAGCACCCTCACCAATTGTCCTGACCCGCCATTTCAGTTCCAGGACTTTTCAAAATACACGTCACTTTTATCCTCAAATTTGTGACCTTAGGGAACTTCTGCTAATGACAGGAGGGCCTTCCTTTGATTTACGGGGTTGAACAAATGTTAAAAATAATCCGCTGCTCCCCTCAGCAGTGTATTTCACTCAGTCTGCCTGTTCTGTTACCCACTCTGTCTCTGGTGAATCCTCTCATCCCCCACATCTCTGGCCTATACCCCAACTCTTGTATGCATAAATAAATAAATCTTTTAAAAAAATAATGAAAAAGAAAAAATTTTCTAGCCTGAGGGGGCTCCAGAGGCTAGCTGAGCAGGCCTGTCTTTCCCCCACATCCCTGGCTTCCAGTTCAGACCTGCACTGATCCCAACACTTACAGTAGATATCTTCAAATATGGAAAACCTGGCAAGAATACCGCAACAAAAGGGCCTCCCTGGTGGCTCAAGGGTTAAGTCTCAGTATTATCAAGCTATGGCCAGCCACTGCCATGGGAGTTTGATTGATCCCTGGCCAGGGAGCTCACCCACATGTGGCTCAGCAGACCTGTCCTGTCTCACCCACTGCTCCCCTCAGCAGCGTATCAGTAGATCTGCCTGTTCTGGTCCCCACTCTGTCTCTGGTGAATCCTCTCACCCCCCACATCTCTGGCCTGTACCTCAGTTCTTGTATGCATAAATAAATAAATCTTAAAAAAAAAAAAAAAAACCCTACAAGGAACATGCAAATACCCACCAGGTGTTGCACCAGGCCATTTTACCACTTGCTGTATTGTACATCTTCCCTCACAATCCATCTAGCCATCAGTCTTTGGAGCATTTCAAAGTAAGTTGCAGATACCACTGTGCTCCCATTCAGGATGAATTGTGCAATACCCTGTTGTCCTAGTAGCCTACCCGCATGGCCCCCTCAACAAGATACCCATACACCAGAGATCTCCTATATGAGGGCTCCTGCCACAATGTACCCTCATATACCAGGATTCCTCCACACCAGGGCTCCCCCATACCAGGATTCTCTCAGGACAAGGCAAGGGGTCCCCACAGTAGGTTACCCACAGCAGGGTTCCAGTCCAGTGGCCAGGGCTCATAAAGTGTGCAATCCAGGCCCTTCTCTCTGCTTTCCTGGTTCTAGAAAGGACCCAAAGCAGCTAGATCCTTGAAATGTTTGCCTTTTTTTTTTTTCTTAATCTCCTTTTGAGTATTTGAGAAACTCTTCTTAATGATTGTTTGATTCCCACTTCACTTTTCGGTCTTTGCCTTTCACTAGCGACCTCTCAACTGTGAACCCGGCCCTGGGCAGAACTCTAAGACCTGGGTCCTTTCTCAAAAGCTCCTTGGAGTGGGTTCTAGGTGTTTGGCGGCCAAGATCACCACCTGGTCCACAGAAGTCCTTCCACCTTGCTGGTGGTCTTAGGGAACCCTCAGGGGGCACAGGAATAGCTGGTTCCAGGGAGCAGCTTGAGCCCCACCATCTCTAGATGGTGAGGGGAAGGTAACTAGGCAAAGAGCATGAACTTTGGGCCAAGTCAGACCTGAGCTGCAGCACCAGCCTCTGTGTCCTGAGCCAGCTTGCTGTGCCTTGAGAAGCCTGAACATCAGAAATGTCTATCTGGGGTCCTGGCACAGGTTGAGACTCAGTGGCACCCATGCCCTGGGCTCCTGTTTCCCCAGTTCCCTGGCAGCAGAGGGGGCAGCTGGGCTCCACCAAAGTTCCTGACCCCAAGCCAGACAGGCCCCGCCTGTCCTCTAGATATGCCATTGTAGGGATGGCAGGAGGTGGAGCCAGTGGATGCTGTGGATGGTGCTACTTCCAGTATCTCCACCCAATACTCCCAACCACCCCAGGGATTTCCCACAGAGCCCTAAGTACATTTAACATTGTGTGATTAAATTACAGACTGCTTCCTTCCCATCTGGCCTCCCCTGGGGCCCATACCTCACCCTGTCGCTTGTACCTTCTGTCTCCCCATGGCCCTACTCCCCAATTCCATCCTGGTCGATAAACAAGTCAATCTCATCTACACTCAGAAAGCTTTTCCCTGCACGGAGAATTCTTAGGGCAGTAGAACTATAATAGTGGCAACTTGTAACCGTAAATGAATAGGTTCAAAACCACAGAAAGTACGATACCAGGGGCGAACCTTAATGTCAGCTATGGACTTGGGGTAATGATGTGTCAAAGCAGCTTCATGGATTGCAATGAATGGACCACTCTGGTAGGGAATGATGATGATGGGCGAGGCTATGGGTATGTACAGAAGTAGGGGTATTTGGGAGATCTATGTATCTGCCATTCACTTTTTGCTGAGAACCTAAAACTGCTCTATAAAAAAAATAAAGCCTAAAAACCAAAAAGCTTCCCCCCTCCCTATCCTAACTACTCCAACTACTCCAACTACTCCTAACTACTGGCCCCAGTCATATTTCTGTGCCTTTCTTCACCTTCAGACATTTCCGAGAGTGACCAGCAGATCCTGCCCCTACACTCAGCTATCTGGCTTTGGGTCCTACCACCCTGCACATACCATGACCTCCCTGTGCCCAAAGCCAGAGGTCCCCCAGTCCCCTCTTTAGCTGACCACTCCTTTCCCTTCTGAATCTCGTCTCCTCCCAGTTGCTGTCTCTCTTCCTCCTCTTGTTCAGGCCCACAGTTCTGTTTGTGTTCCAGATGGTGCTAATAGAATGTTCCCATGGGCATTTCATTCTCACTGGGCCCCCCAAAGCACAGGAGAGCCTGCTCCAAAGGGCTGGAAAGACTGTTTGGGAATGGGAGGGCTTGCATAGGGGACTTTTGTCATCATGGAGAGCCCCTGAATGAGAGGGAACCATGTAGAGAGGGAAGGAGACTCAGAGAATTAGGGTGACATCTCCTAGGCTGGAGGCGGCCCGGCAGTATCCTGCCATCCCTATCAGTGGACCCTGCCTCCTCACACTTGCTGCTGTCCCACAATGCCGTTAGCCTGGGATCCTGCCCATGAAGATGCCCTTGCCCTGTGTCTTGGCCCAGGGCCCCAAAGTGTTTGCTCCCCAGGATCTATCTGGCCTTATAGTCACTCCCTTCAGGTCCTCAGGAGATCAGAGACAGCTCTGAGTGTGAGGTAGGTAGGTGGGGTGGGGGTGGAGGGACCTGGAAGAATGTGTTCCCCCTAAGTAGCTTCCCTCTGATTATCTCCCCATATCGGGGAGGGCCCCAAGGGAGCCCTAGGAGCTTTACCTGACCTTCAGCATGGCTATAAACGGCAAGACCTGTCAGCACTGCTAGGCGTGCCCAAGAAACAGCACGACATGCTCCAGAGGTCTCAAAATTCCAGGAATCGCCGGCACAGCTACCCCAGAATAGTCTTGGCCTTCTCCCTTCCCTTCCCCCTCTCTAGGGACCCTTTGTCCTCTGCATCCCCACCAGAGCTAGGAAAGTCTGAGGAATACTGGAACCAACAACAGCAAAGGAGCAGAGGCCTCTGGGCTGGTGCCCCAGGGCAGTCTGCTAGGTTGGGCGGGTGAGATCCAAAGGGGCGGAGGCCTTGGGACAATGACAGACCCCCCACCGCCTAGTCTCAGCCCCACCACCCTGCCAGCTTCAAGACCAGCCAGAGAGAATAGCAGGTGTAAAGTATTTTCACAAGTGCATATTAGAAAACATTCTCACATATGCTTTCATGGAGACACTGTCTCCATTGCACAGGTAAGAAAACGTGGCTGAGCAAGTGAACTGACATTCTAAGGTGACACAGCTATGAGTAGCAGGGCCAAACAAAAAGCACACACCTCTTCCCAAAAGTCCAGGGATTCAACATGGACCAAGTAGCAAGGCCCAGATCCTGGCCCCAGCCTAAAGCAAAGCTTAGTTGCTTTGGCAGGGGTAGGGACTGAGCCTTTGGAGCTGCTCCCATCCTTCCCCCACTTCCTGGAGAACTGGCTGGGGTTGGGGGAGGGTGGGGGTGAGAGGGCAGATCATATTGCAGGCCCAGCTGCACCTGTCCAGGATAAATAAAGGAATTTCTCCTCCACCCTCCTGAACCCCCTTCTTTGTGTGTCCTTAGGCCAAGACCCACTAAAGGGAGCCTTGAGGTACTACTTCTCTCCCAAGGTTGATGCTGTGGGGCCTGTGGGCAGGATAGGGTGAGTATGGGGCTGGCCTTCTTGCAGGACAAACTATAGCCTATACCTTCGGTGACAGAGGACAGGCCCCGTGTGATACTTTCCTTCTAGTCTCTAGCCAGGAAGGTGAGGGGCCAGGCGTGGGAGTTATGGGTTACAAAGGACAAGAACTCCTGTGCAAATGGGAGCCTCAGTTTCCTGGATCTCAAGTGAGATGATAATCCCAGCCCTGCCTGACTGACCACCTCAGCTTGTAGTGCATGGTGAAGGGGTCCGGGGGCAAAGATGCCAGCCTCTGCTAGAACGAGCAGGCCCCGCCTTTGCTGATCCCCCACCACAATCTGCCACTTTGTGGTAGAGGTTCAGGCCAGAGCTCTTCTGCCCCCTGTGACTACGCAGGTGCCTCTCTTTTTCTCCTTTTCCTAATAAACCTGTCCTTTTAAAATGTGAAAAAAAAAAGTTTCAGGCCATAGCTCCCTGGAATGTCCCTTGACCCAGTGTGGGAACCTACTCTTGAATGGGGTGGGAGTAGGTTTCTCCAGAGAGCACTGGCTCTGCATCCCTTTGGGGGAGATGTTCTGATACACAAGGACCTTCAGAGCCTCAGCAGGAGTACCACAGCCCGGGAGGGATGACAGGGCCGTGTCCATGGGGCCAGCCTGACGGAGACTGGGACGCATGAGCCCAGGGTACCAGCGGCCCACCAGAGAACTTCATTAAGAGGTTCCAAGATCTGGAGAGGCCCCAGTGCCCCGTCCAACTTGCTCCTTGGCCTTAGTGATTTGGTGCATGTCCCTGAAGGAAGGTGTGCAGTCATTATACCCAACCCCCTGTGCCCTGCCTGAGCTGTGGGTTCTATTTTTAAAAGTCACCCCCAGTCATTGGCTCCAGCACATCCCAAAACACCCCCTCGCAACCGTGAGGACATTCTTCCTTTAAGCTAAAGGTCTCTGGGCTGCAATTTAAGCCCCAGGCTGGCTGGAGCCAGGTGGTACATAGACCCTGGGTGAGGTAATTGGCTATCCTGAGTGCCACTAAGCCAGGAAGCTAATTTCTACCCACAGGGATGGGACAGGGAGCACCAGTAGGAGTCCTTGAGGATGGTAGGACTGGGGGAGGTGTGGGCTCAGTCTCAGATGTGTGAGGCCTGACACCCGTAAGAGAGGTCCCGCCTTGTACAGGGAGGAGACTTGCAATCCTGTCTAAAGTCCTGGGAGGGTGGTGTCCAATGGGGTGTAAATGCCCACATGTCACCATATCACTAGGCAGGGTATGCAAGGCTCTGGGTGTCATTTTAGCACCAGACCCTGTGGTCTCTAGGGCAGTGTGTCTGGAGCAGTGGAGACTCAGGTAAGAGTAAGTCAGATCTCCAGCAGAAGCATAGAAGGCTAGGCCTTGTCCCTGGAATGAAGCCAGCCTGGCACCATGCCCTGGAGAAGTGTAGGCTCCTGGAGGAGTGTAGGAGGAGTGTAGTATGGCTAATATGAGGCTCCTATACCACCCCAAGCAGGATGTAGCTTTCGTGGGGGTCCACCCAAGTGCTCACATCAGGATCTACAGCTAAGGCTACTTCAGTGGAAGCATTGTCTCCCTGTCCCCCCTACCAAGCACCTTTTAGGCCTTCCTTACCTGCCCACCTCAGTGCTTCTGTGTCCCCACCTCCAGCCTCCAACCCAAGGCAAGGCCCTGCTGCCCTGGAGAAGAAACTGTCTTTCTGTCCCCAGGTGGGCAACAACCAGACCCCCTGCTCATCCATTGCCCTCCAAAGACAGCTCACAGCCTCAGACTGCCCCCTGTGCCCACGCCAGCACAGCTGGGGGCTCAGTTTCAGCCTTACCGCACCAGGCAGGCCTTGTCTCTGCCCTCATATACTTCACAGTCCACCCTGAGCCTTGGGGCTTCAGCCCCAGCTGGACTTGCACTTACTTGACAAATTTTGTCTGAGCACCTACTACTTTCTAGGCACTGGTCTAGGTGCTGGGGACATAGCAGTGGTTAAAACAAAGTCCTTTATCTAGAGAGCTTCCTCTTGCCCTGATCTAGCTCCTCACCTCTCTGGGCTTTGGTGTCTCGAGCTGGATAACAGAGCTACCAAATAATCTTCAATGTTCTATGGCCTCCCCATCAGGCATTGCTGTACCCTGATTACAGACACTGCGGGAAACAAGAGCCGTTTCCCCAGGCCAGAGCAGGAAGCAAGAAGCGACACAGGCAGGGAAAGCAGCTCCTGGTAAAGGGCAAACACTGGGACAGGAAAAAGATCCAGCCCCAAGAGGCTAGCCAGTGGTAAGTGGCAGACCCCAGAAGGTTGTGGGGATGAGGAGGAGGCTGTTATCTTAGGTCTGGGATGAAGCAGATGCTGGAGCCCAGTAACCAGTCCAGTCCAATTCAGGCCCCAGTCCCAAGCTTTCTACTTGCCCATTTACAGGCTTGCAGTTCTTGTTTCCCAAAGTAGCTGCCCATTTCCAGGGGATGCTCTAGGCTCAGAACACCCAGAGCCTACCCTGCTGGGGAAGGACTTAGGGAGACACTGTATTCTCTATCCACCTGCCTGTCAGCCCTCAAAATTCCACATTTCCTTCTTAAAACACCACCGCTCATCCACAATATCTCATTCTGCTGGCAGACTGACCTGCTCAGGTGGGCACAGCTGTGGCTGAGACCCGGGGCCTGTGGCTGGCAGTATCCAGTCTGGTCTAGTCGCAGCCCCCGGAATGGGAATGGGCACATGCTACTTTCCAAGAGCCTCAGGGAGGACAGACAGACAAACACATAACCTCCGCCTCCTACCATGACCCACACCCATGAATGCCAGCCTGTGGGTAGCATGCACTCACCCGGGAGATAGTGAGCGGCATGTTGAAGTCCTTGCCCCCCTGTAGACGGAAGCCCCAGGGTCCAGGCCCGGTCAGGGTCACGCTGTAAGACATGCTGATGCAGACAGCTGCGGCCTCTGTGGGCAAGGGAGAAGAGTGGAGTGAGAAGGACCTCACGCACTCACCCTGTCTCCCCAGCCCATATCTCAGCTCCTGTCCCTGACCCCCAGCCTTGCCTGTGCCTTCCCTTGCTGCCTGGTCAGGCTCTGTGGAGCTTCTGAGAGGCTCCTAAGAATAGCCGAGAATGAATGCCATCGACACTGATATCTGCCCTCTGCTGCGCCCATAAATGGACTGTAACCTTATACTGTGCCCGCCCGCCCGAGGCCTCCCAACCGGTCCACCGTGACTCAGATGGCTAATATAGCCCCTGGGGAGGGGTGTTCGGCATTCAGCACCCCCCTTTCTGGGGGCAGGATGGGGTACTAGGCAGAATAGTAATAATGCTCTTCTGCTCTCCCCTTCTTGTTCCTTCTGCCCCCTGCAGCTCTTAGGTGCACACTATCCCTGCCCAGCTATACCCAACCCCTTGCCAGAAGCCCATAGTGAAGCCCCTTTGGCATGGATTTTGTGATTTGGGTCTTTTCTTTCTTATATTCCCTGGTTGTGCCTTATCCAAAGTGGGACACTGGTGGTGCCTAGGACTGAGCTGAGCCTCCCGCTGGTCTGGACAAAGCTTCAGCTCAGAAACTGGCAATGGGCCCAGGGCTATCCAACCATAAAAATGATCATAATAATAGCAGCAGCCCTGGGCAAAGCCAAGTTCAGCTCCAGGTTCTTCACATCATTGTCCCATCAGATCCTAAGAGGCTGCCACCTTGGCGGCAGGAACCAGGTCTCAGAGAGGTTAAATGACTTCTCCAGGGTCACACAGGAAGTAGACCCAGACCACGCAGGAACCTGGGCCCATTTGGTAAGGACCCGTGTCAGATAGCAGGTGCCAGTGGCCTCAGGTACCTCCTAATGCCAGGACCCCAAATGGGAAGAAGCTGGACGCTTCTCCACCCCTTGGCACAGGATCTGAAAGTAAGTTGGGGGAGGCCCACACCTTCCAGACCCTCTGGGGCCTGGTGGTTATTCCTGGCTCTCCTGTCTCATTTGTGCTCTGGAAAACTTGACAGCAGCAGGGAAAGCTCCAGCTGCCAGTGGTGCACGCCAGGCCCCCGTGCCCTTTGTGCCGGAATGGCAGGGACAGAGAGGAGGGGAGGAGATGCCATTTGCTCAGCTGCTGGGACACAGGGCCAGAAGAGGCAGGAAGGGGGAAGTGTGCATCGTTTAAAACCTGTAACCCAGAGACAGTGTGTTCTGGGTGGGTGTAGAGGCCCCTTGGGTCTCTTATCAGTCAGATCATTGGACAGAAGAGGTATCTGGCTCTGTGTGGTCTGGAGATAGATCAAAGCCCACCCTGGCTCTCAGATGGGGAAACTGAGGCCTGGGGAAACAACAGAGCATGTGCTCTCTCACCCTCCAGGGGACTCTGCCCTGGACTGGGCCCTCAGATTCGGTACAGGCCTGGGTGCCAATGCTTTCCTGGCATTCAGTACCCTGCCTCTTGCCCTGGACCTGGCATATACAATGATGGTAGAGGGAGTCACCACATCACAGATAAACTGTCCAAGATCACAAAAACAAAAAGCGGAAAGCGCCATTTTGTTCTTCCCCTCACTTCACCACCTCTTCTGCCCCGTATCATGCAGCCCAAACCTGTCCTCCTGCCCCAGCCTAACCCAGAAAGCCAGCAGCTTGTGGCCAGCACCCTGACCCTCTCCCACATCCCATCCCATCTACCCTTTCTTAATGGGGTCTGCCCTGCCAGGCTGGGGAGGACTCAGCAGCAAAGCATACTTAGTATGGGGGAAGGAAGGAGCAGACCCTACATGGGGATGTGGAACCTGGGATTAGGCTGTACCTGGAACAGCAGGCTCTTTCTCCGGACTTGGGCACCCGCCTTATGCTGCCTCTGGGAAAGGGAGGGGTTGTGGGAGGGATGCTCTTAAAGGGAAAGGCCAGCCTCCTCCCATGGCCTCCCCTGGGAGATGCAAAGCCAGCCGGAGAGCAGCTGGTAACCACAGCCTGGGTGGGAGTCCGTTCCTGGTAACAGCAGCTCACTGAGGAATGGGATGGAGGCAAGACTGGTCCCTGTCCCTCCCCCACTCTGCCCCCTGCAGCTTGAGATGGGGGCTTCCAGAGAGTCACAGGTGGGGAACGGAGGAAGGGGAGCTAGAGAGGCTGCTGTGGGGATCAGAGGCCAGGCCTGTGGGGATCTTGTCGCAGCACCAATAGATAGAGCCCTGCTTGTCAGAGGAGACCTCTGCATTTTATTTTCCTCTACCTGTGTCAGAGCCACATAAACCTGGCTGGACTTAGCCACTGACTTGAAACAAACCGTAGGTACAGTGTGTGTACACAGGTGTGCTTGGCGTGCTTGCAAATATGTGCATTGGGGAGAGCATGCCTGCATATGAAAGTGTGGCCAAGTGTGGCTCTCAGTGGAAATAGTGTTCTGGGGGAAGAAGCCAGAAGGGAGGAATGGTTTCCAACACATGAAGGTCTGTGCTCAGTTTCAACTGCCAGCTGTGGGAGATGCAGCACTGGCCTTCCTGTGCCAGTGAAATGTCCAGCCAGGGTGCAGAGGCAGCTCATAAATAGCTGGAGTGTACCATGGAGCCATCACCATTGTCTCGCCTGGACAATCACAGCATACAGCACTTGAGAGGAGATGACTCCAGAGAGAGGGAGGGCCCAGGCCCCCAATCTTCAGCCTGAACCTTGGTGCAGGCTGCTGAGACGAGAAGTGGGTGCAGACCACGTTGGAAGGCAGGAATTCTGTGATATGGGGCTGTGAATCCAGCACAGCATAGGTGACAGGTCCACTTCCAAATTCCACAGGCTCATGGGATAATTCCAGGTCTGTGTGTGCAGGAGACGTGAGAGGGCAGGATGTGTCCTTGAAGAAAGGGAGAGCCAAGGGGAGCCCTACTTCCCGGGGTCCAGGCTGGGGAGAAGACCCTTGTTCTGAAAACAAACAGCGCACACCTTCTTAGTCTTAAGAGTGTCTCGCTGGGAGCAGTGACCCCCTGTGTTTAGGGTGTCTGGGTGGTGAAGGGAGTTTGCATGGGAGGGCTAAGAGAGTCCTGGGTTGGGCATGGGCCTTCTCTGAGACTGCAGGCAGTGTGACCTAGAGGATGGAGCAGACCAGGTCTATAGCTCCCTGCAGGACATCTCCCTGGGATGTCCAGGAGTCCAGCTGAGCTTGTCCTCACCCCACTGTCCATTCCTTTGCTTCTTTCCTCTTCTACGTCATCGGCCCTGGTGTCTAATCTCTCTCTGCTCCTTAAATGCCTCTTCCTTGCCTGTCCTACAGCCCTGCCTCTCCCTACTGGCTCATTCCATTCAACCTATCCTTCCCCAATCACATCAGAGGGGCCTGGCTACCCTGCAAGCTGACAGAGCCCATCTCAGTGCCCCCAACTAAATCTTTCAGGGCTCCCTGTTCCCTCAGGATCATACCTGGAGACCCCTCAGGCCAGCACCTGAGTGAGTCTCCCCACCACTGCTACCACCTCTGACCCCCTCGCCTACATCCCCACTGCCAGCAACCAGAGTCCCTTTGGCTGCTCCTGGGGTCTCAGAAAGACATTCTCTTCTAAGACACCCAGGTTCTCCTATTCCCCACTGTGTTGGCACAGGCTGTTTTCTCAGCCTGGACCACTCAAACCACCCCCTCCATCCTACCTGACAATCACTTCCACCCTCCCTGGGGAACCCTTGAGAGTTGCCTCTGCTTTCGGCACCCTGAACATTGCTATTTGTATGGCTGTACTTACCACATGTGTTAGGTGACTGCTAATGTCCTGTCCCTCATTGTCCAGTAACTGCCCCACCCAGAAGTCTCCCCACAAAAGGCACTGGGCCATTCATCGTCTCCCCCAGCCCCATCTCTCACTGCTAGGGTATATCTTGGCCTCTGTGTTCTTGCATAGTACCTGGCCTCAAGACGATGAGTGAATCCTCCCTGGAATTGGAGGATTAGGGGAGTGGTGCTCCTTGGGGTGGGAATATTTGGGAGGTGGGTGGTATGGGGGCTTCATAACTGTAAGGAGCAGCCCGGGACTCCCCTTCTCAGGGACATGCAGGGGACCAGCTTTGGGGAAAACAGACAAGAAAGTTCCTGTGGAACTGGGCTTGCTGGGGAACCCAAAAGAGCCCAGGAGCTGGGTCAGACAGGCCAGAGAAACTGGCAGTGTCATGTGGGTGTGAGTGGAGAGGCAGAATGGGGAAGGGCAGCCTCAAGGCCTGTGCACACAGTATTTCCAGCGTTCCAGAGTATGGCCTTCTCTAATCACCGTCAACATTCCGTTCCATAGGCACTTGGGCCGACAGCTGGCCTTCTTTTAATAGCCACAAGTATTCTGGGTGACATCCTAATCTCAG